>NC_140583.1:588177898-588817200 GCF_964204655.1 Triturus cristatus | reverse complement strand
AATTGAAACCTCTGAATCTGATCTGATGGAAAATGAGCAATCCGAAGACGATACAGCAGGCCCCTCGGGAGATCAGAAGAGAACTCCTTTTCACAAAGAGTTCAATTTGATTCGACAGTCGGGGCTAAGGGGGGCGAAGAGCAAGCCCCCTGAAGTGGACACAGACAAACCAGAAGGGGCGGCTGGAAGGGGAAGAGGAAGGGGCAACGGGACAAGAGTTACCCAGAGCAAGAGAGGAGCGAGATTGTGAATAGAGAATCTTACCATTGTAAATTTAACATCAAGACAACTAACTAAGACAGAAGAATCTGTATTGAAATGGGGACTAACCTTTTGCCCACTAACCGGTTTTGAATTTACCCAAACAGGATTGATCTCTTCAAATTCGTAAGGAAGCTCAAGCTGCACAAGTACTTCAAAATGAAACCAACAATTAAAGAAGACAGACAAATTAAGGGCAGAACTAAAGACACAGACCTATTGACAGTAGATGATCTTACAACATTGGAGTTATTGGAAGAATTGCGACAAGGACAAGAAGCAACTAAAGACTGCAGTGAAGACTCAATAACACAAAGGACCAGGAACTTAGGGATTGATCAGGAGGCACCATGCAGTAGCTTTAAGCCAACTTCACAATTTTTGCCACAGATGCCCCAAGATGCAATAGATGTCTTCTCAGAAGCGGTAATTAAGGACCTGGTGCAACTTCGTGAGAAGGGCAGCCGAGGGACAATGAGACGAAATCTATCAAAAGCCCAGGAGGAAACCCTAAGAGGAAACCCTAAGAGAGTTGCAAAAGGATTCTACTGTGGTCTACAAACCCTCCGATAAAGGGGGGAACATTGTCCTGATGTCAAGAGAACAATATGTGGGGAAAGCCCTACGTCAACTGACTGACAATTGATACTATGAACTAACGACAAGGACAGTGTGAATAAATATCACCTATTAATTAAGAAATGGCACGACAAATCTATGTTGACCACGGAAGAATATCTTTTCTTAAGAACTACTAACCTGATTATTCCTACTTACTACCATCTACCGAAGATACACAAGGACAAAATAAATCCACCTGGCAGACCCATAGTATCATCTTTGGGGAGCCTGACTGAAAATCTGTCTGTCTTTGTGGATCATTTTTTATTTCAATCAGTACTGCAGCTATCTTCCTATATTAGAGATACTAAGGACTTCATTGTCCGTATTGAGAACCTACAATGGGAGTCATCCTTCATTTTAATAGTACTTGATATCACAAGTCTATATACGTGCATAGATCATGAACATGGACTGAAGGTGGTGGAATATTTTCTGAACAAAAGGGCATTAAAATTGGTATAACATAAAAACATGCCGATTGAGCTCATAGAGTTTTGCCTACTTAACAACATATTTTTGTTTCAGGGAGACCTCTATAGGCAGATTTCGGGAACCGCGATGGGTACCTGCTTCGCCCCCAGCTACGCTAATTTATTCGTGGGCTGGTGGGAGGAGCAGGTGGCATGGTCCCCTTCTAATGCCGAATGGAGAGAGAATATAGTAACCTGGCACAGATACATCGACAACCTCTTCCTAGTTTGGAAGGGGTTGGTTAACAACGCAAAAGATTATATTGAACATCTTAATAAGAACAATGTTAACCTACACTTTATACTCGAGATAAGTTCAGTGGCAGTGAACTATCTCGATCTTGAAGTCAAGATACGAGATGACAAGATCACAACTGCTCTATATCGGAAGCCGACTGAGGGTAATAGCATATTACATGCTACGAGCAGTCATCCAGTTAAACTGAAAAACAGTACACCATATGGGGAATTTTTGCGTCTTAAACGCAACTGCTCCAGGGAATGTGATTTTGTAAACACAGCTAGAGATAGCCTTGAGAGATTTGCAGCCAGAGGTTACAATCCAGCCTTACTACAGAATACATTGAAAAGAGTGAGTAAGATACCTAGAGAAAAACTATTAGGGGACAAAAAGAACGAAAGAAAGAATGAGGAGGGTCAATTCCGTTTAATCACAACTTATTCTGAGGATGCTGATTCCCTAAGAAATATCTTCCATAAGAACTGGCATGTTTTGAGAACGGATTTAATCATTGGGATGGATATCCCACCGGTTCCATTAATGACCTTTAAGAAAGCTAGTTCACTCAGAGATAAACTGGTCCATAGTCATTTAGATAATTTCACAATGAAGCAAGGCACATTGAGTGAGATGAAGGGTTTCTACCCTTGTGGCAAATGTAAGGCCTGTGCATTTAGTAAAAAAGTATTGAGCTATGAAATCAAAGGGATGAAGAAACGTAAAACTATAAACAAATTTATGACATGCCAAATTACACATGTGATTTACTGCCTGATGTGCCCTTGTAAGCTAAGGTATATCGGTAGTACCATACATAGTGTAAAGATAAGGGTCTTAGAGCACATGCGTGCAATCACTAATAAGGATATGAGTTATCCAGTGGTGAGGCACTTTGCTATAAAACATAATAGCAATAGGAACCTACTCCAATATTTTGGGCTAGATCATGTACCACTCCACATTAGAGGTGGGGATAGAGTGCTTAAATTGAGAAGATTGGAGTCAAGGTTCATAATTGATTTACAAACAAAAACTCCAAATGGCATGAACAGTGGTGAGGAGTTAACAGTACACATAGGGATCTAGGATACCGATATAATGCAACTTCTAATGAGAAATATGACATTGTAAATCTCTGAAACTTCTTAAACTGGTAAAACATAGATGGGTTTTAATTAGCCGATACACGGCCAGATTGAAGAGCATGATGAAGGACAGGGCGGTTCAATACAGGGGAACCGCCATTAGCCGATCCATGGCAAGATCTGTAAAAAAGAGGTGCAAGAAGCTTTAATTATGAAATTAAGATATGCACAATAGCATATAAATTTCGTAAAATATCGATATAATGTAATATTTGTTATTTGATATCAATTATGACAATGAAATGTCTATTAATGTGTGTATAATACAAATGTAATTACCATGTATATGTTTAATGCGGCTCTTGCACACTCTAAGATGGTGCCCAAATTTTAGGGGCGGAATGGTCCTTCTTCGCTCGCACTTCCCGGAAATGTGATATTTAAAAAATGGCGCCGCGCTATGCAAATTGTAAACACACTGATGAAGGGAGAAGCCGAAACGCGTCTGTGAAGCGCTACGTAATAAGCTGTCCAACAAACGAAACCCGTGAGTGCTGCTGCTTTCTTCCCGGATGGGGGAGAGGGACTCTGGAGCAGGATATATATACATATATATATCCAAATGCAAGGGCGACGAAGGGAAGCCCATCCAGGCGGGCCGGGGCTTGTAGGCGACGTCACCGCCATAAATCATTACAATGTTCACGCTACATCCAAAGCGCAAAATCAAGCCCTCCAGTCAGACGTCAGGTAAGAAAGTTTTTAATTATCCACAGGCAAAGCATTACGCGTTTCGACCTCCAAGTGGGTCTTAATCATATGCAAATATGAGGGTCAGTGACATTGGGTTTTAAATACACTGGGATCATCAACAGTGAAGAGGGACTACGGGTGCACCACATAACATTTTCGTTCAAAACAATTTTTTCTTTCAAGCATCAGGAACCAGGAAACGTTTTCCCTTTAGTAATACTCTTACAATAACATGGCTAATGCCCAATATTTCATAGTGTTCGAGTTTACATAGTCCTGGTTGTGAATCCTGTCATTTAAAGGACTACCATGTCCATAATGCACTGCAACTCTCGTATGATGCACCGTAATGTCCTTCATTCTTTAAAATCCTTGTATGCCTTAATAAGCCTCAATGAAAAAAGACTGACATAAGCTGGCTTTAAAAGGAACAGTTCCATGACGTGCCAAATGACAGTTCACCTCATTTTACCTTTAAGGCACTGTCCCTCGTGTGCTCATTGTTCCAATCTCCAATGTAGCAATCTGTGGATTATTCTCACTCCGTCCGGCTGTGCATGGGTTATACAACTCACGCAAACCCTGGCTGCCCAGAAATCATCGAGAAATCTCCAGCCAACAGGCCTTCTATCCAAACAGTGGCGGAGCCTTCCGTATTTGAAGTGGCACCGTCATGGTGAAAGCATTCTTTCCAAAATGAGGGCAGCCGGCGGGCCTCCTTTAAACAAAAATCCAAATGCAAGGGCGACGAAGGGAAGCCCATCCAGGCGGGCCGGGTATTGTAGGCGACGTCACCACCATAAATCATTACAATGTTCACGCTACATCCAAAGCGCAAAATCAAGCCCTCCAGTCAGACGTTGTCGAAACACCTATTACCCAATTATTGCAGTTAACGTGTCTCGTGAAAATATTCATCTTTGGCAAATATGGCTCAAGATTATATGTTTTTCGAATGCGACATACCTCTAGCCCACATGTTATCAAAGGCATGGCAATTTAAAATGAAATATCGTCAAGCTAGTGTTTCCATGATGAATCCCCAAGTGGGGGAACACATATCGGACCAAATGATCCTATAATCAAGCATTGACCCGAGATCAATGAAAGACAGTATATGACCTCGTAATTGTTATATCAATGTAACATCGTAAATGTGAAAACATGTATAAAATCCAACAATATTTCATGAATACTATTTGCAGATTGCAAAAAGCCCACCAATAGTAATTAGTGTCCATTATTGAGCAAGTTGATCAAGCACAAATAAGCTTTTTTGATCATACACAGATGCTACTGGAAATGATAAGGATTTGCCTCTGCAATAACATTTTTATGTTTAACGGTGACCTCTTTAAACAAATACTTGGGGATTCATCATGGAAACACTAGCTTGACGATATTTCATTTTAAATTGCCATGCCTTTGATAACATGCTATGGCTCAGACGCGTTTCCGCGAACGAATCCGCCTTGTTCACTGTGTCCGACCTAGCTCAGATAAGTTGCTTATATACCTATTATGTGCATGTGACACAAACCCCAAGGTTGCATAAATATATTCCCAATACCTCGAACACCAAGGATGATGATGCCTTGTTTTGAACTAATAAAGGATTTCGACAGCCGACAAATAAAATCCTTTATTTGTTCAAAACAAGGCGTCGTCATCCTTGGTGTTCGAGGTATTGGGAATTCAGACCAGACCTTGCTTGGTTGGTCCGCTATCGACGACACGCCCTCTGTTCTGGAGCAGTGATGGGGAAATAAACAAACAACGAGTGTGGAATATAAATTTATATATTACCTACTGGCGGTCACCAGTAGGTAGTTATAGTTAGGACCTAGTTACCATAGGAAAATCATAACATTCTTTTCCCAATTACTTTGGCGCCAGTTGACAAATCTTTGTGAAATTTTCAAAACTGGTGGGGGGTTCTGATCAGCTCCTATCCTGGAAATTTGGGGGTGATTCGTCAAGCGGGGGTGAGAGAAAAGGGGGTCCCAAAACGCGTTTTCCCCATGTTATTTCCCATAGGAAATGTTAGGTACGGCTACAGCCCGAACTGCTGAACGGAATTACACCAGATTTGGCAAAAAGGTAGCCCTTGGTTCAGAAAGCGCCCTTTTTTTAAATGGTAGAAATCCGTTCAGTAGTCCCTGAGAAATTAAAAAAATAGAGGTAAACTTTAGACTCGGTTATAGCAAAAACTGCTGAACGGAATTACACCAAATTTGACAAAAAGGTACTGTTTGGCTCAGAAAGCAACCTTCTTAAAAATGGTGTAAATTCGTTCAGTAGTTTTTGAGAGATTTAGAAATAAAGATAGTGATGTCTAGAGGCATGAAGGATCCGCGCACCCTTCCGATCATGAGCTTAATGCTAATTGGCTGTCAACACTCCAAACCAGGAGGAAGTGTTCGCAGCCATCTTGTGCCTCGGTAGAACCGAGGCACAAGAAAACAGAAAAAGAAACGTGAAAAACAAGAAAAGGGGGCAGGTTAGAAACACCCTGATCCCCTAGGCCTGCTCAGGGAGTCCCACAAGGACCCCCAGGGCCCAAAAAAGCATAAAAAAAAGAAAACAAATCAGTGAGATTCATGCACTCAGCGCGAATTTCAGCCGAAATCTATAAACAACGAAGGCCCCGGTAGGCCAGGTCCTGGGGGGCAGTTAAAAAATGTGTGGGGGGCCCCAATCACCCACACTGCCCTAGGGACTGCCACCCCTGGGGATTTCAAAAAATATTTGCGGGGGGCACATGGCCCCCCCACAGCCCCAGGAACTGCCACCCCGGGGCTTCTTTTTTAATCTGTGGGGGGCTCTAAGGCCCCCCAAGCCCCTGGGACCGCCACCCCCCGGGCTTTAAAAAAAAAAATACTCCTGTGTGTGGGGACCGCCACCTCCCCAGGGCACTAATATGTACATTCGGGGGTCCGTTAAGGACCCCTGAGCCATGGGGACCACCACCTCCCAGGCGGCTTTGTACAAATTTGGAGGGGGGGCACGCGTCCCCCCCTCCTGGAGCCTGTGGTGGCCCTGGGGACTGCCACTCCCCAGGGCCAGCTCCTGCAGTGTCCCGGGGTGCCCACCCCCAGGACACTGCTGTTTGCAATGACAGGGTGGGAGCCTCGCGGCTCCCGCCCTGTCATTGAAAACTGCTTTGCTTCATTGAAGTGAGAGCAGGGAAACCTGCTCTCGCTTCAATGAAGCAAAGCAGATTGCTTTTCCACATGGGGAGCTGCATGTTAGCTACCCACGGTCTCCAAAGGAGAGGGCCAGCCCTGGGGGATGGGGTCCCCGGGGCTAGGAGTGGTCCGGGAGGGGGGCCATGCGGCCCCCACCCCTGAGTATTTTTTATATTTAAAAAAAATGAGAGGCCAGGCCCCGGGGGATATTTGGCCTGATGACGGGGACAACGCGGCCCCCTCAAAAAAAATAAAAAAGGATGGTCAGGCCCTGGGGGATGGGGTCCCCAGGGCCAAACGAGGGCTTAGTAGGGGGGCCATGCAGCCCCCCTTCTATAAAAAAACAATGTGTGTGGCCATGCCCTGGGGGATCGGGTCCCCGGGGCTGGAATTGGCCATGAGAGGGGGGACCATGTGGTCCCATTCCCATTTACTTTTTTTATTTAAAAAAAGGGGGCCAGGCCATGGGGGATGGGGTCCCCAGGGCACAAAAAAAGCCAAGAGAAGGGGGGTTACACAGCCTCCCTTCTTAAAAAAAATAATGTAAAAAGCCGGCATCAAGGCTAGGCCCCGCCCCCTCCCTGCAACACTCAGCAAATGCGCCCCCTAGCGAGTTGTAAGTTGGGGAGTTAATTCCCCTCGAACACTGAGGGTCCCTGGGGGCCAACTAGCCCACAAGGTAACTCCAGTATGCACCAGGGAGCTGCGTTGCAGAGACGTGTTCAGAGGCTACGCCCCTTTTTACACTTCTCTGAAACGCAGCTCAGTGGCGCTTACTGGAAGTACCTGGTGAGCTAGTTGGACCCCAGGGGCCCTCAGGATTCAAGGGGACTTTATCCCCCAACTCAAAACGCACCACTGGGTGCGTTTGCACAGTGGTGCATGGAGGGGCGGGGCCTGAGGAGACATGTGTGCAAACACACCCTGTGGCGCATTCTAAGTTGGGGAATTAATTCCTCTTCAATCCTGAGGGTCCCTGCGGGCCAACGAGCCCACCGCTTACCTCCAGTAAGGGAAACCTGCTCTCGCTTCAATGAAGCAAAGCAGGATCGCTTTTGAGCAAGGGGAGCTGCATGTCAGTAGCTCCCCTTGCTCAAAAGCAATGATGGCTCCCACAGGAGACGGGGAGCCGGCTGGACCGTGGGGGCTTTGGGGCTCCCCCCACGGTCCCTAATGCAAATCCAAATGAATAGCCGGGCCCCGGGGGATGGGGTCGCTGGGGCCAAAATCAGCCTGCCATGTGGCACACCTCCTAAAAAAAATAAAGAAATAATGGCCAAGCCCTGGGGGATGGGGTCCCCGGGGCCAGGACTGGCCCAGGAGGGGGGCCACCTTGCCCCCCTCTGAGTTTTTTTTTTTTTTAATGGCCGGGCCCAGGGGGATGGGGCCCCCCTCCCCCAAATATATTTTAAAAAAATTAAAAACCAGGCCAGGCCCCGGGGGATGGGGTCCCTGGGGCCAATAGTGGCCCAGGGAAGGGGGGCCACATGGCCACCTTCCTGTTTTTTTTCCCCAACAAAATGCTCAGGCCCCGGGGCATGGGGTCCCCTGAGCCAAAAGTGGCCCAGGGAATGGGGGACACGTATAAAATAAGAAATGGAAAAAAAAAAGAAAACAGCAACTCACCGGAGGCCCCGCCCCCTCCCTGCAGCTCTCCCCCTGGCGCGTTCTAAATTGGGGGATTAAGTCCCCTTGAATACTGAGTACCCCTACCTGAATTTCGAATTTACACCCAATTGAATGAATGACCACATTGCTCCATTCTTCACACATTTCACGTGAAACCCAGGTTGACAATTCAAGCCGCCACATCGGGCAGGACGCGCTCTAGTTGTTTGGGTGCTTAACACGTAAAAATGTGCACTGCGCGTACACCAGTGCCATTAGGAGAAGAAAACTGAGTTTTAATACATTCTTAACTGTTTTTAAATGTTATTAGCCTACCTGAATTTGAATTTGCACACAATTGAAAGAATGACCGCATTGCTGCATTCTTCCCGCATTTCACGTGAAACCCAGGCTGACAACTCAGGAAGCTATATCAGCAGGACACGCTCTAGTTGTTTGGATGCTTGACACATAAAAATGTGCGCTGCATGGATGCCAGTGCCATTAGGAGTACAAAACTGAGTGTGACTGTTCGTTGCGCTGGCTTTCCCGCATTTCACTTGTGATTAACATTTAATACGTTCTTTACTGTTTTTAAATGTTATTAGCCTACCTGAATTTGAATTTGCACACAATTGAATGAATGACCGCATTGCTGCATTCATCACGCATTTCACGTGAAACCCAGGCTGACAACTCAGGACGCACTTTAGTTGTTTGGGTGCTTGCCATGTAAACAGCGCGCTGCGCGGACGCGCGCAGTGAGCGCACCCGTTTCCAGACAGAGACAACGGACGGCCAGCAGTTTTACAGCCGCGCTGAATTATTAGCTATAGGCCACCACTGTGGTGAGTGTGAATGACACGAGGTGGTTTTAGACAATCTGAACAGGAGGTGTGAGAATTGTAACTTTAGTTTCTGTACTGAGCTGGCAGATTGTATCCCTCCGGCAGTTCCCACTACATCTACTCTGAAAGGGGACTGCATATGGGCGGCGTTAATCAACTCCTGCTCGTTAGTCAAGCATGCCCGGATATATTTGAGCTTCTCACTGATGAGCAGCTTGATATATTATTTGTGACTGAGACGTGGCTTAGTGAGTTTTCTGCCCCAGCTATCGAGTTAGCCATTCCTGGGGGGTATAAAATAGTGATTGCTGACCACAAAAGGGGAAGAGGTGGAGGTATAGCAGTGATGTTTAGGGACACGTGGGTCATCACCCGTGAAGACACTCTAGGTATTAGCGACGGGGAAGCACTTGATTTTTCTTTCACTATGGGCCATATGTATGAAGCCAATTTGCAATTGCAAAAGCGTTTGCGATCTTAAATTAGCAGTGTGCAATGTATCACACAAAAAACCCCTTGCAAAATATGGAATCGCAAATTTTGCGATTCCCTATTTTGCGATTGCATTTAAGGAATCGCAAATTGCGATTCCTTAAATACAATGTAAGAAGCACAAAAGAAAGTGCGATTGGCCTTAAGTATCGCAAATTACCACCAACTTCAAGTTGGAGGTAAATTGCGATTTCACTTAAAAATGCACTATTTTGCATTTTTTAAAATGCCATGTGGTGCACATACATGCCCTTAGGGTATGTATGTGTGCCACATGTGCTCACATGCACATTTCAGAGGTTCAACAGGGTGTCCTTCTGACACCCCGGCACCCTTGAAGTTTTATTCGCAATTTGCGATTCTCTAATTGCCAATCGCAAATTGAGAATGCCTTCCCATTCATTCCAAAGGGCCTCCTAGCCCATAGGAATGAATTAGAAGGTATTCCTCCTTAATTGTGAATCTCAATTTGCGATTCGCAAATAAGGAATATGTGGGATTCACAACATTATTAGCAAATCCCACATACATTGCATTTTGCGATTCTCAAATTGCGATTCGCTGAAAATCGCTATTTGGGAATCGCTAAACTCTATTTTGATACATATGGCCCTAAATCCTCGCACTTTACGCTGGGTGGTACACTGGTGTATAGACCCTCCGGCCCCACGGGAGCCTGTTTGAAAGCCTTAGATGAGGTAATTGTCCGTAGGGCTTTACGCTTTTCGAACTTCCTGCTTCTTGGAGATTATAATATCCATTTGGATTGTGTGGAGGCTAGTGACATCAGGGATTTAAATGATACGCTCAACCTGGCACAACTTACCCAATGTATTAGCTCTCCATCTCATGGCGGGGGCACATTTTAGACAAGGTCTGTTCCAATTTTCCTTTATGTATTACGGAACCACTTCAAGTATCCTGGTCTGATCATTTTTTGATCCAGTTCTCATGGACCATTTCGATGCCTCTCTCATCGAAGGGATTTCCCCAAGGCAGACCTTTGCAAAGAGTTGATTTTTCTGCCTTCTGTAGGGCATTGTTAGACACACGCCCTACTGTCGCCACAAATCTAGACAGTGCGTTAGAGAGCATCACTAACTGGATTTCCCAGGCAATAGAATCTTTAACCCCACCGCTTTCGAATAGGCGGGCAAGAAACGCCCCATCAAAACCCTGGTACTCTAGCAAGCCTAAGGAACTAAAACAGGTCTGTAAAAACTGGAACGCAGTTGGAGACAGGCATTCTGCCCCTTGGCTAAAATAGTACTTAGGAAGGCTCAGAGAGAATACAATGCTGCTATTAGGGAGGCTGAAAGTAGCTTCTGTAAGGAGCGCATTACTATGTCCAAAAACAACTCTAAGGAAATCTTTGCTATCGTCCAGAGTTTTTTAAATCCCTGTGCTGAGCGTATTGCCCTTCCTACCTCCGTGGAATGGTGTGAGAATTGATCATGTTTTTTTATTGATAAGATCCAGGTGATCCAGGACAGCTTAGTGACCAGATCCCCTGGGCAGGTTGGGTCCGTCATCCTGAATACCTTAGTTTCCACCCCGTCAGTTTCCCCGCTGATGGGCTTTTCTCCCATTGCCCTGCTCGGCTCACTGTCCGTCCTCAAAGCGCTTTCCTCGGGCGCTCCTACCGACCCGTGTCTGGCTAGGCTGCTAGCGGGGGCTGCGGGGGTGGTTAACCCTGAGGTGAATACCATCATAAACATATCTCTCCAGACTGCCACAGTTCCACCGGAATGGAAGCGGGCTAAATTACTACTGCTATTAAATCGCCCTCTCTAGATCCTGCTACGCCCGCCAGTTATCGACCTATCTCTCTCCTCCCGGCCATGGCAAAGGTGTGCGAGAAAGCAGTCTTTAAACAGTTAGCTACCTTTGTTGAGACATCTGGAGCCCTCCATCTTGTTAAATCAGGATTCAGGGCAACTTATAGCACAGAGACTGCCCTCGTCGAAATGTCAGAGGTAATAAGAGAATGCTTGGATGCAGACGGCAGTCGTAGAGCGGCTCTGATTTTATTGGACCTCTCTGCCGCCTTTGATACGGTGCCCCATCATCAACTGCTTTCTCGTCTCTCAAGTATTGGTGTATGTGGACGGGCTTGAGACTGGCTCAACTCTTTCTTAGAGGGCAGAACCCAGCAGGTCTGGCAGCCACCATTCTTTTCGGCCTCCAAAACGGTGACCACAGGAGTTCCGCAGGGCTCTACTTTGAGCCCCCTTCTTTTTAATATTTACATTACTCTCTTGATCTACTTAGCAGAGGAGCTGGGAGCTAAGATCATAGCCTATGCTGATGGTACTCAGATCCTCTTTACTTGGAAGGAAAACAACTTGTCCCCGCACAAAGCAAAAAACTGTCTTTCTGTCATTTTTAAATGGCTTGCACTTGCGCAGCTGAAGTGCAATGAGGACAAGTCGGAGGTACTTCTGTATGAATCCTTTCCCCCGCATTTTAGGGAGGCTCTATGGCCCACTGAGTACCCTCCACCCAGTTCTGTTGGTAACCCTGTTAAGAACTTAGGGGTATGGTTCAGTGAAGACCTCAGGTTCTCCATGCAGATAAAAAAACTTGCTGGAATGTGCTTTGGTAAGTTGAAGTCGCTTAGAAAGTTTCTCCCTTTGCTACCTAGGTCAGCCAAGGAAATGGTGACTCGTGCTCTTATCCTGTCACGCATTGATTATGCCAATGCGCTGTACATTGGCCTGCCTTGATACCAGCTAAAAAAATTGCAAACAAAACAGAATGCGGCAGCTAGGGTTCTGCTTGGTATTCCAGGAAGATCAAGTATGACACACCATTTACGGGATCTTCACTGGCTTCCCGTGGCCTGCCGTGTCCAATTTAAAGCCCTCACTCTAGCTCATGAAGTGCTGCACAGATCGGACAACTTTACCTTAGGAGATGCTTTGCCTTCTATGTTCCTCGAAGACGCCTGCATTCCGCTGTGCAGCATCTGGCATTGGTCCTCCGCTTCCACCTGACTCGAATGGGGGGCAGCACCCTATCCTTCAAGGCAGCAGAAGCCTAGAATTCTCTTCCTTTGGAAATGCGTAACATTCAAGACATAGGCTGTTGAAGAAGCATCTTAAGACCCTACTTTTTAACCAACCCTAGTTACGCACAGCTGTACTGCTCCTGATGATGGCTTTCCGTGCCGGGACACTCCTGAGTGTCCGTGCGCATTATAATTGCATTATAACATAACATAACTGAGGGTCCCTGAGGGCCAACTAGCCCACCAGGTACCTTCAGTAGGTGTCACAGAGCTGCGTTTCAGAGAGGTGGTCTGAGGCCACGCCCCTTTTTACACCTCTCTGCAACGCAGCTCTGTGATGCTTACTGGAGGTACCTGGTGGGCTACTTGGCCCCCAGGGACCCTCAGGATTCAAGGGGACTTAATTCCCAAATTACAATATACCAGGGGGCACGTCTGCACAGTGGTGAATGGAGGGGGCGGGGCCTGATATAACAAGTGTGCAAAAACACACCCAGGCACGTTGTAAATTGGGGGATTAAGTCCCCTTCAATCCTGAGGGTCCCTGGGGGCCAACTAGCCCACCAGGTACCTCCAGTAAGCGCCACAAAGCTGCGTTGCAGAGAGGTAGTCCGAGGCCACGCCCCTGTTTACACCACTCTGCAAATGCAGCCCTGGTACACTGCTGGTGGGGCGATGAGGTCCTCTTGTGTCCAGAGGACGTCAGGACACAAGGGGACTTCATCCTCCAAGCAGAAGTGCACCAGAAGCTGCATTTGCAGCGTGGTGTAAAAAAGGGCAAGGCATCAGAACACCTCTCTGCAACGCAGCTCTGTGGCGCTTACTGGAGGTACCTGGTGGGCTAGTTGGCCCCCCGGGACCCTCAAGATTCAAGGGGACTTAATCCCCCAAGTTACAAAGTGCCAGGGGGTGCGTTTGCACCGTGGTGCAGGGAGGGGGCCGGGCCTGATATAACAAGTGTGCAAACTTCCCACTAGCGCGATGTAAATTGGGGGATTAACCCCTTCCACGTGGGGGTAATTCCCCCGTGGCGCGGGCGGGGCGGCGGTGGCGCTGTGCTCGTGACGAGCAAAACACACAAGATGATGGAGAGAATGTTGCACATCGGCAAAACATTCACCCCAGTCACAGATCTGGGTTTAATCCATCGTTATTTTGCTCACCACACCACCCCAGTTCAGACATGGCCATATGCAAATCAGTCGTGACCCTGTGCCTCATGGGAACAGTGAGGCACAGTGGAGCTGTGCTCATGACGAGCTGAGCTCATCATGACCCCGCCCACTGATTGATTCTCCCTCACAGGGGCGGACTGCGACGGTTATGACGAGCCCAGATCATCATGAGCACAGCTCCACTGTGCCTCATGATGAGCTGGGCTCATTATGAGCACCAAAGCGGTTAAATCACCTTCAATCCTGAGAGTGCCTGCGGGCCAACTAGCCTACCAGGTACCTCCAATAAGCGCCACAGAGCTGCGTTGCAGAGAGGTGGTCCGAGGCCACACCCCTTTTTACACCACTCTGCAAACGCGGCTTCTGGTGCACTGCTAGTGGGGCGATGAGGTCCTCTTGTGTCCTGAGGACCTCAGGATACAAGTGAACTTCATCCCCGGAGCAGCAGTGCACTAGAAGCCGTGTTTGCAGCATGGTGTAAAAAGGGGCATGGCCTCAGAACACCTCTCTGCAACGCAGCTCTGTGGCGCTTACTGGAGGTACCTGGTGGGCTAGTTGGCCCCCCAGGACCCTCAGGATTCAAGGGGACTCAATAGGGATGTTATAGTTAGAAATTAGCATTTAAAAAACCATGAAATTCACTGAAAAAAACATAGTTTTCAGGGTCGTTACAGTTAGAAATTAGCATTTAAAAAACCTTAGAAATTCACTGAAAAAACCATAGGTTTCAGGGACGTTATGGTTAGAAATTAGCATTGAAAAAAACTTAAGAAATTCACTGAAAAAACCAAAGGTTTCAGGGACGTTATAGTTAGTTGGACATTTCACTCATACAAAAGCAGAGAAATTCGGCCCTTATAGTTAGTACAGATAACTATAACTCGCGCCCCCACAATGCACTGCTGATAATATCACATATTACATCACTCATGACATGGTCAGTGTGAAAAGTGTGCCTGATATATGCTGACCACTAGTTATATTGGGCACCTTGTATCAGTCCAAACAACCCCTTATTGGTTGTAGGTTAAAGATAACCTTTATTGAAAGCTATCCTAGTGGTAGCTATGGAGAGCAGTCTTCAGGCTAAGTCTTGAAGGAATGTAAAGCAGCTTGTTTTACCAGTCTATAATCACTTGAGTCACTAAATGAAAGATATCCACACCAGGTATATATATAAAATATATGTATTTATTACTAAACACACCCTCCTAGTCTCTTTATGAGACTAGAGGTCAAAACACATAAGTTACACTTCAATAATTACAGTAAAATAGTACAAATACACGTAAGGCCCTAGGGGTGAGCCAAACCATATACTAAAATAGTGGTATAAGAACCACGACTTAACTAGACACAAGGCCTAGAGCCTGTAGAATCGCTGGGACCCCAAGGAACCACCCAAGGTAGTGACACAGCCGCGAGCTCCCGTTAGGTTCTATGGGGAAAGTCGCGGTTAGATTTTTAAAGATTAGGGACACTTAGAAATGAGTCGGGACCAAACTCTTTTGGACTTAGGAAGTTCTAGGGCTAGCATCCATGGGAGCACCGGAGTACTCTGTTACCTCACCCATGGAAGCCGGGTGCATAGGTGTCTTTTGGTTTCGGGTCGCGTCGCCTATTTCAATGGGAGCTGATGAAGAAGTGCTGCTGCCGTGAAGATGCAAAGTGTCCGAAGGGATCCAAGCCTGGATTGAGGATGAGAAGAATGTGAAAGAAGAGGGGACAGAGTCTGGGTCAGTATCCAGTGACCAGGAAGGCGATGAGCAGATGCCCATCAATGTCGGGTGATTTCAGGTGAAAGAGGTGAAGCTTGACTCTTCCGCCACGAGGTGCAGGAGGTGTCGAGGACAACTAGGAGCTGGATTCGAGCTGTCCCACAAAGGATGTCGAGTGCTGCTGCATCGGTGCCCGGATTGGACACAACAAGCCTTGGCAAGAGCAACCCATGCAGAAACAAGAAAGATGGTCAGTGCAGACCAGCAAGGTCTGTGTGACTCACCAATTGGTAGGGAGTTGGGGCATATCTGGAGCAACCAGGAAAGCTCAAGGAAATACAAAGTTACCCACTGAGGGATGCACCAGTCAATGGACCAGGGATCGCAAAGGGACCTCGAGACGAAACACAAAATGGTGGCCCACGGTCACTCAGAATGACCATGCCAACAACCTTCAGTGGATTCAGTGTTTGAGGTGGAGGCTGCAAGTCAGCCCAAGCACAACTTCAGGAGACATTGAGAAGTCAATGCACTTGCAAAAGTGCACTGTGGCCAGGAGTTCTGGTTCCACGCTAATCACGAGGGCTCTGGGTCTCAGCTTTGCTGGGGACCCGGGTCAGCCTCTGCGATGTCTGGAAATCATCTTCCTGGGCTGCAAATACATTGGAGGCTGGCGGGAGCTTCGATGATGCAGACCGGCAAATTGCTTCATTGGTGCCTGCCAAGCAAGGGAATCACTCCTTGACCCCAAGGGAGATTTCTTTAGTCCTCTGGTCTTGAGCAGAGCGTCGAAAATATAGGATTCAGCTTCAGAGTTTCGTCCAGGGTAATCTAAAGTCCTAAGGACCGGGGTCCCATACTTACACTAAGGTAGAGGGTTGGACATACTCTGGGGACCCACCTATGGGAGGGTTTGGAAAGAGGGGTGGCTACACCCATTTACTTTGTCAATTTTTGCACCAGAGCAGGGGCTGGAAGCCCCTGAACCGGTTTGAGCTGGACTATGCACAGGGACACCCAATGTGCCCCCAGTGCAGGACTTCAAAGCACTCCGAAAGTGCTCCCACCCAGCCCCAATACACATAAGCCTGTCTGGGAGGTGGTTACACCTCCCTGTGACAGGAAACCTATTGTCCAGGCCTCCCCTGCCAGAGTTTCGGTCAGCAGCAGAAAGCCAGCATCAGCTGCAGCATCCATTTTGTGATGCCATGGCTCAATTAAGTTTCTACCGGGTATACCAGTGCTGTCATGTCTCTCCCTCTAGAAGGGTGGGATCATAAGTGTGGGGGTATGTTTTCAAGGTGTTTGACACCAAACACAACATGTTTCTGTGCAGCCGGTCCAAAGTTAGCATTTACCGTTTGGTTATAATGCACTTAAGAGTATATGGTCAGGCTGCACTACTAACAACCCCGGAGAAGAGATTCGGAAGGCTGCAGAGGGGCTCAGCTCATGCCTGGGTACCCCCTCGTATATAACCAAGCACCCTGTCTTCAGGATTGATAATTCCTGCCATAGGGGTGACTGATAGGTTTGTATGTGCAGTATGTGGTGAGATGTGGTGAACATATATCTCAGTAAGGGGTGCATGCACCGCCTTACTCAGGCTGCAGTAGCAGACCTGTTGTGTCATTTTGGGTGGCTTTCCAGGTGTGGCATAATACATGCTTCAACCCCTGGTAGGCCTCTGGGGTACCTATGCCCTGGGTACATAGTATACCATATACTAGGGACTTATAAGGGCACCTCAGATCCAATCTGTAATGTATCT
This sequence comes from Triturus cristatus, assembly GCF_964204655.1. Classification (NCBI taxonomy): domain Eukaryota; kingdom Metazoa; phylum Chordata; class Amphibia; order Caudata; family Salamandridae; genus Triturus; species Triturus cristatus. Next base: position 588,799,956 of record NC_140583.1, on the reverse strand, counting down.
AAAGTACATGGAATCATTTTAGAAAGGAAGCAGCTAAGCTGGGGCCCTGAATAGCAGGGTCCCAGCCGGACTAAAGTCGAAAAACAGTGAAACACCAGCAAAAAGTGGGGGTAAACATGTGAAGCAGATCCTACTCTCCAATCCAATCCCCCCACCCCCAAACGCAGGGACTTTAAACTAACCTTGACCAGTTGAGTCTTCATGTTCTAAGAGGAAATATCTGGAGAGTCCATCTGCATTGGCAAGGTTACTCCCAGGTCTATGTTCCACTGTATAGTCCATCCCTTGTAGGGAAATGGACCACCTGAGCAATTTGGGATTTTCACCCTTCATCTGTTTTAGCCATAAGCGGGGCTTATGGTCTGTCTGAGCAATGAAGTGAGTACCAGATAAGTATGGCCTCAACTTCTTCAGAGCCCAAACCACAGCAAAGGCCTCCCTCTCAATGGCTGACCAACGTTTCTCTCGGGGGTCAACCTTCTGCTTATGAAAGGCACTGGTTGATCCTGACCTTCATCATTCAACTGTGACAGTACAGCCCCTACCCCCAACTCAGATGCATCTGTTTGGACAATGAACTTTTTGGAGTAGTCAGGACTTTGCAGAATGGGAGCGATGCACACGGTCTGCTTCAGGTCATCAAATGCCTTTTGACAGCTAGCTGTCCACTGAAACTTTTTGGGCATTTTCTTAGAGGTTAAGTCATTCAGGGGTGTCACTATTAATCCATACCCCTTGACAAATCTTCTATAGTACCCAGTCAGGCCTAAGAAGGCTCTCACCTGAGTCTGGGTAGTTGGAGCAACCGAGTCCATTATGGTCTGGATTTTGCTCTGCAATGGTTGAACCTGGCCTCCACCTACAAGGTGGCCCAGGTACACAACCTGACTCTGCCCTATCTGGCACTTAGTAGCCTTGATGGTAAGGCCTGCTTTTTGCAAGGCCTCCAAAACATTGCTCAGATGGACCAGGTGATCCTCGCAGGTGGAGCTAAAGACAGCAATATCATCTAGATACGCTGCATTATAGTCTTCCAGGCCTGTAGGGACTTGATTCACCAACCTTTGGAAAGTGGCAGGTGCATTATTCAAACCAAAGGGCATTACCAAAAATTGATAGTGCCCACTAGGGGTAGAACATGCTGTCTTTGGCTTTGCATCATCAGCTAGTCTGATCTGCCAGTAGCCAGCTGTCAGGTCAAATGTGCTGAGATACTTGGCTTAGGCCAAAGTATCTATTAGCTCATCTCCCCTGGGGATGGGATGGGCATCAGTCCTAGTGAATGCATTGAGACCCCTGTAGTCAACAAAAAACATCATCTCTCTCTTGCCATCAGTGGTGTGAGGTGTAGGTACCAGGACTACTGGACTCGCCCAAGGGCAAACTGAGGGTTCAATAACTCCCAAATCCATCATCCTTTGGACTTCTGTCCTTATACAGTCCCTGACATGGTCAGGTTGCCTGTAGATCATATTCCTCACAGGTAGACTGTCCCCAGTGCCCACTTCATGAGTACACCAGGTGGTCTGACTTGGAGTCAGAGAAAATATATGTCTGAACTGGCTGAGAAGTTTTCTGCAGTCAGTTTGCTGCTGGGCAGTGAGGCTGCCTGCCAAGGCTGCACCATCAACTGACCCATCATCAGGGTTCTGAGAAAGCAAGTCAAAGAGTGGTCACTCTCTTTCTCCTGTCCTTCATCAGTAGCCATGAGCAAGCCCATGTCTGCCCTGTCAACATATGGTTTAGTCTGTTGACATGAAGCACCCTGTGGGGACTCCTAGGGGTTCCAAAGTCTACCAAGTAGGTGACCTCCCCTTTCTGTTCAACAATGGTATGGGGGCCACTCCATTTGTCCTGGAGGGCTGCTAGGGCGACAGGCTCCAACACCCACACTTTCCCTCCTGGCTGGTAGACAGTCAGTACAGTTTTTTGGTCATGCCAGGCTTTTTGTAATTCCTGGCTAGCCTCAAGATTTTTGGTTGCCTTTTTCATACACTCTGCCATCCTGGAGCGGAGACCAAGTACATAGTCCACTATGTCCTGTTTGGGGGGCTTGAGAGGTAACTCCCATCCTTCCTTAACCAGACACAATGGACCCCGGACAGGGTGACCAAACAAAAGTTCAAAAGGGCTGTAGCCAACCCCCTTTTGAGGCACCTCCCTGTATGCAACTAAAAGGCAGGGCAAGAGTATGTCCCATCTTCGTCTAAGCTTTTCTGGGAGTCCTTTAATCATGCCCTTTACGGTTTTGTTTAACCTTTCAACTAAACCATTGCATTGTGGGTGATAGGGTGTGGTGAACTTGTAGTTCACTCCACACTCCTTCCACATAGCAGTCCAGTAACTAGACATGAAGTTTGCACCCCTGTCAGATACTACCTCCTTAGGAAAGCCTACTCTTGAGAATACACCCAAGAGAGCTCTTGCCACCACAGGTGCTGTAGTGGTCCTTAGGGGAATTGCTTCTGGGTACCTGGTGGCATGGTCCACCACCACCAGTATAAACCCGTGCCCAGATGCTGTCTGAGGATCCATGGGACCAACAATGTCAATCCCAACCCTCTCAAAGGGAACCCCCACCACAGGTGGCCTTTGTGGTTCCACCTGCCTTGCCACTGACTTGGCAGGTCACACAAGAGCGACAAAACTCCTTAGTGTCTTCAGACATGTGGGGCCCGTGAAAATGAGAAACAATTCTGTCCCAAGTCTGGTTCTGGCCCAGGTGTCCTGCTAGGGGAATATCATGGGCTAGTGTCAATAGAAAGCCCCTAAACTTCAGAGGTATAACCAACCTCCTGGCTGCACCAGGCTTGGGGTCTCTACACTCTGAATAAAGGAGTCCATCATCCCAATAAACTTTATGGGTGCCACTATTGATTTGGCTGCATTCCCAGCAGCCAAATCAACAGCTTGCTTTCTGAGGGGTTCAAGAGAGGGGCAGGTTTTCTGCTCCTGGCTCAGATCAGACCTGTCCCCAAGAACTCAACCTGGTCATGTTCAAGCTCCTCTGGGACAGTTCCTTCTTCAGTCTCAAGATCATCTCCCTGAGGAGGCTGATCTGCATTCTGAGTCAGGTGGGAAGGCTCTGCCTTAACCCTACTGCTCCTCCTCTTGGGAGGCACCTGGTCCATTGTTCCAGAATCCACGGCCTGTCCAGTTTTAGACATTTGGGCCTGTGACCTAGTCACAGCAAAGACATGAGCAGGGATCCCTAACATTTCTGCATGTGTCCTGAGGTCCACTTCAGCCCATGCTGAAGTTTCTAGATTATTTCCAAGCAAGCACTGTGCTGGTAGGTCTGCACTTACTACAACCTTCTTAAGGCCAGTTACCCCTCCCCAGGAGAGGTTAACAACTGCCAGAGAATGGTCTGTTCTGACATTGCTAGCATTGGTCACTTGGTACATTTCATCCAGTATAATCTGCCCAGGATCCACAAGATCTTTTGTCACCATTGTGACACTTGCTCCTGTGTCCGAGTGCCAAAGCCTCTATTCGATTTATTAAAGGCTGTTGTCTATATTTGCCCAGATTACTGGGGCTCACAAAGGGGGACATATCCATGCCCCATCACAGACAAGAACAGCCTGAGTTGGAACTCTGACTAGGCAAGAGTCCATCTCAGAACCCAGGGTCAACTCTATCACACCATTATTCTGGACATTACCACCACCAATTGTAGCTGTACTAGGGGGAACAGTTGCCTTAGGGGCAATGGTTGCTGGAGTAGATTCTTTGGACTTGGTGCAATCACTAGTCCAGTGAGTTTTCTGTTTACAAATTTTGTACCATGGTTTCTTTTGGCCTTTTCCCTTGTTAGACTGTGAATCCCCACCTGAAGAAGATTTTTGGGGGCCTTGTGAAGGCTTCTGGTCTTTACCCTTCTCCCCACCCTTATCAGAATTTTTAGGATCTTGCTTCTTGGGTTCACCACCTTGGTTCTGTACCTTCTGCCTCACCCTGGTTCTGACCCACTTGTCTGCCTTCTTTCCCAATTCTTGGGGAGAGGTCAGATCTGAGTCTACCAGGTACTGGTGCAACAGCTGATTCTGACAATTATTAAGTATCTGCTCCCTCATAATCAAATTGTACAATCCTTGATAGTCATGCACTTTACTGCCAAGTAACCAACCTTCCAGAGCCTTAGTAGCACAATCTACAAAGTCTACCCAGTCCTGAGTCTGTGCCTTTTGGTTATCCCTGAACTTTAACCTGTATAGGCACTCTTCAGACTGTTGTAATCATCTGACTCCTCCTCTCTAACAGTGAGGAGTTTATCTCTACCGTTGTCTGCAAAGGAGAGCCATAAGATTGCTGCCCACTGCTCCTGGGTGACCCTTTGTACTTTACAGGCCCTTTCCAGTGCAGTTATCCCTTTGTGGATGTCATCCCCACTCTGGTAGGGAGGAACAATCCTATTTAGGTTTCTATGTCCATGAGACCTTTCCCTATCTCTAGGGATGTTGCTGCCACCATGGGACTCTAGTCCCATCTTTTTTCTAGCTCTGTATAACTCTAGGGCCTCCCTATCTAGGGCTACCTGCTTTCTTCTGATTTCAAGCTGAGCTTCCTCATATTTAAGTAGTCTCTCCCTTTTCTCCTGAGAGGTTTCTCTCCTATGAGAGGAGATCGAGGACCCTATAGATGAGTTAGAATGGTTAGACTCCACTGAGGGAGATCTTGACCTTCTTGGCCCACCACCAACTCTCCGAGGAGGGACACAAAGTGGTCCATTATGGTCCTCTCCTTCACTGTCTAGGGGAATTGGATTTTCAGGTCCAGATCATTGTTATCTGCCTGGCCAGCCTCAGAGGTCAGGTCATGGAGAGTTACCCCCCTAGGCCTTTCCTCAGGTGCTGTCCCACCCACTCTGCCTAACCCTTCAGATCCTAAAGACCTACTAAGGTCATCCAGCCTGAGTACCCATATGAGATGCTGGGTGGTTGGACATTTGCCTGTCTGCAGTTTCCTAGTTTTACACAATGCTCTCAATTTCATGAATGGGAGTTTTTCATACTGGGAATCTTGAAGCCCGTTGGCTTCTGGCAAGGACCTACTGGTTCCTGGCCTTGAAGACATTACTAGTGTGGTGTGGTGTATTGCACTACCTACTCTATTGTGGCCTACTAAACTCTCTTGAGTTGTAGAAAGGGTGTGCTATCCCTTAACACACAACTCTAAGTTCAGTAGAACTTACTGTATTCTAAAGCTTGTATTATATATACCTACGGTACCTTTCGTGGTTTTCAGTTAGTTACTCAATTGAGATTATCTGGTAAAACAATAGCAAGCTGGAATCCCACACTCTGCACACCAATGTGAGAAGTTGGCCTGATATATGCTGTCCACTAGTTATAGTGGGCACCTTGTATCAGTCCAAACAACCCCTTATTGGTTATAGGTTAAAGACAACCTTTATTGAAAGCTATGAATGTAAAGCAGCTTGTTTTACCAGTCTATAATCTCTTGAGACACCAAATGAAAGCTATACACACCAGGTATATACATAAAATATATGTATTTATTACTAAACACACCCTCCTAGTTTCTTTATGAGACTAGAGGTCAAAACACATAAGATACACTTCAATAATCACAGTAAAATAGCACACATACACGTCAGGCCCTAGGGGCGAGCCTAACCATATAGTAAAATAGTGGTATAAGAACCACGACTTAACTAGAAACAAGGCCCAGAGCCTGTAGAATCGCTGGGACACCAAGGAACCACCCAAGGTAGTGACACAGGGGACCCACGGGGGCCGTGTGCAGTGTGTGAACGCAGCCGCGAGCTCCCGTTAGCTTCAATGGGGAAAGGCGCTGGTAGACTTTTAAAGATTAGGGACACTTAGAAATGAGTCAGGACCAAACCCTTTGGGACTTAGGAGGTTCTAGGGCTAGCACCCATGGGAGCACCGGACTACTCGTGTTACCTCACCCAGGGAAGCCGGGTGCATAGGTGTCTTTTGGTGTCGGGTTGCGTTGTCAATTTCAATGGGAGCTGGCGAAGAAGTGCTGCTGCCGTGAAGATGCAAAGTGTCCAAAGAGATCCAAGCCTGGATCGAAGATGAGAAGGACCTGAAAGCAGAGGGGTCATTAGCCAGTGACCAGGAAGGCGATGAGCAGATGCCCACCGATGTCGGGTGATTTCAGGTGAAAGAGGTGAAGCTTGACTCTTCAGCCACGAGGACCTGGAGGCATCGAGGACAACCAGCAGCTGGATTCAAGCTGTCCCACAAAGGATGTTGAGTGCTGCAGCATCGGTGCCCAGATAGGACACAACAAGCCGAGGCAACAGCATACCACGCAGAAATAAGAAAGATGCTTTGGTGCAGACCAGCAAGGTCTGTGGGACTCACCACTTTGTAGGGAGTTGGGCCCATCAGGAGCAACCAGGAAAGCACAAGGAAATACAAAGTTACCCCCTCAGGGACCCACCAGTCAACGGACCAGGGATCGCTTAGGGACCTCAAGACAAAACACAAAATGGTGGCCCACGGGTCACTCGGAATCACCAGGCTGACAATCTTCAGTGGATTCAGTGCTCACGGTGGGGGCTACAAGTCAGCCCAAGCACAACTTCAGGAGACGTCGAGAAGTCAATGCACTTGCAAAAGTGCATGGCGGCCAGGAGATCCGGTTCCACACTACTCACGAGGGCTGCGGGTCTCAGCTTTGCTGGGGACTCGGTCAGCTTCTGAGATGTCTGGAAATCCTCTTCCTGAGCTGCAAATACTTCAGAGTCCGGCGGGAGCTTTGATGATGCAGACTGGCAAATTGCTTTATTGGTGCCTGCCAAGCAGGGGAGTCACTCCTTGACCACAAGGGAGATTTCTTCAGTCCTCTGGTCTTGAGCAGACCGTCGAAGGTCCAGGATTCACCTTCAGAGTTTTGTCCAGGGTAATCTAAAGTCCTAAGGACTGGGGTCGGGGGTTGGACATACTCTGGGGACCCACCTATGGGAGGGCTTGGAAAGAGGGGTGGCTACACCCATTTCCTTTGTCCAGTTTCATGCAGAGCAGGGGCGTGAAGCCCCTGAACCAGTTTGAGCTGGACTATGCATAGGGACACCAAAGGTGCCCCCAGTGCAGGACGTCAAAGCACTCAGAGAGTGCTCCCACCCAGCCCCAATACACATAAGCCTGTCTGGGAGATGGTTACACCTCCCTGTGACAGAAAACCTATTGTCCAGGCCTCCCCTGCCAGAGTCTCAGTCCGCAGCAGGAGGCCAGACCCGTGTCTGTGGCTGCAGCATCTATTTTGTGATGCCAGGGCTCTATTAAGTTTCTACCGGGTATACCAGTGCTGTCATGTCACTCCCTCAAGAAGGGTGGGATCATACCTCCACACCAGTTACTGGTGTGGGGGTATGATTCCAAGGTGTTTGACACCAAACACGACATTTTTCCGTGCAGTCAGTGACATCACTGATGACATTATTCATGACATCTCAAATGACATCACTGATGTCATCACTGATGACATCATCCATGTGATAATCTGATACAACTCCTCACACCTTAATAAAACCTTTTATACACCTACTCTAAAAAACAGACCACCAATATCGAAACCATAGACAGACCAATAGCAGTTAGTACATACCCGCTCAGTGATTCCTAGGTCTACACACGCACATCCACTCATTCACCCATGCAGTAACTCATACATGCAGTCAGTGTCACTCATCAATATAGCACTATCATATGCACTCATGCACACATACATACATTCACACACCGCCACTCACCCATAGACTTACTCACACACCTGCTCAGTCAGAAGAATCAATCACACCCATTCACTCACCTATACAGTTATACACAGACAACCTCACTTATTTATACAAATACTAACACATACCCACTGTCTTATACAATCAGTGATACAAGCACACACTCATCCATACAGCTGCTCTCACAATCACTCTCTCTCACGTATAGTCATTTATATACTCCAACACTCACCTATACTGCCTTTCACATATGTAGTTACTCACACATATACCACTGAGACATCCATTCACTCACCAACACACTCATTCACATACTCACCCACCCATACAGCCCTTCACAGATGTACTGTTGAACCCATACACCCAGTGAATCACCCACTCACACATCTATGCACAGAGTCACCAACCCCCAATCCACTCACACAGACACTCAGGCACCCATAGAGATACTCAGACAACCAATCAATAACCAATATAGACAGTCGTGTAGCTACTCACCAAACCATGCAGCCACTAATACACCTACTGATAGACTGATACAGACATTCACACAGTTTACTCACTAGCCCATGCTTTCAGTAAGATACGCTTAATTAGTCACTTGTACAATCAGTCACGTACCTACTAAATCATCCATTCAGACACTTATACACCCACTCATTCTTCAATACGCCTTGGCATATAGATATATAAAACATAATTAAACTTTAAAGAAACACACATTCACTGGATGATGTCATCAGTGATGCATCAGTGATGGCATTTGAGATGTCATGAGTGATGTCATGAGTGATGTCACTGACTATGTCATGAGTGATGTAATATGTGACGTCATCAGCAGTGCATTGCGGAGGCGTGAGTTATAGTTATCTCTACTAACTATAATGGCTGAATTCCTCTGGTTTTGTACGAGTGAAATGTTCAACTGACTATAACGTCCCTAAAACCTGTAGTTTTTTCAGTGAATATATATATATTAATGACGGCAACCCACATGGGTAATGATGTTCACTACCAGTCCCATAATGCTGAGTGCGATGATATGCCATGCAATAGAAATAAAAGAGGGGACTTCACTGGAAGGGCCCGATTCACAGAACTAACTTAAGACAAAATCCTAAACTTACTACTTATGGTATTCACAGAAGTTAGGATTTTGTCCTAAGTTTGACTTAAGACAAACTTAAGACAGACTTAAGACAAAATCCTAACTTCTGTGAATACCAAAAGTAGTAAGTTTAGGATTTTGCCTTAAGTTAGTTCTGTGAATCGGGCCCGAAGTGTTTTGCTGTCTGTTAATGGAATTTGAACTGCTCATGAGGAAGGGCGGTCAAGCCCGAAATGCGTCGAGCAGCGAAATGAGAGGGGCTGTGAATCGCATGGATACTGCCTGCAATAGTGAGCGGATGCCTTTTGCGAGTGCCGGTCCACCTAGGGGCAATCTTTTCTTCAATGTTTAGTGGCCTGCCTGGTCACGGACTAGCACCACCGCGGGACTGAAGCGGGGCCGGTGCTGTTTGTAATGAACAGTATGATCGGCGCAAGAGGTGCTTTTGTCAATATGCAGGGGGTTCTATGCGACACTGAAGCTCTTTTGTTTAAGGAAAATTGTGATGTTCCATTAATGACGACAACCCACATGGGTAATGATGTTCACTACCAGTCCCATAATGCTGAGTGCGATGATATGCCATGCAATAGAAATAAAAGAGGGGACTTCACTGGAAGTGTTTTGCTGTCTGTTAATGGAATTTGAACTGCTCATGAGGAAGGGCGGTCAAGCCCGAAACGCGTCGAGCAGCGAAATGAGAGGGGCTGTGAATCGCATGGATACTGCCTGCAATGGTGAGCGGATGCCTTTTGCGGTCCACCTAGGGGCAACCTTTTCTTCAATATATTACCTACTGGCGGTCGCCAGTAGGTAGTTATAGTTAGGACCCCGTTTCCATTGGAAATCCGCAACATTCTATTTTGAATAACTTTGGCGCCGGTCGACGAATCCTCGCGAATTTCTCAAAATAGGTGGGGCGCTACGCTCCGCTCCTACCCTGAAAGTCTCGGGGGGATCCGTGAAGCGGGGGCTGAGATAAAAGGGGGGTCCCAAAACGCGTTTTTCCCATGCATTTTTCCATAGGACCTTTAGAACGAGCTACAGCCCGAATGGCTGAACAGAATTACTCAAAATTTGGCAGAGAGGTAGTCCCTAGGTCAAGGAAGTGCCTTTTGTAGGTTTGGTGTAAATCTGTTCAGTAGATTCTGAGAAAATAGCCTTTAAATCAATATATATATCTGAGCCAGCTTACGGTACGCTTACCGTACGCTTACGGTAAGCGTACGGTGGCGTGCGCGAGCGCGATTCTGATTGGCTCTTAGATCTTAGTAAACATTCGAATCGGCCGAAACCAGGAAGCGGCGGCCGCCATTTTGTGTATTTCACTCTGAAAAAAAAGAGTGAAAACAAGGAAAGGGGGCAATGAGGAGAGTTACAGACCCCCTAACAATTGTAAGGGGGTCAAAGAAGGACAGAAAAGTACAAAAAAAATATTTATTGATTTAAAAAAAAATCACGGGGTACGCGTACGGTAAGCTGACCGTAAGCGTACGGTAAAAAAAAAATAATAAATAAAAGAAAATCAGATTTAAGAGTTTAGAAATTAGGGAGCTCTAAAAAGAGCTGTTGTGTTTATGGAGTCATTTTTTTAGTGGTACCTACAAGTAAGTACCGATGCAGAGTCTAAGGTTCAAGAGGAAGACTCTGTTCCCTTCATCATTGAAGTGCACACCATCTCCTCTATAAATGTCTTGCATGTCATAACGCAAGTTGTTGTGGTAAATGGCACCCATACCATAGTCACGGAGGAAAGCAGAAACAGATTTGTTGACGTGCTTTCTTGCTTTGTCAATCTGCGGACAGAAATGATTGGACCAGTTCCATTTTTGCCTTTGGCATATGTTGGAAAACACAAAGGCAGTTTTAGGGAAAAGTGTAAACAGTTGTGCAAAGGTGTCCTTCATAAGCATTTCCAGACCTACCCCAGTCAAAGTGCCTAGGTCATTGCCACCACAGTGCACTATTATGAGGTCAGGGTGTTGGATTTGCATGAAGGATTTCACCAATGGCATCAACTGGTGCCACTTTAACCCTCTCTGACCAATCCATTTAATGTCTACATTTGGCAAAGCAAGGTCTCTCACCATATCTGTTTTCTCTGCAAACTTTTCACTCCAGAAGACATAGCTGTGCCCTACAATCCACACTGTGAACATCTTCAAAGGAGAACTGGATGCACTCAGGAGGTGTCTTTCAGTAGAATGGCAATATGAAAAGAAAGACAGTTTGGAAATGGAGGCATACATATTTTTTTAAAACAAAAAGAACTGATTGGCTGTTTCATACCATTCCAGAATAAAAACTAGGCTGTATGTGAAAATTAATAGAAGCATGTTTTGTATTGGTTCAAGAAAATGTGTAACCAAAGAACAGTACTATGGATTTGCTGTTAGGTTTGAAAAGTCAAGCACTCTTGCTCTGTGGAATTGAAACATTGTGTGTCGAACTTCTGACCTAACTGCACACAGCAGTGTTCCATGAGCTGTTGCTATGGTAGCAGGCAGAAGTCAAGTTGGGGGAAGGGTACTAGGCAGAAGTCAAGTTGGGGGAAGGGTACTGTTGGAAAAGGGTTGGTTTTCAACCAATAGAAATGTGTGATTACATGTGAAAAAAAAGGGGGAAGCACTGAGATTTGAAACTTACATGTATATGTGTGGAAAAATAGAGGGAAAGTTTGCCATTATCTGGTTCTGCTGAGAGGAGAGAGGTGAACACAACAGAGATCCTAGCTCTGATAATCTGCTGTTTGAGTGCCACATTTCTTTCACAACTAACTAATTTAAAAGGTGAGTTTACAGTTTGAGAGGGGATGTATATGGTAAATTAAGAAATGAATAATAGAATTGGAATTCCTTTTGTAGAAGTTGTGTTTATTATTTTCTGTTTTGGGAGAAATTTAAATGTGAGGAACATGTAAAATAATATGGACTATGTTTTCACAATAAATTAAGGTGTACTGGTATAATAAAAGAATAGTTTAAGGGTTTGAGGTTGGAAAATGTGAAGCGAGTGGGGTTTTCAGGTTTCAGTCTGTAATGCAAAAACATTCAGCATCACTAAGACTGGTTGCCCTTGCTGGAGTGTAGCAGTCTGGACATGGGCTTTTTAAAAAATCTGAAAAGTGGTTTCATAATGTGTCAGTCTGTAAAAGTGATTTTCACTTGCCAAAAAAAAAGAGCAGTAAGTGTGCTATCAAATTGGCAAAGAAATTTCGTTTTGGGACTAATGTGAAAACATGACTCTGTGCAAAGAGGAATTATAGGCAGAGATTTATTGCGTTTTTATTTGGTGATTTCACAGTTGCATTAGATGGAAAGGGGGAGCGATTTTTTGGGGGAAGAAGCAGACTCTTAGCACACACCCATGTGCTTGCCATGTATAATCATGCACAGTATTTACAAGCGAGTGGGGTTTTCAGGTTTCAGTCTGTAATGCAAATACATTCAGCATCACTAAGGCTGGTTGCCCTTGCTGGAGTGTAGGCAGCCACCCAGGTTACACATGGTGGTAGTCTGAAAAAGAAGTTTGGACATGTGCATTTAAGAAAATAAAAAAAGTGGTTTCATAATGTGTCAGTCTGTAAAAGTGATTTTCACTTGCCAAAAAAAAAAGAGCAGTAAGTGTGCTTTCAAATTGGCAAAGAAATTTCGTTTTGGGACCAATGTGAAAACATGACTCTGTGTGCAAAGAGGAATTATAGGCAGAGATTTATTGCGTTTTTTTCTGGTGATTTCACAGTTGCATAAGATGGAAAGGGGGAGCGATTTTTTGGGGGAAGAAGCAGACTCTTAGCACACACCCATGTGCTTGCCATGTATAATCATGCACAGTATTTACAAGCGAGTGGGGTTTTCAGGTTTCAGTCTGTAATGCAAATACATTCAGCATCACTAAGGCTGGTTGCCCTTGCTGGAGTGTAGGCAGCCACCCAGGTTACACATGGTGGTGGTCTGAAAAAGAAGTTTGGACATGTGCATTTAAGAAAATCAAAAAAGTGGTTTCATAATGTGTCAGTCTGTAAAAGTGATTTTCACTTGCCAAAAAAAAAAGAGCAGTAAGTGTGCTTTTAAATTGGCAAAGAAATTTCGTTTTGTGACTAATGTGAAAACATGACTCTGTGTGCAATATGTGTACTGTATTATAAAATGTTTTAAAAATATTAATACTTTTTTTTCAGATTCATATAGAAAATTTTCGAAAACTAGAACCATTTTTAAAGCTATTTTTAAAAAAAACAAATGAATAAATATTTTTTTGAGTGAGTATGGTAAGTCAATAATATTAATTGTAGTCTCTCAAGGACCTTGTAATGTGATAATTGATTTTTAGTGTTTTTTTTAAAAAATAAAAAAAAAGTACGCGCACCGTACGCGTACGGTAAAAAAAAAAAAAAAAAAAATGTTTTTAAAAACATATGTAAAAAAAAAGATGAAAGATAAGGTTGGCTCTTAAAAGAACCGTTGTGTTCATGCAGGGACAGAGGAAAGAAAGCATGGGAAAATTATTCAAAGCGACAAATGTGCTGATCTATTTTGTTGTCAACTAGGGAAACACTGGTCTCCCTATGGCAAATTAGATCTTGACAAAAGGTGCATCGAATATCAACCCTGCGAAATCGAGGGTTTATTTCCAGAGGGCCAGCAAAAGGAGATTCTCCCCCCACAGATGAAGGGCTCACCTGACCTGCAGAAGAAGGAGTCAGCTCTGCAGATGATGGTCCAGGCTGAGCTGCTGTGGATGTACTTGCTTGTCTTTCTGAAGAGTTACCTCCAAAAAGATGACCATGTGTCCTTCTGTGTACATCCTTGAGGTGTCTCTTCATGGTGTGATTCCCAAAGGAATACTTCTTGTCAGGATTACCTCTAGAAAGAACACGCTGACACAGCCTGCAAGTTACTAAGGGTGCATTCACCTTTTGCTGGCCTTCAGGAAAAGTAAAATAATCCAATACATAAGAGGGCTTTTGTTTCCTCGCTCTCTGCCTCAAGACAGTGCTGCTAGTGCTAGCATCACTCTCAGAAGAGCTCTGCTGTTCTGCCATCGTATCCCAACGACAACCCAGCTCCTTCTCCTAAGGGATCACAAGCAGAAATGAGGGGAATGGGTGTGGTGTAGGAGAGTTCTAGAACTGAAAGTAGTTTCAACCAATCAAAAGTTGTGTTTCATGATCACATGACCTACCGTACGCTTACGGTACGCTTACGGTACGCTTACGGCAAAAGCGCGCATGCGCGTAAAAAAGACACGCGCTTGCGCGCATGCGCATAACAGTCACTCCCCGACACTTCCGCGTAACGTGCGCGTGTAGCGTACGCGCGTACGCGTCCCACGCGGAGTACGCGCGGCTACGCGAATTGCGTAACTATACGTAAGCAGCGTAGAAAAATTACGGACGTTACGTGAACCGTACGCTTACCGTGAGCTTACGGTACGCGTACTAAAAAAATAATAAAAAAAATAGAAAAAAAGTTCTGCAAATAAATTTTACATGTTTATTTTAAAAAATAAATAAAAAAAACATATTAAAGAATTTTAAAAATTTAAACATAGTCATAATAAAAGGTAAGACAATTAAAATAAAAATATGTTTAAAAAAATAGAAGAAAAAAAAAAATTAGCATTTAAAAAACCTTGCAAATTCACTGAAAAAATCATGGGTTTCACACACGTTATAGTTAGGACTTAGCATTTAAAAAACCTTAGAAATTCAGTGAAAAAACCATAGGTTTCACACACGTTATAGTTAGGAATTAGCATTTAAAAAACCTTAGAAATTCAGTGAAAAAAACCATAGGTTTCACACATGTTATAGTTAGCTGGACATTTTACTCGTAAAAAACCATTGAAATTGCCACGTTATAGTTAGTTCAGCTAACTATAACTCGCGCGCCCGCAATGCACTGCTGATGACGTCACATATTACATCACTCATGACATGGTCAGTGACATCACTCATGACATCACTGATGACATCTCAAATGACATCACTGATGACATCATCCTTGTGATAGAGTGGTAGACCTCCTCTCACCCTAATATAACCTTTGATACACACATACAAAAAAAGAGACTAAAATTTACAAAAGAATGGACATACCAATAACAGTTACAACAACCTCTTCAGTAATTCTAAGATCCACATACACATCCATTCATTCACCAACAGTTCAATACAGTCACTCATACATGTACTCACTTATCATATGTACTCATACACCTATACATCCTGTTACACAATGCCACTTATCCATAGAGCTACTCACACACATAGTCACCCATGCTAATAAAGAATAAAACATACATTTACTTGCATATACAGTTATTCACACACCACCACACTTACTTCTACGGAAACTTACACATACTTAGTCTTTTAAACAATCACTTATAGAAACACATACTTATTCATACAGGAACTCTTCCAATGTCTCACTCTCACATATACTCACTTATTTACACCAATAGTCACATATACTAGTTTAAAACATAAGTAGTTACTCATAAAGACACTATTGAGACAGTCTTTCACTCACTAACACACCCATACACACACTCATCCACCCATACAGTCCTGTACACATGCTGTCTTCAACATATACAAAGAGTGAGCCACTCATTCATGCACCTATGCACTACGTAATACCCGCCACCGAACCATGAAGACACTCAGACTGATACTCAAAAAACCAACTAATAACCCATATAGACACCCATGTAGCTACTCACCAACCCATGCAGCCACATATACACAAAGTAAGAGACTGATACAGATATTTCCATATTTAAACATTACTCACTAAGCCATGTATTCACTATGATACACTTAATCAGTCAGCTACACAATCAATTTTTCAAAAACAAATCATCCATTTAGACACTTATATACCCATTTATTCTTCCATCGACCTTGAGATATACATAAATAAAACATATTTAATTTTCAGGAAAACACACATTCACTGGATGATGTCATCAGTGATGTCATTTGAGATGTCATCAGTGATGTCATGAGTGATGTCACTGACCATGTCATGAGTGATGTAATATGTGACGTCATCAGCAGTGCATTGCGGGCGCGCGAGTTATAGTTAGCTGAACTAACTATAACGTGGCAATTTCAATGGTTTTTTACGAGTAAAATGTCCAGCTAACTATAACATGTGTGAAACCTATGGTTTTTTTCACTGAATATATATATATATATATATATATATATATATATATATATATCCACTTCGTTTACCCACACAGGTTTCCTCGCGCACTCCCAGAAGGACAAACAGCTTCACCAATGATCGTTTTTTATAATTCCTTTACTTTCAGCATGCCAGATACAAAAAGACAAACTCTACGCGTTTCAGTCTCAGCAGAGACCTTGCTCACGAGTCTAGCGGTTGCTCAAAGGTAGTCAGGATTTTTAAACATACAAACAAATCAATTAGTGACATCACTTCCTGAGACAGTGCTGCTTGGCATTCTGGTCATTGTAGTGCCCAATACATTTTCTGACAAAACCCGACATTTTCCAATCCAAATAAAGTTCGTTTTCAACAAAAATAGGAATGAAAAACCCATTCCGTAGGCCTATGCACCTTTCTGTACATTTCAGGTCATTAAAACCATGCAATGTTATGATAACTATGATAGACATTTATATAGCTTAGTCTACGGTAATGTTGACAAGGTCTGGTCACCATTTGATTATTCACTTTCTACTAAACATAGTAGTAAACCACAGATTTCTATTAAAGTGAGTCATAATGTTACACCCTGGTGATCTTATATTAAGGATTGGAACTGTTGATTTTGAACATAAATCAAGCCCTCTAGTGGGCAGTATTCTACAACTTGTGATATGAAGGCACTGTCTCTCATCGTGAAAAAGGAACAAAAAAATGTGAGACATACATTAATGTAATAAACCTAAAAGTGTAAAAATGTAGGGGGCCAATGTCAGTGTCCTTGGTCAATTCTGACCCTTTCCTTGATAATTTTGGATGGCATAATTAAAGATGGTAATGAAGTTCCTCATCCTGATTTAAACCAAAAGGAGTCAGAGTCCTGAAATTCAAAATGTGTTTAGATTCTTTTTGCCGAAGGGTTTTCTCTCGGTCTCCTCCCCGTGGATGTATTCCTACGGATTCCACTGCATAGAATTTCAAGTCCTTCCATCTTCCTCCATGCTCCTTCTCCATGTGCTTTGCGACAGCATTGCTCCTGTCAGTGTTGACAGTGGCACGAACATGTTCCAAGATACGTTTTTTCAGTTCGCACTTGGTGCTTCCAACGTACTTTAGGGGGCAGGGACATTCGATGATGTATATGACGAATTGGCTTTTGCAATTGATTAGTTGTTGAATTCTCCATTTGCGTTTATTAGCCATCACCAACTCCTTGGTATTCTGAGCAATGGGGCATACCTTACAGCTCGTACATTTATAGAATCCTTTAGGTTTTAACCAGGTTTCTTTTTTGTTCTGTTGTTTGAAGTGGCTGTGGATCAATTGATCCCTAAGGTTTCTGGTTCGTCTGTAGGTAATGTTGGGATGATCACCTACAATTGATGACATTGTTGGATCCATGTGTAAGATGTGCCAATTTTTGCGTAGTATTTTCATCACCTGTTGGTTTCCTGTTGAGTGGGTAGTTATGAATCGTATTTGATTTTCTTCATTTGTTTTAGCTTCTTTGTCCTTTAGCAAATCTGTTCTGTTGATAGTTGCCGTTCGTTGTAAAGACATCTGGATGGTTTTGGAGCTGTAATTTCTTCTTTTGAAGCGTGTTATTGCCTGATTACGGTGTTTGAACCACTCTTCATCCCTGGAGCATATCCTTTTGATCCTGAGAAATTCCCCATAAGGGATGTTTTGTATCAGACTTTTTTGATGGAAGGATTCTGCATGCAGTACTGCATTTGTTGCGGTGTCTTTGCGATGTAGGGCTTGATTTATGTTCAAAATCAACAGTTCCAATCCTTAATATAAGATCACCAGGGTGTAACATTATGACTCACTTTAATAGAAATCTGTGGTTTACTACTATGTTTAGTAGAAAGTGAATAATCAAATGGTGACCAGACCTTGTCAACATTACCGTAGACTAAGCTATATAAATGTCTATCATAGTTATCATAACATTGCATGGTTTTAATGACCTGAAATGTACAGAAAGGTGCATAGGCCTACGGAATGGGTTTTTCATTCCTATTTTTGTTGAAAACGAACTTTATTTGGATTGGAAAATGTCGGGTTTTGTCAGAAAATGTATTGGGCACTACAATGACCAGAATGCCAAGCAGCACTGTCTCAGGAAGTGATGTCACTAATTGATTTGTTTGTATGTTTAAAAATCCTGACTACCTTTGAGCAACCGCTAGACTCGTGAGCAAGGTCTCTGCTGAGACTGAAACGCGTAGAGTTTGTCTTTTTGTATCTGGCATGCTGAAAGTAAAGGAATTATAAAAAACGATCATTGGTGAAGCTGTTTGTCCTTCTGGGAGTGCGCGAGGAAACCTGTGTGGGTAAACGAAGTGGATATTACAACGGCTTAACCCTGCCGTACCTCGAACGCACCACCGCAGAGCGCCCATGATTCCTGAAGTGGGTTGTGTTGGAAAAGATTGAATTTGGAATCGGGTGAACGCCGGCATCGAGCAACAACCATCACGAGCGAAGCCAGGCTGAGCGGAGATAGAACGGGAGACGCGAACTCGGAGGGGAACGTGTATTCCTGTCTTCTTCAATCGGTAAGCGAGCTGCGCGCACATTGAATTGTGTGATACATTGTATCCAACTTGAATGAGAAGCCGGTTGGTCTCAGATTTGCATATTGCCCATTGATAATATACGAGTAAAATACTCGGGGAACTGTTTTTCTCATCATTGCTAATTGGGTTAACATTTGCAAAGAGACAGAGGGGACATAAAATGGAATTGGTCAAGATCGTATTAATATAAATCATCAGCATAAAGGAAAGTGCCAGTACAATATGGATAAAAGGGAGGCCAATAGAAATGCCCTGATAGATACATTTTTCGATCAAGAAAAGACAACGAATGCTGAAACTGGAGCAACAGGCAGCTCAAATAAAATTGACATCAAAAACAAACTACGTACATGGGAGAAGTTGTCAAAAAAGGAAATCAATAAATGGTGGGAAGTGGCGTCCCTAAAGAAATATCTGGAGGTGAAAAGAGTACCACGGGGACTGCGCATTGGATTAATGCCCAATCATGTAGACACAAGTAATGAACTACTCAAGGAATGGGGCGAATACATCCTTAACTCATCCCTGGGATTAATGGAAATTCTCGTGAGGCATATCCAAATTGCGCTGGATAAAACTACCAACCAGCTAAGGGAATTGGAAAAAGAATTAACAACAGTGGAACTGAATGCAGACTTGGCAAAATTTAAGGAAGAACTGAGTCACTACATCGAAAAACATGAAATAACTGTGAGAGCAAGAAAACAATCTAAGTTTCAAAGAGACAAAGAGGATTATTTAGAAGGACGCATCTTTACTTATGCTAGAAAGTATGATCGGTTCAAAGAACAAGATAGATGGGATATGGCCACAAACGCCAGCAGCCTTTCCTCATTAACCTCAACGGATGTGAGCGATGTAGAAGGGGAGCCAAGCACTACAAAACCTAAGTGTTCTTTTTTAGGAGAAATGAGGCTGGCTTTACAGCAAAAGAACTGGGAAAAGAACGTGGGAACACCATCAATCAACACCCGGGGAAGGGGCAGAGGACGTGGAGGTGCCCGCAGAAACGCACAAGAAGAGGAAAGCGGAAACACAAATTCAAGCACTACTCGAGTGGGAACAATGACGAGGAGCATGCGACAGAAATGGAATTAACAGACTCACAAGAAGTCGTCGCAAGTGAGAATCAAGAACTACAAGTAATCAACCTCTCCAAAAAGACACTGACCGAAATGGAAATAAAACTTCTCCAACGCGGTTTGAATTTCTGTCCCACCACCGGCATTGATATAGCTGAAACAAGAATTGATCTATATAAATACGTTCGCAAAATTAAACTAGCAAAATTGTTTGTTGAAAACCCTGGTCTGGATAAACATCGAAAGATCACCCAAATACCAGAAATGGAACTGCTGGCACAAGATGCAGAAAACTTTGTTACTCTGATGGAACTAGACAAAAATCCTGAACATGAGAAAGGTGACGTACGAACCTACTGTAACCAATTGGGAGCTGGCTGCAGCAGCAAAAAACCGAAGTCTAAATTCTATCCACAACTACCACAAGGCAACAAAATTGATTTATTTCATGAGTGTGTTATCAAAGACCTTTACAAAATTAACCACTCCAAGAAACTAGACAATCTCTCACATGAAGAACGTAATGCCTTAACTGATCTAAAAAATGATGATACAATTGAAATAAAGATGGCAGATAAAGGAGGTAACGTCATCATCCTACAGAAAGAAGCATATGTTAAAGAAGCATATTCACAATTGGAAAACAAAGAATATTATGAGAAATTGAAAACCAACCCCACCAAAAGATGGAAGGAGGAATTAGATTTGAAATTGGATCTGTGGAGCAAACAAAATCTATTGAATGAGGAAGAAGTAAAATATCTGAAAATGGAACACCCCAAAATGGCTACAATATACTTTCTTCCAAAAATCCACAAACATCCGACGAAACCACCGGGAAGGCCTATAATTTCAGCAAAAGGAGCTCTACTCGAACCAATGGCCAATTTCCTGGATGTTTTCCTACTACCATATGTGAAGGGGTTATCTTCTTACCTACAAGACACAGGAGATTTGTTAAGACACCTACAAAACACCCCATGGCAAGCGTCCTACAAATTAGTAACAATGGATGTAATATCATTGTACTCAAACATTCAGAATGACATTGGATTAAAGGCATGTAAACAATTCCTGGCTGAAAGAAACATACAATTCTCTGACCATAACGAGATGTTATTACAAATGATACAGCTATGCCTTGAACAAAATACATTCATGTTCGGCGAGGAGATCTACCGCCAAGTAAAAGGGACAGCTATGGGTTTTTCATTTAGCCCATCGTATGCCTGTTTGACTATGGGCGTATGGGAAAAAGCATGGGCATGGAGCCAAGAGAACGACACCTATGTGAATAAAACCATAGCTTGGTTTAGGTATATAGACGACCTATTGATCATCTGGGATGGAACAAATAGCGAGTTTGCAGAATATTTCGAAATCTTGAACAACTCCAACTTCAAATTGAAATTCACATACAATATCAGTGACGAAAAAGTGGTGTTTCTGGACACTGTAATTTACATTGTAGACAACACTGTACACACAACTCTACATCGCAAAGACACCGCAACAAATGCAGTACTGCATGCAGAATCCTTCCATCAAAAAAGTCTGATACAAAACATCCCTTATGGGGAATTTCTCAGGATCAAAAGGATATGCTCCAGGGATGAAGAGTGGTTCAAACACCGTAATCAGGCAATAACACGCTTCAAAAGAAGAAATTACAGCTCCAAAACCATCCAGATGTCTTTACAACGAACGGCAACTATCAACAGAACAGATTTGCTAAAGGACAAAGAAGCTAAAACAAATGAAGAAAATCAAATACGATTCATAACTACCCACTCAACAGGAAACCAACAGGTGATGAAAATACTACGCAAAAATTGGCACATCTTACACATGGATCCAACAATGTCATCAATTGTAGGTGATCATCCCAACATTACCTACAGACGAACCAGAAACCTTAGGGATCAATTGATCCACAGCCACTTCAAACAACAGAACAAAAAAGAAACCTGGTTAAAACCTAAAGGATTCTATAAATGTACGAGCTGTAAGGTATGCCCCATTGCTCAGAATACCAAGGAGTTGGTGATGGCTAATAAACGCAAATGGAGAATTCAACAACTAATCAATTGCAAAAGCCAATTCGTCATATACATCATCGAATGTCCCTGCCCCCTAAAGTACGTTGGAAGCACCAAGTGCGAACTGAAAAAACGTATCTTGGAACATGTTCGTGCCACTGTCAACACTGACAGGAGCAATGCTGTCGCAAAGCACATGGAGAAGGAGCATGGAGGAAGATGGAAGGACTTGAAATTCTATGCAGTGGAATCCGTAGGAATACATCCACGGGGAGGAGACCGAGAGAAAACCCTTCGGCAAAAAGAATCTAAACACATTTTGAATTTCAGGACTCTGACTCCTTTTGGTTTAAATCAGGATGAGGAACTTCATTACCATCTTTAATTATGCCATCCAAAATTATCAAGGAAAGGGTCAGAATTGACCAAGGACACTGACATTGGCCCCCTACATTTTTACACTTTTAGGTTTATTACATTAATGTATGTCTCACATTTTTTTGTTCCTTTTTCACGATGAGAGACAGTGCCTTCATATCACAAGTTGTAGAATACTGCCCACTAGAGGGCTTGATTTATGTTCAAAATCAACAGTTCCAATCCTTAATATAAGATCACCAGGGTGTAACATTATGACTCACTTTAATAGAAATCTGTGGTTTACTACTATGTTTAGTAGAAAGTGAATAATCAAATGGTGACCAGACCTTGTCAACATTACCGTAGACTAAGCTATATAAATGTCTATCATAGTTATCATAACATTGCATGGTTTTAATGACCTGAAATGTACAGAAAGGTGCATAGGCCTACGGAATGGGTTTTTCATTCCTATTTTTGTTGAAAACGAACTTTATTTGGATTGGAAAATGTCGGGTTTTGTCAGAAAATGTATTGGGCACTACAATGACCAGAATGCCAAGCAGCACTGTCTCAGGAAGTGATGTCACTAATTGATTTGTTTGTATGTTTAAAAATCCTGACTACCTTTGAGCAACCGCTAGACTCGTGAGCAAGGTCTCTGCTGAGACTGAAACGCGTAGAGTTTGTCTTTTTGTATCTGGCATGCTGAAAGTAAAGGAATTATAAAAAACGATCATTGGTGAAGCTGTTTGTCCTTCTGGGAGTGCGCGAGGAAACCTGTGTGGGTAAACGAAGTGGATATTACAACGGCTTAACCCTGCCGTACCTCGAACGCACCACCGCAGAGCGCCCATGATTCCTGAAGTGGGTTGTGTTGGAAAATATATATATATATATATATATATATATATATATATATATCCCAACAAAAAGCTCCGAGCTTTTAAAGCAGCACTCCACGGAAATGGGTTTAACAAAACCTTTTATTTGAGGAAGGCGGCATCATACAACCCAAAAAGTACCTTTCCCTGACGCGTTTCGGTGCTACCCAGCACCTTAATCATAGGGCGGCAGTATGGCAACCATGAAGTGGACTGTCACATTTTATTTCCCATCAGGTCATTCGCTCACCAGTGAGCTGCATGCTGGGTGTGGCAGTCCCGATTCTTCCGTTTTGGTACGGTCATGTAGTTTGCCTACGTTGTTTTATGCCAATGTTAATGAAATTCAAAAGCCCTCCAGTGGGCCTCAGGTCGTATCTCCCCTTCCAATTGTTTGAATTTCATTAACATTGGCATAAAACAACGTAGGGAAACTACATGACAATACCTGGTGAGCGAATGACCTGATGGGAAATAAAATGTGACAGTCCACTTCATGGTTGCCATACTGCCGCCCTATGATTAAGGTGCTGGGTAGCACCGAAACGCGTCAGGGAAAGGTACTTTTTGGGTTGTATGATGCCGCCTTCCTCAAATAAAAGGTTTTGTTAAACCCATTTCCGTGGAGTGCTGCTTTAAAAGCTCGGAGCTTTTTGTTGGGATATATATATATATATATATATACACATATATATATATATATATATATATATATATATATGTATATTACCTACTGGCGGTCGCCAGTAGGTAGTTATAGTTAGGACCCCTTTTCCATAGGAAATCCGCAACATTCTATTTTGAATAACTTTGGCGCCGGTCGATGAATCCTCGCAAATTTCTCAAAATAGGTGGGGCGCTACGCTCCGCTCCTACCCTGAAAGTCTCGGGGGGATCCGTCAAGCGGGGGCTGAGATAAAAGGGGGGTCCCAAAACGCGTTTTTCCCAGGCATTTTTCCATAGGACCTTTAGAACGAGCTACAGCCCGAACGGCTGAACAGAATTACTCGAAATTTGGCAGAGAGGTAGTCCCTAGGTCAAGGAAGTGCCTTTTGTAGGTTTGGTGTAAATCTGTTCAGTAGATTCTGAGAAAATAGCCTTTAAATCAATATATATATCTGAGCCCGCTTACGGTACGCTTACCGTACGCTTACCGTAAGCGTACGGTGGCGTGCGCGAGCGCGATTCTGATTGGCTCTTAGATCTTAGTAAACATTCGAATCGGCCGAAACCAGGAAGCGGCGGCCGCCATTTTGTGAATTTCACTCTGAAAAAAAAGAGTGAAAACAAGAAAAGGGGGCAATGAGGAGAGTTACAGACCCCCTAACATTTGTAAGGGGGTAAAAGAAGGACAGAAAAGTACAAAAAAAACATTTATTGATTTTTAAAAAAATCACGGGGTACGCGTACGGTAAGCTTACGGTAAGCGTACGGTAAAAAAAATAAATAAATAAATAAATGAAATGCAGAATTAAGAGTTTAGATATTAGGGAGCTCTAAAAAGAGCTGTTGTGTTTATGAAGTCATTTTTTTTAGTGGTACCTACAAGTAAGTACCGATGCAGAGTCTAAGGTTCAAGAGGAAGACTCTGTTCCCTTCATCATTGAAGTGCACACCATCTCCTCTATAAATGTCTTGCATGTCATAACGCAAGTTGTTGTGGTAAATGGCACCCATACCATAGTCACGGAGGAAAGCAGAAACAGATTTGTTGACGTGCTTTCTTGCTTTGTCAATCTGTGGACAGAAATGATTGGACCAGTTCCATTTTTGCCTTTGGCATATGTTGGAAAACACAAAGGCAGTTTTAGGGAAAAGTGAAAACAGTTGTGCAAAGGTGTCCTTCATAAGCATTTCCAGACCTACCCCAGTCAAAGTGCCTAGGTCATTGCCACCACAGTGCACTATTATGAGGTCAGGGTGTTGGATTTGCATGAAGGATTTCACCAATGGCATCAATTGGTGCCACTTTAACCCTCTCTGACCAATCCATTTAATGTCTACATTTGGCAAAGCAAGGTCTCTCACCATATCTGTTTTCTCTGCAAACTTTTCACTCCAGAAGACATAGCTGTGCCCTACAATCCACACTGTGAACATCTTCAAAGGAGATCTGGATGCACTCAGGAGGTGTCTTTCAGTAGAATGGCAATATGAAAAGAAAGACAGTTTGGAAATGGAGGCATACATATTTTTTTCAAAACAAAAAGAACTGATTGGCTGTTTCATACCATTCTAGAATAAAAACTAGGCTGTATGTGTAAATTAACAGAAGCATGTTTTGTATTGGTACAAAAAAATGTGTAACCAAAGAACAGTACTATGGATTTGCTGTTAGGTTTGAAAAGTCAAGCACTCTTGCTCTGTGGAATTGAAACATTGTTTGGCGAACTTCTGACCTAACTCAACACAGCAATGTTCCATGAGCTGTTGCTATGGTAGCAGGCAGAAGTCAAGTTGGGGGAAGGGTACTAGGCAGAAGTCAAGTTGGGGGAAGGGTACTTTTGGAAAAGGGTTGGTTTTCAACCAATAGAAATGTGTGATTACATTTGAAAAAAAGGGGGAAGCACTGAGATTTGAAACTTACATGTATATGTGTGGAAAAATAGAGGGAAAGTTTGCCATTATCTGGTTCTGCTGAGAGGAGAGAGGTGAACACAACAGAGATCCTGGCTCTGATAATCTGCTGTTTGAGTGTCACATTTCTTTCACAACTAACTAATTTTAAAGGTGAGTTTACAGTTTGAGAGGGGATGTATGTGGTAACTTAAGAAATGAATAATAGAAATGGAAATTGTTTTTGTTGTAGTTGCGTTTATCATTTTCTGTTTTTGGAGAAATTTAAATGTGAGGAACATGTAAAATAATATGGAGTATGTTTTCACAATAAATTAAGGTGTACTGGAAAAAAAAAGAATAGTTTAAGGGTTTGAGGTTGGACTCAGTAATGCAAATACATTCAGCATCACTAAGGCTGGTTGCCCTTGCTGGAGTGTAGGCAGTCACCGAGAATACACATGGTGGTGGTCTGAAAAAACAGTTTGGACATGTGCATTTAAATAAATCAAAAAAAGTGGTTTCATAATGTGTCAGTCTGTAAAAGTGATTTTCACTTGCCCCGAAAAAAAAAGAGCAGTAAGTGTGCTTTCAAACTGGCAAAGAAATTTCGTTTTGGGACTAATGTGAAAACATGACTCTGTGTGCAGAGAGGATTTATAGGCAGAGATTTATTGCGTATTGCTCTGGTGATTTCACAGTTGCATTAGATGGAAAGGGGGAGCGAATTTTTGGGGGAAGAAGCAGACTCTTAGCACACACCCATGTGCTTGCCATGTATAATCATGCACAGTATTTACAAGCGAGTGGGGTTTTCAGGTTTCAGTCTGTAATGCAAATACATTCAGCATCACTAAGGCTGGTTGCCCTTGCTGGAGTGTAGGCAGTCACCGAGAATACACATGGTGGTGGTCTGAAAAAACAGTTTGGACATGTGCATTTAAATAAATCAAAAAAAGTGGTTTCATAATGTGTCAGTCTGTAAAAGTGATTTTCACTTGCCCCGAAAAAAAAAAGAGCAGTAAGTGTGCTTTCAAATTGGCAAAGAAATTTCGTTTTGGGACTAATGTGAAAACATGACTCTGTGTGCAGAGAGGAATTATAGGCAGAGATTTATTGCGTATTGCTCTGGTGATTTCACAGTTGCATTAGATGGAAAGGGGGAGCGAATTTTTGGGGGAAGAAGCAGACTCTTAGCACACACCCATGTGCTTGCCATGTATAATCATGCACAGTATTTACAAGCGAGTGGGGTTTTCAGGTTTCAGTCTGTAATGCAAATACATTCAGCATCACTAAGGCTGGTTGCCCTTGCTGGAGTGTAGGCAGTCACCGAGAATACACATGGTGGTGGTCTGAAAAAACAGTTTGGACATGTGCATTTAAATAAATCAAAAAAAGTGGTTTCATAATGTGTCAGTCTGTAAAAGTGATTTTCACTTGCCCCGAAAAAAAAAAGAGCAGTAAGTGTGCTTTCAAATTGGCAAAGAAATTTCGTTTTGGGACTAATGTGAAAACATGACTCTGTGTGCAGAGAGGAATTATAGGCAGAGATTTATTGCGTATTGCTCTGGTGATTTCACAGTTGCATTAGATGGAAAGGGGGAGCGAAATTTTGGAGGAAGAAGCAGACTCTTAGCACACACCCATGTGCTTGCCATGTATAATCATGCACAGTATTTACAAGCGAGTGGGGTTTTCAGGTTTCAGTCTGTAATGCAAATACATTCAGCATCACTAAGGCTGGTTGCCCTTGCTGGAGTGTAGGCAGTCACCGAGAATACACATGGTGTCTCTCAAGGACCTTGTAATGTGTTTATTGATTTTTAGTGTTTTTTTTTTAAAAAAAAAAAAGTACGCGCACTGTACGCGTACGGTAAAAAAAAAATAAAAAAAAGTTTTAAAAAACATATGTAAAAAAAAGATGAAAGATAAGGTTGGCTCTTAAAAGAACCGTTGTGTTCATGCAGGGACAGAGGAAAGGAAGCATGGGAAAATTATTCAAAGCGACAAATGTGCTGATCTATTTTGTTGTTCACTAGGGAAACACTGGTCTCCCTATAGCAAATTAGATCTTGACAAAATGTGCATCGAATATCAACCTTCCGAAATCGAGGGTTGATTTCCAGAGGGCCAGCAAAAGGAGATTCTCCCCCCACAGATGAAGGGCTCACCTGACCTGCAGAAGAAGGAGTCAGCCCTGCAGATGATGGTTCAGGCTGAGCTGCTGTGGATGCACTGGCTTGTCTTTCTGAAGAGTTACCTCCAAAAAGATGACCATGTGTCCTTCTGTGTACATCCTGGAGGTGTCTCTTCATGGTGTGATTCCCAAAGGAATACTTCCTGTTAGGATTACCTCTAGAAAGTACACGCTTACACAGCTTACAAGTCACTAAGGGTGCATTTACCTTTTGCTGGCCTTCAGGAAAAGTAAAATAATCCCATACATAAGAGGGCTTTTGTTTCCTCGATCTCTGCCTCAAGACAGTGCTGCTAGTGCTAGCCTCACTCTCAGAAGAGCTCTGCTGTTCTGCCATCGTATCCCAAAGACAAACCAGCTCCTTCTCCCAAGGGATCACAAGCAGAAATGAGGGGAATGGGTGTGGTGTAGGAGAGTTCTAGAACTGAAAGTAGTTTCAACCAATCAAAAGTTGTGTTTCATGATCACATGACCTACCGTACGCTTACGGTACGCTTACGGTACGCTTACGGCAAAAGTGCGCATGCGCGTAAAAAAGAAACACGCTTGCGCGCATGCGCATAACAGTCACTCCCGGCACTTCCGCGTAACGTGCGCGTGTAGCGTACACGCGTACGCGTCCCACGCGGAGTACGCGCGGCTACGCAAATTGCGTAACTATACGCAAGCAGCGTAGGAAAATTACGGACGTTGCGTAAACCGTACGCTTACCGTGAGCTTACGGTACGCATACTAAAAAAATAAAAAAATAAAATAAAAAAAGTACTGCAAATAAATTTTACATGTTTATTTTAAAAAATATATAAAAAAAACATATTAAAGAATTTTAAAAATTTAATCATAGTCTTTATAAAAGGTAAGAAAATTAAAATAAAAATATGTTAGAAAAAATAGAAGAAAAAAAAAAAATTCGCATTTAAAAAACCTTGCAAATTCACTGAAAAAACCATGGGTTTCACACACGTTATAGTTAGGAATTAGCATTTAAAAAACCTTGCAAATTCACTGAAAAAACCATGGGTTTCACACACGTTATAGTTAGGAATTAGCATTTAAAAAACCTTAGAAATTCAGTGAAAAAACCATAGGTTTCACACACGTTATAGTTAGGAAATAGCATTTAAAAAACCTTAGAAATTCAGTGAAAAAACCATAGGTTTCACACATGTTATAGTTAGCTGGACATTTTACTCGTAAAAAACCAATGAAATTCCCCCGTTATAGTTAGTTCAGCTAACTATAACTCGCGCGCCCGCAATGCACTGCTGATGACGTCACATATTACATCACTCATGACATGGTCAGTGACATCACTCATGACATCACTGATGACATCTCAAATGACATCACTGATGACCTCACTGATGACATCATCCTTGTGATAGAGTGGCAGACCTCCTCTTCCCCTAATAAAACCTTTGATACACACATTCAAAAATAGAGACTAAAATTTACAAAACAATGGACATACCAATAACAGTTACAACAACCTCTTCAGTAATTCTAAGATCCACATACACATCCACTCATTCACCAACAGTCCAATACAGTCACTCATACATGTACTCACTTATCATATGTACTCATACACCTATACATCCTGTTACACAATGCCACTCATCCATAGAGCTACTCACACACATAGTCACTCATGCTAATAAAGAATCAAACATACATTTACTTGCATATACAGTTATACACACACCACCACACTTACTTCTACGGAAACTTACACATACTTAGTCTTTTAAACAATTACTTATAGAAATACATACTTATTCATACAGGAACTCTTTCAATCTTTCACTCTCACATATACTCACATATATAAACCAATAGTCACATATACTAGTTTTAAACATATGTAGTTACTCATAAAGACACTATTGAGACAGTCATTCACTCACTAACACACCCATACACACACTCATCCACCCATGCAGTCCTGCACACATGCTCTGTTCAACACATACAAACAGTGAGTCACTCATTCATGCACCTATGCACTACGTCATACCCCCCACCGAACCATGCAGACACTCATACTGATACTCAAAAAACCAACTAATAACCTATATAGACACCCATGTAGCTACTCTCCAACCCATGCAGCCACTTATACACAAAGTGAGAGACTGATACAGATATTTATATATTTAAACATTACTCACTAAGCCATGTATTCACTATGATACACTTAATCAGTCAGTTACACAATCAGTTTTTCAAAAAGAAATCATCCATTTAGACAGTAATATACCCATTTATTCTTCCATCGACCTTGAGATATACATATATAAAACATATTTAATTTTCAGAAAAACACACATTCACTGGATGATGTCATCAGTGAGGTCATCAGTGATGTCATTTGAGATGTCATCAGTGATGTCATGAGTGATGTCATCAGCAGTGCATTGCGGGCGCGCGAGTTATAGTTAGCTGAACTAACTATAACGGGGGAATTTCATTGGTTTTTTACGAGTAAAATGTCCAGCTAACTATAACATGTGTGAAACCTATGGTTTTTTCACTGAATTTCTAAGGTTTTTTAAATGCTAATTCCTAACTATAACGTGTGTGAAACCTATGGTTTTTTCACTGAATATATATATATATATATACAAACTTCCAAGACGCTCCTTCCGATTGCTGTAGGACACGTGGGAGTTGGCGCACACGCCGGCGGAGCACGCCGGAAACTTCCTTTATTCCGTAAATATCAATTGTCGTGCGCTCTCAGTGCCAAGAGATTCCACAGAGATATATATATAAACACAAACACAGCATTCCCTCCAGAACTTGGATGCCAACACAGGGTCTCGTACTCAGTTTTAAAAGCTTTCAGTGATTTTATTCATTCGGTGACGCGTTTCGCCTTCCTCCACACATTTGATTACAGGACTAAACCCACTAGCCATTTAACAGGAAAGACAGGTATGCGATGGGTGTATATGGGCATAGCTTCATATTATTCGCATGACACATGATAAAATACTGTTTACTTAGAAGTGTTCCACGCCTTGTTAGACTCTACTTTGGATATTCACAAGTGTTATAACCCCACAGTTGGCTATTATATGTTTAAGAGATCAAAATGGAAATAATGAATGAATAATTTATTAATGTACAAATGAGCATTGGTTTCCACAGATTACCGCTATTTAGGATAATACAAATGTGCACTAAAACACAGGTGTAATTCAATGTGTGTAAGTCACACACTGCAACCAGCATGTTATTTTCTTTTATAGTTTTAGCCCTGAGGAAGTTGTGGTGTACACCCCGTAACGGCAAACATATGTTGGCTAAAAGGAAGAGAGAAAATAAAGAAAACAAAACAAAACAAATGCTGGTGTTCTAGAATTTTGTTCATAATATGACTTACAATTGTGTGTGCTTGTGGGATTGATGCAAAAATATCCACATGAGGCTGTCTATGTTAGTTTTTTCTGGTTGGGTCAGATCACGTAAGGAGTTGAGCTGCTGTAGTATGGTTTCTATACTGTTAGAGAGAGCTTGTTTCCCCTCCACAGGGGAGTCTGGTAAGGGAGGGTTCATTTAGAGTGGCTTCGAGCAAGTATTTTCTCTCTCAGATCCTTGATTTGTTTGTGCTCCCCCTTCGGTCTTTTTCCTTCATATCAGCCATGATTAAAAAACTGTTTGTCCAAGAGAGCTGATGAAGAACTATGGCCTGTGGTGTGGCAGGCTAGAGTAGGCGGTGGCAAAGACAGTGTTCCCGGGCCGTTAGTTGCGTTGTGCAGAGCAGCCTTAGAATGAAGGTAGGCATATTAAGTCCGACACTCGCCAGGTAAGTCAGTGAGGGAGCCCTTGCTTGCATTGAAAATCCTGAAAGCAATCTGCTTACGTGACTGAAAAAAAGTACAAAAGGTGCCCTGCAGTGTTACCTAATTGAGTAGGTTATAAGCACAATCAAGGCAGCAGTAGAGAGGCTTCAGGGACCTGATCATCATTTTCTTCAATTGCCCATGTGGTGAGGAGCTGAGGACACAAGTGTATGTCTGTGTGCATCTTAGAGTCATAAGGGAGCAAGACTTGTTGAGAAAAAATAAGCTGACAAAGAGTATTCCTCACATGCGATCAGATTTCCAAATGCAAGCAACCTTTCTCAATTAAGCTGGACATGAATGCGAAGTACAAAACTGGTCCGTATTCATAATAATAATAATAATAATAATAATAATAATAATATTAATAATACGTAGATTTATTGAGTGCCTGGTTACACCACACCAGATTGTCCCTGTGCTGGGTGAGCCACAACATAGCGAAGCAGGGCCAGCAGGGGGAGCAGAGCAAACAGCATGTAGGCAGCACATGTTCCTTCCATGTTATTTATAGCAGAATCATCCAGGCAGCATCAAACGTCGTAAAGTTCCGTGGTTGTGGACGGCATCTTAGTATCATCCCCAACCTGTGCATTGGATCCAGTAGTCAGGGAGAAAGGGCATGCCAGTGACCGCATTTGGAACATTAAGCTTTCTATCGTTCTGGCATGTCGAAGTGGGTGAGCCAGTGTGCCACCCTAGCAAACGTATGCCATGGTTGAAAGCCCCAAGAGCCCAGAGCTCAGGTTGTAGTCGTACATTGCCGTCAGGCAATAGCCACGTCCCCGCCAACCACAACCTATTTTAATATGTGTCAAAAAGCTGGCTGTAAGAAGCAGTCGCTATGCTTACGGTGTCTCATATGCTACTAGTGGCACAGAAATAACACACTGCCACCAGTCATCCATGGGAGAT
The DNA here is from genome assembly GCF_964204655.1 of Triturus cristatus. Taxonomy (NCBI): domain Eukaryota; kingdom Metazoa; phylum Chordata; class Amphibia; order Caudata; family Salamandridae; genus Triturus; species Triturus cristatus. Next base: position 588,767,460 of record NC_140583.1, on the reverse strand, counting down.
ATGAACTTCAGTCAATAGCTGTATAAAGTTCCCATATAATGTTATACGGATGTGACATATGGTGGTAGTGTTGATTTTATACAAGTAAAACAAATACTCATTTGCCATATAAAGTAGAGTCACCTCAAGTAACAATTTAATTTTTTCCCAATCTTTCATCAGAATCCACACATGCATATTGTAGTCCAATAGTCAGACCCAACCCCTAGTTATCATTATAACAGCCAAGCAGAAAGGCTTGGCTTATCGGAATGTGGTGATCATGTGTCTACCAAAGTTAAAAAAAGGCCGAAGCATGGTTTCCAGATGCTCGGGAATTCGGGGTCTAAAGTTCATAAACACCCTCTGTTCAGCCATGAAGGTGAATCTCTCAGTAGTAAATAGATGAAAACTAAACTGTACTGACAAGTGTATGACTGAAAACCAAGAACCCTTTACCCATCAACTGGTATCGGTAGACAGCTGGATTCCTGCTATGTGAGGTCAGGAAAAAAAGGATCCACTTATTGCTAGGGTTAGATTGGAAGCAGAAACCTAAATCAGCAAACAGAAAATTGCTGAAACCAAACCAACACGGCAGGAGGCCACGATTGGATTGGGTACATAAAGGCAGATTGGGATCACCCCTCCAGTTCTATTTTAGAATGGCCAGTGGGCTGGGCATACTGCCTCTCTGCTCTTACTGCTAACAAACGTTGATATGAACATCAGTCCAACTGTTGTTAAACTACAAAATGCTCATTGTTTTATCTTTATCAAACTGCAGACATTTGGTCTCCAGGTTTTCTCCTGTGCTGATGACACTCAGATCATTGTATCCATATTAGAGGGTGGAGTGGTTTGGGATATCAATTTTAACAACTATATAAAATAAATTGTCAAATGGATGAGGGAAAACTGCCTGAAGTTGAATACTGAGAAGACCAAGGTTATAATTTTTGGAAGTCAATCTTCCATCTGAAACAGAAATTGGTGGCCCGAATCTTTGGGAAGTGTACCGTTACCTGTAAAAGGTGGAAAACATCTGGGGTCATAGTGAATGATCGCCTTTCATTTGACTCACAAGTGAACAGAACAGTCTCCTCTCATTTCAATCTGGTCAGAATACTGCTGAACGCCCTTCCCTATATCCCACAGTCTGAGCGCAAAACAGTTGTTGTGGGACTAATTTTGTCCAGAATTGACTACTGTATTGCCTTGACTTAAATATCAACACGTTCTCCATCAAAAAACTGCAAACTGCTCAGAATGCAGCAGTAAGGCTCATTTTAGATCTCCATAGGTATCAGTCGGTGGCTGAAGAGCTGGTCAGGCTCTACTGGTTGCCCATTAGCAAGCTAGTCACTTTTAAGACCTTGTGTATTGCGCACAAGGCATTGTATAATTAAGTACCTCGAGCTATCAAAACTGAATTTCAGTAGTACCAACCAGCAAGACCTTTATGCTCTGCGAAGAACAAACTGGTGGTCATTCCTAGATTTTGTAAGGCAAGATGGGGAGGAAGATCCTTCTCTATAGCCATGTCCAAGATGTGCTATGGAAATTCATTTTGCCTTTAAAAAGGCTATTCTCTCTGCAGAATGACCTTCCTTCTTATAAATTGCCTTTATTCTTGCCTCAAGAATGAAGATATGGCTCATAGCACTTTGACGTCAATTGGTATTTGAGGGCTTTACAACTTCATTTTCATTTAATCTAATGGCATCCATTACTGATTTACTCTATGTTTTGCATGGTGTTTTAAAATATACAAATGATTGAATGCTGTCACAACGAAAACACTGAAATAGATACATATTCATATTTCAAATATAGACATTTGGCTCAGAAGATACATACTTTGACATTAGTTAGCAGAAGAAACATCAAATCTACCAAAGGCCCTACATCTTCGTTATAATCATCTGTAAAGAACCTATGGAATGTAAATAAAATGGTCTCACATTTGTTTTGAACAGGTACTCATTAAATCTAATTTTGTTGACAGAAGATGAAATACAAGGGTTTAAAAATAGATTCAGAAATTAGTGATGGTATAATTAAATGAAAGCTCAACTGAGCATAAATGAGTTGGAGGTATGAGGTATACCATAGATTACACATAAAATTAAATGTACAAATAGACAGATATACATTCAGAGGAGAGCTGAAAGTGAAAAGAGGGGAAAAACATTGTCGCAAGCCTCAAGTGTAGATGATGAAAGTACACAAATCCAAACAGAAGTTGGAGAGGAGGCCTCATCTATGCCAGTTTTGAGAAGGAGTACAGACTATTAAAATAAAATGAGAATAACAATAAGAGAATCACTAGTTTGTTCAGCTAAGCAACAACCAAAGAAAGACAAAACAGTAGTGGCAGACATAGAAAAAAGGCAGCAAAACGGTCACAATTAGACTTTTAGCAGTATCAAAGCTGGGGGAAAAACAACATATCAGAAAGCAACTTTTGATATAAATATTTACTCATTTTAATATAAGCAAAATATCAGGTTGAAAGTACTTATTGGATGAGCACATGGCTTGAGGAAATAACTGGAAATTTGACATAAATGGTCCTAAAAATTATACACAGTGAATTCAGTACTTCCACACTCTTTATTTAGGTGATTTTGATTTTCAAGTGTTTCTCACATTTATGAATGTCAACCAACACTGCTCCTATGATGTATTAACTTAAAGGTTGGCTCACTGAACCAAATATTTGTGGCAAATGTAGTTTAAAATGATTCAGTTGTATTCTATCTTGTACTTTGTATCACAATTGTCTAAATGATATAAAAATGGTCTATATTGTCTAAATTCTACATGATGCTATAAAAATATTTGATACATTTTGAGTTATAGCTCTTCTTGTTGCGGTACCAGTTCAAGTTCTATGAATTGATTCTAAGTGCAATGATTATTAAACATTGAACTTTCCATTTTAATTTCAAAAGATGTTAAAGACACCATACCTGTCCATAATGGTAGGTCTATTCTTCCCCGGATTGCTGACCTAGATCTTTACTCCACCATAACGTTAACTTTCTCTTCAGTTCATAAAATAAATTAAAGAGGAAGAAAGTGTTAATGCAGGACTCAACACCCATCCCATCTACTCTCATTCCTTTTAAAGTTATACCTACCTTACTCTCAAAGTCCTCGACTAAGTTAACAGTGGTATTGCCAGCCTTGCAAAATATCCAAACGTATGTAATATTTCTCATGCCTGTAAATCTGTATCATCCTTTAGAAATACATCAGTGCAAGTTCATGTAGCACACAGGTAATACTGTTCTTAATTCAGTACAAGAGTATCCTCAATCTGTATGTATTGTTTGTAAGGATGTGTATAGTTTCTCTTTATAATGAACTACGTTGATACTCTCCACCTCAATTAGATAGTCTTGCCACTTCACAAACATATGGGTAACTGTGACACAGAACCAGCATCTACAAAATGTTGTACCATGCATGAATGTTTATTTTTTATGCAAAGGAATGATTTCTGTTATTTTATTCTGATTTATACCATTTATTTGTGTTATTTACTCCTTCACAAATACAAAGTTAAACAAATAGATTACCACCTTTTTCACATCGGTAGCATAATGTTGAATGCCAATTTATTTTCCAGATTTAGGATGATGGCCCCTTTACGATTCCATTACACATTTAAACATGGAATTTACCTACAATATTGATTGTAATGTTTTTAGAGTAACACAATCAGCACGCATAAAAAAATACTCATATTATATTTATGCGTGTATACTATCAGTGCTTTATATAAAGGCTCAGTGTTTCAATCTGTAATGTTGACTGGTCAGTTTCCACTCTATTGATTTTCCCACACCGATGACTATATGGAATGATTCATTTCAATCATTCAGTGTTTTTCTTCTTTCCCTGTGATTGTTTGAAACTTAGCCACAGCTTCTACAATGTTTCTTGCAGATACTCTCATTCTGGAAATTGTTAAAATGATTCAGTTCAATCATTCAGTGTTTTTCTTCTTTCCCAGTGATTGTTTGAAACTTAGCCACAGCTTCTACAATGTTTCTTGCAGATACTCTCATTCTGGAAATTGTTATAATTTCTCTATTAATTATTTGAAATGTATCTTCATTGGAAACAATCACAATGTCTAAATAGTTAATTCCTATGTATCCTTTTGTTAATGCAAGCTTAAAGAGATAATGCCATTCAATTAAGTATTGTTTTATTTAATTAAGTGTACTCTCTAATCATCTATGACTCGCTCAATCGAATAGTGTATAGTTGTCATTGTGAATCTCTAAGATATAACTTCTTTCCCTCAATACATATATGTGATTGAGTATGTGGGAGCATCATTAGTGCCCATAGCTTCTCTGGTAGTTGGGAAGAAGAGATCAACATCAACTCTGAAGTAAATATGCAACAATAATATCTTGAATAAATTCAGCAACACTTTACAACTCAGTTGTTCAAGTTGTTTTTAAAGTGAAACGGTTTCAAGATCAGCTAACCACTCTATATGGGAATTGCTTCCATACAAATTAATGACCTCACAAGTGAAAAGTGTATCACCCACTTATAACGGTTCCTCCTCCAGTAGCTTCAATGGTATATCAGTTGTGTTGTTTAATAGATGGATTTCACACCGATTTCTAAAGAGAGTCATTGAGAAACTGTGTGATTGGAAGAATAGTTTGATAATTACATAAAAGTATATTTCTTAGCAGTGGATTCTCAACATGTTTCTGTATCTTAGGGCTTGCAAAGAAAATTCACATTTGAGGGTTTCTTAGCTGTAAATATAATGTAATATCTGAGTCCAAATCACCGTTTGGAACACAAAATTCCCAGTTTCCTGTTGTATTTCAAAAAATAGATGTTCCACTAAACAAATGAGACCTCTTTCTCGTAGCAAGCTTGAGAGCTTAAACTGGTGTCTCATAATATTGGGTGTCCATGATTAAAATTGAACCATCTTTACCTACTGGTTATACTATTAAATATTAACTTTCCATAACATACCAAGTGCCTTGCATCATTATATTTAGGTCTGAATGAAATTACTTTAACATCAATCAATACAGTAGTCTAAATTCAACATTCTGGTCCTTCAAATGAGCTTCCAACATGCTTTGCCTGTTTTCTTCTTGTTTATTAGGAGTTTCATTATATTTATGTTCTGTAAGAATAATTTTCCCATGTATTTTCCTGAAAAGCTTACAATGGTTGATACATGTTTTAAAACTCATGATGGCTAACAGAATCATCTCATACCTGAAGCATATGTGAAGCAATAGGAAAGCTTACTACAGATATTTAAAGAAACGCTGGTAGGTCAGCAAAAATGATGACAAAGATTCAAAGGGATGAAAAATTGAGAAAGGCATTCAACCCAGATAAAATTGCTATAAAAACTATTAGTCAAAAGACTATTCATGCTATTAGGGGAACATCACCCATAAAACATGATGAAATGGCTTTTTTGGATTGTTTGTAAGATCAATCAATTAGAAACGGTCTATCCATACACTACCCCCCAAGTAGAACTCTGACTATATGTCTCCCTCTTGGAATGGGGCCTCCGACAAAGGAGGGTTCCACCTGGGGTAGCATCTTTACATGCATTTACATTAGTGTGCGTGGTATGCCTTCATTGGAAGTTCACCTTGATTACTTAGGCAGGTACAGAATGAGCACAGAGCTGCACCAGCTCTGGACTAAGGAATGACATGAATGGGGGATATCTCTACAACTCCTCTATCATCCTAAGCAACATAAAGGGAGAGTCTTCAGTTCTGGCTATATGTCAGAGATTGGAAGTAGTTCCAGTTCATGACTGTGGATGAGAACTACCAAAAATAATTGCGGAAGTTTACACCACTGTGGGTAGTGGTACCTTGGGTACTTGACTTGTTAAGGAAAATTGGAGGAAAAGAAAAAATAGAAAGATGAAAGATGGACTGGATCACCTGCATCTCATGCATCTGGCTGGGGTGCTTATAACTTAAGAGAACCTGGGTGAGAAGATCAGTATTCTGATAGCCCCTCTTAATGTTCTTTTCAGGACACTGATGGCGAAAGAACAGAAAGGGGAGCCAATCCGAGTTCCAAAGAAAAGAGTAGTACAGTAGGAAAACTGAAGTGGTACATGAGACTGAAATCAGCGTAAAGAGGGAAGAGAAAGGATTGGACTCTAAAACCTCAATAAAGAAGAAGAAAGTAGCAGGACTTTCTAAAGCAACATACGATCCAACTATGAGTCCTCCTGCGAAAAAGGACTTGGGTGAGAGCACTCCTAGACAGTGCCTCACGAGTCACAATAGTAAACCAGATGCTTCAGAAGATTCTAGATGCAAATCCAACTATGGACTTTACACAGATTGAGCTTCCAGATTAACATTTAAATCCTCCTGATTCAATTCACAACCTAAACATACAAATTGAAGGGGATATAGTATGTCTTATTAAGGCAGTATTTTGGTCACAATTATGGGATGATTATGACATCATCACAGTGCAAGAAGATGGAAAGCACCCCCAGGGAGGAAGTCATAAGGGTAGCCTTTTTTCCCATTGTACCTGAAGACAACAGGGAAATTTAGGCCAGCAAACTCCAGCCTTTTATAGAAATCAAGAATGGTGGAAGAAATTCTCTAGTTCATGTTATTCTCTTATGCAATGAACCACAAGCACAATATCCTTTAAAGCCAGAAGCAAAATGTTGTAGAAACACAATATTAGATCAGTTGCAATGCTAGGGCATAATAGCGCATTGCCTCTCGCCAGTGAACATGCTTCTTTTTCCCATCTCCAAACCAGATTGCTCCTGTAGAATAATCTTAAACTATACAAATTTGAAATCTCAAATGCAAACTTATGTGGTACAAAACACCCACAATATAGGTTTAAGGACCAACCTGGTGTGGAAAAAATACAAAACTATCCTGGATATTTCCAATGGGTTCTTTAGTCAAATCATAGCACATGAAAGAGATTACCGAACTGCATTTAGTTCCAATGGAGTTCAGTTTTCATTTCAACTCTTGCCCATGAGCTATAAGAGCAATCCTGGCTTGTTCTCAGTGCAAATGATGGAGATCCTGAAGCCAGATCCTGAGGTATTGTCATACATCTAACCAGGGTAGACAGAGTAGTGACCAAATTGAGATTGTATGGTTACAAAATGAATTTTAAAATAATTAAAGATTGTCTACCTGATGTTGACCTTCTTGGGATACAACTTAACACACTCAAAAAGTCACAATCCCTATTGGGGTTTCTTAGCTTTGGAAGTACTTTTTTGCCTCAGTATGCTGAGAGCGTGAAGCCCTGGCATGACCTGATTTCTCTCACACTTCCATCTCAACAATGGCTGAATGTGCATACTGATATCTTGCACGCTCTACAGGGAGGCACACTTGTGACTAAATAGTTACAAATAAGGGAAAATAAAGCAAATCAAGTATTCAGAGTCATACTCAGTCACTATAGTTACATCTATATGACCTACAATGAAGGACAGACCATCCCTATTGCTATAAGTCTCCCTTGTATTCCCTGGCTGGAGCATGTTTTTCTTCAATTGAAACAATCCTGAAGGCTGTACAAACAGCTATTTTAAAGCAATGCCCTTTGGCACAGGGAAAACATATAATTATTGTTTCTCCTGCACCAGCACTAGAAGCGACCACCAAGGCAAGCTTTCCTAATGATCGCTCCCTACACCTGAGATGGGTACAATGGGACTCTTCTTTAAGTGCATTGGATGTAAAGTTTCAGTATGATCCCTCTCTACATACACAAGCTTTTCTCCAATGTATACAGGATGTTGCTCTGACTCCAATCACTTTTACCCACTGAGTCTTACCAGAGCATCTTCTATACGGATAGCTCTGCCCAACCTGCGGTAGGAACAAAATAAAAATACGCTGCAGCCTGCACTGCAGGGTGTAGTTAAGGATGGTGAATTCATCCAATGACGCATCAACACTAAAATCTGAGGTGACAATACTGCACAACATGCAGAAGGGCAGGTCCTGCTACTTGCAATACAACGGCTGACTCATCAGTTCCCTCACTTATTGTGTCTAACTCACCCTTATGTGTGCAAGGTTACATTTACAGCATTGGCAGATGAATGAATTTAATGATTAGGATTCAAAGGGAAAACCTATTAAGAATAAGCAGCTTTGGGGAAAGGTAGCGGTCTTATAAGACAAGCTTCCATTGGTCCATGGGAGGCACACTTTCGAACATCACTATGATGGTATTCATACAAAAAGGGATCTTTGCAGCTGATCTAGGGGCAAAGGATGCAATTCAGACTGTTAGAGTAGCAGTCCTAACCAGATCTCAAACGAAGTTCGACACAGATATCTTAACAGACATAAATGCAACCAAACAAACTGGGTGGACTGTTCCCATGAGGAGCCGGGTCAAGACTGATTTGTATATCGTTGGGTCCAAACTGGGGTGGCATAGTGAGCAAAAGAATGATGGATTAAACCTATATCTGTGACAGGGGATGAGAAGTTGAAAAGTTTCAGCACTCCATCCATCATCTTGTTATGTTTTCAATGTTCGCCCTAATTGACCAAGGGTATGCCCAGACGTGTGTTCCTTGCTCGCTGTGCCACTGCATTCAAGCTAGCCTGGCTGATGAGGTGTGAAACGCCGAAACCAGTCCCAGGATGCTTGCTTTCATGCTTTCTATTGTATTTTATACACATAGTTTGATTACGTGTATAGTTTACTCTAGGTATTTCAGACCTCAGTAACTTGAGAACATACCTATTAGTTGGACACACCTCTATGATGTCACATTCAGACGTACAAGTTGGGAATGATGTAAAGCCCCTCAGTTCCGACTCAATTTTAGGTAGGCCGCACTCCATCTTGGATAATGGAAGTTGCCATTTTCTCAATCCTAGGCAATGTAAATCACCATCTTTCCCAAATTTTTGCTGAATCATTGTCATGTCTGTCCTTTGAAAAAGATGTCCTCTGACATTATCTTTCTATGAACTATCAGAGCATCAAGTCATTCAACTAATGACATAGATTTAACACCTGATGCAACACCTATCTGGGTCAAATGTCTTAGTTTCACCATGACAAGGTTAAATAAAAACACATGCAGACATATAACACAAAATGGTGTAGTCTGAATTTATGTTCTTGTACCTTATATGTTTCTAAGAAAACGTCTGGAATGCATACCTTGATTCACATAAACTATGTGAGACATTCCAAACTTGTGTCAGAAATTCCAATTTCTGAAAAGATTCAGGGATTCATTTACGAGTCCCCTAGAGGCACTTTTGTGCCACCGGAGCATCACTTTTTCGATGCCCCGGTGGCGCAATGTGCTGCAGCATATTTACAAGCCTGTGCAAAGCCACTTTGCATGGCTTTTCATGGCCTTGTAAAAATGTTCCCCTTTCACACAGAACACTGCGTGAAAGGGGTGTTCCATGAGTGTTGCTGTGGGTGTTTCTGTGCAACACCCATGGAATGTGAAGCATTCCCAGATTGACTAGGAATCATAAATCTGGGAATTCTAAAGCCACCCCAGGGGTGTCATTAGGGAGGCACAACATGGTGAAATATCCTTATTTCCCTTCGTTTTTTCTTGTTTGTATGTGTACTGCACTCAGCAGCACACATAGAAAGAGGAAAACACCTCTTGTGGAACAATCACCCCTATGATGGCACATGACAGCCAATTGTGCACCAGCACTGAAGAAAAGGACAGAAATGCACCATATCTCATAGATACTGCGCATTCCCAGGGGCGTAACAAACACCCCCGCAGCCCCCGCGGTGCGGGGGGGCCCCCAGTCTTCAGTAGATGAAGGGGGCCCCCTCAGCTCTTCGGTAGAGAGCTGTGTGTCTCCTCTCTAAAGCAGCTGCAGCAGTCTACAGCCTGCTCTGAGCTCCTCACACTGCTGACCTAGGACTGAAGAGAAACAAAGTAACAACTTACATTGTTTCTCTTCAGTCAGAGTCAGAGCCAGGCCCGGGACAAGGATGGGGGTGGAGGCCCTGGTGCTAATGTGCAGCCCAAGTTTTGTCTATTTGTTTGAGAGGAAATCTGCACAAAAAGGGTCTTTCTAACTACATCACAGGAGGACTTCACTGCAGAAAGCATGTCAAATTTTAGGCACTTGCTTCCCACAATCCCTGGTAGACCCTTTGCAAAAGTTGATTGATTACCTTTCAGTTTCTTTTTGCTAGAATTGAATATTAAACTGGTACTAATGAGATTAAACATTTTCCGGGATAGTGTTAAAGTGTTAAATAATGAATACTATCATAAAAGATACTGCATTACGCAGCATAATTAGTTTTTCCTTGCTGCATACTTTGGTGAACCCTGCCACACAATTTGGTCTTCCTCTGCCGTATAATTCAAGTGGACCTGCATATAATGACTCCAATTTGTTTAATTTTTAAAGCTCAATGATTGCCTTAAGGTGTCCTGAGCTGGACTTTTAAACACAGAATGCTAATGAAGGGAGGACTGCAGGCCAGAAAAACTGAGTTTTTTGTGAAATCAAAGATGATTACTAGTACACCTGCCTTAAGCGATACCTTAAAGTTGGAAGATAAAAGGCTGAGTCAACCCTGCCATGATCTGTATTGCTTACTCACCTGTGCTACGTGATGATCATGCCTTCACATTGGTAGAAAAAAGGCCGAGTCAGCACTACCATACTTTGCATCTGTATTGTCCACTCAGCTGCCTTATTTGATGCCTTAAAGTTTGTAGATGAACGGCCGAGTCAGCCCTGACATAATTTGAATCTGTATTGTCCACTCACCTGCCTTACGTGAAGCCTTAAAGTTGGTAGTTGAAAGGCTGAGTCAGCCCTGCCATGATCTGTATTACCTTCTCACCTGCGTTACGTGATGCCTCAAAGTTGGTAGATGAAAGTCCGAGTCAGCCCTGTTATACTTTGGATGTGCATTGCCCACTCACTTGCCATACGCGATACATTAAAGTTGGAAGATAAAAGGCTGAGTCAACCCTGCCATTAACTGTAATGCCTTCTCACCTGTGCTACTTGATGCCTTCACGTTAGTAGGTGAAAGGCTAAGTCAGCTCTACCATACTTTGCATCTGTATTGTCCACTCAGCTGCCTTACACAATACTTTGAAGTTGGGAGATGAAATGACTTATCAGCCCTGGCATACCTTAGATCTGTATTTCCCACTCACCTGCCTTACATGATGCCTTAAAGTTGGTAGATGAAATGCTGAGTCAGCCCTGCCATGATCTGATTGCCCATTCACCTGCCTTCAAGTTCAAGTTAGTAGATGAAAGGCCTAGTCAGCCCTGCCTTACTTTGTATCTGTATTGCCCACTCACCTGCTTTACGCTACCTTAAAGTTGGTAGATGAAAGGCCGAGTCTGCCCTGCCATAATATGGATCCTTATTACCCACTCATCTGCCTTACGCCATACCTTAATATTGGTAGATGAAAGGCCGAATCAGCCCTGCCATAATTTGAATCTGCATTGCCCACTCACCTGCCTTACGCAATACCTTAAAGTTGGAAGATAAAATGCTGAGTCAACCATGCCATGATCTGTATTGCCTTCGCACCTGCTGTACGTGATGCCTTCACGTTAGTAGATGAACTGCCGAGTCAGCCCTACCATACTTTGCATCTGTATTGTCCACTCAGTTGCCTTACACAATACCTTGAAGTTGGTTGATGAAAGGCTGTGTCAGCCCTGCCATACTTTGAATCTGTGTTGCCCACTCATCTGCCTTACATGATGCCTTAAAGTTGGTAAACATCATGATGTCACCTCCAGGAAGACTGGCAAATATCTCCCTGCACTGGTTGATAAATCAGCTGCAGTAACTGTGCAGTTACTGGGAGCCATCATTTGGGGTATAATGTGCCAATAACAAGAGCCCCCCTCCTCCTTTGCAGGAAAGAGGGCCCAGCTGAAGCAATGTCTCATATATTCCGGCGGCCTTACCTTTCAACTTCGACTCCTGGTAGAGCATTGTGTACACCCCTAGGGCTGCGTTCAGTTTTAGCAGCATTGAGCCGGAGTACCGTGTCTAGACTAGGGACACTAGAATTATGCGGCAGGGGAGGACGAAATTATGCGGCAAGTCCAAGGTCAGGATGGGACTGAAAACACGCTGGGGCACCACAACCAAAAAGCCCCCATTTAAAACTAAAACAGTGGCCCCCGTTCTGCACCTCGGGCAGTTTGAAATTGTAAGTACACATGGTACAGGTGTTTTGCATGGTTTAGGAGAATTAATGCAGGTGTGCCTGCTGCATGCAGTGTTTGTGGTAATATCAGGGAAATCAGCAGTAAAAGTCGTTCCACCAGATTATCAACCAGGTCCAGAAACTGCCCAAAACACACACATGCACTGACCTGTGGCCGGATTGCCTAATATGCCAGTAAGACCCTGGTAAGCATTGACTTAACTATGCAGCAAGAAAAGGTAAATTATAGGGTGTAATGCACCACATTTTGTCAGCGTATTACTTTGTTACCTGACCCTGTTTACCAGGCAGGTCGCTCCCCTCACCGCCACGCAGCCCCCTGTGTGACCACTGACCGCTGCTGCATTGTGTCTGCCTGCGCTAGAGTGACTGTGCCCTCCTTCTCTTCTGTACCCACGAGTGAGTGATTCTCTCCCCCACTGTACCTGTGTATTTTACTGCCTTGATTGTTCCCCTCGCACCCTATTGGCCGCCCCGCTCCCACCTCCCAGCTGCTCCTCCCTCCCTCTCCCACTCATATGGAGGCCGCGCAGCGGACGCGCGCAGCGGGCGCGCCGCTGGTGCGCCGAAGGCACGCCTAAAGCAAGCCCGTCTGCGCCCGTCCGCGCCTGGCCTGCGCCCAGTACCAGACCCCCTGGCCCCCGCAGATGCCAGCCCACCCTGCAAGACCTACAACGCCGCCACTCTCATCGCACTCAACACCGGCCGGAGCTCCGGCTGCTGCAGAGCCACCCCAACACGCACCCACGGACCCTTCACCTGCCAATCCTGCAAGTTCTCCTGCATCCGGACCCGTACCGCACCCGCCAAGCCAAGCACCAACAGCAACCACCTGAAGCACCTGAAGTGCATCCTGCTCAACACCCGCTCCGTCCACAGGCACGCAGTGGAACTCTGGAACCTGCTCGACGCCAAATGCCCAGACGTCGCCTTCCTCACGGAAACCTGGATGAACGCCTCCTCAGCACCCGACATCGCCATCGCCATCCCGGACGGATACAAGATCACCCGGAGGGACCGCGCCAACCAGAATGGAGGAGGCATCGCCATCGTCCATAAGAACACCATCCGCATCACGACCAACTCCGAAGACACCCTCACAGCCGCCGAACACCTGCACTTCCAGATCCACACCGACCCCAAGACCACCCTCAGAGGCACCCTCATCTACAGACCCCCGGGACCTCGCACACAATTCAGCGAAGACATCGCCGACTTTATCAGTCCGCACGCCCTCCCCTCCGCTGACTACATCCTACTAGGGGACCTCAGCTTCCACCTGGAGAACCACAACGACCGCAACACCACCACCCTGCTGGACAACCTCACCAACCTCGGACTCAAGCAACTGGTGACCACCCCCACCCACCACGCTCGACCCCGTCTTCTCCTCCAGCAAGGACATCACCTTCAGCCACGCCACCGGACTCCACTGGACAGACCACAGCTGCGTCCACTTCAGCTTCAGAAGGACCACGACTCACCACCACCCGCAACTGGTCCCCCCAAGCTGGAACAAGATCACTGCCGACCAGCTCACCACATCCCTGAGCCAGAACCCCCCCACCAGATCAGCGAACCCCAACCAAGCCGCCAACAACCTCACGAAATGGATCAGCAACTGCGCAGACGACCTCGCTCCACTGAAGACCCCCCCGCCAGACCCGGCACCAAGAAAGCATCTTGGTTTACCGACGAACTCAAGAGCTCCAAGAAGAACTGCCGGGCCCTCGAGAAAGACTGGCGCAGAGACCCAACTACAGACAACATGACCACCCTCAAGCTTGCCACTCGAAGACATCACCAGCTGATCAACGCCACCAAGAAATCCGCATTCAAGGAACGACTGGACAACAACGCCCGCAACAGCAAGGAACTATTCAACATCGTCAAAGAGCTCTCGAACCCCAGCGCCGGAAACAACGACATCACGCCCTCGCAAGACCTCTGCAACTCGCTCGCCTCGTTCTTCCACAGCAAGATCGCAGACATACACAACAGTTTCAGCACACAGCCAACGCACCCTACGACCGGAACAACGCCCCCCACCACCACCCTCTGCGCCTGGACCCCAGTCAACACCGAAGACGCCATCCGCACGATGAACTCCATCCACTCAGGATCTCCAACCGACCCCTGCCCTCACCACTTCTTCAACAAGGCCGACTCCGCCATCGCACCCCACCTGCGGGACATCATCAACGCCTCCTTCGACACCGCCACCTTCCCAGAGAGCTGGAAGCACGCCGAACTCAGCGCCCTACTGAAGAAACCATCAGCGGACCCCACCGACCTCAAAAACTACCGCCCCATCTCGCTCCTTCCTTTTCCGGCCAAAGTCATCGAGAAAACCGTCAACAGACAACTGGCCGCCTTCCTCGAGACGAACGGATCCCTCGACCACTCGCAGTCCGGCTTCTGGGCCAACCACAGCACCGAGACCGCCCTCATCGCAGCCACCGACGACATCCGAGCTTTGCTCGACAACGGGGAAACAACGGCCCTCATCCTCCTGGACCTCTCCGCAGCATTCGACACAGTCTGCCACCGCACCCTAGTGCAGCGCCTCAACAACATCGGTATCCAGGAGAAGGCACTGGAATGGATCATCTCCTTCCTCGCCGGAAGAACACAGAGTCCGCCTACCCCCGTTCGGATCCGAGGCCACCGAAGTCATTTGCGGCGTACCACAAGGATCATCACTCAGCCCCACCCTCTTCAACGTCTACATGAGCCCCCTCGCAGCCATCGCACGCCAACACAACCTCAACATCATCTCCTACGCCGACGACACCCAGCTGATCCTCTCCCTCACCAACGACCCCGCCACCGCCAGAACCAACCTACACGAAAGGATGAAAGACGTAGCCGAGTGGATGACGAACAGCCGCCTGAAACTGAACTCAGATAAGACGGAAGTCCTCTTCCTGGGATCATCACCCTCCGCCTGGGACGACTTCTGGTGGCCCCCTGCCCTTGGCAGCGCACCCAAACCTACAGACCACGCACGCAACCTAGGCTTCGTCCTGGACTCCTCCCTCTCCATGACCAGACAAGTCAACGCCGTCTCCGCATCATGCTTCAACATCCTACGCATGCTACGTAAGATCTTCCGGTGGATCCCCACCGAAACCAGGAAGACGGTCACCCAGGCCCTCGTCACCAGCCGACTGGACTACTGCAACTCCCTCTACGCCGGAACCACAGCCAAACTCCAGAAACGACTCCACCGCATCCAGAACGCCTCAGCACGCCTCATCCTGGACATTCCCCGACACAGCCACATCTCCGTACACCTGAGAAACCTGCACTGGCTCCCCGTCAGCAAGAGAATCACGTTCCGACTCCTCACCCATGCACACAAAGCTCTCCACAACCAAGGCCCAAGATACCTCAATGACCGCTCGACCTTCTACACGCCCACCCGCCAGCTTCGATCAACCAGCCACGCCCTTGCCGCCGTCCCCCGCATCCGAAGAGCCACAACAGGAGGAAGATCCTTCTCCTACCTGGCTGCCAAGACATGGAACTCCCTCCCCATCCACCTCCGCCTGACCCAAGACCACCTCTCCTTCAGGAAGCAACTCAAGAACTGGCTGTTCGAGCAGTAGCGGACCCCCCTCCCCCAAGCGCCTTGAGACCCTCCAGGTGAGTAGCGCGCTATACAAATGTTTGATTGACTGATTGATTGATTTTGTGTTTTTTACCAGTGTTAATACTGTTTTAGCAAATGTTTCGCCTTATTAGTACAACCTTAACATTTAAATACAGCAATAAGCTACTGAAAAGTGACTGTTAACCTCCCTGAATGGCCTTCCAATGCCCAGCAGCACACATTGCTTTGTTTATGGTAACTTTCCATCTGGTTGAGCTAGATACATAACATTGCTTTCTAAAAATCTGCAAATTATACAGCAGATGAAGGATGATGTGGCAAATATGGCAAATTCATAATTACGTGAAAAACAGCAGGGAGGCACAATCGTACAAGACCAGTGGCCTGGACAAGTCATAGAGGCCTTGTCTGAAGTATTGTGCCCAGCACTGTGCACCGTATCCAGAGTATTGTGTCTAATTCTGGCAATTTAATTCTTGAGTATTGTGTCTAGTCCCACAAGCTTTGTCTGAAGTATTGTGCTCTGGATGGCAGCATCAATCTGAAGTATTTGGCATTGTAAATGACAATGCCTTTTATTTATGTTTTAAAAACGTAAACAAAAACAAAAGGAATTGTTATTTGCAATGTCAATAGCTGAAACTTGAGTAAATGCGAGAACTATTGCATTGAAAATGCTTGTTTATGGCTTGGGTGAGCCCATGGAGTATGGCGGGTCGCTGGCCTGAGAGCTCTTGACTGGCACAGAGAATGGGGAGCCCCCTCCATGTACTTTGCAGGGGGACCCCCTCAAGTTTCGTTACGCCACTGGCCAAGAGCAGGGACATTTTAAGGATTTTGGGGGCCCTGGGCCAAACTTATTTTGGGGGCTCCTGTTTAGAACAGCTTTGAATTTACGATCCAAGCATTACTCAAGGTCGCCAGGACAAGACTCTGCAGAAAAGAGCTAGCTGTATGAGGGGACCCCTTGAAAGGCTGGGGCCCTGGGCCAGAGCCCACTTTGTCCATGCCTTAAAACATCTCTGGCCAGGAGAAGGTTTGCAGCTCCAGAAATAGGACTCTGCTGGGACGCATTGGAAAGTAAGCAAGCATTGGAAATACAATAGTCCTCGCATTTGTGTGTGTTGGAGCTATTGGCATTGTAAATGGCAATGTTTTTACTTATTTGTTACAGAGTGTATGCATGTGATTTTTTGTGGAATCATGTGGGTTGGATTGAATTAGTTGGTTGTGTAATTGTGTGGCTTGGAATTGTGTGGTGTGGAGTGAATTTGTGTATTGGAATAATGTTGCATGTGTGCTGTGGAATTATGTGGATAGTAATTATGTGGTATGAAGTGTCTTGGAATTATTTGGAGTGGGATTGTGTCAAGCTACATACAAAAACTTTAACTGTCCTCAGGATATCTAGCACTTTTTGTTTTTAAAGAGATAGCTTCGGTATTTATCTGTGAATAATACCCCATAAACATGGTGCAAAGTATTAACCTTTTCAAAACTAGGGTGACGGAATTCCATCGCAGGAGCAGTGGGAGGAGCAGGGGAGGCGGGGCTTTAGTAAGAGGCAATGCAGATAAGAGGAGGGACTATTACACGCTGTAACAGGAGGAACCATGAAAGTACTGTCATGGCCAACAACATTTTTCTCTTGGTGAAATCGCCTGGCCATCAACCAAGCACCCAGGGGTGGGACTTTGGAAAGTAGTCCACCAAAAGGGGGCCAGCATTTCTGACTGGCACAGCAGAGAGCGAGTGGCAAGCCCTCTGACTCTAAGCTTGACATAAAAAGCAGAGATATGCTGCTACTTTGGGTCGAGGAAACCAGGTTAAAGTTTCAGACTCAGAATTTTCATCCCGCATGCTTAGTGCTGTTAGAGAAATCAGGGCAGGCTGAAAGTCAGTGACATGCTGACGGCTGAACACCTAGCATAGCAGGGCCTAGGGAGGAGGGGTACGACCTCTGCCCCCCCAGAGTACACAGTGGATGCTGGGTGCCAAACACGAGTTGTTGGAGATGCCAAGATGGAACAGTAAAGCTTGACACAGGTACCAACACCCAAAGTGATGCCTGAAGGGGTCTTTTGTAATGGGGTCACTTTATAGCTGCGATGACCATAGCTTACTACTATCTCTTCAGGGGACAGGAGATACACCACCCATGTGTCATACTCTAAAAACAGGCCCTGTTAATGCAGGTAAATGTGAGGAGGAGAGTGGGGAGCAGGCTGAGATAGGCCCCAAAGGTCCTCTTCCTGCTGGCCTCTGTATATCCACAAGCATGTGTACACACAAGGGATGGTTGCCCCTCTCCCCTTACCGGCTTGGTGTTAAACATGCAGGCTAACAACAGCATGTGTAGTCTTGGGGTGAATGTGACCCATATAACAGTTCTATGTGTACAAGTCTCAGAGCCCCATGTGCACATGTACATATGTCTTTTGCATTCATTGCTTTTGGGTACAACTCCCAGGGCCACAGATGAACCTGTGTAAACTAGGGATGACGACACATGTTTTTCTACATTCCAGTGTCCGTGTTCATCCTCCTGGGTCCCAGTCACATGCATGTACACATAGGCAGCTTGAGGGCTTCTTTCAACTCCGTGTAAAACCAGGAGCCTCCTGTTATATTCAATGCATTGATATGTTGACATCAGAGACTCGGTTTAACCCCTTCTATCCTTAAAAGGGGGTGTCTCCCAGGCAATCATAATGGAATAATAAATGGAGTACTGGTTCAGACAGGCACCCCTTTGGGTCCCTCTGGGTACACGCAGACACCGGAAGTTATTGTTGCCTTGGCTGAAGCACACTTACCTGAGCTGTCCCACATGTTCAGCTCTATCCGCTGCTACCTAATCTCAAAGCTCGCGGAGTAGTTCTCAAAAACAGCAGGCACGTAGTTCTGAAAGACGGAGGTGACAGCAGCTGTGAGTTAGTACACCACTTTGAATTTTACTTGTGTTGATGGAATATTATATTAATAATGTTAAAATGTAAATATTTTGCCGACCCATTGATCTTTTATGGTTCAGATCTTTTTATTAATTTAACCAGGAACAAATACTCTTACCTAAATCCAAAGGCCAACAAGGTAGAACAGTGGGAGAACAGAAGAAGGAGATAGAAGGTGAGGAAGGGAGGATACCAGGGGGACTGGGAAAGGCGAGAGGGAAGCGATAAAATATCAGGGGTTGTCACTCAGGGAGCATAGCCGCTCTCACCAGAATTAGCTCTTTCGCAACGTATTCAGTGTCAGCAGGCTGGGTCTTTTAGTGCGTCATACCCACTGCGGACAGTCTTTGTCTTGCTGATCAGGCGCGCCCCCCTGTCCTGTAAGCTGGCGTACTCATAAGTAAAGAGGACTAGTAAGTTCCCAAAAGTCCTTTGCCGGAGATTGGATGCATGGGTCCCTCATTTTGTCAAAGTGTAGCAACTTGTGCTGCAGGGAAGCAGGAAGCTTTCCCATCCCTGTGAGGTAGCACAGTTTATGAAGCAAGTCAAAGTGAGACGACAATGTATCGGTGCCCCATTTGGTTTTGATGACATGTTTAGCCCCACACAAAGCCAAAACCCATTATTATTGCCTTCCCTTTGTTAGAGTGTAGAGGGTGTGTTGGGGCATTGGTGAGGCTCACTAGGATATAGCTAGAAAGACTGGGTATATCTGTTGCAAACATTTCATTGATATCTTTCAGACGGTCTACCAGTAGTGCCTGAGCTTGGGACAGAACCAGAAGAGATGAGTCAGTGTGTCTGGGTGGCCAATACATTGAACAGCTGTGGTGGTGGGCACTACGGGAGCCAGGACAAATAGCACTGGGGAACAGGCACCATCTGGCCTCTCTAGAGACACCAGTGAAGACTCTGGAGTAAACAAATACAACCTTTGAGACTAGGGGTTGTGGGAGACTATGAGGAAGAAGGGCAATATGGTCTGTACAGGATTGATGAAGAGCATAGCATAGATAAGAATGCACTGGAAGCGCTAGTCAAGGAACCCAGCGAGAAAGTATGAAGGAAAGAAATCATGAGGTGCTATAGGGACAAGGTCAGCTGGGGTATAAAAGAGGAAAAGAGAGGTAGGGAATGGAGAGGGTGAGAAAATGGACGAAGGGAATACAAAGCAGATAGCATAAAAAGAGCAGAGAAAGAGAGAGAAATACTGCCCAGGAGATAGGAAAAGCATAGTGGAATGATTTTGACGGGTTGGGAGAGAAAAAGTTGGAGATTAAAGTGACAGAGAATAGAAAGAAACAGGCTGGGGTGAGAATGAAGAAAAGATAGGATGCTCAGAAATAATGTAAAGGAAGAGATAGAAAGCCAGAGGGCAGAAGGAGGTGTGAAAGAGAAGGAGCAGTGGATGTACTTTTGGCAAAACCGAAGGAAGAGAGGGCCCGATGTTGAATTTCCTGACAGAAGTCTGCATTAGGAAACCCACCTAAAATAGGGCAAACTTCCCCAGCGTACTGATGGCAGGAACCCTGTAGTGGATAGAACTCCGCCTATAATAGACTGCAGGCAGACTAAGCCCAACTTTTAACTCCACCATCCAGGTTTACTTATAACGGCCGTATTGGTACCAGTGGAGTAGCAATAGCCCCCGCAGCCCCTGCAGTATGGCGGGTCATTGGCTTGAGAGATCTTGAGTGGTGCGGAAAATGGGGGGGGCCCCCATCCATGTACTTTGCAGGGGGGCCCCCTCAAGTTTCGTTACGCCACTGCGCATTCCTGCCCTTTTCTTTTGGTGCAGGGCAGTGCAGCAAGATTCCTTGTGGCACTGCCCTGCGCCAAAACCTAATAAATGAGGCCCTTAGTTTATAAGGACTTCCACTGGACCACTTGTCAGGGGAGGTCCTTCACCCAGATTATCACTTGAGATTTTGCCAGAGATTGCTTTAACTAGGCCTAGGTGGAGATTGTGAAGTTTTACTCCGCAGAACTCCGTGAAGTGCTTGAAAAACTACGCTAGGCACTGCGAAGTCCTGCCAGCAGCAGTGTCTGTTAAGTTGCATTACTCGCACCGATTTTAGTGCCAGGAGTTTATCCTGCACTGGACTGCACTACATGCCTTGCCAGAGGGCGCTGCGGCTTTCTGCCGCATGAGTAGACATTCTACTTGAGCAGCAGCTTCCTCAATGCGAGCAGCAGATTTCTCAATGCCAGCCATCGCGACCTGCTGTGACGGCCTGTGTTGGGAAATCTGGTGAGGAGGAGGTTTAGCATGTGATTTTATTTTCATAAGTGCTAGCCAACTTAATGTTGGCAAACCACTCAAGAGAAAAAACTCCGCTCTGCGTCACTTCACTGAGTTTTTCTGAACTCCGCACGGAGTGGAAAAACTCCACAAACTCTGCTGGTGGAGCAGAATTCTTCACCCACCCCTAGTCTTAACAACTGCCAGGGCACTTTGCAGATTCTTCATCTTGCCTAAAGCTAATAAAGCTGAGTCCCAGAGGAAGACTGACTGCTAATGCATCTTGTTTTTGCTCTTTGTGGAGAACACTGTGTTCATGTCTCCACTGATAAAGACAGCCCTTGCTGTCAACAAGGTGTGCTGTGCATCTCTTCTCCCTGAGAAACTCTAGACTGCAAGTTGCTCTGCCTTCCATGCTTTCTTAGTGTAGCATATAGAGGTAGGCATTAGGATGTTAGGTTTTAGATGACATTTTAACTACATTAGAAATGTTCATTTTATTTTCATTATTTAATGCATGTCTTTTTGCTAGTTATATAATAGTCAGTGTAGATTTTTCCTGTAGTAATAAATACTTTCACTTAAAAGTGTTCATTCTTCTTAGTGTAGCATCTGTGTGTGATGTGAATAACAAAATAGGTTTGTTACTGTTGCCATGACCTCTTCCTAGAGGTTGTTAGCAACCCAGAAGCAATCATTCTATTTCAATAACACATTGATAAGTGTTCTGAGGGGCTACAATAACTTGTCTTTCTCATTCATCGTTGGTGCTTTGAACCAAGTTCAGCTGACACCCATGGGTGGGAAACACACCTTGTAGAGCTACACCAAAGTCGCAGCTCATGCAACAAACTATTTTCATTGTTAGGGATATAGTTGATATAGTTACTTCTGGGGAAAAGTGAAAGTACAGTTAACATGTTAATTCTGTATATTTGGTTTGGAATAAGCTACAGAGAAGAACCAACCACCACTTTTCATATTTATAAATAATCAAAGTCAATAATGAAGTTGGAATTTTGATAAATATGCAGGAAAACTAATGTTTTAAATGTTACACTTTCCCTGCCTGAAGCCCTGCTGGCTAATTAGCATTGGCCTGAATGCAGCTAAGCTGTTAGTGATGATTGGATGATTGTCAAACACTGCTCTCACAGCAGAGACAAAGGTTTGGGCTTGGCAGGATTGCTCGGGGCTGAGAGGAGAAAATGGGAGCTTACAGAGAAATCTAGACAAGGCTAAGGAGTGAAAAGTATCAGCTTGAAAAGAGGACTTCAGCGACTGCGAAACTTGAATTTTCATGCTCTGGGGTTTTCATGCCAAAACCAATGACTTCAGTAAGACCTCATCCAACAGCTATCTGGATTCTAAGGGACTTTGTATGACACAGCATCCACCTTCGATCTGCTGGAAGATTTTGACTTCCATAAATAAAGACTCAGTCAGAAGGCAACATCTTTGACTAGAACTACTAGCTTGCTGTATCCGATTTGATTTCATTGGTATATTTGTAAAGCGCACAAATGCCCGGGGGTGTCTTGGTGCTGGAGTCAGTACAACAGAATGATTGCTGACATGGTAAATACGCTGAATTAACAAGCAAAAATACAGGTTTTTAAGGCATTTCTAAAAGACATAAGTGAAGTGCTGCTTTTTATCATGATAGGGGGAAGATTCCAGGTTCTAACTGTCGGAAACAGAAACCCTCCCACCTAACCTGCTTGAACTTAGGTACTTGTTAAAGTATTGTGTGAGCTGATCTAAGGCTTCTTGCCAGCACATACCATTTCAAGTACGTTCTCAGAAACTGAGGTCCTATGCCATGAAGAGCCTTAAAGGCCAGACATAGTGATTTAAATACGATCCA
This sequence comes from Triturus cristatus, assembly GCF_964204655.1. Taxonomy (NCBI): domain Eukaryota; kingdom Metazoa; phylum Chordata; class Amphibia; order Caudata; family Salamandridae; genus Triturus; species Triturus cristatus. Next base: position 588,744,540 of record NC_140583.1, on the reverse strand, counting down.
TTTGTCCATCAACAGCCAGTGGAGGGCTCTCACTCTGTGGGACACTGGCTCAAACCTCAGAATATCCAGTACCAATCTGGCTGCTGCATTCTGCAGACGCTGCAGTTTTAATAAGTGCTGGGCTTGGATCCCCGCATATAGAGCATTACCATAATCCAATCTAGATAGGGCCAATACTGTAACTAGTGTTTTTTTAATGTGTTAGGGGAAATAAATGGGCACATTTTTCTGATCATTTTTAAAATGTACCAGATGTTGGAGGAGAGCTTGCTAATCTGAGTGTTAAATGCCAGTTTTTCATCAAATATGAATCCCAGATTTTTATCCTTGGACACTGGGTTTGAGCAATCGCCCAGACTGGCAGGCCACCATCTAGGTGACCAGAAGGCTGCATCTGATCCTAACAGCATGACTTTGGTTTTGTCACCATTCAGTTTCAAGCAGTTAAGCTGCATCCATTGATTAACCTGCGTCATACACTCATTAAAACGGTCGGCTGTTTCCTCCACATTGCTTGAGACCGACACCACTACCTGGGTGTCGTCGGCATATGAGACAGCCGAAAGTCCAAACTGCCTAATGATCGAGGCCAGAGGAGCCACATATATATTAAAAAGTGTGGGGCTCAAAGAGGAGCCTTGAGGTACCCCAAAAACCAAACTAAAGAACTTGGAGGCAAAGTCTGACCTGGCCTCCATCACAGTCGGCCTGAAATTGCACCTGGTCCCAGTTAACCACTAGAAGGGCTTTCTGGTTGGCAATTTTCTTGTTTATTTTGCCTTAAAACTTCAAATATTCATACCATAGGCCTCCACTTGTTGAATTTATGTTATTTTGGTGTCAATTTACTTATTATATTTTTCCTGCTCTTTAGAGGTTGGTTGTGGAATTTTTTATTGAGTTGTATTTTGAACTTTTTACTGTTTTAGTGTTGCTAAATACTTTTTGCATTTCTCTAGGTACAGCCTGTCTGCTCTGTACCATAGCTACTTGGGGTTTCAATTATTGAAACTGTGTGTTTGACCTCACAGGAGTTTGGGACTTTCTACTTGCGTAGGACTCACATCTTCCTTATTAGATCTGTCATTCTTGGTGAGGTCTTACCCCAGACTTTTTGCCTTCTCGCCTCCTGTTTTCTGAATTAGTTTTGTTGGCATTAGGACTGTGCACTTTACCACTGCTAACCAGTGCAAACGTGCTTGTGCTCTCTCTCTAAACCATGGTGAAACATGCTAAAATTGACCTACACCTGATTGCCACATGCAGTAACATATAAGTCCCTAGTACATGGTACTACATGTACCCAGGGCCTGAAATTTAAATGCTACTAGTCTGCCTGAAGCACTCATTGTACCACCCGCTAAGTAGCACTTTAAAACATGTCTCAGACCTACCATTGCAGCCTGGATTGCAGTTGTAAAAACTGCAAATTTGACCTGGCAAAATAAACCTTTTGTCAGGTCAAAACCTCTCTTTTCCATACACATAAGTAGCCCCTAAGGTAGGCCCTAAACAGCCTTTAGGGCAGTGTGCATTCTATTTAAAAGGTAGGACATGAGTTGTTTAAGTTTTAAATGTCCTGTAACTTTTCCCTCTCTCATAGGTCAATGTTGGGTTACCAAATTACATTTAATAAGTGCCAACTTTTGATTGGGAACAAGAAGAAATGTCATGCTTGGTCTCAAATGAACTGCAATTTAATTTCCTCTTTATTGGTAAAGTAGGTTGCCGCTTTGATGTTTTAGGTGCTATTATACACTTTAAAATGTAAATAAAACATAACTCCTGTTCTACTTATTTGATTTAATTTGTTTTGGTGTCATTTTATTTACAAAAAGTAACTAATTTTTGTAAATTACTTTGTGGTTTTCTTAATTTATGTCTTCACTTTATTACTCTTTCGGTGCCGCAGAAATACTTTACACACTGCCTATAAGCTAAGCCTGACTGCTTTTGTGCCATGCTACCAAAGGATTAAGGACAGATTAATTTAGTGACTTTTGTTGTTCACCCTGACAGGGGTTGTGGTTGTTTTTTGAGAAGGGTCTTCCCCCCACCCCCCAATCAAAAATCCAATTTCCAAAATTCTCCAACTAATATTCTGTTTTCTTACATGAAGTCACATACAAAACATCTAGCATGTGTTCAAAAAATAGGATATTCATTAAGAAGGCTGCATCTACTTGGGTGTTTACATGACTGATGGAGTTGAATATTGGAAGAAACAATGATGACATTATGTTGAAATGGAATTTACTGTGATTTTCTTGCAGGAGGTAGTGAATAAAATACATCTCCTGAGAAAAGACCCACCCAAAATGCATTGGACATTACCAAGGTTGGTTTGGATCATGTGATTCATGAGTCAAATCAAATATTTAAAAAGATAATCACAGAATGCCTAAATAAACCTTGATTTACAATGTGCAATATCCACAGTGAGGAGGTGTTTTGGATAACGCCACATTACAAATGCAATTTGGTTTTGGGGAATAGTACCCCTATAGTTTAGATTTTCAAGATCAGAAACAAAACTAAGGTGCAATGTAAAAACCATAAACAATATAACTAGCTGAAATACTGGACACACATAGGAGTGTGCATTGTCACATGAGAATAAGTACAAATAGAATGTAAGTTGGAAATTTACATTCTTTGAGGGTCTAATTTTAGGCAATAGGATTATACTAACTCTGCTGCTGAAAAGAAAACATGAGGCCCCCCTATAATATTTTCAAAATATGAACTTACAGTGTTGACATATGCACTGTGCAGAAAGAGCCATCATTTTCTGGTAGGAGAAAACGGTTTTCATTTTCTAGCCTGGGTGAAATTGTGATTTTCCAGACTAAATATGCATATTTTTTATTTTGTATTTTATTTAATTCATATTACATAAAATTATTGAGTGTTTATTCACATGAAAACTGTACATCAGGTATACCCTGAGATAGAAAGGTGGAGCAGGATATCTACAATTAATTTGGGTTTCAGTTTATTAAGTAACACTTACTTTGTTCTCACTGCCCATGGTTCAGTGCCACACATCCATTTTAACAGGTCCCGTGATATGTTTTTTAGTTTTTCCAGTCTCCTGTGGGTGAACATTATGAAGAAAGGAGTGATAGGAAAGAACAAAAATGTTCAAAGTTTAAAAAAAAAAAATTAAAACATGAATCCACATTTATGTAAGAATACACTCGCTTGATATACATTTCACAAAGGCCACCACTTTCCTGAAATATTCAAGGCTCTGGCAAATAATACATTGGCCACAAGCTGAGAAACTAGGCACAAAAAGCAAAAATATATTGGAGTCCAGCAGATGGCACCTGAATCTAATATAAGACAATATAAATAGAACTAGATATAGATAGATCCATTTTAGCGAATGACATGGAGAAATATAGATGTATTAAATGTAGAGAAATCGTTTTTTTAAGGAAGAGGCGGGTGAACAGTAGGTCCTGGACACACAGAGATCTAGTAGTGTCTGTGGCACTATAAATTCGTCCGACTTGTAAGACACCTGTTTCTCACTTTCATGGTTCTCTGTCTACCTCCCAGACATCTCCTATAAACTCAGACATTTAACAGTGCTTAATTTGAGCTGGTGTTTGCACTTATTTTAGGGGCATTATTTTACGCATCAGACACTTACAGAGAGCAAGAGATTGAAAAACACACGAAGGGGAAAGACGGAAAAAACGTCACTAAGGGAGAAAGGAAACCTGCAAGAGAGAGAGACAAACGAGCTGCGAGTGTCTGTTAGTTGATGAAAGAGACATGAGGGGGATTCAAAGCTACGCAGCCTTGTTATTGGGTGTGCCAACACTGAAGTGCACTTGTTGCAGGCTTCTGAGCAGACTTAGGCTCTAGCACTCTTTCCTTTACAAAGATACAACTCTATAGATTGCATTTTAATAAATCCATATATACTCTCCTAGGATAAATGGAATTCATTCCGTATTGTTTCTTAATATACTCCACCACCATGCCCCTTAAATAATACATTAATAAGGACTGTAAGAACTAGTTCTATACACCACTTCATGCATATCTTAACTCTGTCTTTGAGTTCAAGATTTAAAGAACTTACAATAAATGTGTCTTTATTTTCAGAGGACATATAGGTATCCTACGGCTAATACATACCGTCTCACAGCCAAGACATTTCCATATATCTTATTTATAAACCAGGCAAATATATAACTTGCTATTCGAAAGTAAAAGGCACTGAAAGCGCAAAAGTCACTATTTTTTGTCAAATCTAATGTGATGTGATTGAAAGTGATTGCATGTGTCACCCTGCAGTCCACAAGAGAACATCTGGCCTTGATTTGAAGTATTACAATAAACACCGTGTATTGTAATCCTTAGTTTTCTAGGATTCTGTCGACGCAGAGACCCAAAATAATAAAACCATCTGACTGGGATGCGGCTATATCCTGTCTGACTTTCCCATCAATGGAAGCCATGATTCGAAAGTTTATGTATCGAAGTGATGGGAATGTGCTTCTCGCGCCGCTCCATTCATCTGCAGTTCAGAGCCGAGCACATCTCTGAACCCCAACAGATGTAAAGTTTCAGCCAAGCCAGAAATAATTAGTTTTAGGAAAGAAAATATAGCTGATGTAAGCATTCTCCGGGATCATTCCCTTTTATTTTTCATCTGTTGCCAACCATATTACACTGCACAGGATTTGGCTGCTCTGACAGGAAGAGACAAACAGGAAGCCCGGACAAGAGAGGTTCATTGGAAACACAATGCCTTAAGCCTGGGGTTGCTTCTTTAATTGCGAGGGTGTACGGAACACGAGAGAGGATATCTGGTACCTGATTAAATCCATGGCTTGCGGAATCGGGAGGCTTGAGAAGCATCATTTCCTAGGATGAGGCATCTTGAACGAATTATGACCAGGAGCAGCAACTACTTTCCGCAAAGTGTGTGTGGACAGGCTATTACTGTCTGTGTCGTGGTGGTTTGGTTCTGTAGCATGCAAGTAGTTATAGTAGAGTGTAAAAAAGCTGTACGTGCGATGGAGCAGCGTGCCAAAGAGCAGACAGTTGATCTGTCAAGAGGTGGTGTACGCTGAGGGGTGAGAACAGCACGAAGACTCGTGAGAGGTTGGATTCAACACAGCTTTATTTCAAGCACATTTAGAGTATATCTCACAAGCGCAATTCAGTTAACATGACCCAAGTGTGGTTAAGAGCATGGTCGATTTTTTCTATTGCTTTTGAACAGTGCTTTAAATGGGAAAAAATAAGTTCAGGTACTCACTAAAATAGAGGTGTGGCAAGTGGGCGGGGCTAGGGGTGGGTCTAAGGGTAAGAAATGATCATACTTAATGACTTCTGTACCATTTGCAGCACATATCAAAACCCACGAGAAATGCGTTCATGTCACTAAAACAGATTAACTCATTACAAGCTCCTCAGAAGCAGAGCTGCATCTGCCCTGCATTAGAGGGAAATCCTAATCTGTCCTGCCGTGCTGATCATGGTACCGGTACTCTCTCTGGCTGCAGAGAAGTGCCGGTACTGACGGCAAAAACAATCGGAGGTGCCGGTACTCAGTACCGGTGAGCACCGGCCCATTTAAAGCACTGCTTTTGAAACATTCTTTTTGTTGCTGCTCCACTTCACTGACACCGATGAAATATAAGTTCAAGGTCATCCATATTGCCTTCAGCAGCCATGTTGCTTGATCATTGGAAATAAGCAGATGTGGTGTTTATCACTCTGCATCATGGCCATGCTCCTTTCAGGGCCAGGCATAATGCCACCCTGTGGTTCTTTTCTGATTGCATGAAGTGCCTCTAAGACATGCCACTGAAGACAAATTCTATACACTGCCTCAACTTTGTTGCAGAACTGGGCTTCAACTTTGTTGCAGAACTGGGCACATTACACAACTTTAGGTGTGAAAAAGGAATCAGGCGTTAACCTCCTTTTTTTCATATAAAGCACATAATAGTTTAGCATTTAAATTGGAAAGTTATGCATATGCAGCACTCTAGAACTGTCTTTAATACATGTCAAGTATTGCTGTTTGCATCTTCTTTCTTGTTCGTCCCAAGATGGAGCTGATGGCTGGCCTGGGCTTCCATTGGCACATCAAGAACCTGGACACACAAAAGGTTTTGGGAGGAATGCTTGCAAATAGTCGAACCAAATCCAATAGCTCGGGGAAACATTCCACCCCTCTTTTTTTGCGCACTATGTCACCTCAGATTCGACTGAGCCGTACGCAAACAGCATTGGTCTTGTTCTAATACCACCTGTCCAGTCTGAACTGCAAAGCCAGTTCCTCTAAGAACCAGAACACAAGCAACCCAAGACCTAGCTGGGCCTCTTCATTCGGTTGCAGCCTGGTCCAGTGGTACTAGGAGTACAGGATCCTCCTCTGGACATACCATCAGCCACCTGAATGAATGATAGAATGAATATGGGTTTTTATGGTGAAACAGGTGCTCAAGATAGGGCATCAAGGCACTGAGGGGTCTAACTACTGAAAAACAGTAAGTATTAATTTAATTGGAAAAGCCAAGTTTTAAGCTGATTTTTGAAAGATGTTTCTGAGGGCTCTGGATGTAGTGCGTAAAGGAGAACAGTCCACAATTTTGCAGGTAAGTAAGAAAAAGAGAGAGCCCCAAGCTTAGAATGTTTGAACAGGGGAGTGATCAATTGTCTGCCATTAGAAAACATATGTGATCTTGTGGGAGTGCAGGGACTAATAAGATCTAGTACATACTTTGGATCATCTTTTGAAATGGCGCAGGTCAGTGTTGAAGTCTTAACGAGGATTATTTTGTGGATAGGTCAGCCAATAAAGATATTTGAGTTGCAAAGTAATAGATTGACGTATAGGTATGTTCAAGATAAGCCTGGCTGCAGCACTCTAGACCATTTGCAGACATTGAATGAAGTATTTGGGGAGTTTCAGAGATAGGGAGTTCCCATTGTCCAGTCTAGAATTAGTTCTGCCAAGCACTACATTTTAGCAGCTGATTGACAGTAAAATGACCACATTTTCCTTTGTGCTTTTAGCAAGGTAATACTTGTAGTATTGACAGATGCAATCTGGACTTTGAAAAACAAGTCATCAAAATTAAAACCTAGATTTCTAATGGATGTCTCCAAAGAAAGAAAACTGCCTAACACATTAGGCCACCAGGCAGATAAGATGGAATTAAGTGTGCCAAGTAAAATCATTTGGTCTTCCCTCCATTTAGCTTGAGGCAGCTTTGTTGCATCGAACTTGAGACCTCTTTTGTTTCTTCAATGGAGAGAACCAGTTGTGTATCATCTGCATATTATTTTGAGGCTAAAAAGTTGAACTGTCTTTGTTAGAGTCAAACTATACAATTCAATAGTTTGGGGCTCAAAGCAGAGTCCTGGGGAAGCTCATATTGTTGGGGTCTGGAAGAGGAGACAAAAGAATCAAGCATTACTATCTGACAGCCGTGGCCGCTGCAAGTAAGAGCAGTGGGGCGCTATTTAATTTTCCCTTGTGGTCATCTATCGAAATCTCCCCCAACCAGCCCCACCGCACTTACCTGCAGTGGCCGCGGCTGCTAACTGGTGATGATCTGATAGGAAGTAAACTATCCAACTAAGGACAGATCCTTCTATTCCAAGCTGATAGTGGCAGTCCAGACATATTTGGTGTGAGGCCACATCAAAGGCTGTGGAGAGATGCTTGAGGATCGATCCTGCGGAGACTCAGCCTCCCATTTATGTTCCACCCTTCTGCAGTGTTGCTTTGTTTCTCTAAATTGATCTGTGTACAAATGAGCAGCAGGCCCGGTGTGGAAAAGATTTACTTTATTTCTGTTGGGCAACGAAGTCACCCACTGACAATATTCGGGTGTTGAAGATAGACACAACTTGTGTAGGTTACCAGAGAATATAGGGGGCGAGGAGGCTCGGGCTGGAATAAGATTACATTTCTGGATGGCGGGGGTGTGCAAGGCATGTGAATCTGCAGCTCTACATGCCAAGAACAGATGCTTACTGGCTAAGTAACTTTATCCTAATGGTACCTGTGAAATAAAATCCCTGTTCACTTAATCAGGTAATAAATGCAGAAATACATACATCACTGTGTGTTTTACAATCCTGTGCAAAACCTACGCCCTGATGTCCTGCACAGATTTAAATTGTATCTGGTGACTTAAATTATTGTACTCTAAACCCAACTACAAATGTATCACTGGTGTCAGGAAGCTACTGCAACACCCCCCTTTTATATATACATACATACATACATACATACAAACACACACTCACTCTATAGAACCTGAATAACTCAATTAACCTGGTCAAGGAGCACTCAACCAATGATTCCCTTGCATCAACCTACCCGCCTACCCACCGTACTTCCCTGATTAAAGAGTCTGATGAAAATGTGCTTGAAATTTAGTCATATATCACTTTAGCATCAAGTCACTCTAGGAGTACCCCAAAGATCCTCCCTCTCCCCGACACTCTTCAATTTGTTTATGGAACCCTTAACCAAGCTTCTCAATGCTTCAAATGTCCAATACCACATGTGCGCAGACGACACACAACTCTACATTAAGGTCCACTCACTTGAGGACATCAAGTCCCTCAACACAAGGCTCCAAAAACACAGTCCTGGCTAGCAAATAACCACTTAAAATTAAGCACTCTAAAAACAGAATTCCTCCTAATAGCGCCCCCCAGACAAACAAACTTCATCATCAAAAGGATGAAGCACCTAACAGCACTCGACGGCCAACCACATATTATCGACTCAGCCAAATCACTAGGAATAACTCTGGACAATAAGCTAAATATGCAGAAGCACATCAGCAGAGCAACTAAAGGAGCACATTTTCAATTGAACACCTTAAGAAGACTGAAACCCTTCATACCCGCAAATGACTTTAAATAGGCAGTCCAAACTCTAGTAGTCCCCAGAGTGGAATATGGGAGTACCGCTCTCTGTGGCCTTCCCAGATCAACGACAGCCCCTCTAAGAGTGACAATCTATGCAGCCGCCAGATTAATCACAGGCTCCAAAAGAAACTGTGACATCTCCCCAGACCTGCGTGACCTTAACTGGCTACCCTTTGATGCCAGAATCCACTTGAAAATCGCCTGTATGACACACAAGGTACTGCATCACAAAACCCCACGATACCTTGCGGAGAATTTAGTACTATCGGGTGGCAACAGAACCATCAGGAGTTCTTATAACCTGCTAAAGAAACCATAACGATTTTCCAAGAAGAAAAATTATAACCACACCTTCTCAGGAATGGCCCCTAGGATTTGGAATGTTTTGCCCCCAAAATAAGACAGAACCCTAACACAGCACTCTTCAAATAAGAAGTGAAATCGATTTTCTTGGCCAAATTCACTTGAACTATTGGATGCAGTCATGTTAATATTTATTATGCTGTAATAGTCAACACTGTCGTACTAATATTTCTATTATTATTTTGTATGTATAAATCTATTCCCTATATTTCCTGTATTTGTTGTGAAGCGCTCTGATACCCACAAGGGTCTTGTTCGCGCTATATAAAACCTTCAAAACAAATAAATAAATAAATTTAAAAAAATTTGACCAGGTTCTGGAAGGTTTTTACTGCTAGTGGTCTGACCAGATCAAAGGGATAGGTTGATCTGATTGCAGCTCTAGTAGGTTAGAGAAAATTAAATCTAACGTCTGACCAGCCTTGCGAATAGAGGCAGACAGTGATTATTCCAAGTTAATTGGTATTTCGTTTTCAACTAGAGATGTTGAGTAAGCATTTACCTGGCTATCGGTGTGCAGATTAAAATCAGAGAATGGGGTGACCTTGGAATATGTTAAAATGCAATTGGTGAGTGAATCTGTTAAGGCATTAATGAATTGTCCAGCAGGAGCTGGAGGTCAATGTATATAGAGTCAAGAGAGTGAGAGCCATGGCAATACGTTTAATGAAAAACAGCTTTTGGTAAGGCTAAGCTATTTAAAACAGAACATGTAAATTGAGAGCGAAACACTAAACTGCTAACATTAAGTGTAGGATTTAAATGAATAATAGAGAATCCAATGGGAATGGCTGCACCTATATCCAGCACAAAGGAGTAGGTAAGCCATGTTTCAGTGAGAAAAAGAAAGTCTGAATTGTGAGTTATGGTGAAATCAAAGATATCAATAAGTAAAGCCCACAATAATGAGACACTCTTCAAGCATGCAATTATTGAAAGATATACCAGGTTCTGAAATGGGTGTTGGTTTAATAAACAGAGTGAAATAAAAGTCACATAGGGAACAGGAATTATGCTCTGACAGTGACATCCTATACAGAAGTGACAGACTTTTGCCAAGCTTATCAAGAAGATAGATGTCTAAGGGCATTACATCAAACACACAAAAGGTGATGGTGATGCATGAGAAGCCTGCCTTCTTCAGAAGTGCACTGTGCCCGGCAGGCTTAATACCTTACCCTCTATCCAGTCTTTGGCTGTAAGCGCATGGGTCGTTGGAAACATAAAGTGAATATCTTCGGATTTCTGATTGCCTGCATGGGACTAATGTGAAATGTGGCCTGATTCGCCTCCAAGCCTAGGCTATGTGTCTAATTCCAAATGTGGAACACAGAAAAAGGACAGGTCTGCTATGAAGACTTTGAGGTGTGAGTATGAATCTTCTAGCTCGTCTTGAGTTTTATTGGCACGCGCTGCCACAGACAGGGCTACAAGAATAGGGCCTGCAGGCTGTCCACATATGCCTCTGGGCCCTTTTTCAGGTGAAGAATAGCCCAGTGGATCCTCAGCAGAGAGGCAATGAACAGGAAAGGCAAATAGATCCCCCTTCAGCCAACCTATAGGTATGGATTTGAGCTTAAAAATACAATCTTATTCTTACTTGAGGTAGGTTCAGATTGACTGAGATGAATACATAACTCGAAGCACTTCCCCAATTATTTGCGAAGTTGAACATGACTTTTCAAAAATGCCTTTCTGAACACTTGATATTTACACAAAGAGATGTTCAATTACATTTTACATGACCCATTATTATTTCTTTTTAGCCTGTACTTATCTTTCTAGTTTGAGCAAAATGAAATATTTCGTTGCAATGCACTGGTAATATCCCCTTCACTTTAGTGGCATTATGCTTTATTTGTACTTTCCGCACTTGAGCGCTTGTTTATAGCAGAAGTTAAGTGCCCATAAATCTGACATTTTACAGTGAAAAAGAACAGGCTTGTACTTGCAGATTCACTCTCGCCCACTTCAAAATGGTACAGGTACTGTATATATTATGAAAATCGGATTACATTGCTCACAATATGTCCATGATATCAAACACGCAAATCTTGCTTATTTTTTCTTTTTGGTTTATTTTTTTTGTCTCTCTTTTCCCTCAAACTTCAGGTTGTATCATGAAAAGTGACTGCCTGTTCCCAGCATGTGTTTCTTGTTTCCATTAAGTTCGCACTTAAGAAAACAGCTCCAAATCTGGTTGCTTGAATTGAGGTTAAATTGCATGGTCAGTTTAGGCCTGAAGGTTGATTCTGAGTACAGCTTTCCTCTGTTCCACAAACACTCCAGACAGCTGCCTCCTGCTGCTTTGCGGCGCTGCACAGTTTGTAGCTCCTGTCTAACCTGGGCTCAATTCATGTCCCACGTAGCCTTCTAGAGACACACTTGCCCAAAACTAACACAGAAACACACTCTCAGAGAGGGCACTTGCCATCTGGCTTTGAAAACGAAACCACGTCCATCTGAAAAACCAATACCCTCCTCAAAAAACATATCCAAGGAAAATCACAAGGGCAAAGCCACGGTTATTCATACTGGGCCAACTTTATTAATGCAACAATACACCCGCATCTTGCAAGTGATATGAGAGTAATTGGGAGCTTTCTTCTTCCTGTTTATCCAGTGTGTTTCCAAACTATAATTTACAGAAGGACTGGTCAGTGTGTGGGATTTGTTGAGGTGTTGAAAAGCCACGTGAACTCAGGACTATGAGAAGTGACAATTATACTTTGTAAACTGTTCAGGAGGCATTCTTCCCTCTGGCTAACTGAAACCATTACTAGAAAAAATAATCCCCTCTCAGACTTCTATTCTGCAAGTTAGCTACAATACTTTTTCTGTCTATTACACCAGAAAAGTATCATCTATGCTTTAAGGTGTACTTTATTTAACGAGCAATTAGAGGATGTAGTCAGACTTACAAGCACAAACCGCTTTATTTATGTGTATTCGAAAAAATTTGCTCATGCACTCATGAACCCTTTTAGTCATGCCTATTTTTTCCCTCAATGGAATAATACTGCATACAGGTAAATTTCACTCAATGAGTGGGTAGTGGGTGTTTCAGGGTGTCCCTGTAAAGTTAGGAATACCCAGAAACTCAAGAGACTTTGAGCATATTTGAAAACTTTCTTTAACCCAGTCCCACTTTGGAACTGGCCAGAGATGTCAATCAATCCATCAATCATTACTTGTAGAGTGCTGCTAATCACCCCAGGGTGTATCCAGATGCTGGTGGGCCATGTTGGCAGAAGACGGGGCAGCGACGGGGCAGTGTGTAGGTGGAGAGGGAGTGAGTTCCAGGATCTGATAGTGAGATGGGAGAAGGAGTGTCCCCCAGTGTGGGAGGGAGGGTACGTGGAATGATTGTGAGGGCGAGGTGTGTGGAGCAGAGGTTTCTCATGAATAGGTAGAAGATCAGGCAGTGGTTCAGGTAGAGGGGTCCATGTTGTGGAGAGCCTTGTATGCTTGCATGGGGAGTTTTAACAGGCATCTTTGTGTACTAGGAGCCAGTGGAGGTCCTTCAGATGGGTGGAGATGTGTGACCTTTTGGGAAGGTTAAAGATTAGTCTGGCCGCTGCGTTTTGAATGGATTGGAGTCTTTGCATGAGCCTAGAGGAGGTGCCTGCATGGAGTATGTTGTCGAGCCTGCTGGTGATGAGGGCTTGCACAACTGTTTTCTTTGTGCTAGTGGGGAGCCATCTAAAGATCTTGCAGAGTAAGTGGACCGTGTGGAAGCAGAAGGAGGTGAGTGTGTTTATCTGTTTTTTCTTTGTAAGTTTGTTGTCCAGTATGATGCCTAAATTGCGTGTGTGGTCTTTGGGTGGGGTGGGTCTCTTTTTCCAAGCTCCGAGGGTCACCAAGAGACATACCAAAGGGTGTTGTCTCTGCCGAAGATCAGAACTTCAGAGGGTTGGGTTCATGGCGCAGTCTTGTGCTACCCCACAGATGATATGTTTGGTGGGGTGAGGTGAACGGGTGTGGACTTTCTAGGTGCATCCTGTGACGAAGGATTCTATCCATTGGAGTGTGTTGGCCATGATTCCAATCTGGTGGAGTCTTTGGATGAGAGTGAGCTATGAGATGGTGTTGAAGGCTGTGGAGGGGTCTAGGAGGATGAGGGCATTCCTCTCGCCTCTGTGAAGTAGTGTTCAAATGTCGTCTGTGGCTGCAATCAAGGCTATCTCGTGCTGTGATTGGCTCCAAAGCCTGATTGGGATGAGTCTAGTAGGTTGTGTCTCTCCAGGTGACTGCTCAGTTGAGTGTTGATAGCTTTCTCCAGGACTTTGGCGGGTAAGTGAAAGAGAGAAAAAGGATGGTAATTCTGGAAGTCAGTGGAGTCTTCTGACAGATTTTTGAGGGGGGGCAGACCTCTGCGTGCTTCCATGCTTCTGGCAAGGTGCTGGTGCTGATTGAAGTGTTCAGTATGGGGGTGAGCTGGGGGTTGATTTGGCTGTTTCCAAGGTTGAAGATTGGGTGTGGGCAGGGATCGTTGCATGCTCCTGAGTGGATGGATTTCATTAGTGGTGGGTGTGGTAATTTGGCCTAATGTGGAAAGCTGTTGGATGTGGTCTGTGATGGGTGCATGTTTGTGGGCAGCAGCTAGCTGGGGGATGACGTTTTTGAAGATAGTTGTAATCTTTTGGAAGTGGTTGGCGAGTGCGTCGCAGAGCTGTTGAGCGGAACGGATTAAATTCTCTGTGGCTGGGGGCAGGAGAATTCTCTGACAATGGAGAAGAGTTCTCTGGCTCAGTTGGTGTTGGCTTTGAAGCGCCTGATGAGGGCTTCTTTTTTCATGGGTCTGATTTGGTGGTAGATGCTGAAAGTGGTTTTGTACACTTCGCAGTTGGTGTGGTTTTTGCTGCTTCTCCATCTTCTTTCCAATCGTTTGCATTCCTCTTTGACTGTGCGCAGCTCAGGCATGTACCAGGTGGCTTGTTTGAAGGGTCTGTGGGTCTTAAGTGTCTTGGTGGGGGTGACTTGGGGCCAGATGTACAAAGGTTTTTTGCAGGTGAAAATGGGTTTTAGACCCATTTGCGCCCGTAAAAAACAGTGGCCCATGTACTAATCCTGATTTGCAAGTCGCAAATCAATTTGCGATTAGCAAAATAGGATTAGCGACTCTGTATTAGGAAGGGGGTTCCAAGGGAGTTCCTTCCTAATAGCGACTCCTTAAGCTATGTAAGAATGTTTTGCGGCCACAATTGCGGTCGCAAAACACTTGCAGTTTACCACCTTTCTCAGAAGGGTGGTAAAGCACTCGCAAATGGGAAGGAGTCCCCAGGGGACCCCTTCCCCTTTGTGAATGCATATGCAAATATTTTTTAAGGGCAGGCAGTTGTCCCGGGACCTCTGCCTGTCCTTAAAAAATGAAACTGAGGAGTTACATTTTTATTTCTTAAATGCATCCCATTTTCCTGTAAGGAAAACAGGCTGCATTTAAAAAAAAGAAAAACTGATTCATTTGAAAGCAGTCCCAGACACGGAGGTCTGCTGACCCAGGCAGGCCACCATCCCTGGGAGTGCCAGCCATTCCCAAATGGGTTGCAAATTGCGACAGCCTTATTAATATGCATGAGGCATGCAATTTGCAACCCCATTGGGAATCGCAAACAGAGTCTCAGACACTGTTGTGCATCCCAATTAGCGAGTCGCAAATTGCGAGTCGCAAATGCGACGCAATTTGCGATTCGCTAATTGGCAGGTAGTACATCTGGCCCTTGTTTGGCTGCATTGATGATCCAGCTGAAATTCTGTACTGTTTGGTGCAGGTTGGGAGAGGTGATGGGTTTGATGGGTTTGGTGGAGCTGAGGGTGTTCATCCAGTGTTGGTGGGTAACACTGGACCAGCTACAATAAGGTGCATTGTTGTACCTGAGGGGGGCGTGGAGGACAGATGAGAATGAATGTATAATGGCTTGGTCTGCCCAGGGGAGTTTGGATGTGTAGCTGTACTTGATTCTGTTGCTAGTTGTGAAGATGGGGTTGAGGTGTGTCAGGCTGATGTTGTGCATTCTTTCAAGAAGTTCGCTGGAGTTGCAGTCTGTGTGGTTGTCAAGGTGGAAATGGAGGTCTCCTAGGAGGATGTAGCAGTCTGAGTCGACAGTGTGCAAGTTGAGGAATTTGGCTATTGTGTTGCTGATGACTGTGCGAGGTCCCGGTCGTCTCTATACAAGGGTGCCTTTCACAGTGGTCTTGGCATAGGGGCGGATCTGGAAGGTCATGTGGTCCATGGTGGGGGTGGTGTAGTCAATGGTGATCATGCAGGTGATGGATTCCTTGTGTATGAAAGCAATGCCTCCTCCTTTGCATGGTCACGGTGTTTGAGCGTGTATCCTGTGGGGTTTGCTGTTGCGATGTCGGGCGCTGATGCTGGAGTGAGCCAGGTCTTGTTGATGAAAGCTAGGATGGGAGTGAGGCTATTGATGATGTCCCAGATCTTGGTGACATGTTTGCAGAGGGATCAAATGATCAGCAGTATGCAGTTGAGTTGAGCCGGTGGTTGGGTTTCGGTGGGTGTGGTGTTGGCTGATCAAGGGAGGATTGCATTGAATCGGCAATGGGTGCAGGTCAACAGCCCTTTGGGGATACAGTGATGCAAGGCAGAAGTTGTTGTCGTGCTTGGGTTTCAGGACATGGAATTCAGCAGCAAAGTAGCTTTGTCGTTTCGGGGGGCAAGGGTTTCTGGCACTAGGTGCAGTCGGGTCCCGGACAGCCGCAGACAGATTGGCTGTACAGCAGCCTCCATTAACTAGCCCTGAGAGGTGGGAGAGGCAGAGGGGCAGCGCAGGGAAAACCGGAATAGACCGGTAGTTGGGACTCGAGAGCGGGTGGGAGCGGGGCATTGGGAAAATCAAAACCAGAAATCAAAATAACCGTGACAGAAGGCACAGTCTCAACAATGGAAGGCAAATAGAATTAAGGCAATCGGGAAAACAAAATAATTTGACAAAAGGCACTAGACTGAACAATGGATGGTGAATAAGAGATATTCGTTC
Organism: Triturus cristatus; assembly: GCF_964204655.1. Taxonomy (NCBI): domain Eukaryota; kingdom Metazoa; phylum Chordata; class Amphibia; order Caudata; family Salamandridae; genus Triturus; species Triturus cristatus. The sequence continues at coordinate 588,728,251 of NC_140583.1, read as the reverse complement.
GCAAAGATTAAATCCCTTTCCAGAGTAGGAAGGGAAACGGAACAAACCCTATGAGAGTTTAGACGGAAGGGGTTGCTGCACGGGGAAATGCTGTGTAAACAAATACATTTTAAAAATTGTACCGGGACCATGGCATTTTCACGTTGTTGGACATGAACAATTAAACGTGTGAAAATAGACCAGAATTTACAATCGTTTTCCAGATGTACCCCTGGAATCTTCTGATTTCCAAAGGTTTCCAGGCCTACTTCTGGAAAGCTAGATGAATTCTTGACAGTTGTACATTTGCACAGAGGCGTCTCGCACAAGTAACGCTGTGGGGCGGTGAGGCGGGGTGGGCCGGTTGGGGGGAGTAGTGAAGTTCGACATACGATGGGAAAGTGGAATGGAAATAAATAAATAAAAACACTTACCTTGCGTTCACGGCATTGCTTAGTCAACGATGTGGCGAGCTCAAAGTAAGTGGTGTTATTTATTTATTTATTTCCATTCCACTTTCCCATTGAATGTCAAACTCCACTATCTTCCTACCCAGCCCTGCCCGACTCACCGCCTCACAGCGTTACCTGTACGAGCCGCCACTGTATCTGCACCCAAGAGAGGTCGTACACCAGCGTGTGCAGATTTACAACAATGATTGTGAATATGGGGTCTGCAAATAGTGTAAGTAATCTTTAGGCATCTGAAATAATCATATTTAGTTTCAGTCACGAAAACAACATGGGGAAAAAAGAAAGAATTCATACAAAAAAGCACGTATGGGTACATGAAGTCTAGATTCGTGCATTCATTTGTATTACTGACAAGAAACGAGTATTTTATTTGCTAGGAGTTTATCCTTCTAAGCCCCTGCTCACCAAACCAAAGTTGGAAATCGTATAAACAGCAAAAGCATTTTTTTCTTCTTTAGTGCTGTGCAATAAAACTCGGGTTCAGTGGCCAACAGAAGTTGAGGTTGCGAGTAAAGAAGCCTGAGATTAAATGTGAGAAGAATGTGTAAAATAAACACAGGATTTTCAGGCTGCTTCGGTCTTTCCCACACTGCAGCATCGGATGAGAATTTCTCCCCACCGAATTTTCAGAATTAGGCCCATATTTTTGGCATGGTCTGTTACACAACACGTTTTCTCACTGAATGCGCCCTGTGATCAACTCCTTCGATCAAAAGGGCTAACATTTGTGGTTGATTTTCTCTCAAGAGTTTTTATATCACATGATTATTGTAACCAGAAGCAGAAGATACTGTGTTCCTTAATTTGCCACTTCTTCTTGATGCAGTATCAATAATTTAAAATATAAAGTGCTGCACTTTAAGAATAGCTACAGTGAGTGAAAAACAATTTAACACCTGGAGATGGATGTGTTATCTGATCATTGAAAAAACACCATAGGAACAACTCTCGTGAGTTTTCATTATAAATCTTAGGTCACCACATCATCATTTACATGTGTACAAATCAATGGTAGTTATAATTAGGCAAAGTACGGATTTCATATTCCCTACTTCAGCACGGCAATGATCATATTTCCACTTGACTTTAGCAGTCTCGATATACTGCATTATGGGCCCTATTTAAGAGAAACTAACACAGCGTGTTGCCGCAAGTCCCTTTGCTGCGCCACGGAGCATTAGTTTCGAAGCACAGGGATGCAACATATTTACAACAATATGTCACCTCACTGTGCTTATCCCTGCGATGGCGCACAAACTGCTGCCGTGTGCCGGGGGAGGCACCCTTGCACCTTGGGAGATTGTCTTTGTGCAGGAAGGTGCACCTTCCTGCACAAAAACAATCAATTGAGGTGATTTCCTCTTCCAGTGAATGCGGTAGAATGCAGCACGCATTCAAAGAGGAATAAAACAAGGAGAAATGAAAACATTTCTCCTCGTTGTGCCTCACTACACTAACCCTCGGGTGGCGTAGCATTCTGACACATTTCCAGGTTTACGATTGCTTGTAAATCTGGAAATGCATCAGTGGACATGGGTGTTGCATGTGAACACCCACAGCAACACCCATGTTCCGCCCTAACACGCAAAGTGTTGCATGAAAAGGGGCACGCAGGGTGGCTTTACATGTGCTTGTAAATATTGCGCAGCAGGTTGTGCTGCTGGCATGTAATGCAATGTGAAGCACCAGCGGCGCAAGGGTCTTCTAAATAAGCCTCTCTGTTTCCACTCTTATTACGTTTTCCATGTAGAAGGGACACACTTTCAAAATTACATGATCCATTTCTGTATGTTTACTTTTGTTCTTACTACCCTGTTGTTCTAATCACAGAATCTTTGTTCATTTACACGGGCACCTTCAGATTGTGATTATTTTGCAAATTTCCCTAGCGCTTTACCTTGTTCTGTACCATAGTCAACCTCTGCATGGAGCCTTTATGGCTCAGTTTACAGGCAACATCATTAAAATTCATCAAAACAATGAGGACACCCAATTGTAATTGAAAATCTCCTGTGCTCCAGACATCTAATCCCACAAATTCAGCTTGCACTCATCCAGGCCTGGATGTTCAGCACCTACTTGAATTTAACCCAAGCAAAACAAAATTCTTAATGTTGGCGAAGAACAACAAGCAATAACTATACCAAACCTAGCTTAGTGACATTAACCTGGATCGATTCAAACCACAATGTTTACCGAATGCTAAGTCTCTCAGATTCATCCTGGACATTCTCACCCTCAAAAAACACATGACGAAGAAAACTAAAATGCCATGGGACCATCTACTAAATGATTTGGGTAAGTGATTGAATTTCTCCCAAAAACTGACTTCAGATCTCCTATTCAAACACTTGTACTCTTGCATCCGAATGGCTGCAATGCTCTGCTCCATCGCCTACGAGACTACACTGTGTCCTTTCATAAGGGCAGCATACATGCAGCGGTATACCTCGTTGTGGTGTGGGTCTGAAAAAATATAACCACACCACCCACACCCTGATGGAACTCCTCTGGCTGACCCTGCCAGTCACACCCTCATCAAATCCAGCCGCATCATCTACAAAGTCATCACGAATAGCACCCTGACTATCGGGTTGAAAAGCTCAACATCTCCTGTGGATCTCATCAGTGCAGCCAGGATATATCATACTGGAGATGAAGAAGCACAAACAAAAATTAACAGGGCTTCTTACACTACACATCTTAAATCTAGAACAACTTTTCCATATCCACTAGGACTGCCCCAATACTTCAATTTAGGAGAGAGCTAAATATACACCTTTTTTAAAAGAACAGTACAGTAACAGTGTGATTTGGCTTGTAGAAATAACTTCAATCATATGTTGACTCTGCCTTTGCTTTACACACTTTTACAACTCTCTGCTTCTTTTTATGTATATAAATACCACATGCATGTATGCAACAGCATAAAATGTTTAATTTACAGACATAGCATTGTAGTTAAAGGTGATAACTGCCATCATGAAAGAAATCACATTCCGTCTGAATGTAAGCCTTAAAACTTCTGATTCCCTAGCAAGTCATCTATAAATAATCCCACAGTTGTGTACACCATATTTCCCAGATTTCTGTATGTGCTTATTGGCCATTCCCAGAGACGGTAAACAGCGTTTACCACGCATGCGTAACAACGCGGTCATTACACAGACCGCGTTGGTATTTTGCATACCGCTACATCGCAAGTCCGAACAACGACTTGTGTTGGGGGCAGAAGGTGTTGGATTTAAAGTCCAACACCTTCCCTAGTGTCCGCACAGACTGGAGTTGGAATAGTAAATTATACTATTCCAACATCCAGCGCCCCCTAAAGCAAGTCGTTCTTACGACTTGCGTTGTAACGGTAGTTGAAATAACAACATGGTTGTTGTAACGACTGCGTTGTTATGGCATGCATTGTAAACGCATGCGAAAAAACATCACATATTCCCAGAGACTATACACAAAACCAACACCTTCAATTTGGTACCTCTCCAGTAATTTGACTGGATGTGTAGTTTTAACCCTATGCATTTGTTCTGGCATCCAGTGTCTGCCATGATCCTAAATTTTACCAACTTCATTTCAGTTTCTCTAATCTCTTCACTATGACTTTCTAGCACACTGTGAACATGTGCCTCTGTGAACATGTGGTATGATGCATTTTCCTATCAAACTCTATGTAGTGGTGGGATGCAATGACAGATAATTAGCCATTTCCACACAATTCCAACAATTGCCCCCTAATCCCCACTCCTCGTTAAAAGATGTGTCACCATTGTGCAGACATGCTGTTTTGTTCTAGTAATATCTCGTTCAAGGCTTTGGGTTAGAAATTGTTTTCAGAGGGGAGCTATTGTTAGGGATAAGCATATCCACATCTTTCCTTCCAACCCAAAATCATAAACTCCTTAATTTCCCTTCAAACCGTGGTAATGTTTTGCCCCTTAATCAAAATTTGTCATTAAACCCTAATAGGGATAGTGTGCCATAGGGCACATATACTTTAGGAATATTGAGGCAGATGAACAAAGACGTTTTTTTGTTACAATGCTTTGATTCTGAGCGTGCCAACGAAAATTAGCGTTTTAGAAATGTGCTAAACCTCTTTTAGAAGTTGCTATCTTTTTATAAACTCCTAAAGAGTTTGGAAATGACTAAGGAATCGCTATTTAGAAGGAGTGTGTTGTAGGCATCCCATCCAAATAAGTTTCTTATCCTTATGTATCAATGGTTTAGGATAAAACCCATTGAAAAGTTACCCACCCCCAAATTGGGATAGTAACCCATTTGTAAAAATTTAAAAATAAAAATGTACTTTCTTGAAGTGTGATCACAGGCATGGTGGTCCTGATGGCCCCAGCTGGTCACCATCCCTATGATGGCATGCAATTACAATTTGCAACCTACCTCATATTCACAAAGCAGGTCTGGTTCTGGCCTACTAGAATTCAGATTTTTAAGAATTGGCCTATTAATACATAAGTCGATTCTTCAAAGTCATTACTAGTCAGAAAAATAATAGTTACAATTTGCGACCAGTATTGTGCGACTAGATATTCATACTTCTGGCCAATTGTGCCATTTTTGTTGTGCATAATTTGCAGCTTCCTGCACAGGGTGCCAAAACCATTATTCAAATGTCTTAATCAGATTCATAATTCATGCTAGTGCTTCTCTCAAGATTTACGCACACCAGCTCATTAAAATGAGAGTTTGTGTCTGATTTGGAGTTTGGTGGATGGAATAATCTGTCACAAACATGATGCATATCCTGCTCATTGTATTATATGTGCATTATATCCTAAGGCACTTGCAATACAGTGGATGGGATATCTGTCACGTTTGTGATGAAGTATACCATTCACCAAGATCTAATTCAGACCCTTATTTCCTTAGGTTTGGAATTATTTTAGGGTACATTACCAACAGGCTACCATGCATTATTGCAAACAATGGTACCATGGTGTTTGAAGGAGTTACAAGACTTTTATTTCCAAATATTTCTTATGCGTATTATTTGTTCAACTTAGAAATAAAGTACAAAAATTCAGAAGTGCAACGTACAGTGAATTTTGCAAAAACACAAATACAATACAAAAGTGCAGCAAACATCAACTGTTTGGTTTTTAACATAAATATGTAATAGTTAATTTAAACATTTGGTTAGATATATTTTCCAAATTCAGCTACCCCTCATCAATGTTTCGGTCCTGGATAGAAATATAACTGATCGTCGTCTACATTATAAGGAATTGTCACTCATCTTGCAAGGAGATTTTCCATTCATGGAAAGTTTGCTATGAATTTGCAGTGCAGATCATCTACATTTATCAACTCAGGGGTCTATTGATTCCTAACCACAAGAGGAGGCAAAACAGTTTTATCCAAACCATTGATCCTGGTATGAGTACATATTAAGTAAAGGGAGCTCATGTCACACAGTTTGGATATAAAAAGTGTGTCCGTTTACAAGTGGCTTTCTATGTTGGTGATTTCTACCTGTTTGTCCTAGCAATATTTTCAGATGATGATCCAGTCTTGAATGTGTTAAGTTTAAGGTTCTTAAGTGGGATCAGAAATGCAAATAAGATGTCTATAAGAGTTTATTTTACCCTACAAGTTGACAGCTGAGTGTGTGAAAATTGAATCCGGAATCAGAAATGTTTAAGGCATGGGCAAGCCGGGCAATTGTCCTGGGCCCCCACTTTCTCAGGAGCCCCCAAATAAAATGATTCAATCTTTGCCAATTTTCCTATCAGAACATCTCTCTGCTTACCTCTATCTCTGAATCTGTCTTTGTCTACCCAGTGTGACTTTAAGGATATTTAGAACCCCATATATATGTAAATCCTATATATATGTAAATCTATATTGTTTGGTATGGTGCAGGCTTGAAATAGTAGAGAATAGGCAATAATTTAAAAGTTGTCCCAAACAAGGCACCTGAAAATATGCCTAGCCTGGGACCCCAAACATTCTCAAGAACACACTGGTCAGCTTTTGAGTTGCCAGACCTATTAGTAGATCAGGCATTCCTATTCAGCAGTGCTAGTTCCTGTTCTAATGATGTCATACTGTCATAATCTCCTGTATTACCTCAGTTCATATTATCAGAAGACTTTCTTTTCCTTTGCTGATCAATGAAAAATGTTCAATTTAATGATTAGGCAATTATGTAAAATAAAGGATTTATATCTAGATGCACTACAAATGTGTATAATTGCAGTTACTTCTTTCAGAGGCCAGATTCATTCTTCCGGTACTAAAGCACTCATTATTTGAGTTGATCCCTGACATAATACTTTGCGAGTTAGCTTGTCTGAGCTGGGTTTTTTCACAAACAATTCATGTTGTAAATGTATTTCTCCTTGAAACACTTTGATGAATAGCACATCTTCATTCAGAGCATCCATGATTTATGCCATGGTATTTCATATGGTCCTTGCAAGGTGCTGCTCACACATACTTTCATTACCATTCTGTTCTGAGGGGTCTTGAAAATTAGTTTAGCATCTCAAGGAATTACAGTTTCTTATTTACATGGTGACCTCAGAGTAGGTACTGTTCTTTTATAGATCTTTCTTTCACTGTCACTTTTTCCTTTCAAAGAGTATCTCCTGACACTGGCTCTGGGTCTCGATCTGTGCCCCGGGTGACGAGTTCTAATTCATCAACATTTTTCTGAAATGCAGAAATGTAACTCCAAAATGTTGGTGTATTCTATTTATGATAACAAATATATATTCCTGCAAGCTGTGGAGCATATTTTTACATTTTGAGTCCTAAGTCTCATGAATATATCTCTCAGTTCAGTTTCTTTGTCTAAAACGATTGTAGGAGGATGTCAATATTGAAAGTTTAAAATACATCAAGGAAGCTAAACATGCTATTCTTGTTATACTTCTTATAGAACAACACAGTCTCAGGACCTTTTGTTAGCATATGGTGTGCTGCCATCAAGGAGCATTTTGGAGCAGATATAAAATAAATGCAGAGCTAATCTTTCTGAGTTTTATTATAAAATTGGCCGAGCTTGAGCCTACTGCTAGAGATTGTTTAAATAAGGAAGCTTTCTCAACTAGAAACTAATTATTAAATTATAGTACAATAAGAATCTGATTTGTTATGACAAATTTTCTCATGTTAACATTCCTGGAGCAGATATGAGTAACATTGCCAGGAATAGATCTGTGAAATGTTTAGGGACAGACTTTTTGAACTTTTCATGCAGAGCAGCACAGTAACCAAAGTTGATTCTCTACCTACACTGCTGCACTTGAGACTACCATGCATCAATGCACACACCCTTGCACTGTTGTGAAAGGGTTCTTGTGTGAGGTGAACCTTAGGTTTTGTACCGGAAGGGTACTCTTTCAACACAATACTATATGCTTAGATATAGTTTCATTCTTTTCCTACATTGGATGTATATGCAATGTAGGATATCTTAGGAGAAATGAAAACATTTTTCCTGTTTAACGTCTGCCCTAAAGAGGCATTATTTTTTTTATACAAAGCTCTGTTTAGCATTGTTAGTAGATACGGCTTTCCATCAAATCCATGGGTATTTCGCTTGGAAATGACCATTTACTAACCATGTAATGCCTCCTTGGTAGTAAACGCAAAGCAGTCCTAAATCTACTTTGCATTACTTAGGGGCTTCTTTCCATTGAAAATAAAGGTTAATACTGGGAGACAAATTCCAAATTAAGAGTTCTGATGATTTGCTCTACACTTGTTATGCATGCTGGTGCAAATTGATAGTAAATCGGCCCCACAAAGTTTCCTGTTGAGATGTTGACGAACCACATAATGATGTTTTGCCACCCAGTGTGCACTCAGACTTTACCGGTTATTTCATGACTTTGATGTCTCCAAAAGGCTTGTGACTACAGCAGCAACCACAAAGCCTCTCTGTCCTAAAAACATTATCCTGTTACCCTTTTAGTTTCCTCTCATGCCCCATTCTACTGAATCCCCTGAGCATGGACTCATTTTAGCCCCATGCTTCTTCAATCCTCGCATTTTATTTCCCCATTTGACCTATTCTCTTCCCCTCTTTTTCCCTCTACTTTTTCCTTACACCTCTTCACCACACATTCTTAATCTTCCTCTCGGATTAATCAATATGGCAAAAAAAATTCTGTTCCTACTTCTTGGGCCTTTCTCTTTCCAAACGCCTCTAATCTCCCCTGCCACATTTACTAGAACCAATCTCCATCTAATCTCTCATTTTCTCCATTCTTTCCATTTGCTTCACTACCTTTTACTCCATCCTCTGTTGTTTCACGTCACCTGCTTTGCGTTGGGGCATCATATGTCGTGCAGTTTACATCTGTTAGAGATGCCTCTACGCGCTCTCACACAACAGAGCCATCAAGGCGAAAGGACACAACTCCTGGCACTAAAGCACTGTCCTCCTGCGAACAAAGCTTGCAAAGAAAGAGATGTCTAGGGCCTAAACAAAACATTGAAGAGGGCCATTTATAAATGACGCCGTTGTAATCCTAAAAGGCCTGTTGGTGAATCTAATACCACAAAACAAACCTTGCGCTCCCTGACTATTAGAAAGTGCTTTTTTAGACAGGGCCTCTATCAGAATACAGTATTACATGACACCGTAACCTTTTTTTCTTCAGAAAGGCACCGGCCATGAATAAAACATCAGCGACCTTTAAAAACTTAGCAGTTGTACTAGGTGATTGCATATTAACAAGCTATTTGAAGAAACAGGACGAGAACAGTACATTTCAGTTAAGGTTACCTAATATCGCTATTCAAATAATGTATTCTTTTTGACAATAGTGGGTGAACAATGATCGTTGCACAGAATTTCTTTGAAACTTCGGTTTTATCACTGTGAAGCACAATCTGTGAATATGTCTACATTCAAAATCACAGATTCTCAGCTAAATGTATCCGAGTTGATTTCTTCCCAAAGGGTACTTTTTTATGGATGTGCTTTGAGAAGATTTTCATTAATTCTGTACCAATTAAGGCATTGTTAGCTTCCAATTGCATTGCTATGTGAAGTGAAATTAAGTTACCTAATATTGTTTTATATTTGCAGGGAAATGGTGTCCTGGAGGAACACATTTTTTTTTCTTTTCTTCGCTGTTCCTGAAACAGTATGTCAGTACAGTCTTAATTCTACCTCTTGGGCCAAATATTGGAATATACTGGTTGCAATTATCGGTCACAATTTGCCTACTGACATTTTGCGACCAATAACCCATTTTGCGAACCGATCAGTGTACTAATAGGTTGGCTCCTAAAGTAACAAGTCTAAGGGGGCGCAGAATGACTCCCCTAATGATTATTTATTTGTCAGGTCGAAAATTGTGACTTCCTCTGATTAAGCAAATGTGAGACCAACACTTTGGTCGAATAGGTTGTGGTCAATAATATTCTGCTTGAATTTTTTTTCACTCTTTTTATTAGTATATATATTTTTTAAACTAGAAAAAAGAAAAAAAACAAGGAAAAACATGCATTTTTATCTTGCTCGTTAGATACATCTTGAATTACACTATCAATTTGGTCAGGATTACATGCAGAGCTGTCACTTCATGTATGTACTAACAGTATAGCACTAAAGTGTTGTCAAGGAAATGATCTGTTCTATGGCACGGTATTAGACAGTTTTAATTTCACGCAGTGCTGCAATATAAGTACCAGACTCATAACAGTGAACAAGGTTTGTAAGTGGAAGGGACTGCTGCTTGGGGTTTGCATAAGCGTGAGCTTTGTCTTGGGCAGTGTGGTAAGCGAACAGGGGAGTAAAGGGGACCAGGCAGTCTAAGTTTATCATAGAGTAGATTGCTAGAAATGGAAGCAGACAGTGCGAGCAGCAGGCCACGAGATGAGTCTATAGCACTGACCCCAAGGCACGGACCCCAGGGCACCTCCAGCATCCATCCTTCTAAGGGTTCAAGGGGGAATGAGTCATCCGTGCCAGCATCTTGGGTTTGGGGCATCATAGGTTCCCATTCCAAGGAGATGGAGTCTTTGCGGAGACCTTTCGCTTTCTCACCTCTCAGTGCTTTTCTCTCTGCTATGGCCTAATGGATTAGTGATTGTTTCCATGAGATCCATGAGAGGGATGGAATGGGGGGAGGAGGGGTAGATTAACCCTCCATTTTAACATGAAGGTGCTCTTATCTATAAGTTATGTCAAGTCAGTGAAGTGAACCTCTACCTTGCTTTTCTTGGGCACTTAAAAAGGTCCAGTGAGCATGCTTCACAAGTGTTAAAGCCTCAACACTGGGTGAGCGCTGTTAGAGGATTAAACACCGTGCGCCAATACTGTTTAAGGGGGTAGGGACAACTCCATAACATATGTTGATGGTCCACTTGGGCAGAAATGCAACAGCAGCATAGAAAGTGGGCGCCAGAAAACATGTAAACGAGCTTGTCTGGGGAGAGGCCCTGTGTAAAATGGAGGATTAGATGTTGTTGAAGAGTATGTTGTGAGATATTACATGTGGGTATGCCATAACCTTATTACATTCTGAAATATTCTTCCAATGTCATTCTCCCAGATCTCTCAATGTTTGTTCAATGATACCTATGTATTTACTCACAAGGCTTGGTAAAACCAAGTGATAAAATGTCGTCCCGCACTGATTGTGTAAAGTGCCTGCACTAATTCTCTTCTTCTTCCTTTAATGCCATCATCCATAACAATGCTTCTGTAAATCATGAACTGTTCTTTATGTATGCTTTATTAATTTACAAGTTACTCAAAGGTGCGAAGATCTCCTTCTTGAATAGGTCCCCAAATGTGTCTAAGCCCACTTCAGCGCAGTGGTGCAGAAAATTTGTAGTTAGATAGCCACAAACATTAAGGAGCCCAGCAGCAGTTTAGAAGTGGCAGAAGTAGTAATGCGTCTGGTTAATTGGAAGCTTCATTTACAGCAGTTTTGAGCTATCATCACTAAACGTTGCAGTTCTCTGACAGCCTGTATCCTTGGTAGGAATAAGCACAGCAGACCATCAGGTGACAGTATGCCCTGTCCAGACCAGGTGTGTTCATCGATCTCCTTAATAACAAATAGGATACTCATTGGAATTGGGGCTCTAAATACTATTGCACCAAGTCCTTCCCTGTCAACAAGCATTTGAAACTTAGCCAGTACAACTCAGTGTCGACTGTTATCCCAGATTAAGTCATCTAGCATTCTGTCAAGTCCCTGAAAAACTGTCCAGGGTAGTAAATGGGAACATTGGTAAAGCAGTACAGATGGAAAAGCATGACAATTTTGTATAGGGATATCCGTCGCATGAGTGCCAGAGGGTGTCCCTTCCATCAAACATTCTAAGCACACAATGCCATCCTGACCTTGACAGAATTCTCTTTGTACATGTCTTGTTCTAAGCAACAGATCCTGCCCCCTAGGTACCAAAAGGAAATGTCAACTGCAGGGGTACCCAGCATAAGGAAACAAACATATGACTTGGTGACATTCACATAGAGTCCCATTGCCCTACCAAAATCCATGCAGAAGGATGCCTTTACTGTTGTGGCCAGTGCACACATCTTTCAGGTAGAGCAACAATTGCATACTGCATACAGCAATACAGCATGTATGCTGCTATTTAGTTGTATTCCCCAGTGAAATCCTTCCTGCCACATCATAGCGGGCAGTGACCCGCTGGGGAGCGGTAAAAAAATTGGAAAAAGTAAGGAACCCTGCCTTGTTCCCGTGCAGACTACAAACAAGGTTGATAGCAGCTTGAAAGCCACAACTTGGGATGTGGGGACAGTGTAAAGTAGTTGAGTTTGCATTAGCAATCTTCTGCAAAACCCAATTTAGTTAACATCTTAAATAAGTACCTTTAATTAAGAGTGTCAACTGTCTTCTCTAAGACTAACCCAAAGCAGACCAAATGAGGAATTAGAGGAAGGGATCTTTTGAGTAGTCGGTGAAGCCTGCAGATGTCAATCAAAATATTTCTCCCCGGACCAAAGTCTGGGAGAAATTACGGTCCGAATGAATTAATTCAGAGAGCCATTTTAGGTATCTATCCACAGGAATTTTATAGTTGGTATTAAGTATTGCCAAAGCCCAATAAGAGGACCGGTGCATTGGGTTGTGATCAGGTTTAGTTAGCGAGACTAGTAGAGCTTCTCTGTGGGAGGGAGGCAGGACACCATGCTCAACAGCTGCTTCTCAGGAAGCTGCTAAGCGTGGGATCAGTTGATATGCAAATGTCTGCTAAAACTCTAGTGGGATGCAGAAGTCTTGCCAGTTGCTTGACTCCGAATCGCTCCTCTAATTTTCAGTGTGGTGACCGGGCAACAAGCACCACTGCTGAGAAAAAGAGCTCAACTGCTGCCTCGGCATGTTTGGTTGGTATGGTCGTAGAGTGAGGAGATTGCTTGTGATGCTGAGGTTGGATGGATACTATTGATATTACCATGGTCTCCTGCCTAATCATCTAGGCAAGCAGTCTACATGATTTATGCCCCTCTGCATGCATTCTAGCAGTGTAAGCAATAAAGTCTAGGTAGCGCAGATGCTTGAGCAGTGCCGAGTGCTTCACATTTGACTCCTCAAAAGCTCCACTTTTCATCAGATTTAGTGCTTGTTGTCTATCAAGACAAGCCAACCTTTCCTTAACCTCGTAGAGTTCTGCTTCTATTTCTTTGTGGGTGCCCACCGTATTTCATATGCAGGTATCCCTGGCCACCACCTAAAATGCTTCTCATTCCACCTCCAGTGAGGAGGCAGTGCCATGGCTTCTCTCAAAATAATTGATGATTTGTTCAGAAAGTGCTCTGCAGAATGCTGTGTCCTCCAAAGAGTCACATTGAAGACGCCAAGTCAGGATCTATGATTTCAACTTACCCCATTGATATGCCACGAAAAGAGGATTATGGTCTGAAATAAATCTGCCTAGGTATTCAGCAGCTGTAGCTAACTGGCTGAGTGAGTAGAAGCAGAGTACCCCATTTGGGTGGATATATAGATGGTGAGGGACAAATAATTGGTGTCAAACCTTTGCACCTTGACTTTGTTGTCTCCAGTCATCATGACATGACTAGTGCACAAGCCCACTAGTTACAGTTCTGGCAGTGTGCCTAGTAGGTGCGTGTGGAAGGGGAGTAGGTGAACTATCTAGCTTGACATCTAATACACAGATAAAGTGTCCAACCAGGATCCATGGACTACCAGGCCATAGTGCCAAGTACTCAATTAGGCCAGTCAGTGTTGGGGGGAGTAAATGCTTCCTAGAAAAACCCTGATACAATCCAGCCAACCCTCTACTAGGGCATTTCTCATATATTTATCAGTGCTTGTAGTACATGGTTGGAAAGGCACTCCACCCGCACCCATATCAGTACTCCCTTAGCATATGCTGAAAAGTAGGTAGAGTAAATTTGACCCAGCTATCACTCTTAGAGTTTAGTGGCCTCAGATGCAACTGAGTGGGTATCTTGAAGGAAAATAATTTGTAGCTCTATTCCTGTCTATGGCCCGCCGCATGTATTCTACAGATAGTCCAAGTAAGAAAGGTGGTGTTGTGAGCCATAGTAAGTAACTTTTTGGTGTCTCTGTCTGGTCTAGCCATCTTTTTTATCCAGAGACCTCCTCGTTATGTGCTGTGAGTGTAAAGCTGTCCTTCCCACCAAGGTAAGTACCCATAAACAACTCAACAAAACCATTTAAAACTGAGGACATTGAGTAAACAGATCCATGGTCCAACCACTCAAAGATTCATAACAGGTTTGTGATGGGTGACAGGGCTCAATCCAAAGCAGGCCACACAGGGCCTGAGGACTCCAAATCCTGAGTCACTACAATGAAGCCGGTTGTCATATTGGTTAATTCAGTAATAGCAATATCAATGAAGCCACTCTGGGAGACCATACTAAACTGTAGTAGAGTGAACTAATTTTATCGATCCCATGTGTTATATATGGGTATGCTACGCAGTGAAGAAATGCTACCTGCTAAGCTGAAGGGTGCGGATCTGTGATTTATGACCAAAAGAACAGTAACGGTGGCAGTAGACTATAAACCTGTCCTAACAGTAAACCATAATCAGGTGCCAATCAGTAGTCTTGTCATCAGAGAAATTTTGAGCATTTTTCAATGGAGATGATCCACATATTATGGAGTCATCAGAGGGAACACTATAGATCCTTGCAGAGATATCTGGGCTGAAGTGGGGTCACTGTTGCCATTAGTGTCTAGATGCTCCAAATCTGGGAACTGCTTGCTTTCTCTTTAGGAGCTGCACAACACTCTTCTTGACCATGCACATTTACGATGGCGTTACCATGTGGCTACTGTCAACTACAGATCTTTGTGTTAGGCTGTCAATAGAGTTGATCCTTAGCCAGCTTCTTCCACTTCATTGGTCACTCTTTCTTACTGGTTCTCCCTGCTTTTCCAGGCCTAGGTATGGTCAGTAACAAACAGGATTTTGTGTTCAGTAGTAATCTTGAATTTTTCTGGGAACAGCAGTGAGTATTGGAGGCCCAGTTCCTAGTAAGAAAGTAAGTATGATGCTTGTAGAGCGCACAAATGCCGAGGAGTCTTGGCGCTGAGGGAGGAAAAAGGTTTAGCACAGGAGAGGTAACACTACTTCTGCCTAGCAAATAGCCACGTCTTCAGGAACTTCTGGACGGTTGGAGTCTGATATCATCGGGTAACTGATTCCATAGTTTGAATGCACAGTTACTTAGGCTCCTACCACCAGATATATGGTGGAACTTAGGAATAGTCAACAGCATTCTAGCTGCAGCATTTTGGATACACTGCAGTTTTTTAGAGTCAACGCTTATAAATGCCCATGAAGAGGGCATTACAATGGTCAATCCTAGAAAGGATCAAAGCAATGACAACTGATGTCCATAATTCAGGAGAAATAAAAGGGAAGATTTTACGGAGGACTTTCAGCTGGAAGAAGCACGCTGATGTAAGCTGGTTTATTTGGCCTAGTAAGCTCAGCTGATTGTCCATTAAGATTCCATTAAGATTCCCAAGTTCCTGACCTTTCCTGTGTGTTCAGGGCAGTTTCCTGCCTCTGCCTGCCACCAATCCTGGTTCCAGAGGGGTGAACCAGACCCAAACTCCATCACTTCAGTCTTTCCGGTATTTAGTTTGAGATAGTTCTGGTGCATCCAGTCCATGATATGTTTTAGACAGTTGTGGAAGTTTACTGCAAAAGTGTGCACGTTGGAAGAGATGGAAAAGACCAGTTGGGTGTCATCAGCATATGACACCAGCGAAAAAAGCCATGTCCTCTGGTTAACTCAGCCAGAGGTGTCACGTAAATGTTAAAGAGTGTTGGGGACAGTCTCTGATTGGTGGTTGCCTCAACATACCCTTTGTTCCCTATTTGTAAGGAAAGAGGCCAGAAGACCAAGCGCCATCTCACTGACAACTATTTCCTTCAGCCTCTGAATCAATACCTGATGGTTGACGGTATCGAAAGTGGCTGAGTGGTCTAGGAGGATTAGGATAGCCTTACCTCTACTGTCCAGTTGCCTACGTATCTCCTCCCTGGCCATAATAAGGGCTGATTTGGTGGAATGGTGTTGTCTAAAGCCATGTTGAGAATGGTCAAGGATGTTATTATGCTCTATATAGCCCATTACGTCTTGGTTCATGGATTTTTCCAGTATTTTTGCTGCTAGTGGCAGGCAGGAAATGGGCTGATAGTTTTCTATCACGGGAGGGGGGGGTCCAGAGATGGTTTCTTTAAGATTGGCCTAATACATGCCTTCGTCCGCGAGGTGGGGAAAGTTGCTGAGCAGATAATATTGTTGAGAAGTGGGGCAGGTTGGGTAATGACTTCATTCGAGACCAAATGTATAATCACCGGTGGGCAGGGGTCTGTTGGAGACCCAGATTTTGCTGCTAATAGCAAGCCATTGGTTCTCTCCGTGGAAAGAAGGGAGAAACTGCTGAGCTGACTTAATGTGGACAGCCTGGCTAAGCTTGCTAACTCCTGCATGCTAGTGTTACAGGGGCTCGGAATTTTTCCTGCCAATTCGTCGTAAATCAGTTGTATTTTTGTCTGAACGAAACGCCATTTGGTTGCAAATATTCTGGCCCGGAACAAATTGGTTTTCTAGGTTTAGTTTGGATAATGCCATGACCGTCTTAAAGAGCTCTCTTGAGGAATTTTTAGCCCCCTCTATTTTGCTAGTAAAGTACAGCTCTTTTGCATTTATGATGGCTCGCTTGTAGACTTCTAAGGCAAGTTTGTAGGGCAATTTACTCTGTTCGCTGTAGTCTGTTCTCCAAGTCCTCTCTAAGTGCCTGCACCTGATTTTTATAGCTCTAAGATCTTGTCTATACCAGGGGGCAGAGGCCCTTTTTCGACCATTGTGTGTTTGATCAAAGTGGAGCTAACTGGTCAATTGCCGCTTGGATCTATCCGTCCATATTATCAGCTGCCTCATTAACATTCGCCCCTGGAGACTGTGGGCTAATGTCCAACAACGCTATTAGCTCGTCTTTCCCGATTTGTGCCAAGCCCTAGATATAACCTGGGGCAGGGTCCTAGGCTGGAGATTGCCACTCTCCTTGTAGGTAAGTTTGAAGGACATGACACTGTGATCCGACCAAGTTACTGGAAATATTTTTCCAACTGAGATATTGGGGTTATTGGTGAAGATACCATCGAGAAAGTGTTGGGCCTTATGTGTGGGTTCTGAGACTAGTTGTGACAGCCCAAAACCTTCGAAGTTGTCAATCAGTGTGGCTGTATCTATGTTTTTGTCTGCTTTCAGGTGGAAATTAAAATCCCCCAGTACAGTTAATGTTGGGAAGTCCAGACATGATTCCGGGCGCTGACGGGCGCAGATGGGCTTGCCTTTGGCACACCCGCTGCGCGCATCTACTGCACGCGTCTGCTGCGTGCTCGTGACTGCATTGCTAAAATATGCCCCGCGAGCCGGAACCAGAATTGAGGAACCGGAAGTGCATGAAAAGAACTGGACCGCCAACTTCTATGATGGCGGCCCGGTTTGAGAAGGAAAGTGAGGTGCTCTTTCCGCACAATTGACGAGAAACCTCTCGGCGGAACGAAGAGCGAAGTCAAGGTAGGGAAGAGTGCTCACCCCAAACACTCAACAGGTCAGCAGTTTAAGTTACACATTCAGAATTAAAAAAGATTAAAAAGGTAAAATGTAACCAGTAAAAACAAAGTAGATAAGTAACAAAAAATGCTTTAGTGCAGGACAGCCAGTGCAAGTATGTCACAGCGGTATTATCACTTGGGACATGTAAGCGCCTTACTTCAACCTGTGTCCGCTGGAGTCTGATGGAGCAAGGACTCGTATAAAAGAGACTTGCTTGGAAGCAATCCTCTCAAATAACTTGTAATACCGTAATAATTGTGTTCATAAATACTAATAACTAGGGGTGGGCGGAATTTGCGAAAGCGACTTTCGCAAATTATCGCGAAAATGTTAAAAATTTCCGCAAACAAGCGGAAATATCGTGAAGATGCAGAAGTTTTTTTCCCGCCCGTTCGCGATATTTTCTGCATGGTTGCGGGTCGCTAACTTACCCCTGCGGTTGCTCGCGGGCGCGCCCATCTTGTTTTCAGTTGTCTCGCGGTGCATGAACGCGAGAAGAAAGACGTGATCGCGCGACGCATGACGTCACTGCGGACGCGAACTGTCGCGAGACAGCGCAAATGACTAAAACAATAAAACATCTCATGGAGAACGCAACCGGATCGGGAAAACTTGTCGGCGAACGCGGGGATTCAGGTAAGGCGATCGCGCGCGCGCGAGAATGTATTATTTTACAGCGCGAGCAAGAACCAAATTATCCCAAAGCTGCGGAATGCGGAAATTTTGACATTTCCGCGCTCTCCGCGGAACGCGGAAATGCCAAATTATCGCAAATTCCACGAACGGAATGGAAATTTTGCCCAGGCCTACTAATAACCCACCAGAAAATCTGCACACAGAATCTAGGGGAAGCTTGCCTCTGTGTACTACTAACAAGTACCCCGTGTGTCTCGAAAATGGCCACTAAACGTGGGATTCTGCATTGCGCATGCGTCTACCGCATCTATGCAGTATGACGTACTATCGCTTGGAGGGAAATCTTTGCAGCTGCGCAGTTGCCTTTAAAATGGCCGCTTGAAACTCACATGATAATGCACATGCTTTACTGAAACTAAACCATGTACGTTTACTAAAATGCTAATGGGTACGGTTTATATAAGTAAACGGGAATAGAGTAGAGATAAGTGGTATACAGTGAAATCATTTATTTCTGATTTTAATACTCTCTTTCTTTGACCTCTCTATTAGTTCATATTTGGGCCTCCGTGCAGGACTGAAACTCACGCATCACCTGACCACTCCACATGCGCAGTTGAAATGACCTAGGAGCTGTGGTGCAAAGCCTTGAGCGTCATCCAAAAGTAGAGAAGAAAACATGTCTTGAGAACAAGCATGATGTCCTGAGAACGGAAGACATTTTTATAAAACTGTATACTTTGTATTGATTAATTTATGAATATGGGTGGGAAATAAAGCATGGGAAAGTAAATTAAGGGGAGGGAACATAGAACAATAAGCTTAAAGAAAGGTATTAAACTTAGCATGGTGTGATGATCATCTCCCCTTTCCTTGTCCAATCAGAGGTGGTACATGCCATTAGAAAGGTATAATAGAGGTAATTTAGTTGGATTAGTACCACACAGAGAGACAGAGAATGCTGAGAGACTGAGATGCTGTCCGAAATTTAAGAAAATACTGAAGAAGATCCAAATCCAGACTTAGAACATTTGAGCCAATCAATTAGAGAACATCGCGGAAGAACCGAGGAGGCTCCTAATTAGAGAACATTGCAGAAGAATCGAGGAGGCACATATTAGAGAAGATCGCGGAAGAATCGAGGAGGTAAATAGAATCAGAGAGGGGGGTGCGCCGTATTTAGAAGAGGTCATCTGTCCTGTCTTGAATCCTATCCTGAGCTTTGGTAGCCTGATCTGTCCCAGGGGCCCTTCCAAATTCCTTGGCCAAGGGGTTGGTTTCCACACCATACTAGGTAAATATAACGCTGTGTAGTATGTCAATGTACTGCTCTCTCTTTTTCCCCCTACACAGGTTCTGTCATCATAATAATTCTGTTTAACGATTATTCTGAATGACTTATTTTCTCTTCTTCTCCTTGTCGAAGACGGTGTTCGAACTGTATTATGGTTCTTGGCTCACATGAATTTATTAGATAAACAATTTAAACTCCTCAGAGTCTGTGGTTATTCAATGAAGGTTTATTACCTATCACCTATTTAGCTAATTAAATGGTCCATTGACCAGAGGAAAATAAATTGGATCAATAGGTTTGGTAAGATATATACAGATAAAATTCGTCTTACAGGTATTAGCACAATAAATTGACCCCAGCAGTATTTACTAGCCTACATGAATGAATGTGTTTATGGGCCCAAGTAAATGTTTAGTAAGTGAGTACCTGAGGTTGGTAACCCGCTGGATCAAGTCGAGGCTTCATTCCTCAAAAATTCCTCATAAATGAACTTTTTTGGTGTTGCACCACCAGGGTGCAGTCTTAAAATACTGAGAGCTTTTGATTATCTAGCTCGAGAAGGGCTGCCTGTCTTGCCTCTTGCAAGATGGGGTCCTGGTCCTTAAAATGAAACAGTTTAGCAGCCACCAGTTGTGATGCTGTACCTGTCGGTGGTCTTATAACCGTGCTCACTCCACTGCGAAAAACCAGGAAAGACTATATCTTGGCACATAACTTATTTTCCAGTGTTCAAGGAAGTAAATTATGTTTTATCCCTCCAGTCCCGACACTCTTATAATGCTCCGGTGTGCCAGGCCTTCAGTATCCTCTGCCTTTCCCTCCAAGAATCAGATACAGTCAGTAAGGTCTAGTACTTGTGTGGTAGTTGCACTGTGTGTGGTTGTAGCTCCTGAAGAGTTTGCTCATAGTGCAACACCCTGCTGTTAAGTCTTCAGTAATAATTTAGCAGGAGCCTGATCTCTAGTGCCACCGCATCAATCTTATTCGCTAAAGATGTTCTAGATGTCTGTATTACTTGCAGATAGGTGTACAGATTATAAAAAGATCCAGACAGCTGTGGTGTGGGTGAAGGACTGGTCGCTGATTTTTGAAGGGTGGAGTAGTGTTTTTGAGCCTACCCATAATCACTGTGACTTGCTGGTGCAGTAGCTTTTGCCAATAAGTAGAGTTCTGGTCCTTACAGCTAGGTCATAGGGGAAATCCAGCCGGTGCGGCCATTTCCTTTCACCCAGAAGCTCAAAGACCATCTGTCAGATGATTAAAAGCGCTAAAGTCCTGAAAACGTCTTCGTCTTGTTCCATAGAACCACAGTCAACAGTCAGATAGCAGACTGTAAATAAGTGGTCTACATGTACTTCGCCTCATAATCATGAGCCTCAGAATCCTCCTTTATCCTGTAATCACGCTGATGTCGGACCCAGTTCCCATCTCTGATATGGCAGTTGGGGTGCACTGTTTCCACCGATATCATTAATCCAGCATGCATATCTAAGTTGTCAACTACTCCTAATATATTTTCCTATCTCTTTCTTCATGTGATTAAGGCTATCGTCTTCAGCCATGGTTGATGATCTAGTTTGCTACAGCTTAGACTGAGGGATAGAAGAGATTCAAAGCTGCTTTATTGAAAACCTCCAATGGTTGTGGAACAAACTGTTGGTGTATTCAAATCACGTTTCTGGTGCTTGGACTAGTCAGGTGGGAGGCACCTTTACACAACCCCAGTTGTGTGTAAGATCATCCATGTATATTCTATTCTGCACTCTAAGTGTCAAACCACATCTACAATGGAACTTGAAATGTGCAATGTCATCTGAGGAGAATGAGGATGAAAAATTGTGTTTTGAATTGGCGCACTCAATGGCAGGCAGTGCCAGAAGAGAATAATTGTTTTTACATTTATTTTCTTAATGCAATAAAATGGCAGAGATAGTCTTGACATAAATGTGCACATGTGTTCAGTCAATAAGCATGGCTGTGTATCACAAGAAATATGAAGTCATGCTGTTGTGCTTGTGTCAATTGCAAACAATAAATGTGCGAAGCATGTTAAAAAACATTTCAAGTTAGTCATATTGCACTTAATGAATAATTAGTATGGTAAAACAGGGAGGAGAGGTTATTTTGCAACTCACAACCATTAGAGGCATGAGGAAAGCATAGATGTGTAATCTAGGGATGTAT
Organism: Triturus cristatus; assembly: GCF_964204655.1. Classification (NCBI taxonomy): domain Eukaryota; kingdom Metazoa; phylum Chordata; class Amphibia; order Caudata; family Salamandridae; genus Triturus; species Triturus cristatus. Next base: position 588,706,584 of record NC_140583.1, on the reverse strand, counting down.
GATGGTAGGTGAGTAGAGTAACCTAAGATCCATCAACATCCTGATATATAAACTACATCACACCTCCTAATGCCATCACAGTTCTATTGCGAAGAGGCAGTGTGTGTTTGTGGATATGTGGGGTATCAATTCAGCTTCTCACCACATATCTTGTGTGCCCCATATTGGGATAGTTAAAAAAAAATCAAGTCATTCTGATTAAATACATCAAATATATAAGGTATGTAGTATCTGCTATGGCCTCATAGGGGCATATGATCATGTAATCTTGACCAAAGTAGTTGAGTTACGTTTTCAAGTCACATAAATGCTGGTATGCATTAAGCCATGCTAACCCACTTTGAGTGGCAATCAGTGTGTTGTGTAATCAAAATTAATGTGTGACTATGCATGTAGTGGGCAACCCTGAGTTGTGACGGTGCCTCTTAGCAGGATTATGTGTGTGCCTATGCATAGACCCAGAGCCTGCTTTAGGCATGGGCGAGCTGGGTCTAAGGTGCCAAACCTCAGAGGGTTGCATGGAGCTGTCTGCATTAAAGTCCTGCTGACAGCAGTGCTCCTCTTACTTGACAACAATGATGCAGACTAAACTGCTTCTAATCTTTTACTTGCCACAAGTCCAGTTTTCCAACCCCATTAACCCTCTTCCTTCACCTCTCATCTCCATCTCAACCCCCTGCCGACAAACACCAATTTGACCATTCGCACCACCAACAACTTGGCACTAACGGGATCGAGCTACCCAGTAGGTGAATCAGAATTATCATGTGAAGTATCGAGAAGTTTGTGCTCAGAGGCCTGTCATTGAATTAGTGAGAAACTGAACTGTGGACTCACAATGGACCCCCTGCTGCCTCCTTTTGTTCACCAGCTGCAGCGATGGCGCCAAATTTCTTTCTGCCCAGGGTGCTTTCTAAGCAAGGGCCGGCACTACATAGACCCATCTCTGTGTGCGGAATTGTTTAGTGACATAGCATCAAATTTAAGAGCTTTCACAATTCTAAAGCAGGTATTCTGTGGGTGAGTAACTGACAGTATGTGTAACGAGAGTGTAAACAAAGGGACTAACAGATCACAGTATGCCAATAATGTAAGTCATGACATCTGCAGTTCAGAAAACATAGGTCCAAACTTCAGCCAAACAGTATACAAAATCTGAAGTCAATACACCACATCCCACAACATCATGGCCTAATTCCATGTGTCACATGCTGTTGTGTTCTGCCTATGTTATAGAGAAATACATAGATATATACTCTGCATGCTCTGCTAAGCTAAATAGGTTTAGAAACTGATGCAAGACAACATTGACATTTAACTTTCTGTGATGCATAGCATCACAAGGATAGTGCAAGAAAGCACCATATTTGATGATATATAGGTTATTTCTGAACTCTTACTGCACTGGGTTAATGAGTGAAGTATATTGCCAACCCAGGCATGCTTTTACTATGGTGCAAAGGGGGGTGGGCGGCATTACAGGTGGAATTAATTATGTGTAGGAATGGATACTCTTCTGCACTAAAAAAAAGGTCCTCAAGGCATTTTCTTTTGTAAGGTGTGATGCAGAATCCATGACCCATTCAGTGTGTAAGCAACTAATACGGCACACTACTGCTCTCTCATACCACAGGTGCACTTCATGCACCCTAGTGTCCAACCATTCATTCTTGAACCATGGAGCAAGGTTGCCTGCCTAACATGGATAACTGTTATAGTACATGCAGAGAATTTTTCCTGGCCAAAAACAATCATTCGTGGCATGCCCCTCTTTCTGTGTGCTGCTGAATGCTGCACACATGGAAATAGGTTATTAGGATTATACAAATACATAATTCCTCCTATTTACACCATCCTCTGGAAGGGGTAAAAATATAACACAATCTCAGGTGTACACACATTATGAAATCTGGAAGTGTGTGAAATCCATGGGTGGATGCACAGGAAATGACCATGCTCCATCTATCAAATGCCTCATAACAATGCAATGCAGCACAAGCCACTGTTTTGTGTTACTTTTATTTACACAGCAATGCAACACACCACAAATGGCCTCTTACATGGCTTTGTAAATATGTACTAGCTTATTGCTTTATTGCTGCACCACTAAAATTGGGCAAACATAAGGGAAGATGTCAGTAAATGAGGACCCATATGTGTTTTGAAAACAAATATGGATGTTATTTATAGTTCCTTTTATCTTACAGAACCACACACTCATTAGTTTTAGACAAAGCTGTTAATGTAAAACATTTACTAACTGCGTCAACCTCCTGACAAATGTAAATGCAGTATATTACAATTATATGTGCGATTTTGTCACAGCTCCATCAGAACTTAGTTAACAAATATTGGTATAGCCTGTTAGCATGGATATACAAAAGCCCAAGCCATTATTTTAATCCTGTGATATGTGCGGGCTAAGTGTAGTGAGAGAGTAAATAACCATCCAGTATTATAGTGATAAAGTGGATTACTGATACTCATCATCAAAGGTCAAGAAAAAGTTAAATGTTTGTTGGTTTGTTCCTTCGACCCACTGGGATAAATCAGTTGAAGTTTCTGTTCTATGTCCATCAAATGTGAAATGCATGTCCCCAATATAGTTTATCCAATCTAGAGATAACACCACAGGATGGTTGTTCAAGCACTTGAACTTCAATGGATGGATGAATGTTGCGGGAACATGGACATGAGGTTGCCAGTGTTCACAGTCAATGTGTATTCATTTCTAAATGTTGTGTGTTCCGGATACAGAGGACCTGACACAAGTCAACATCACAGTGTGTGATGTTTAGATGTCATGAAATAGGTTTCAATGACTCATGTTACTACTAGGGCCATGTGAGTAGCATGAATACAACAAACCAACCTGTAACATGTTGTACAACTTGAAAGTTGATGTAGCTAGACCGTGGCATCCTTTTAGATTTCAGTGTTTATGACATAAATGGGAAGGTAGAGCATGTATGTATTTGTCATGTTGGCATTGTATTGTTTTACAAATAAATATTTGGAAGTATTGCATTTTCATATGTATTTTACTCTAACATTTGTGTAGCTAATATGAATTCTGACAAAAAAGAAAAATTTGCAGTCTGAAAGACTCACTATGAAAGGATGGAAAAGGCCACCCAAATATGGGAAGGCTATATGAGGAGGGGAAGACGGCTGGAATCTGGGATTCTTTTGGAGGACACACAACTGCCAAGTACATCTACAGGTGCTTCTACTCCTCATGGTAGCAGGAAGAAGGCAGCAAACATGGACATATATTAGCCAGTACTAAGGGACAGGCAGCACATAAGCAGAAGAAATGAAAGATGTCCCCGAGCCTTTAAAATATCAGTGTTAAGCATCAAAAACCAGAGAGATGCTAGTAAAGAAAATGGACAAACATAACATTCTACTTATCCAAAACAATTGGCTGCTTAACCGGCGCCAAGAAGCACTTTAGCTTATAGCCCAGGAAATTTTGGTAAAATAGTGACTCTCTCAGCCTTTTCCCCTCACCTTTTTATATTTTGTGTGTATGTGTGTTGAATTAGCTAGTTAGTTAGGGTGTTTAGTAGTGTTAGTAATAGGTTAATAGTAGGATTAAGTAGTTAGGTGGTAGTGTTAAGTTTTACATTTAGTAAAAGTTGGATAAGTAAGTTGGTGAGTGGGGGTTAATTGCATATTTTTAGGGAAAAAAATAAAAAAACAAAAAATTTTAAAATACAGAAAATATGTATTTGTTTAGTAATTCATGTTTAATTAGCATATGTTTAGGCCATAGTATACGTAGGTGTTGTGTCTGTTTATGTATTTTAAGGGGGATGAGAGTTGATGTTGATTATATGATATATTAGGAATAGTTCAGTTAGATTTAGATTAAGGTTAGGTATGGTAGGATTCAGATTAGAATAAGGTGAGTAGGTCTTGACAGTGGAAATTAGTTATTTTAGAGTGCGTTGTATTGTTAAAGTATTTTGGTTCTTTACTCGAGTGCTTCATATGTTTTTGTAAATACACGTTAACTATATAATTTTAGGTTAAGGTAAGTTATTTATTGCAATTAAACATTGCTGTATTAGCACTTGTGTACCTACTCCACGTCATGTATACTTATGTGTATTTTGACACATACTTTGTCATTGGACAAATTCAGATTATGTAGACTGCTAGATGACACAGCCACAATAGACAGGTTACATTGTATGACTGGTAAGGTAGATGAAATGTAATTTCAATATTAGAGAGGTATTTCTTTCACTCTGTAATGCTAGTAGTACACTGTAATTTGCATAGTGTAAAAGCCAAACATTGTGTTGGTATTTGTCAATGGTGTGAATGTACAGAGATCAACTATACTAGACCTGAAGACATATATTCATTATCAGACACATTTGGGATGTTTAGGGCAATGCTATACTGTGTGTAGGCCAATCTACAAACGCCAACATATATGGCAATAAATTCTAGAATTATGGTTGCTTAGTTGACCAAATTGTGAATAACATTACACATTGTGGTTTTTGTCGACAGCTGTTAAAGGTGTCAGAGAGGTCAGCAGTGGAGCCTTGGCGCAGTGCTGGAATAGAATTGTGAAGGGGGAGCACTACAGAGGCCCTGAGCAAGCAGCTTGGTCAGAGACAGGAATAAATAGCTCAGTGGGTTTGACCTAGTGCAGAGTAGAATTGGGATTAAGTATTTACATATGATATCTATCTTTCCTTCAACTGTCATCTGAGTTCTTGCTGGCAATATGGCAACATATATTTGATGAACAGTCTGAGTTGGTTACTTGGAGACCCAACATCATCTACTCATGCCAAGATCTGAGAAGAAGTGTCAATAGTGTTCAGGAGTTGCTTGAAAGAGTATTTATCCATGGGGGCATGAGGGAGTCAATGACAGGGTGCTCATCATGTACAAACTGTTGTACAGGAGAGGTAGGAATTTCCCTGGGAAATGAAGTTGGATATGTTAGTGTTAGACCTATCAGCCTTAGCGTGGCGTTCTACTCTACGTTTTGCCTTCCTCCTCCATTTTTGTGCAGCTTTCACTTTTGCTAGCTTTAGGACTCTGTGCACTTTAGTACTGCTTACCAGTGCTAAAGTGCTTGTATTCTCTCCTCTAAACATGGTAATATTGGCTTATCCTCAACTGGCATATTTAATTTAGTTATAAGTCCCAAATAAAGTGCCACCACATGTACCCAGGACCTGTAAATTAGATGCTACTAGTGAGCCTGTAGTATACAGTATGGTGGTCCCAGTATTATAACATCAAAAAAAGTGTTAATGGAAAACATACAATCGTGTATTAAATAGTAAATCAAAAGATAACTCTACTGGTGCTTCAGTGTTATTTAATCACACTGAACACATGTTACAGTTTTGAAGAGCAACATTTAGAAAGAAACATTTAAAAATCATCATTGGAGTGCCCAGATGAATAAGTGGAAGGGGAAGGAAAGTGACTCAAGTGAGGTAGTGAGGTACGTGAAGTTAAATGGTGGTGAATATCACAATCAAATTGTTAGACATATTTATTCAATGCCAAAAACTCAAGACATAGTATATAACTAATGAATACAATAAATCACATAGCCATGTAACACAAAAATTCACAGTAAAGCAAGTACTGTTGAAGGAACTGGTATCAATGAAGTGTTGACGTTTCGACCCCTGAATGTTTGTAGGTTCTTCTAACCCTAACTAATGGGGTCTTCCTCAGGACTAATGCGAGAGTGAGAGGGACGGGGCACCTGTGAGTGAGATTGTCATATCCGTTTCTAAATTGAGTAAGACAGTGACACGAACATGTACTGGTCACTATATTTACCGTGAATGGATAAAGAGAGGCCTCACAAGATTAAATGTTGTCAGGCCGGATGGGCCCCGCGATAGAATGAGTAGAAGAGAGTGAAGGACACCTGCAATAATAAAGTGTCTGTCAGTAAGCCATGAATGCTTAGGGGTAGACAAGTGAAAATATTAGCCCAATGTAGTGGAAACCTTACTCAAGAGATGCGTTGGATCCTGTAAAGCTGGTCCATAACAGTGGTAATCAACTGTACTTAATGGAGTGTTCCGTGGTCAGAATGCCATAATATATGAGTAGATCCCTGATTAATCAGTTGAGTCTGTAAGCCTAAAGAAAGGAGGGAAAGCATAAAATCAAGCTGGGGTCAGGACCCTGTCTATGTAGAGGCTAAAGCGCAAAAGTTACATCAAGGGAAATGTGCAAAATGGTCTCAAAGCAACCGTGCATAAATGGAAGCTTAAATGCGGGCATAGAAGCGACAAATTGAAAAACTTGGTAATCTACAGGCGATACCTGTCTGGGGGCAAACGCGCACCACTGGAAGTGTTGGTACGGGCTGTGAGCTAACACCGAGTTGGACGGTTGAAAAAGCGATGCTGCATTAAAAGTAAAAGCGATGCTGCTTTAAAAAGTGCTCGGTCTAACTGGGGGAAGTGCCTCAAATTAACAAAAGCCTACACGGACGCATACTCGGGCTAGAAGCCGTCAACTGAAGATCTTATTCATAGAACTTTAAGGGCCGTTTTATAGTATTTTAGATTGATATTTATCTTCTAATATAGGCTGCTTTATTTATTTATTTATGAAATGTTATCTATTCTCTCCTTTTTCTCTAACAATTCGAGTGTACTATATTTATTGAATTTACATTGTGTATTCTTAGTAGCAAGATGTAGTAATATGGTAGTCTGCCTGAGAATGTTATGCTTGTTTTGCCGCTCTGCGGCCTGTTTATCCCTGAGTTGTCTATACCGAAGTTGATAGCCTCTGCTGTTGCTCCTCCATGTTGTCCCCCCATGCAATTTGTCTCCTGCAGACATCCCCTGGTGGGGTTGCATTTGGTTGATACTCCATTTTTTTCTAGAGTATTTCTGTTCTTTCTTTTCTTTCTTCTATTCCTCATTCCCTTCCATGCACTTCACCCATATTTTTGGGACATCTGCTTCATTTTATTTTGGGATGCATGCTTTATTTCCTTTAGTTTTTTATTTATCTTGGTTGCCCCTTTCTCTTTTTATCAGATGCATTCACTCATGTTGTTTCATGTATATCTATGTCTGGTTTAAATGTAGTTTCACTTAATTTTCGGGGGTTGACATACCCTGTTGAGAGGGCCAAAATTTTAGATTATTGTAAAAGTTTATCTGGTGATGTGGTTTTGCTTCAAGAGACTAAGATAGCCTTTAAAGAAGCTCTTCTTGTGTGGAAGGGTTGGGTTCTTGATGTTACTTGTTGTTTCGAGGCCTCTGGTAAGAAGAATGGGGTTGTTACACTTATTTCCAAAAGCTCTGGTTTTTCCATTGTTACAGCTGAACATGATACCAGTGGCAGATGGCTACTTACTCACTTGACTAATAGTGCGGACGATCTATATATTATCAATTTATATACCCCTAACATTGATGACTCACTTTTTTGGTGTACCATAAATAAAAACTTTCCGATATTCCACAGAATTCAAGAAGAATTGTTGGTGGGGATTTTATTCTTTCCTTAGATCCTATTTTAGATAGGCATTCTGCTTTTAAATTTTGACCCCCTAGGGTGCATAAACACATGCTCAATATGTGCTTGTCTCATCATCTTGTTGACGCATGGAGATTGCATAATCCTACGGGTAGTGATTTCACATTTTTCTCCTCTCCACATTCCTGCTTCTCTCGTGTTGATTATCTTTGGTAGATGCCTCTCTTTCAAAACATAATATAAATGCTATGATTCATATCTGACCACACAGCGGTTTATATAACTATCCTTAATCTTACAGATACGAGAGGCCCTCTCTTTTGGAGGATAATGATGAAGTTAAAGACCTTAATGAGGAGAGTGATAATTTCTTCAAAGATAATGAGTCTTCGGTGAACTCCCCAATAGTTTTGTGGGATGTATTTAAATGTACTATACGGGGTCACATTATTTAAAAAATATGAAAAAGAAACAGCTACATTAGAAAATCTCTTCAGTCTCTGGGGGATGATATCAAACGCAAAGAGGAGCTATATAGACACTCTATTGACAATTCTCTCCTACAGGATATCAAGCATTTGAATACTACTTTAACTCTATAGTCACTAAAAGAGCTTCTATTGGTGTACACGTTAAAAAATCCTGGCATTTATTACTACGAAATAGAGCTGGTAAGCTGTTGATCGCCATCCTAAAATATCAAAATACGAATATTAAAGCTCATATTTCTTATATTATTGATAAAAATGGTTCAAAGAAATTCCTTACTCAAGAAATACTGAGACGTTTATTAAGCGTTATACACTCCTAAAGATCAATGCTCCAAGTTTACTTGTCAACAGTTTCTTAACTCGATCCCTACTAATAATAAAACCAATTGGTATGATGAGATCATTTAGGCTATTAAGAATACTCAGGAAAGGCTCTGGGACCAGGTGGGTTTCCTATTGTCTTTTATAAAACATTTACTCCCTCAATAGTCAAATATCTTAAGAGACTTTTTGATAATTTTGTTCTTTCTGGCAAGGTTTCTGTCTCAGTTGCTGAGCCTACTATAGTAGTGATTCTGAAGGATAGTAAGGATCATTCTGATCTCAAAAATATTCGCCCAACTTCATTATTAAATATGGTGGCTAAAATCTTTGCCAAGATCTTGACTAGGCACTTAGAGAGTCATATTCCCAATCTCATCCATGATTTCCAAACTGGTTTCGTTAAAGGGAGACTCGCTAGAGATAATATTCGGACCCTTTGTCATATTTTAGAAAAAACAAAGCTTTCTGTTTTACCATCGGCGGCGATCACCCTTGACGCCGAAAAGGCTTTTGACATAGTCTCTTGGCCTTTCTTACAAGATATATTAGAATCCCATAACCTTGGTGACTCTTTTATTGATACCGTAATGTCTCTCTATGCGCAACCTAAAGCTAGTATCAGAATTAATGGTGCTACGTCTTCCTTTTTTAATCTTCGTCACGGCACTAGACAAGGGTGCCCTCTCTCACCCCTTCTTTTTCTCTTGTCTATAGACCCACTCCTTTGTCTAGTCAATTTGAACAAGAGTATTAAAGGTTTTCAATTGGGATTGCATACGATTAAAACAGCCGCTTACGTTGATGATGTCCCTATTTTTTCAGAGGATATTGCAACTGCGATTCCTGGTAATTCTAACATCATTAGGGATTTTTCGCTTGTTTCCATGTACACTCTTAACAAAGAAAAAACTGAAATGTTCCCCCTCAATTCGTTGTGCTTTCCTTCTCACATAGGTGACTCAGGTTTTAAATGGCAATCGACTTGTATTAAATACTTAGGGATTTGGTTCTGAAAGGACCTTTCAGATACTATCACTTATAACGAATCCCATATCATAGCTAAAGTTAAAGAACTTTTATCTTCCTGGTCTCCTAAATATATTTCTTGGTGGAGAAGATTACAAACTCTTAAAATAATGATAACCCGATTAATAATTTTTTATTCTCCATGTTACCTGTAAAGCTTTCTTCTACCTTCTTCCATGAGATTGATTCAATCTCTTAAAAATTTCTATGGAATGATAAAGAACTAGAATCGCTTATGAATACCTTAGAAAGCCCTGTATCCTGGGCGGCTGTAATCTTCCAGATTGGAACTTGTATCAAATCGCCTTCCTAGCGTCCCAAGGTGCATTTTTGGTTCTTAACGGATTCCCAACATATACCCCCTTGAATTTATGTTGAACGTGAGTTGTGTACTCCTTTTTCTACTCCTTCCTTTCTCACGGCTTCTCAGCACGTCTTTGATCATTCTCATCGTATTACATTAGACACGATTAATGCACTAAAATACATTGATACAAAAGTATCCAAACCTATTCATAAATCAAGATGGTCCTCGTTATGGTGCATCCTAAAATTGTTACTGACATCGATCCTGGTACGGCCTCTTTGTGGGCTGCTAGTGGTATTAGATTGGTGAAAGATCTTTATGATTCTAATCATGACCTACTTCGCTTCTCTTTCTTAGCTAGAAAATACAATCTTACCAACATGGACTTTTACAAGAGACCTGGCAATTCATATGGAAGCTATCCCATCGTAATAAGATTGCTCCTTCTTTTATTCAATCCAAATTCTATACATTAAGGCGCCGATCACGATCCTGTAAAAACCGGGTACGAACCGTCGGACGGAGCAAATTCTCCGTCCGACGCGTACCCGGTCGTCAAAATCTACCAACATGGAATTACGATTCGCATGGAAACACCATTTCCGTACGAATCGTACAAAAGCCCGACCGACGAAAAAATATTTACAAATGCGATCCGGGAACGCGCCGACCTGATGTCGGGACGCTCGCAGCCTGCCATTCACGAACCAGGAATTACGATTCGCACTGACGTCATCCCGCACGGTGAATATTATCCGGCAGCCAAAAACTGCCGGGAAATCAGGACGACGTGAACAAGGAGTACCAGTACGCGACGGACAGACAGGACGACGCGAACAAGGAGTACCAGTACGCGACGGACAGACAGGACGACGCGAACAAGGAGTACCAGTAAGGGACGGACAGACAGGACGACGCGAACAAGGAGTAACCGTACGCGACGGACAGACATGGACCCGAACCTACGTGTCATCCCGGCCCTCAAAGCAGTCGACCTCCTCTACAGGTTACGACGCAGACGCCGCAGAAGGTCAGAACAACAAAGGGAGGGGGGAAAGGGGGGGTGGCAGGACCAGGGCAGGCTACAAACCCCCCACCAAAGTCACACAGCACACATGCCCTGGACATACCTAACTCCCAGGCCCTGGTCACTACGAGGGGGTGGGGGCGTGTCCAGCCAAGCCAGCGACCGCCACAACGGAAGTCCTTCACGACGCGAACCGGCAACACAACCAGACAGGTACGTCCCGTACCCACGCCTTAAGAGCGTGGGTACGAGTCGTACCACGCCCACACCTACGTCACCCCAACAATGGCGGGACGGCTCGTACCCACGTGGCAAAGGCCTGGGTACGGGCCGCACAAGCATCACATAGCGTGGGGACGGACATGTACGGACCGTACCCCCACCCCGTATGCATGGAGCGTACCCCCACCCCAACAGTGTAAGTACGACCCGTACCCTCACCTCGTATTCATGGAGCGTACCCCCCATGCCAACAGTGTAAGTACGACATGTACCCCCACCCGCGTATGCAAGGAGCGTACCACCAACCCCAACAGTGTAAGTACGACCCGTACCCTCACCTCATATTCATGGAGCGTACCCCCACCCCAACAGTGTAAGTATGACCCGTACCCTCACCTCGAATGCATGGAGCGTACCCCCACCCCAACAGTGTAAGTACGACCCGTACCCTCACCTCAAATGCATGGAGCGTACCCCCACCCCAACAGTGTAAGTACGACCCGTACCCTCACCTCGAATGCATGGAGCGTACCCCCTATGCAAACATTGTACGTACGACACGTACCCCCACCCACGTACGTATGGAGCGTACCCCCACCCCAACCGTGTAAGTACGATCCGTACACTCACCTCGTATTCATGGAGCGTACCCCCACCCCAACAGTGTAAGTACGACCCGTACCCTCACCTCGAATGCATGGAGCGTACCCCCACCCCAACAGTGTAAGTACGACCCGTACCCTCACCTCGAATGCATGGAGCATACCCCCTATGCAAACATTGTACGTACGACACGTACCCTCACCCGCGTACGTATGGAGCGTACCCCCACCCCAACAGTGTAAGTACGACCCGTACCCTCACCTCGAATGCATGGAGCGTACCCCCTATGCAAAAATTGTACGTACGACACGTACCCCACCCGCGTACGTATGGAGCGTACCCCCACCGCAACAGTGTAAGTACGATCCGTACCCTCACCTCGTATTCATGGAGCGTACCCCCACCCCAACAGTGTAAGTACGACCCGTACCCTAACCTCGAATGCATGGAGCGTACCCCCACCCCAACAGTGTAAGTACGACCCGTACCCTCACCTCGAATGCATGGAGCGTACCCCCTATGCAAACATTGTACGTACGACACGTACCCCCACCCGCGTATGTATGGAGCGTACCCCCACCCCAACAGTGTAAGTACGACCCGTACCCTCACCTCAAATGCATGGAGCGTACCCCCTATGCAAACATTGTACGTACGACACGTACCCCCACCCGCGTACATATGGAGCGTACCACCACCCCAACAGTGTAAGTACGACCCGTACCCCCACCTCGAATGCATGGAGCCTACCCACATCCGTGTATGTCATGAGCGTTCATATTGTGAAATAGGAGGGGTGTGTGCAGAGTCCTCCCAGCAGTGCCCAGAGACAGGAGGGGTGGGGGCCTATCACTCCCAGCAGTGCCCTGAGACAGGAGGGGTGTGTGCAGAGTCCTCCCAGCAGTGCCCTGAGACAGGAGGGGTGTGTGCAGAGTCCTCCCAGCAGTGCCCTGAGACAGGAGGGGTGGGGGCCTATCACTCCCAGCAGTGCCCTGAGACAGGAGGGGTGGGGGCCTATCACTCCCAGCAGTGCCCTGAGACAGGAGGGGTGGGGGCCTATCACTCCCAGCACTGCCCTGAGACAGGAGGGGTGTGTGCAGAGTCCTCCCAGCAGTGCCCTCAGACAGGAGGGGTGGGGGCCTATCACTCCCAGCAGTGCCCTGAGACAGGAGGGGTGGGGGCCTATCACTCCCAGCAGTGCCCTGAGACAGGAGGGGTGGGGGCCTATCACTCCCAGCAGTGCCCTGAGACAGGAGGGGTGGGGGCCTATCACTCCTAGCAGTGCCCTGAGACAGGAGGGGTGTGTGCAGAGTCCTCCAAGCAGTGCCCTGAGACAGGAGGGGTGTGTGCCTATCACTCCCAGCAGTGCCCTGAGACAGGAGGGGTGGGGGCCTATCACTCCTAGCAGTGCCCTGAGACAGGAGGGGTGTGTGCAGAGTCCTCCCAGCAGTGCCCTGAGACAGGAGGGGTGGGGGCCTATCACTCCTAGCAGTGCCCTGAGACAGGAGGGGTGTGTGCAGAGTCCTCCAAGCAGTGCCCTGAGACAGGAGGGGTGTGTGCCTATCACTCCCAGCAGTGCCCTGAGACAGGAGGGGTGGGGGCCTATCACTCCTAGCAGTGCCCTGAGACAGGAGGTGTGTGTGCAGAGTCCTCCCAGCAGTGCCCTGAAACAGGAGGGGTGGGGGCCTATCACTCCTAGCAATGCCCTGAGACAGGAGGGGTGTGTGCAGAGTCCTCCCAGCAGTGCCCTGAGACAGGAGGGGTGGGTGCAGAGTCATCCCAGCAGTGCCCTGAGACAGGAGGGGTGTGTGCAGAGTCCTCCCAGCAGTGCCCTGAGACAGGAGGGGTGGGGGCCTATCACTGCTAGCAGTGCCCTGAGACAGGAGGGGTGTGTGCAGAGTCCTCCCAGCAGTGCCCTGAGACAGGAGGGGTGGGGGCCAATCACTCCCAGCAGTGCCCTGAGACAGGAGGGGTGTGTGCCTTACACTCACAGCAGTGCCCATGAAACGCAAAGGGTGGAGTAGTCACATATACCATGCCCACAAATGTCAGTCAGGTGCACAAAGACCCTGCAGTACATGTACCACATGTGTGCGAGGCTGGGAGTATACGCATGCATAGGGCCAAAAAGAAAACATGTACACATGAAGTCATGTCAATAGTCCACATACACAAGTACAATGACTACCAAGGATGCCACAAATGATGCAGGTGGAGAATGGCTCAGCATGCATGTGCAAAGTTGAAGGAGTCCGTCACACACCCAGCTAATGTACACACAGCTCGGCGCTAAATATTGGGAACAGCCTGCAGGGAAGACGTCAGGGTACACAGAGGAAGGAAAACACCTTGGGACAATTGCAACATGCAGCAACTGCTTACATTAATTCAGAAAGCTAGCTAACACCGTGTGATGGCACACAGATCCCATGGTCTCCCCTATGAGCAGCACACTACTACATTTCCCACACACCCAACACATGAACACCACCCACAACCATGTAGCAGCCCCACCGACAGCAATGCCAGCAAAGCAGGAGTGTTCCAAGGGCAAAAAATAAATAGCTTTATTCAGCATGAACCAAAAACTGGTATGTAGGAAGTTCAATATTTACAAAGCCCATAGGGCAGTCCAGGAGTCACAGCTGGATGGGGGACACAGTGGGATGCGTGTCCCCTAGCTTGCCTGCACAGTTACAAGCCGTTGTCTTCCACAGGGGTGAGGGCATCAAGTGGGGGGGAATGAACAGGCACCGCAGGGACAGGAGGGCAAAGGGTAGGCGACGTGGGTGCAGGGATGGACGACTCCACCACAGGGGGTGGGGCAGAGCCAAAGGCGGATTCTAGGAGCGCGCTGCACACCTTGGCAAGGTCCTCCAGGGACTCCCCTGCACCCGAAGGAACCACAGGCCCCAAGGAGGGGGGGGGGGGTCAGAGGGATGTGTCGCAGCGCCACTGGGGGAGGGTGTGGACAGGGGGGGGACTCAAGCACCCTGACCGGGGACTTCCTTGACCGCTTGCGGGGTGGTGTCACTGTGGGGCTCAGGGACAGAGCGGCCATGAAGGAGTCTTTGGGGGAGATGTGGCCAGGAGAGCTGAGGGGAGGGGATTTGGAGGGAGTGGATTGGGTGGAATGCGGACTCCCACTCTGGCTGCGTGTCACACGTTTCCCCCCCGACCCAGTGGGTGTGCCTACTTCACCCTGTGTGTGCGTGTCAGGAGGTGTGCGGCGGACAATCACTGCTGGTGTGGTACCTGTGTCTGTTGTGGTGGGTGCATGCTTACGTCTGTGTGTATGTGGGACAGGCATGGGAGTGGGAAGTGTGGAAGGAGCAGGGTTAGGGGGTGGGACGTAGCGCTGCAGGAGACCCACTGCTGCAGTCAGTGTGGAGTCTATGGACCTCAGCAAGTTGCGTTGGTCAGCCTGCGATGAATGAATGCCCTCCAAGTATGCCTCCATGTTGTTGAGGACCTGGCTGTGGCCATGGAGGACATTAAGGATCGCAGTCTGACCAATCTGCAACTGCCGCTGGATGTCCACAGACTCAGCATTGGCGGCAGCAGTGGAGACAGGGGCAGGGGGTGCGGTGCCTGGCAGGAAGGAGACATGTGGGGACCGGGCACGTTGGGAAGGGACACGAGCAAGTGGGAGGCGGCTGATGCCAATGGAGGGGGCGGTGCGAGATGTAGGGCTGCTGTCAGATGGTGGTGCAGCCACCGCCCACTCGGAGAGATCATCCTCGGACCCGTCAGCTTCATACTCTGTTGTGCCAGTCGACAGGTCCCCGGGTTCACTCTCCTCCGCCTCTGTCCCACTCGAAGTGCCAGGCACGATGCCACCGCTGGCACTGGTGCTCGGTCCCTCCGCGCCGTCTGTGTCCATGTCTCCCTCCGTGTCCCCCGACGATGCTGTGGGCAGGGTGAAGAGACAGAAATTAATCATACACCTGTATACATATGTCACATGAGTCAAATCTACTTAGGTCACAGTGCATAGCCTGAAACAAAGGAAGAGTTACAACTACAAAACAAGGTACATATGTAGGCCCTGCAAGACACAGTTGTGTGACCCACCATGCCATGGAAAAACTCTGGAGAGCATGACACAATTGCAAATGAGATGACATGGAATTTTGACTGAGGAGCAAGGCCCTGGTGACAATCCAGCACTGCATCTGCACCACACAGAGTGGCAGGCAATAGGGATGAGCAGGGACCACATCCAGGAACTAGAGGCACATGCAGCATAGGTAATACTGAGAACATGCCCACACTGACTGGCACAATGCACCTTGAGTGTATGTCCAGACAAACATCACACACTGGCCAGTCCTAGCAAGGAGATGACAGGTCTTTACATGTAGGCCATGCCCGCACCACCCACCCTCTACATGAGACAAATCTGTGGAGACACAGGAAGCACTTACATCTCTTAGTCAGGGTGAAATACACATGGGATGCAAAACTTCAATATTGCACACAAACTACCCAAGGTGCGGCTGTCCAAATTATCATGTACAAATGGGCATCATCAGATGATTGCAACAAGACACAAAGGCAATGGCCACCGTGAGTATGTAATAGGAAAATCAGGTCAGGCTGTACAGTGGACACTTGTAATACATCTCACGTCAATATACATGGTGCCAGGGGACAATGGCACAGAGCACAACCTATGCTGTAGACACAGAGATTGTCGACATTCTCGGATTACACACATGATACCTAGGAAAAGATGCCCCTGGGGACAGTAGTGGCCACACAACTCCATGCTCCTGAATGGGAATGACTGCAACACACGCTAACATCCCTGCACTATGCGTACCGCACAATCATGCACATCATGTCACAGGCCACCACATGGGACATGCCTGCTGGAAGGCCTCGCACTCGAGAGATTAACTCCCATGTCTGGAATCAGCATTAGTGCCAACTGACATGGAACCCACAAGTCCAGAACTGGACAGGGCACAGGCAAGGTCACTAAACCTGTTACACTCCACCCCCACACATGATGCTGCAGGCATTGTACACTTAGAGAAGGTGTCAGGCTACATAACATTGTGATGGAGTGACTACACAGAGACCAGGGAACACATTGCAAGGTGGGGAAGGGAGGCAGGAGAGCCCTGCAACACTGTGGGTAACAGGATCTGCACAGCACCATAAACCATGGAAGTGTATCCATGGAACAGTGCACTTACAAATGCTGGTGAAACACAACAAACACACACATGTACCTACCCCCTTCCGGCTGCTGCATCTCCTGTAGGCGCCTGTCCAAGTCAGGAAAGACCACCGCCAGCACACGTTTCTGGATGTGGGAGAGACGGCGGCGCCCGCGGTTCTTATGGCTCTCAGGTGAGTCCCCCAGCAGGACCCGTGCGATCCTCCGCGTCCAGCACCGGATATCCTGCCAGCGTTTCCTCACCTGGGACAGGCGCCGCTTCCGACCATCCGCACTCCTCACGGCGCTGACGGCGTCCAGCCATATCTGCTCCTTGGCAGAGGCGTCTACCTGTGAGGATGGACAAGTGACACTACATCAATACACCTGGCACATGTCACAGGGACACAGATTAGAACACATTGGCTGTTTACAACAAGGCATAGTATGCATCCAACGCATTGCACCTTTGTCATAGGGACATGATCCTCTGGGGGAAGGCCAAAAGCAGTACGTGCCATTGAAAGGACACAGGTGGAATGAGGGCAACTACACAATCAATGATCCAGGCTCACACTGTGCATCACACCCACCCCTCCTGTCTCAGGGCACTGCTGGGAGGACTCTGCACACACCCCTCCTGTCTCAGGGCACTGCTAGGAGTGATAGGCCCCCACCCCTCCTGTCTCAGGGCACTGCTGGGAGGACTCTGCACACACCCCTCCTGTCTCAGGGCACTGCTGGGAGGACTCTGCACACACCCCTCCTGTCTCAGGGCACTGCTGGGAGGACTCTGCACACACCCCTCCTGTCTCAGGGCACTGCTAGGAGTGATAGGCCCCCACCCCTCCTGTCTCAGGGCACTGCTGGGAGGACTCTGCACACACCCCTCCTGTCTCAGGGCACTGCTAGGAGTGATAGGCCCCCACCCCTCCTGTCTCAGGGCACTGCTGGGAGGACTCTGCACACACCCCTCCTGTCTCAGGGCACTGCTGGGAGGACTCTGCACACACCCCTCCTGTCTCAGGGCACTGCTGGGAGGAGTCTGCACCCACCCCTCCTGTCTCAGGGCACTGCTGGGAGGACTCTGCACACACCCCTCCTGTCTCAGGGCACTGCTGGGAGGACTCTGCACACACCCCTCCTGTCTCAGGGCACTGCTGGGAGGACTCTGCACACACCCCTCCTGTCTCAGGGCACTGCTAGGAGTGATAGGCCCCCACCCCTCCTGTCTCAGGGCACTGCTGGGAGGACTCTGCACACACCCCTCCTGTCTCAGGGCACTGCTGGGAGGACTCTGCACACACCCCTCCTGTCTCAGGGCACTGCTGGGAGGACTCTGCACCCACCCCTCCTGTCTCAGGGCACTGCTGGGAGGACTCTGCACACACCCCTCCTGTCTCAGGGCACTGCTGGGAGGACTCTGCACACACCCCTCCTGTCTCAGGGCACTGCTGGGAGGACTCTGCACACACCCCTCCTGTCTCAGGGCACTGCTAGGAGTGATAGGCACACACCCCTCCTGTCTCAGGGCACTGCTGGGAGGACTCTGCACACACCCCTCCTGTCTCAGGGCACTGCTAGGAGTGATAGGCACACACCCCTCCTGTCTCAGGGCACTGCTGGGAGGACTCTGCACACACCCCTCCTGTCTCAGGGCACTGCTAGGAGTGATAGGCCCCCACCCCTCCTGTCTCAGGGCACTGCTAGGAGACATCAGGCATTCCCCCCCTGGGACCCCCCCTACAGTACATAGCATGTGTGTCACACCTGGACACAATGGCAGAAGTCACAGTCACTAAAAAGGGACACAGTCTGTGCCAGTGGACACTGCACTCACCTGATAACCTGGTCGCCCGTACAGCAGGGGGTACTGTGGGAGGATCACATCCACCAAAGCCATGTTCTCCTCCAGGGTGAATGGCTGTGACCTCTCCACAGCCCTTGACATGGTTCCAGGGAATCAGTAGCAGCAGCTGGGTCGTGGAATACAGAGATGTGCAGGCAAGTGCTCCCTCATGGGACCTGGCTGCCTTATATCTGCCTTGCTGGCCCATCTCATGCACAGGAGTTCAGAGTGATTGGTCACTCACATTTGCATCCTATGTTTCCTCCAATCCCTTCAAACCTAGCAGTCTGTGGGTTCTCAATCTGTTATTTTGTCCTGCATGATGTCAGCCCCACAAACACATTGCAACAAAGTAGATTTATTCCAACTGAATTCTGCCGTGCAGCTTCCTGAACAAATTCAAAATTTGAACTTGGTCTCCATGATAACCAGCATGCATGTAGGCCTTAATACTTGTCCCTCATGTGTCCCCTATGTAATTTGGAGCTTCACACACAGGTACGGTGCGTTCCGGGGCCCTAGGGCACCCCAAATGCATAGCAACGGCCCGTACACGCGTGCCTACGTTCACTATCACTCTGGGTGTCCACGCGTTTGCGTACGCGTAGTGGTACGGGCCGTATGCGCGCCTGTAGGCTCCCTATCACTACGTGTACGCATACGCGAGGACACCCATAGTGATATGGAGCGTACAGGCGTGTGTACGGTCCATACCACTACGAGTACGCATACGCAAGAACACCCATAGTGGTAGGGCCGTACACGCGCCTGTACGTTCCCTATCAGTATGGGTGTCCTCGTGTATGCGTACTCATAGTGGTACGGACCGTACACGCGTGCGTACACTCACTTTCACTATGAGTACGCATACGCGAGAACACCCATAGTTATACGGACCGTACACGCGTGCGTACGCTCACCTTCACTATGGGTGTTCTCGCGTATGTGTACTCATAGTGATAGTGAGCGTACAGGCGTGTGTACGGTCCGTACCACTATGGGTGTTCTCGCGTATGCGTACCCATAGTGGTACGGACCGTACACGCGTGCGTACGCTCACTATCACCATGGGTGTTCTCGTGTATGCGTACCCATAGTGATAAGGACCGTACACACGCCTGTACGCTCACTATCACCATGGGTGTTCTCGCGTATGCGTACCCATAGTGATACGGACCGTACACGTGTGCGTACGCTCACTATCACTATGGGTACACATACGGCAGCACTCCCATAGTGATAATGGAACGTACACAGGCCCTCTTAGCAGCAGTACAGCGGTTTTCACACATCACAGTGGTGACAGGCAGCACACAGGAAGGAATAGGGCTGACATACTTGTCCATGGATGGACATCAAGGCATTGTCTGGGCAGTACTACATGTGTGGGGCACATGTGTGACAGGCTGTGATGTGGAACATTACTCCTGAGTGGAGAAGGCACCAGATGTATGATGAGATGTGTACAGATGTAATGTGTGATGGTGCAATGTGTGCCAGGCATGCCCTTCACTCCTTTGACATGTGTGCATGTTGTACTGCACACTGGGTATGAGCGTCACTGGCATGGCACGGACACCAACACACGCAAGTGTCCCCTGATGGCCGGAACAGGGGTTACCACACCTGACTTGTCACTACCCACGGTGCACGATGTGACTATGTCATGTATGTGTGGGGGGTTCCCATTAGGTTGATGTTGGAGCACCCTCAAAATCTGCAGCTGTTGCAGCAACCAACATGTGTATGTGTGTAGATTGACATTGGACACTGTTCCGCACACCATGCCACATGTGGTATCGGATGTGAGGTGCGTATGTATGCATGGGACACAGATTAGCATGACAAGGACATGTCTGCATCCTCTCTGTGAATGTGTGGTGAGTCATTACATGTGTACCTTCATGGCAAGGTGTGTGGGCTGTCCTAGTGTAATGTCATGTGACCTGTGTCTCTAGTGTTCCGCTACCAGTCTCTGCAATCGGCATACTACTTCTGCTGATGTGTGGGTGTATGTCACTCCTGTGTTGCGTCTGGCTGTTCTCTTGCACTGGGACACAGCTAATCCCATGGCATGGCATGTGGAGGTTCTCAATCTCCGTGTGTAGCTGGGTCTTGGTAGGAGTGTCACCTGCCAGCCATACGTGTCCAGGGCATGTGGCACATACCTGACTCCGTATGTAGCATATGTGTATAGACAGATTAACATGTGCTCAGTACAAATTATTTGTTGTTGTGGGGCACTCACTCTTACTTGTCACTTCCACATTCCTGCAGAGCGCCGCCTCTACCCCGAGCAATTCCGGACTTGGCTGCCATGCGGGAGAATGATCGTATCCGGTGCTACCGCTTCCCCCGACGGTTGATTCTGGAGTTGACAGCGAGACTGGCACCACACCTGGAACCGCTGCACAGGTGTCCTACGGCACTGACACCCAAGCTGAAGGTAATGGCAGCCCTACATTTTCTAGCCACGGGTACCTTTCAAAATACCATAGCTCATGTTGGTGGCATGTCCCAGAGCATGTTCTGCCGTGTGCTGCATGATTTCTTAGAGGCCATGTTGATTCACCTGGATGACTTCATCAAGTTCCCAACCCCTCAAATGTTGACTGGTGTCAAGCGTGAGTTCTATGCCCTGGGAGGGATGCCCCATGTCATTGGGTCCATAGATGGTACACATGTAGCTTTGGTACCACCACACGCACGGGAGGTAGCGTACTGCAATCGGAAGCACTACCACTCCATCAATGCCCTTGTGGTGTGTCTGTCCAACATGGTGATTTCACATGTCTGTGCTCGTTTTCCAGGATCAGCACACGATGCCTACATCATGAGGCGTAGCAGGATGCCTGAAATGATGATGCAGCTGCGCAACGAACGAGCATGTGTTGTTGGTGGGTACAGTCTGTCTGTCCTGTATTTTGCATAGCCTACCAGCACGACCGCTTCACCAGTTCTAACGATGTCCATGTGCTTCCCATGTAGGGGACGCTGGCTATCCCAACATGCCATGGCTGCTCACACCTCTCCGCAACCCCATCACGCCGGCCCAGCTTCGCTACAACACCGCCCATGGCCGGACAAGGCGAGTGATAGAGAGGACGTTTGGCCTGCTGAAGAGCCGATTTCGGTGCCTCCACAAGACCGGCGGCGCGCTCCCATATGCCCCTGCGAAGGTCTGCAAAATCTTCATGGTCTGCTGCATGCTGCACAACATGGCAGTTGAGAAAGCTGTGCCACTCATCCTGGATCAAGATGATCAGGACCATCCACCCGTGGAGGACGAAGGGCTTGGCAATGGGGCTAGTGATGTGGAGGATGTGGAGCCGCAGGAGGACAGCCGGACTCGGCTCATACACGACTTCTTTGCTTAGTGGTGAGTACCAGTGTCTGAGTGTGCACACATTGCTCCACGTGTGGCATGTGTTGTGATGTGTGTCTCCACCTGCATGTATGGCACGTGAGTCAGAGGTGTGTGTGGGTGTGTCACTGGAGTGATGGTGGCAGTGATGGTTGTATTTCCCCAGTCATAATTGTGACCTAGCATGTTGTCATCCATACATGTGTCGAGTTCATGCACATGCAAGTGGCTGTGTTTTTTGTGGCTGACTTCTTGTGTGTCTCTCTTGCCCAGGTACTTGCGCATGGCGTCTGCTGGTTGCATTGTTGTGGCACTGCTATTCCTCATGGACATGTCATCGTGTGCTGACTCAGCGTTACACGCACGGACAAGTTTGGAAGTCTCCTTAGGGTAAGGGATGCAACAGGGGTGTATTGGGTGTGGCAGGTGTTCACGATGTATGCACACTGCCCCTGTCGATGTTTGGTTCCTCTGCAGCCATGTAGCATCACCATGGGACACGACATGCAGCTGTGTACACCTGAATAGATGGTCTGACTGGTTGACAGTCATCAGTGATGGGATAGTGGATTGTGATGATGGCATCAATGTGTGTAACACTGCCCTCGGACACATACGGTTTGCATTGGCTTGACATGGTGTGGGACTTCTACATCAGCGGATCAATGGTGTATGGCAGTCTCTCCGTGAGCAGCTGTGGGTGTTTAGCTGTTAGCCGACAATTGTTTGCCAGTTCCATGGCTAACACGCATTTGTGCTGCAGAAGGGGGGTGCCAGTGTTGGACCCACATGTTACTCCACAAGAAGTGTTCATGTGTAATTCAAGTTGCCTCTGCAATCCCGAAAACATGACTAATAAAGGTGTCCCTATGCCTCCAAGGTGCCTCTTCTCAGTCAATGCTGGTGTGTTGCCACGGTGCATCCAGCATGTCTGGCATGGTTTTCCCGGATAGTGGCTATGTGTCGATGTGTCGAGTAGCAAGATGCAAGCTGTGTGTGTGGGCTGAGACTGTGTATTGGGCATGATGTCCATGACTGTGTGGGTATTGTGACATGTGCCATCCCCATGCATCCAACGTTGAACAGGCCCCCATTCTCTGCATCCACCGGACTCAAGCTTGCAGGACATGGTTCTGCCACCTGTCTACACATACCTGGGTGCCCCCCAGGACACTCCACATGATCCCTGACCTCTGCGCATGACTGTTGCTGTACTCAATGTGTCTGTCAGCACGGTTGTGCGGCCACCCCCTCAGCTGGTTGGGCCCATCACGGGTGTGTATTGTGATCCATGTCTGTCTTGCCTAATACACTGTGACCCGTGTGTCCTGTGCCAGACTCAGGCCCCAGGGTGTGGATGGTTGAAGTCAAAAGAGAACTCAGGCATGTTTAGACTTTACAACACACATGTAAGGTAATAATGCAACCAGCAGGCATCTTCTCTTCATGGTGTGATATTTTATTTTTGTGGGGGGGGGGGTATAACGTGAGGGGCTTTCCGGGAGTTTGGAATCCAAAGTTCAGTAGGGGAGTTGGTGTCCTTGCCATTGGAAATCCTCAGAGTCCATGCCACAGTCTTTGTCAACATTGGTCAGAGAGTGACCAGCAGGGCCATGTGGCAGAGAATGTCTCTTGATGCTGTGATGCTGTTGCTCCAGTGGGCCAGGTGCCAGGCCAGGTGTCCTGGGAGATGGTGATGTAGCGCCGACCCTCACGGTCCTTTCCGTGGACGACCCGGCCTCCTGCGGGGACCCTCAGAAGCAGGCCGTGACGATGTTTGGGATGCTCCGTCGGATGTCTCCTCCTCCTCCTGATCCCTCCCTGTGGGTGGTGATGTTCTACGCCTTCTGGCACAGGGAGGGTTGCCCATGTTGTCGGCCATCCGACGGAGTGTATTGTGAATCCCCTGGAACACCGTCACTTGCTCAGACTGTCTGTCCTCCATCCTCCGTTGGTGTTGCAGTAGACAGGCATGTTGCTGGGCCTGCTGGGTCTTTATCTCATCGAGGGTCCCCTTGATCTCATTGAGGGTGGACACAACCTGGGCCATGCCCGTGGTGTCCTGCCGGTATGTGTCCAGGATGTTACGGACATGGGAATATACCGGTTCCCCAGCCAACTGGTCAGGCTCGCGCCTCCGCCATCCTCCACTCCCACCACCCCTGCCCACTTGCACCTGGCCTGCCCTTGTGGGCACATCGGGTCTCCGGGACCCCTGAGGGGTGGCATTGGCGTGTCGCCTGCCTCCTCCTGGGTGCCCGGGACACCGTGTCCCTCCTGGCCAGCCTGGCTGCATTGTGGTGTTGGGGCAGGGATCCTGGGTGTCTCCTGGGATGTGGCAGGAGTGGGGGTGGTGGTTGGGACAGTTGTACCTGACGCAGGTGCTGCAGGTCGTTGGACACCAGAGGGGCCAGGTCGGTCTGGGTCGGGTTCGTCCACAGAGTGGTGAGAGGCGACGCTGCCGGTGGCTCCGTCATCCTGCAGAGCCGGGTCCTGTGAGTCTTCCCCCCCAGTGTTGGGGGGTGATCCACGACGTTGACCTGTGTGTGAGAGAGACAATGTTAATTTTGGTCCATGCAACATCCATGTTTCATCAGTTTCAAAGTTGGCACATTTCCTCTTGGAATTAGGATCTGTCTTGCATTCCACTCACAGTGCACTTGTGAATGGGTGTGTCCCTTGGGCACCACTTTGGACCCTTTAACTATGTGTGGCACAGTCTTACTTGCTGTGTCAAGTGTGACTGCAGTCAGCAGTGGAGTGGGCAGGTGTGGCGAGCCATGCATTGGCGCCTTCCGTGTAGCACTGTACATGTGCACATGGAGTGGATCCACACACTTATATGATGCAGGTAGCTGTCGTTGTGCTCGTGAGCAGGTTGTGACATGGCCCTGTGTTTTGCCATGGAGAAGAGGGGGGGTTCTGGCACTGGCCACCCTTGGCTACATGCACGCAGTCTACCTGCTGACGAGCAGACATTCCCACACACCACACGGCTGATTTGCTCTCCCTGTGTCTCCCTCCCTCTCTGTCCCCCTCTCCCTCCCTCTGTGTGTCAGCCTCCTCCCTCTGTCCGTGTACCTGTGTCTCCCTCCCTCTCTGTCCCCCTCTCCCTCCCTCTCTGTCCCCCTCTCCCTCCCTCTGTGTGTCGGCCTCCTCCCTCTGTCCGTGTCCCTGTGCCTCCCTCCCTCTCTGTCCCCCTCTCCCTCCCTCTCTGTCCCCCTCTCCCTCCCTCTCTGTCCCCCTCTCCCTCCCTCTGTGTGTCAGCCTCCTCCCTCTGTCCGTCTTCCTGTGTCTCCCTCCCTCTCTGTCCCCCTCTCCCTCCCTCTCTGTCCCCCTCTCCCTCCCTCCGTGTGTCAGCCTCGTCCCTCTGTCCGTGTCCCTGTGTCTCCCTCCCTCTCTGTCCCCCTCTCCCTCCCTCTGTGTGTCGGCCTCCTCCCTCTGTCCGTGTCCCTGTGTCTCCCTCCCTCTCTGTCCCCCTCTCCCTCCCTCCGTGTGTCAGCCTCCTCCCTCTGTCCATCTCCCTGTGTCTCCCTCCCTCTCTGTCCCCCTCTCCCTCCCTCTCTGTCCCCCTCTCCCTCCCTCCGTGTGTCAGCCTCCTCCCTCTGTCCGTGTCCCTGTGTCTCCCTCCCTCTCTGTCCCCCTCTCCCTCCCTCTCTGTCCCCCTCTCCCTCCCTCCGTGTGTCAGCCTCCTCCCTCTGTCCGTGTCCCTGTGTCTCCCTCCCTCTCTGTCCCCCTCTCCCTCCCTCCGTGTGTCGGCCTCCTCCCTCTGTCCGTGTCCCTGTGTCTCCCTCCCTCTCTGTCCCCCTCTCCCTCCCTCCGTGTGTCAGCCTCCTCCCTCTGTCCGTCTCCCTGTGTCTCCCTCCCTCTCTGTCCCCCTCTCCCTCCCTCTCTGTCCCCCTCTCCCTCCCTCTGTGTGTCACCCTCTGTCACCTCAGCCCAGCTTCCTGGGCACACACTGTTAGCAGATGTTTGAGTGGCCCTTGGCTTGTTAATGTGAGTTTGTTTCTGATCTCCAGGCACCCATTGGGTGTAGTGTGTGTCTCTGCGCTGCTGCTGTGGTGGTGTGTGCTGCCACTCTTTCACAATGTTGGCTGTTCATTAGCTGCTGTCATGTGCAAAACAGTGCCTTCACCCCCTTGTGTTGATGCAAGGCGTCCGCCATTTGCTGGCGAGTCTTTCCTTTGTGGGGACACACTGTTTGTCTGGCTGTGACCTAGGCCATATGGGCAGAGGGCATTGTTGTCTGCTTCTGAGTTGCACTATGTGAATTTTGGGGCCCACCCTCCCGCCATCCGGGTTACCGTGTCATGTGTTGGTGTCTTCTGTGGCTTGTGACTTGACATTGTCCAGCTGGGTGCATGGGGCATGGTGGCGGCAGTGGCATGTGCGTGTTCATGGAGTGTGGTTGAGTCATGCAATAGCTTGGGGTGGTTGCGTGCCTGTTAGTGATTTTGGTTGTGGATGACGTTCCCCCCATGTGAGGTGCGTTGTTTGCGTACTCACCCGGGTCTCGGAGTCCTCCTAATCCTTCGACTGCCTCCACCGGCTGTATGGCCATCACCCTCTCCTCCCAGGGCTGGTAGTGTACGGGTCTGCGGGAGGGCCCTCCTTCAGTGGCGTTGGCCTGGTTGTGTTCCTCCAGCATCTTGGTTCGGACCCTCCTCTGCAGATCGTACCACCTGGCTTGGCATTCCTGCCTGGTCCTTCTGGTGTCCCCAACAGCATTCACAGCATCGATGATGGTCTGCCACATGGCTGTTTTTGCTGCCATGCTGGTCTGTCTGACCAATGTTCCAAAGAGCTGTGGCTCGACTCTGAGGATTTCATCGACAAGGACCTCCAACTCTCGGTTACTGAACTTTGGTTTCTTGGAAGTGGGCATGGTGAGGGGTGGTTGTGGGAAGGTGTGCAAGTGTAAGGTGTGGTGAAGCTTGTAGTATGGTGCTGTAGGTTGTCTGTGGTGTCTGGCAGCAGTGAGTCTGTTGCAAAGGCTCATGGTTTGTGTGTGTGGGCCCTTTTTATTGGTCCATTGGTGGGTGTGGCTGTGTTTGAAGTTTGGGTGGGTGTGTTATAAGGAGTGGTGGTGTATTGGGCCTCTGTTTGTTTTTGGCAGTTGCAGGTCAGTGAATGTGTTATTTTAGTGGTTGTTGGACATGTTTAGTGGCTTTGTGCCATTCGAATGGTGTATTCTTGTGTTGTTTTGGTTTGTCCTGGTTGTGTACGTGCGTTTTTAGCGTGTGTACGGTGTGTACATGGGCCATTTGGTTGTACGGTGCTGTCCTTGTGTGTGGCTTGGTACGACTCGTACATGCGGTTGTGATGTTGGGGCATGGGGTACACTCCGTACTTAGGAGGTTGTGGTGGGGGTGCGACTCTGACGTACACGGGTGTACATACAGGGGGGTACGACACGTACAGGGGTGGGGGTACGACTCGAACGTACAGGGGTGTAGGTACACGGGGGTACGACACGTACAGGGGTGGGGGTAGGACTCAAACGTACAGGGGTGTGGGTACACGGGGGTATGACTCGTACAGGGGTGGGGGTACGACTCGAACGTACAGGGGTGTAGGTACACGGGGGTACGACACGTACAGGGGTGTGGGTACATGGGGGTACGACATGTACAGGGGTGGGGGTACGACTCGAACGTACAGGGGTGTGGGTACACGGGGGTACGACACGTACAGGGGTGGGGGTATGACTCGAACGTACAGGGGTGTGGGTACACGGGGGTACGATCATATAAGGAAATTTCCCTCACGACCTCTATTAATGAAAGTACAATTTAATTGTAATAGGGAAACAAAAGGGCCTAAAAGGTAGTGATACACCACACAAAAATTTACAATTTTTTACTTTTTATTTTTTATCATTTAGCCATTTTATATTTTTCTTGAGAAAATTCAATATATTTATTTCTCTTATCACAAAAACATAATTTTAATTTTTAATTTTCACTGACTAAATGCATTACAGTGAATCTACATCATATTAATTAGCAACAGACAGTAGTCCCTGGGACAACCTAATGTAGATCACAAAGGATCTGTATCATCACACAATCACATCTACACACATACCACATCGTTCCACATTCATACACATTTCATAAAAACATAGAAACATGCTACTTAGAACACCTGGTGTAAGACCAGATGCGTTCATTTTGGAATGCTTGGAAGTGGTGCTCATGAACAATTTCTTTGAGTTTGAAGGTTCCACATACAAACAAATCAAGGGCACCAGCATGGGAGCATCTTGTGCTCCAAGTGTGGCCAACATTTACATGGGAGAATGGGAACTTAAGAACATCTTTAATGAGGCTGCTCCCTTCTCTGATAATGTCATCGGTTGGAGACGTTTCATCGATGATATTTTTTTCATCTGGTCGGGTACAAATGAATCTCTGAACGAATTTATACTTTGGCTCAACGCAAGTGACTGTAATCTAAAGTTTACAGCTAAAAGTAGTGCCTACCAAGTGGAATTTTTGGACATTCTCATCTCAGGGTCAAACAATATCATCGAGGTAAGTCTTTATAGAAAACCGACTGCAAAGAACACCATACTACACTACCAAAGTTTTCACCCAACAAGCCAAAGAGATGCAATCCCTTTTGGGGAATTCCTGTGCATCAGGCGTAACTGCACTGACATGCGGGAGTTCCATAGACATGGAGATGCCCTTCGGGTACGACTTCTGGCTAGAGGCTACCCACATAGGTTGATAAGACATGCCTATAAAAGGGCTAAATATTATGACAGAGAGGCGTTATTGGCAGGCACTGCTCGTACATCTAAAGATCAAGTGGTATGTGTCATAAACCATTCTTCATTGAATTATAAGATCAGAAACATCATCATGAAGAATTGGAAAATTTTGAATAGTGACGAAAATGAAACCCAGCTGGAACCACCATTGGTAGTGTATCGCAGAAATCGCAATCTACGCGATCTTCTAGTGCACACTAGACCAACTCAATTGATCGCAGCGCGTCAACTAACCATATCAGGCCTGCCCTTGATTCTAGGAATCACAAGTGTGGCTCTTGTCATGCTTGCGACAGTGCTATGGTCACAGACTCCATACAATATGAAGGAAAATGTGTCAAGTTGCGATCTCTAACCAACTTTAGAAGTCACAACATTGTATATATGCTAGTCTGCCCTTGCGGCTTAGCATATATCGGAGAAACCGCACGAGAATTTCGTATCCGATATAGTGAGCATAAATCGGCTATACGTACGAAGAAAACCACAGCTCCTCTTGTACAACACTGTATCGATAAAGACCACTCAGAAAGTGAATTTAAATGGCTGATTCTGGAAAAAATACAGAGTAAAGCAGGGATACCGATGGAGACTATCCGTAAACAACTTGAAACTTTTTGGATCTTTACCTTTAATAGTGTTAAAAAAGGTTTGAACCTGGATATACAATGGCATGTGACTCAGTCTTGGTGAGGTTGCCATCATATCCGAGGCGTGCGTATTACTTGGCACATGGGTACATTTTCTTCTGAAGACGTCCAGTCATCTCTGATAGGCTTTACATATTATACTGGGAGAATTTGTATCTCACAAGTATCGTAGTGATATGATGGCAAAGATAAGTATCATAGACTATTCTACACTCCATCAATTCCTGTCCCAGTGTAACTATTTGGGTAGCGTAAATGAGTTCTCTCGCTACTCTCTTATGACTCTAATTCTTAAATCAGCAATGACCCTTTTGAGAGACACTCTTTACGAGATATTTACTTCTACAGTGTTGCACGTTGATTTTGCTATGTTGCAACACTGTCTGACCTTCTTTTATCATGAGTGCCTCTCAAGAATAACTCTCCCTCTTGAGAGTAATTATTGACACAATTGTGCACTATGCGAGTTCCTCTTAACCCGTTCCTTTTATTTCGTCACATTGCAAAGTATATATTCGTCCTGCATTGGTATCATACACCATATGCATGCTTCGTACAAATCGTATGTGCAATATGTATCAAATTGATTCGTATTTAATTTAAAAATACTAATATATCTTTTGTCAACCAGTATGGTACAATAAAGTTGTGTTTGGATAAGCGTCAATGATTGGTCGCATAACACCCGTTCCAAAATGGTGCTGACAAACTATGTAAGGCAGTCCTCTTTCTTTTGCTCGACTTTCTAATCATACTCCGCCTACCCATTTGCTGCGTCGCTTTGATTGGCCAGCAACGAACATATTAGTTTGAAGTCGACGACGTCATCGCGTACTGCCGCACCGCTATTGCTGGTCTACCCATAAGGCCATTGGGCTGAGAATTATCTGACGGTGAAGGGACTCTAAAGAGAAGGTAAGCCGTTAGACATATAAATTATCTACGAAGAGGTGCTCGTTTCGCTACATCTCCTCGCATTTTTTTATTTAATACAATTTGGCATCGAGTAACTCAGGTCCTTCTAATAAATCTTTTTTATGTTGGGACTTTTGTAGATGTGACGTGTCTCCGGGTGAAAGTCTCACAACATATTTCCGAACATATCTGATTGGGACTTACGATTTGAGGGCGTATTGCCGCACCGCTATTTCTGGTTTACCTATACGGTTTTTTGGGTTGAGAACTATTCTATGGTGAAAGGATTTTTAATAAAAGAGGTAAGCCTTTTTGGCGTTTATACTGCTTACGAAGAGGTGGTAGTACTTATCACATCTCTTCATTTTTCTTTTTAAATCCGATCTGGTATATAATCGGTTACATCGCCTCTAATTCTCTCCAAATATTTAGGTGTTGCTAGATGTGACGGGATAGCGGACGAAACCTTTGCAATATAGAACTTTTAGTGAATAACTGGTCATGAATACGACTTCCGGTTCAAACCTTTGACTAAATGGTTAGCCTCTAATTCCTAGATAATATCTTTGGAATAAATACCGCCTTCTCTAGAGTACCGTTTCTTAGAGGAGCACAAAAGTAATAACCATCGAATTTACGATTGGAAAACAGTTAATTCTTTCATTGGGTTGGATATGTACATATCTGTTTATATTAATATACCTGTACAGACAGAAACAGTATATGGTGGCAATGTTACTAAAATGTAGACTTCCTTATATAGGAATACCATCTGTTATATTCCCAATCGTTAAATACGCTAGTGATGTTTCTCTAGGAATCACAAACTCTGTAGAGATTGCCTTAGAGGTCGTGTTACACTAACAGAATAGTAGATTCTCTAATTTTTATGTTGTTTGCCACCTTTTAGTGCCATTAGAAAAGTGACATTGCATTTGGTTTTCCTGGCCTCCCAGAGAATCAAATCTGGATACATACTCATGGAGACTGTGACCTTGCTAATAATTGCTGAGTTATGAGGACGGATAGCGAAGATAATTGTTAAATCAGGTATTGGACCATTCTTACCCTCTTATCATTAAATTTCGGCTTATTATGAAGCAGAGAATTTCATCACTAGGTCTCTGTACTTTCTTGACAGACTCTTTATGAATTCTTTCTACCAAGTACATGACGATGCATCTTTAACAGGATATCTTTCATAAACAAGTAAGCTTCCTGTTCCCCTGTTTTCCTTCGTAGCAGTGGGGTTTAGGTACTGCACAGAGGACTGTCATGCTGGTGGTGCACGTGGTGTTTCACGTCCCTATTGGTGGTGGTATTGTATTCTGTTTTGAGATGAGTTGTTCTTATTTGGAGACATGTCCTTGAACAAACTGCTACCTTCACGTAGTCTTAACGCATGGGCTTCAAAAGTGGAGTGTTCAACGGTGTAGTGTTGATAGTTACCTCACCCGAATAAGACTCTCTTTGTTGTATATATTCTTTTTTCTCTTGTGTGTAAAGAATTCTTTTTCTATTTCGCATCTAGTGATCACCTAACTTGTGAGGATTTCTCCAATTCATAGGGAACTTTGGGCCACTTATTAAAAATGTATTTTGTATGTATATGTTGTTTCAGGTATTCCCTGGGCTTTATCGTTTCTGAATACATCTGTGGTCCTGATGAAGGTGGCACCTACGCCATCGAAACGCGTCGACCATTGATTCGACATTACTATCCTGCTTTTGCAGTTGTTTTGTTAGCCACAGGAGGTTATTATGTATCTTGTACCTCCAATGTTCAATAGACGATAAAAAAATCATGCCTTTTTTTTCTATGATTTTATGAAATGTGTATGAATGTGGAACGATGTGGTATGTGTGTAGATGTGATTGTGTGATGATACAGATCCTTTGTGATCTACATTAGGTTGTCCCAGGGACTACTGTCTGTTGCTAATTAATATGATGTAGATTCACTGTAATGCATTTAGTCAGTGAAAATTAAAAATTTAAATTATGTTTTTGTGATAAGAAAAAGAAATATATTGAATTTTCTCAAGAAAAATATAAAATGGCTAAATGATAAAAAATAAAAAGTAAAAAATTGTAAATTTTTGTGTGGTGTATCACTACCTTTTAGGCCCTTTTGTTTCCCTATTACAATTAAATTGTACTTTCATTAATAGAGGTCGTGAGGGAAATTTCCTTATATGATTGGTTCTTTTCCCCTTTTTCCCTGACCTTAAGTAAAGTTCAAGGGGGTCCCATAATTGTTGCTGTCCATGGGGGTACAACACATACAGGGGTGGGGGTAGGACTCGAATGTACAGGGGTGTACATACACGGTGGTACGACACGTACAGGGGTGTGGGTAGGACTCGAACGCACAGGGGTGTAGGTACACGGGGGTACGACACGTACAGGGGTGTGGGTACACGGGGGTACGACACGTACAGGGGTGGGGGTAGGACTCGAACGTACAGGGGTGTAGGTACACGGGGGTACGACACGTACAGGGGTGGGGGTAGGACTCGAACGTACAGGGTGTAGGTACACGGGGGTACGACACGTACAGGGGTGGGGGTAGGACTCGAACGTACAGGGGTGTGGGTACACGGGGGTATGACACGTACAGGGGTGGGGGTGCGACTCGAACGTACAGGGGTGTAGGTACACGGGGGTACGACACGTACTGGGGTGGGGGTACGACTCGAACGTACATGGGTGTGGGTACATGGGGGTACGACACATACAGGGGTGGGGGTAGGACTCGAACGTACAGGGGTGTACATACACGGTGGTACGACACGTACAGGGGTGGGGGTAGGACTCGAACGTACAGGGGTGTAGGTACACGGGGGTACGACATGTACAGGGGTGTGGGTACACGGGGGTACGACACGTACAGGGGTGGGGGTAGGACTCGAACGTACAGGGGTGTAGGTACACGGGGGTACGACACGTACAGGGGTGGGGGTACGACTCGAACGTACAGGGGTGTGGGTACACGGGGGTATGACACGTACAGGGGTGGGGGTACGACTCGAACGTACAGGGGTGTGGGTACACGGGGGTACGACACGTACAGGGGTGGGGGTAGGACTCGAACGTACAGGGGTGTACATACACGGTGGTACGACACGTACAGGGGTGGGGGTAGGACTCGAACGTACAGGGGTGTAGGTACACGGGGGTACGATACGTACAGGGGTGTGGGTACACGGGGGTACGACACGTACAGGGGTGGGGGTAGGACTCGAACGTACAGGGGTGTACATACACGGTGGTACGACACGTACAGGGGTGGGGGTATGACTCGAACGTACAGGGGTGTACATACACGGTGGTACGACACGTACAAGGGTGGGGGTAGGACTCGAACGTACTGGGGTGTACATACACGGTGGTACGACACGTACAGGGGTGGGGGTACGACTCGAACGTACAGGGGTGTACATACACGGGTGGGGGTTCGACACGTACATGGGTGTACATACAGGGGGGGTGTACATTCACGGGGAGTACGACTCGAACGTATGGGTGCTGGGGGGAGTGTTGGGCGCGTATGCGGGCACATGTCTCCATGGTTGCAATGGGAGTTCGGTGCGGACTGTGTTTTTTCCATACGGTTGTGAGATCGGACGCACGGGTAGGATCGTGATTCCTCGGTCGGACTTCACTTTTCACGTTTGTACGGTAAATCGTCCGAGGACGTGTCGGACACATTTTCCGACCCGAGGACGTGTGGGGAATGATTCCCAATGCGGTTCGTATGGACTTTTTACCATGCGAATCGTGATTGCCAGTTTGTACGGCACTTGTACGATTTGTACGGTAAAAAGACCGGATACGAGTCGTACGGGGACATTTTTTACCGGATCGTAATCGGCACCTAAATCTCTTTCACTGGACTCTTGCTCGTTTACACAAGTTGAAACTATGGGATAGCGATCTTTGTTGGAATTGTAACTTAGAACCAGGCACTCATCAACATATGTTTTTTGAATGGACATTATTGCACTCTTTCTGGGGCCTGATACGGAAACACTTATCATCAATCTTTAATATATCTATAGAGCTTTCTTTACCTATGATTCTATTGGGCCCATGGGCTACAGGTATTCCTTTACCCCTTGACAATACGGATCTGGAGCTATTAGATTTACTTTTATCCATTGCTGTTAAAATTATACTAACAGAATGGAAATCTTTTCATCTTCTATCTTATCATACCTGGTGGGCATGGGTCTCATACCTTCGTGGAGCTCATACTTTTGTTGAGGAGAAACATTACTCGCCTTCCATTTCTAGTAATGTTTGGTGGTCTCTGGACAACTATCTGAGTTTGTCCTCTCAGGGGTTGGTAGCTCAGTGTCCCTTTGATTAAATTTCTTAATTTATTTCCTTCTTTGGAGCAGATGTCCCCTCCCTTCTCTTTAATTAATCTCTTTTCTATTTTCTGTCTTTTCCACAGTATTCTTTTTTCTTTTTCTTCCCCCCTGTATTCTTTTGCTGTTCAATCTTATTTATCAAGCAATACAACTGGCACATGTCTTTATCATGATATAGGTTGTTGCTTTGGCTGATCCATATATCTGGATTTGTATTATTCTTTGATTAATTTTAAAACATATACTATGTGTCATATGTGTATTTGCTCACCTTTTCAAATGACGATATGTTTACAACTCTTTTTATCCCAGTCCATTAACTCTTGTTATGAATTTTATTTTACTCTGACATTCTTCGATATTAATTTAGTATATATTTGATTCTGATATGTTGTTTTGCTATTGTTTTACAAATGTATTTTTTTCTTTTAAATAAACAATAAAGACATTTGAACAAAACAAAAACACTAGTAAACTTGGGGATGCGTCAATATAGTACGTTGTCCAAGTGAGGCATCACAAAGAGATATTTCCCCTCTTAATTCTTTCTTTCCACATGTTCTGCAGCACACATAGAAAGAGTATAATGCTTCTAAGGATTCTTTTTGTACAGAACGGTGTCCCAAACAATCCTGTCTGTAACACATCCTCCTAACAGTACTGTGCAAGGTGCCTAGTTGGCGCTAGGCTACACACAGTGCACCAGTGCCCGGAAAGAGCAGAAAGGCCCATATCTTTTTTAATTTCTGCTCTCTCCCTTTCATGCAACACCGCACAACAGCTTTGTTTATTGCCCTGTGTTGCATAAAGGTTTGGTAACGGTGACCCTAGATTTGTAAGTGATCAGATGTCTTACATCCATTATGTTATCATTCACCCTCTACCTTTTGTTGGTCCTCTATCTCAGCACTGTCCATGCACTGTCCATGCCCTCGAGTCTGGCAATCAACTTAGTTGGAATAAGTAAAGCAACCTACTCTTCCAATGAGTTCAAATCCTCCTGGACATCTGGTCCTCAATGCAGCTGCAAGGTTCCTGTCCAGTTTTTGTTTTGTCCTGCGTTTGTGGTCATGCCGTCTTTTTCTACATTCCTCTACAGTCCTCATACTTGATCTTGTCCACTACTGCTTGCCATAAAGCATCCTTCTTGGCAAAAGGCAATTTAGAGGTGACAAACAAAGGATGGTCATTTTTGGTCACCTCACTAATGAAAATTTGGCTTGTCTCCTCTGTGAAGTTTAGCTAACGCTTCATTTTGCCCTGTGCTTCAGAAACATCTTCAGGGTTGGTGCCCTCCTGCCTTCCTGACGCTACTTCCTAGGTGCAAGATGGTGGTCTGTTGGAACAAACAATTACATCAAGCTGCATGGCTTTTTTAAAAGTATGGCTACAAGCATTGCACTCCTCCGTGATGCAATGCTGATTTGTGGCATGTTCCAGCTGAAAGGGAAGAGATCATAGCCCATGTTGTGGGCTGTATTCATGTGTTTAGATTTTTTATGACTGTCAGGTGTGTTCTATTTTATCAGGTCATGCCTATTTCCTTTATGGTTTTGCAATTTGTATCTCAACATAGCATAGGTGGATATCTCAACCTGTGCTATTTAGTACTATGTTGACACCTAAAACATATTGTAAAGTTACTACAAGTATTTCTACATAGCATAGGTGGATTATCAGCCTGTGCTATTCAGAACTACGTTTGGCCAATTTACACCTAGCATATACTGTAAAGTTATTACAATCATATTCACCTGTTCATGTAAGGGAATGGGACACTACTACTAGGCATACAAGTCAGTCCAGAGTTGTTGAATTGCTTTTAGGTAGACTTTTACAACCATTCATAGGCATAACATGGAGATCTACGCGAATAGCTGTATCTTTCTGAATTGCTTAGCCTTTGGATTTATCCATCCCACCACTCTCTATTCAACCAACACTACAACACATGTTTGACAGAACATCTGATATTCATCCTACCCAGCATAAATATTTCATATATTAGGCAATCCTAATATTCACAGAAAATTAATCGCTAAGGAGAAGTGCACATCATAACACAACAGACATATCAACATAGATATCACATTCCCAACAGCACAGAAATGTCACATGGCCTACAAAACCACATAAAAAGGCAAACTGTAACCCCAAGGCAATGGGTATTTCAGAGATTCATGAGCAAATGGGAATACTGTAAAGGGACACATCTTCCAACTCACTTATTATGTCATTACACCCATTCAGTAACTTGAAAATACCCATCCTTCAAATCACACAATCCTTGCAACATAGTCTTAGAAATGCTCCAGAAAAACCATGAAACTGCTATCATAACCACACAGACTAACATCACAAATTAATATGTGTCTGGAAATGCAGGAGCAATTTGAAGGCATGAATCCCATTGAGCTCTGAATGCTGTGAAATTGTATCAGTGAAAGTTATGCACTGCACAAAGGATTATTTAATACCAACATAATATATAATAACATAACATAGTTAGCATAACATATCATATCATTCGACAGCAGTTCGAAAAGAAGGCGACCTGTAAGCTAGAATTATATTGGGAATCATTACTATTGGTGTTAAAATAATGGCCCAGTGCGGGATATTTTATACAATTTCACAAAAAAAGGATAAGACTCAATTCAAGATCACTCAAATCAAGTCAAAATAAATGAACCAACTTGCTTGGACTATATTTGCTCTTACTACGGTAATACTGCAATACACCTTTAAGTTAAATACTTGCTGCAGGAATAGAAGTAGTTCAGATGTCTGACCTGTTTTACAGTATTATGAGTCATGTGTATTAAAATAGCTTAAATGTAACATTGAGTAACTGTTTTCCAGTGCAAAACATGGAACACACTGAATTAGATTTTTAATATTCTGCATAATATTCACAGTCTTCTTATTTATAATACAAATCGTTTTGTAACCTTGAATTTGAATGGGTGAATTCCCATTAGAGATGGTTTCTCATTTTTCATTCAAAGATTTTTTTCATTTAGAATTAATGTCATCCGCCACATAAGCTAATTTTTCAATAGGCTTTTTCTTGTTCATATGTAATGCAAATTTTTGGACATGTGGGATTTTGAAATCATTGATGTCTATGCATTTTCGCACTGGGTTGTTGTTGAAATAGAAGATTGCTCTTCTATCTTTATTATTAACAAATGCAAAAACCTGCAACTTCACAGACCAGAAGAGCACATTTAGTAGGGTGTATGAGAATCCCTACATTGCATACACTTTAAACCCCTGATCTGGGATGTTCATTATGGAGAGACAACAAATGTAAACTCTTTTGCATTGAGACTGATATGGAAAGACTGATTATGGCCTTTTCACAAAGCTGTTTACATGTCTGTCTACCAGTACTCCAGTAGTATTACTTCACATACCCATAATTGGAATTCACATTGGTACATGAGTTGGCATGACCTAGTCCCATCTTTCATAATTTGCAGATGTCTCTGTTGAGTTTGCATGTCACTTTGCACACATAATCCTATGTTTTAACATTGGGGGCCTCATTACGATGTCGGAGAGAAAGCCTCCTACCAACAGTCAGAATTTCCTCGACCGCATCGGAACACTTCTGACCTACTCGTTTGGTTTACAATCCAACCGACTGATTGGGATGTTTCGGTCGGACCGTAAACCGGTCGGTCATTCCGAGTCGGTTCTGACCAGCTCTCGGAGAATCTATGTCAGTCGGAACTGCATCGTACAGCCTATGGACATCCGTCCTAGGGATTACGATGTCGGTTTCCAACAGCCTTTGCAACTCGGCCTGTCTGACATGGTAAGGCTGTCGAAAAGTGACTTTGGGGGCCCCTTGCAGGGCCCCCTTCATCCTGCGGCCTCCAGAAGGGGGAAAGTTATTTCCAGCGCTTAACAAGTTTAGCGCTGTAAAGTAAATTAGAAAAAAAGGATTTCGCAGTGTTTTGAGTCACTTCTGTGACGCAAAATCGTAGTAATTCTCTCCCCAAATGTCCAAAAAGACACACAACCAACACATAAGAAAATAAAATGTCCAAAATGTCCTTCCCTCAATACAATATTTAATACAATATGCAAAAAAAGCCAACAGTCAAGTTCCAGCAATAATCACATAGCAAACATTTCCCATCTGGTTAAACAACATCACAATGAAAAAGAATCTCAAAAAGAGTAGGGGGTCTACGGGATGCAAGTTTAAAGACTCAAACAGAAAAAATCCCAATCCAAGATATAAATACAAAACTAACTGTGAGTCTATAGGGCTAGGTGAACTTCATACAGCTGCACCATAAAAATGTGTTCCTACCAAAATATCGCTGTGGATATGTGTATGCATTTTGAGATCTATGAATGCATCGAAGGTTCCCATCACCCACATAAAGTGGCTTGCCTCATCATTTGGGAAACCAGGGACTTTTATCTGGAAACCGGATGCCACCAAGTTGTCATGAGGCAGGGTTCAGAATACGTCCCGGATGCTCGTGTGGCAATGTTGTTACAATGGGAAGACCACTCTAAGAAATTGTGTGGGGTGATGTGTGCAGTGCAAATAAGTGAATGTGGTGTAATAAAATTGGGAGCAAGGCAAAAAAATAGTTTAATGAAGTGCTGCCTTGGTGCCAAATTAAAACAGTGCTTCTAACAGTTTTAACAAATAACTGTGATGGAGGTGGTCGACATGTTTCAGCCTTGGGTGGATGTACCCTAGCTTTCGTCAGGACCAAGTAAGCTACTGCAACTTAAATGTGAAAAAGGTAAATCATACGACCTGCACCTGGAATAGGTGTGGAAGAAATTACCTGTAAGGTAGAAACAGACATAATGAAAAATAATGTTTCAAGGTGAACCCTTATGGATGATAGGTCACACAACGCATCAAATTAATGCTCAATTAAGCCGAATAAGTATTAGTAGAAAAACCTTTTCAAAAGGATAAAGGTACAATAAGTTTTTGCACTTACCCGAATAAATCTGGGTATTAGCCTCGCCTCACCTGGCAACTGCTCAGGAAACAGGAGGCACCGCTCTGAAATAATGAATAAGAGGCATGGTCCATCGTATAATGTGACACACTACCTTAAGAAAGTGGGAGACGCTTAGCCTTAAAAAACCCGGGGCAGAAACACACAGGCATAGTCA
The DNA here is from genome assembly GCF_964204655.1 of Triturus cristatus. NCBI lineage: Eukaryota > Metazoa > Chordata > Amphibia > Caudata > Salamandridae > Triturus > Triturus cristatus. The sequence continues at coordinate 588,666,828 of NC_140583.1, read as the reverse complement.
TGTGACCGGGGTGGAGCCCTATCTGAGCTGGATATTGCTGATGGTAGTCTTAAAAAAATAGAGAAATATCGTAGCGTTGTTACCTAGTGTGCAGGCACAAAGAAATGATGTTGGCTGCACTCATCTCTACTAATATATGCAGTTTCGTTTGTCAAGACAAAATATGTACACAAAGTACCAGAGGAAACAAATAATGTTCGAAAACTCGATTCAAAGTGAGCTAGCTTAACGCCCTTCTCATATGGCTGCAGCGGCATAACAAATAGAAAGACTCTCGTGTGCAAGCCATAAGTAGCGTGCAGATCAAGCCATGCAAGCAGCCCATGTAGTTGTATATAAGCGGTATTGCAAATAGTGCACCGGTCTTACCTCTCCGTCGGTACCTCGGGCAACTGCTGAGCCGGAGGGGAGGTAAGCGGTCTTGATGCCGTCAGTCTTTTAAACTCTCCAAAAGAAAAAGATGCCGGAATAGCGTCCACAGTGGACGCCCATCGATGACGCGGTAGCACGTGATCCAGGCATCATGGGGGTTGTAGTTAGAGTGTCAAGCGGTACATTAACCTAATCAGCGGTAGTCCATCCCTAGAAAAAAGTGTTACGGGATACTATCATGTCTTGTTATGGAACACTAGATCTATTATTATGATGATTCGAAGTACAGAATGAAAGTGATCGAAGTGTACCCAGTAGAACGCGCTTATAATATTTTGATATTTTAAATGCGCGTGACAGTATACGGGAGAGATGACATGTTCCCCTAACAATATCTCCCGACAATAACGAACTGGTGGTCAAACGCAGGAGGTTTAACTGTGCTATTATAATTCTAAGGGGAGAATCACACAAGGTAACACGTGATCCGGGCATCCTGGGATTTGTAGTTGGAATGCCGAGCGATCCAATAACCTAGTCAGTGAAAGTTCATCCCCAGAATATAGTAATATGTTGGGACGCTTGCATGTCTTGTTACGGGACCCAAAATCCGTTGTTGTAATGATTCTAGAATGATGATTGAGAGTGATCAAAGTGTACCAAGTAGTATGCGCTTTTAATATTATGACAAATGAGCGCCTAGGGAAAAACAATATGTTCTGCCAGCAGTGATGAGGCTAGTGATAAAAACCAGTGATGTAACAGTGTTGTTATAAGTCTCACAAGAAATCGCGCTGGCACTCTATACTCCTGATTAAAGTCAAGTATACCAACATAGGTTGTATAGGGAAACTCGCGAAAAACTACATTGGCACTCAAAGTTGCACGCCATCACAACGATGTCCATGGTATCTGGTCATTCAAACCCTGGACATCGCTCTTCAATTTAAACACCCATTTCTGCTCTTTGAGGAAAAGAAATTTCGTAATATCACTGATATGCGATGGAATAAAAGGTTGTTCCAAGATAATCCATCTCAGGTCCTCAGGTTTGTGATTAAGAGCAAGAAAGTGACTAGTCAATCTGGTAGCTTGTTTATTGCGCCTTATGGTGCTCTTGTGCTCACTGATACGAGTCTTGATCTTACGTGTGGTCATGCCAATGTATCGAAGTGAACAAGGGCATGTTATCTGATAAATCACCTTGTCAGAATTACAGTTTGTATGTTTTCGTAAAATCCAAGGTTTGGCCAACCCTAGATCAATTGATTTTGCTTGTTGTGTCTGGGGACATACAGAACAGGAACCACAGGGATAGTGGCCCTGTACTGGTGGAAGGTCCCACAGTGTTGACGCTACCAAGGGTGGCTTGCTTTTGGGTCTTGTATGAACAAGGTTATCGCGCAAGCTCGTCCCTCGTTTGAAAGAAAACAGAGGGGGTGGAATCTTCTCATTCGCAACATTTAGAATATGCCAGTGTCTTCGTACCGACTTTTGGACACTGTTGGAAAATGTGCTAAAAGTGGTAACTATCGTCATTCTGGTCAACGGTTCCTTAGGAACTGGAGGTTCAAGTAAGGCATCTCTGTTGTTGTTGGACGCCCGTTTATATGCTTTTCTCACCAGATGGGATGGATATTGTCTGGCTTTCAGTTGTTTTGAGAGTTGGTCAGCATGAGACAAGAAACTGTCCTTCGTAGAACAATTCCTACGAACTCTTAGGAACTGTCCTACTGGCAAATTCTGTCGGAGTGATTTTGGATGGTAGCTATGAAAACTCAGAAGAGAATTCTTTGTCTGAGGTTTCTTATACAATTCGCTGCCCAGAGTGCCTAGTGCAGGGTAGATAGTGATGTCCAGAAAAGGAAGTCTGTTCTTATCATAAGTAACAGTGAAATTCAGGAACTCATTCTGGGAGTTCAGCCATGAATGGAAGTCCAAAAGGGTGGCAACAGTGCCGTGCCAGACTACTAAAATATCATCTATGTACCTTTTCCAACAGGCAATTTGCCCGCGGAAAGGGTTCTGGTCAGTGAGCACTGTGTCTTGTTCGAAACAGTGAACATAGAGATTGGCCAGACTGGGAGCAAAAATGCTCCCCATTCACGTACCAGAGACTTGGAGAAAGATGGTTTCTTCAAACCTGAAGAAATTCTCCATCATCGCCAGTCTGGCACATTCCATGATGAAGTGTGTTGGTGTTATGGTATCACAATCTCTAGTGTCCAGAAGGCCCCTGATGACTTCAAGGGTCTTCTCTTGAGGAATACAAGTGTAAAGAGATTCAATGTCGAAACTGACCAATAGGTCAGTCTCTAAGTTGAAAGCAATTTGTGGCAATAATCTTAAGACATCCTTGGTGTCTTGTAGGAAAGTCGGCATTTTTCTGACAATAGGTCTGAGAAAGAAGTCGACGAAAGTGGATAATGGTTCCAAAAGTGATCCTATCCCGGAAATGATGGGACGTCCCGGTGGTGGTCTAGTAGTCTTATGTATTTTCGGCAATACATAGAAATAGGGCATGACAGGAAATTTAGTGATGAGGAATTCGGATTCTTGTGAAGTAATCCAACCTGATTCTCTTGCTTCACTCACCAAATCGTGGATCTCAATAGAAAGTCTAGTGGTAGGATCTTCTGTGAGAACCCGATATGATTTGCTGTCATTAAGTTGTCTGAGACACTCGTTACGGTAAGTATCGGTATCAAGAATGACTATAGCCCCACCTTTATCGGCGGGCTTAATGGTGATACTCTCGTCATTCTGGAGTGTCATTAAAGCCTGTCTCTCGATATAGGATAAATTTTGGTACACTCGGTCTTTCCTAGAATCAAGTGCAGTGATATCGTGTATCACTGCTTGCTCAAACACTTTCACCTGGTCCGGTGTAAGATGGGCAGGGGGATTGAAGTTGGAAGGAGGTTTTAACCCAGTGTTTGGATGATCCTCAAGTGCTAGTGTGTTTTCATTCGATGTATCTTTGTTCTTAAAGAAAAAGTGTAAACGTATTTTCCTAAAGAACTTCTCAATCTCTTGTCTTAATTGGAAGGGGTCACCCACGTTGGTAGGTACAAAACCCAAGCCCCTGTTAAGGACTTGGAGTTCGGTTGTAGTGAGTGTCCTATGACTGAGGTTGACCACTAGATCGTCGTGTCCGAACTCTGTCCTGCTTGTGGTGTATTCCTCCTGTTGCGGACATTCTGTTGGGGCTGATCTTGTTGCCAGTGTACATGTTGCTGTATCTCTCCTCTCTTTCTGCCTCTGTTTCGTCCTCGGCCCTGTCCTAAAAAAGGCTGGCCGAAGAATGGTGGTTGACATTGAAAGGGAGGCATAGGATGGGCAAAAGGCATTGGCTGGTAACCCCATGGAGAAGGTGGCCACCATGGATTTGGCTGTTCATACTGATTTTGTGTACCTCGCCTCCGATTCGGGCGGGACCGTGGAAAGGAAGTCATGTTGGGTGATGCTGATGTGTTGGACCCATCAGAATCTGTTGAGTAGGTGTCTGAGCCTGATGAAGAGTAGTTCGACCCGTACTTCCTTCCTTTGTTATTGAATTCTGGAGGAACATAATTCTCATTGGTGTACGGATAAACTTTCTCAAATGAAAAGCGGGCTAAATCCTTTTTGAATTTATCAATTTTGTTTAACAAAATTGTATCTTTGTGATCTTTGTTAGATTTATTTGTTTCCTCTAGATTCCTTTTGTATAAGGCACTAGTGATTGATGCCTTAATTTGACCTTCTAGTGTCTGTATTTCGATCAATATAGTGTCGGCTGCTTTCTTTGCGGTGCTAATGATTAGGATTAACCAATCGCGGGTGCATCGCCACGCGATAAGTGACCAGTCCTTTAGAAAAGTTTTGTCGGTGAGGAATAACCGGGGGGCGTTCGTTACTATTAAGCCCATTGGTGCACAGTTGTTCCTCAAGTATTCCGTCATTATAGCACCGTGTATGAAAGTGCGAGAGTGTACTTTTTTCAAATTTAGTAAAGACTGCCAGTCGTCTTGTGTATTGTTGGTAACTGTCGGTAGACTCTCCAAAATGCTTGGAGTGGTACTCAAAATGGACTGCAACACCTCCTCGTCGAAGGACAAGCCCGTGAGTTCTGCCATGATTCAAGGAAAAAGCGTGTCTCAAAAGAGCGGTATAGAGGGTCTGAAGGAAAATGAAATTCAAAACCCTTAGAAGGAGAAAAAGACCCGCAGCCAAAAGACTGCTCAAGCAACAATGAAAAAGAATCTCAAAAAGAGTACGGGGTCTACGGGATGCAAGTTTAAAGACTCAAACAGAAAAAATCCCAATCCAAGATATAAATACAAAACTAACTGTGAGTCTATAGGGCTAGGTGAACTTCATACAGCTGCACCATAAAAATGTGTTCCTACCAAAATATCGCTGTGGATATGTGTATGCATTTTGAGATCTATGAATGCATCGAAGGTTCCCATCACCCACATAAAGTGGCTTGCCTCATCATTTGGGAAACCAGGGACTTTTATCTGGAAACCGGATGCCACCAAGTTGTCATGAGGCAGGGTTCAGAATACGTCCCGGATGCTCGTGTGGCAATGTTGTTACAATGGGAAGACCACTCTAAGAAATTGTGTGGGGTGATGTGTGCAGTGCAAATAAGTGAATGTGGTGTAATAAAATTGGGAGCAAGGCACAAAAATAGTTTAATGAAGTGCTGCCTTGGTGCCAAATTAAAACAGTGCTTCTAACAGTTTTAACAAATAACTGTGATGGAGGTGGTCGACATGTTTCAGCCTTGGGTGGATGTACCCTAGCTTTCGTCAGGACCAAGTAAGCTACTGCAACTTAAATGTGAAAAAGGTAAATCATACGACCTGCACCTGGAATAGGTGTGGAAGAAATTACCTGTAAGGTAGAAACAGACATAATGAAAAATAATGTTTCAAGGTGAACCCTTATGGATGATAGGTCACACAACGCATCAAATTAATGCTCAATTAAGCCGAATACGTATTAGTAGAAAAACCTTTTCAAAAGGATAAAGGTACAATAAGTTTTTGCACTTACCCGAATAAATCTGGGTATTAGCCTCGCCTCACCTGGCAACTGCTCAGGAAACAGGAGGCACCGCTCTGAAATAATGAATAAGAGGCATGGTCCATCGTATAATGTGACACACTACCTTAAGAAAGTGGGAGACGCTTAGCCTTAAAAAACCCGGGGCAGAAACACACAGGCATAGTCATGTGACCGGGGTGGAGCCCTATCTGAGCTGGATATTGCTGATGGTAGTCTTAAAAAAATAGAGAAATATCGTAGCGTTGTTACCTAGTGTGCAGGCACAAAGAAATGATGTTGGCTGCACTCATCTCTACTAATATATGCAGTTTCGTTTGTCAAGACAAAATATGTACACAAAGTACCAGAGGAAACAAATAATATTCGAAAACTCGATTCAAAGTGAGCTAGCTTAACGCCCTTCTCATATGGCTGCAGCGGCATAACAAATAGAAAGACTCTCGTGTGCAAGCCATAAGTAGCGTGCAGATCAAGCCATGCAAGCAGCCCATGTAGTTGTATATAAGCGGTATTGCAAATAGTGCACCGGTCTTACCTCTCCGTCGGTACCTCGGGCAACTGCTGAGCCGGAGGGGAGGTAAGCGGTCTTGATGCCGTCAGTCTTTTAAACTCTCCAAAAGAAAAAGATGCCGGAATAGCGTCCACAGTGGACGCCCATCGATGACGCAGTAGCACGTGATCCAGGCATCATGGGGGTTGTAGTTAGAGTGTCAAGCGGTACATTAACCTAATCAGCGGTAGTCCATCCCTAGAAAAAAGTGTTTCGGGATACTATCATGTCTTGTTATGGAACACTAGATCTATTATTATGATGATTTGAAGTACAGAATGAAAGTGATCGAAGTGTACCCAGTAGAACGCGCTTATAATATTTTGATATTTTAAATGCGCGTAACAGTATACGGGAGAGATGACATGTTCTCCTAACAATATCTCCCGACAATAACGAACTGGTGGTCAAACGCAGGAGGTTTAACTGTGCTATTATAAATCTAAGGGGAGAATCACACAAGGTAACACGTGATCCGGGCATCCTGGGATTTGTAGTTGGAATGCCGAGCGATCCAATAACCTAGTCAGTGAAAGTTCATCCCCAGAATATAGTAATATATTGGGACGCTTGCATGTCTTGTTACGGGACCCAAAATCCGTTGTTGTAATGATTCTAGAATGATGATTGAGAGTGATCAAAGTGTACCAAGTAGTATGCGCTTTTAATATTATGACAAATGAGTGCCTAGGGAAAAACAATATGTTCTGCCAGCAGTGATGAGGCTAGTGATAAAAACCAGTGATGTAACAGTGTTGTTATAAGTCTCACAAGAAATCGCGCTGGCACTCTATACTCCTGATTAAAGTCAAGTATACCAACATAGGATGTATAGGGAAACTCGCGAAAAACTACATTGGCACTCAAAGTTGCACGTCATCACAACGATGTCCATGGTATCTGGTCATTCAAACCCTGGACATCGCTCTTCAATTTAAACACCCATTTCTGCTCTTTGAGGAAAAGAAATTTCGTAATATCACTGATATGCGATGGAATAAAAGGTTGTTCCAAGATAATCCATCTCAGGTCCTCAGGTTTGTGATTAAGAGCAAGAAAGTGACTAGTCAATCTGGTAGCTTGTTTATTGCGCCTTATGGTGCTCTTGTGCTCACTGATACGAGTCTTGATCTTACGTGTGGTCATGCCAATGTATCGAAGTGAGCAAGGGCATGTTATCTGATAAATCACCTTGTCAGAATTACAGTTTGTATGTTTTCGTAAAATCCAAGGTTTGGCCAACCCTAGATCAATTGATTTTGCTTGTTGTGTCTGGGGACATACAGAACAGGAACCACAGGGATAGTGGCCCTGTACTGGTGGAAGGTCCCACAGTGTTGACGCTACCAAGGGTGGCTTGCTTTTGGGTCTTGTATGAACAAGGTTATCGCGCAAGCTCGTCCCTCGTTTGAAAGAAAACAGAGGGGGAGGAATCTTCTCATTCGCAACATTTAGAATATGCCAGTGTCTTCGTACCGACTTTTGGACACTGTTGGAAAATGTGCTAAAAGTGGTAACTATCGTCATTCTGGTCAACGGTTCCTTAGGAACTGGAGGTTCAAGTAAGGCATCTCTGTTGTTGTTGGACGCCCGTTTATATGCTTTTCTCACCAGATGGGATGGATATTGTCTGGCTTTCAGTTGTTTTGAGAGTTGGTCAGCATGAGACAAGAAACTGTCCTTCGTAGAACAATTCCTACGAACTCTTAGGAACTGTCCTACTGGCAAATTCTGTCGGAGTGATTTTGGATGGTAGCTATGAAAACTCAGAAGAGAATTCTTTGTCTGAGGTTTTTTATACAATTCGCTGCCCAGTGTGCCTAGTGCAGGGTAGATAGTGATGTCCAGAAAAGGAAGTCTGTTCTTATCATAAGTAACAGTGAAATTCAGGAATTCATTCTGGGAGTTCAGCCATGAATGGAAGTCCAAAAGGGTGGCAACAGTGCCGTGCCAGACTACCAAAATATCATCTATGTACCTTTTCCAACAGGCAATTTGCCCGCGGAAAGGGTTCTGGTCAGTGAGCACTGTGTCTTGTTCGAAACAGTGAACATAGAGATTGGCCAGACTGGGAGCAAAAATGCTCCCCATTGACGTACCAGAGACTTGGAGAAAGATGGTTTCTTCAAACCTGAAGAAATTCTCCATCATCGCCAGTCTGGCACATTCCATGATGAAGTGTGTTGGTGTTATGGTATCACAATCTCTAGTGTCCAGAAGGCCCCTGATGACTTCAAGGGTCTTCTCTTGAGGAATACAAGTGTAAAGAGATTCAACGTCGAAACTGACCAATAGGTCAGACAACTTAATGACAGCAAATCATATCGGGTTCTCACAGAAGATCCTACCACTAGACTTTCTATTGAGATCCACGATTTGGTGAGTGAAGCAAGAGAATCAGGTTGGATTACTTCACAAGAATCCGAATTCCTCATCACTAAATTTCCTGTCAAACACTTTCTTGCTCTTAATCACAAACCTGAGGACCTGAGATGGATTATCTTGGAACAACCTTTTATTCCATCGCATATCAGTGATATTACGAAATTTCTTTTCCTCAAAGAGCAGAAATGGGTGTTTAAATTGAAGAGCGATGTCCAGGGTTTGAATGACCAGATACCATGGACATCGTTGTGATGACGTGCAACTTTGAGTGCCAATGTAGTTTTTCGCGAGTTTCCCTATACAACCTATGTTGGTATACTTGACTTTAATCAGGAGTATAGAGTGCCAGCGCGATTTCTTGTGAGACTTATAACAACACTGTTACATCACTGGTTTTTATCACTAGCCTCATCACTGCTGGCAGAACATATTGTTTTTCCCTAGGCGCTCATTTGTCATAATATTAAAAGCGCATACTACTTGGTACACTTTGATCACTCTCAATCATCATTCTAGAATCATTACAACAACGGATTTTGGGTCCCGTAACAAGACATGCAAGCGTCCCAACATATTACTATATTCTGGGGATGAACTTTCACTGACTAGGTTATTGGATCGCTCGGCATTCCAACTACAAATCCCAGGATGCCCGGATCACGTGTTACCTTGTGTGATTCTCCCCTTAGATTTATAATAGCACAGTTAAACCTCCTGCGTTTGACCACCAGTTCGTTATTGTCGGGAGATATTGTTAGGAGAACATGTCATCTCTCCCGTATACTGTTACGCGCATTTAAAATATCAAAATATTATAAGCGCGTTCTACTGGGTACACTTCGATCACTTTCATTCTGTACTTCGAATCATCATAATAATAGATCTAGTGTTCCATAACAAGACATGATAGTATCCCGTAACACTTTTTTCTAGGGATGGACTACCGCTGATTAGGTTAATGTACCGCTTGACACTCTAACTACAACCCCCATGATGCCTGGATCACGTGCTACCGCGTCATCGATGGGCGTCCACTGTGGACGCTATTCCGGCATCTTTTTCTTTTGGAGAGTTTAAAAGACTGACGGCATCAAGACCGCTTACCTCCCCTCCGGCTCAGCAGTTGCCCGAGGTACCGACGGAGAGGTAAGACCGGTGCACTATTTGCAATACCGCTTATATACAACTACATGGGCTGCTTGCATGGCTTGATCTGCACGCTACTTATGGCTTGCACACGAGAGTCTTTCTATTTGTTATGCCGCTGCAGCCATATGAGAAGGGCGTTAAGCTAGCTCACTTTGAATCGAGTTTTCGAACATTATTTGTTTCCTCTGGTACTTTGTGTACATATTTTGTCTTGACAAACGAAACTGCATATATTAGTAGAGATGAGTGCAGCCAACATCATTTCTTTGTGCCTGCACACTAGGTAACAACGCTACGATATTTCTCTATTTTTTTAAGACTACCATCAGCAATATCCAGCTCAGATAGGGCTCCACCCCGGTCACATGACTATGCCTGTGTGTTTCTGCCCCGGGTTTTTTAAGGCTAAGCGTCTCCCACTTTCTTAAGGTAGTGTGTCACATTATACGATGGACCATGCCTCTTATTCATTATTTCAGAGCGGTGCCTCCTGTTTCCTGTCAAGAATTCCTGTCATGCGAGGGGAGGAAAACGGTAACCAGCGAAAACGGACTACATCTCCCAGGATGCTTAGCGGTTGAGAGGTTATGTAAACAGGAGAGCTGTTACATAACTCAAGGAAAACACGCCCTTATGAAAACAGGAGAGCTGTTACATAACTCAAGGAAAACACGCCCTATAAAGGGAGGAACCGGGAGGTACAACGCTGTCGGATATTGTGTTTACACCGACGTACCTGCTTCGTGAAGAGCAGTGTTCCGGAGTGGTGCTCCAGTAAGGCAAGAACGGAGGTAGGTCGAGTCGTTACTCCCTGGGCCGTGTCTTGCCCCATCGTCACCTGTGAAGGACCCGGAAGCTCTACCGGTCAACCATTGAGCTTCGCTTTTTGACTCGGCTGAGTCAAAGCGCAGTGGCGCTTTTGCTGGTTGGAGTCGTAACTCCCAGCCCGACCAGAGATACAGGGACTGCCAGCTGTAACGCACACCAGGAGGTGTTTGCCGCGTTACAGACTTGGAAGTCCACAGGATCGATCGAGCGGTTGCTCTCGGTTCAGTCTTCTTGCTTATTGATTGGGGTATCGGTGACGCATCACCAGGAGGTGACTCCGCGTCCCGGTGCAGTCTGAGGAAGAGGTTGAGCGGCAGCTCCCTTCAGGTAGAGACCCCGGCTGGGTGTTTCCCTGACTCCTCGATTCTCCCCAACACTCTTCGTGCCCCTCACAGCCTACCGATTGGCATTGTCGGCCATTTTATTTCTGCCCTCTGTTGGCATACGCCGGGATTGGCGTATATGCAGAGGACGGTTAGGACCATCCGTGCTGTGGGCTGGTAACGTACTTAGCCTGGAGGATTCCAGTGACTATAACTTTTGTTTATTCTTTGTATTATTTTTGCCTTCATTAAAATAACTAACCCTTCACAAGTGGTTGCGTCCTCATTATCGTGTCTGTTAAACGATCCTGAGACGTTCAGGGCGTTACAAAATATCCGACCTTAATAACACTAACTGTCTCCCGGTCGATAACAGACATGGCAACACTTGATGATGTGCTGGCTGCTTTAGCGACCGTGCAAGTTGAAGTGGCTGCCTCTAGGCAAGAAACAGCCGATGTAAAAGCCAGACTGGATGCTATCCAATTGGACCCGCTCACGCCCAGCACCTCCCTCACGAACCAGACCCCTGCGGTAGTAGTGGAAATGCCGGTAGCCATCCCCTTGGCAACACCAGAGAGGTACAGTGGGGATCCTAACACAGTGCAGGTATTCCTCACACAAGTGGCGCTACATTTATCGTGCAAACCAAAGGCGTTCCCCACGAGTCAGACTCGTGTGGCTTTCCTTATTTCCTATTTGGCTGGAAACGCGGCACAATGGGCCGTACCTCTGGTGAGCAGGGACGACCCCATCTTATGTGATTGGGGTGCTTTTCGCGAGGAATTCCTGAAGGTATTCGACAGAAGGGCTGACTCGTACACGGCGGACCGTGAAATGCTTGAGTTGAGACAGGGATCCAAAGACCTGGTGCAGTATCTCAACGCGTTCCGAAGGCTGGTTGCGGAAACCAAGTGGCCTGTTGCTAAACAGACGGCGCTCTTCCATCAAGGGCTGTGCGATGAGCTCAAGGACGCCGTGGCTCATATTGACCCTCAACCCAAGACATGTGAGGGCCTTATCAACCTGGTATTACGGCTGGAACATAGGCTAAGTGAAAGAAAGGGGGATCATGGGAGAAAAGGAAAATCCCTTCCATCCTATGTGACGGTGGGAAGTCCTGAAACTTCCACCGCATCCAAGGGAGAACCCATGGACATCGGCGCAATACGAGCGAGCCTCACAGCCACGGAGAAAGAGTCACGCCGTAAACAAGGATTGTGCCTATATTGTGGCAAAAAAGGCCACTACGTACGTGAATGCCCTGCCAAACCGAAGACGTCACGTTATCGGGCCAACCGGTCGGTAACAGCTGTGGTGGACATACCGGCGGAAAACTAGAGGACTCCCAGACCAAAGAAGGGGCATCTCGGAGTCACTCATCCATCCCTTCACTTTCCAACTCGGTCACTAAGGGACAACGACACCTGTTTCTCACGGTGCACGTGGGAGTGCATGACCAGTGGATACCCGTTGTGGCCATGGTGGATTCAGGGGCCACTGGCATGTTTATGGACCACAACAAGGCATGCAGGCTAGGGCTAGTGCTTCTTCCCAAAGCTGTACCCGAAGACGTCTATGCTGTAGACGGAAGGCGATTGGTGACGGGGCCCATCGGGCAGCACACGGGGGTCCTTCCGATGAGATATGGGAGGAACCATTTGGAACAAATCGATTTTAACATCATCCGAGCGCCCCAATATGGCGTCATATTGGGATTGCCGTGGCTACAGACACACAACCCCTCTGTGGATTGGCCAACACATCGCATCGAAATGACGTCACCGTATTGCATCCTGCATTGTGGAATGAGAACGGAATCCCTTGACGCAGATGAGAGCGGGAGTCAGACGGTGGCTACAGCGGCAGAAAAAGATGTGGCTCTCCCCCAGGCTTATCACAGTTTTGAGGATGTATTTGATGAGGTGAAGGCGGAAGTGCTACCACCACATAGACAGTTTGACTGCCAGATCGACCTGGTGCCAGGGGCCAGCGTTCCCAGCGGCAGGCTGTATGCCCTGACGGAGCCTGAAAACGTGCATCTCCGGGGGTACCTGGATAAACTCCTCAAGCTAGGATTCATCCGCCCGTCCAAGTCTCCGGCCGCCTCGCCACTCTTCTTCATCCCGAAGGCTAATGGGGAGCTGAGAGCCTGTGTGGACTTTAGGGCATTGAATGCGATAACCATAAAAAATCGGTACCCCTTGCCTCTCATCAGTGTACTTCTGGAACAGGTCAAGAAAGCTCGTATCTACACCAAGTTGGATTTGAAAGGGGCATACCATCTGGTGCGCATGAGGGACGGAGACGAGTGGAAGACCGCCTTTAAGACCAGGTTCGGCCTTTTTGAGTACCTCGTCATGCCGTTCGGTCTGTGCAACGCCCCGGCAGCCTTTCAGTACTTTTTGAATGAGGTATTCAGAGAGGAGTTGGATATCTACGTGGTCGTATATATCGACGACATCCTCATCTATTCGTCCAGTGTGGAGGAGCACGTACACCACGTCAAAGCTGTGCTCCAAAAGCTGAGGGAAAACATGCTGTTTTGTAAACTCAGCAAGTGTGACTTCCACGTCACATCCGTGGAATTCCTCGGAGTGATGCTGAGTCCAGAGGGACAGGAGATGGCAGAACGAAAGATCAAGGCGGTGAAAGAATGGCCGGTGCCCCAAAGCGTGAAGGACGTCCAAAGTTTCATTGGCTTCGCCAACTTTTACAGGCGGTTTATAGATGGATTTTCAGGATTGGTGGCCCCAATCACACAGCTACTGAGGAAGTCCAAGGAGTTTGTCTGGTCCCCTGAAGCGAACAAAGCCTTTGAGGCCCTGAAAAGCGCCTTTGGTAGGGCGCCGGTGTTGGCTCACCCCGATCCGGATCTCCCCTACGTGGTGGAAGCGGACGCATCGGATGTGGCGCTGGGGGCTATCTTGTCCCAACGCAACCACGACACAGGGGTGCTTCATCCCGTTGCGTACATGTCCCGCAAACTCAACGACGCAGAACGCAACTACCATATTGCGGAGAAGGAGCTTCTCGCAATCAAGGACGCCTTCACCGAATGGAGGCATTGGTTGATGGGGGCAAGACATGTGGTATCGGTGTACACGGACCATCGGAACCTACAGTTCATGACGGCCACAAGACACCTTTCTCCCAGGCAGCTGCGGTGGATGATCTTCTTTGCGGGGTTCAACTTCCGCATCACATATCGGCCGGGGACGGAAAACCGGAAGGCGGACGCCCTGTCCCGTCAATCTGCAGTTAAGGAACCATTGCCTGCGACCGAGCGTTCCATCATTTCCCCGAGGATGGTATTGGGGGTTATCCAACCGGATACTTTCCTGAGGGGAATAAAGAGAGGGATCAGGTCATTCGCATGGCGGAGGTGGCTCCTCAGTCACAGAGAATGGCAGCTGAAGGACGGGATACCCCTGAAGGGCAGGTGCCTATTGATACCCACGCCTAGGCTAAGGAAACAAGCATTCATCTGGTGCCATGACTCTCCATGCGCAGGTCATTTGGGCTTTGAAAAAACGGTGGCTAGCATGGGACGGCATTTCTGGTGGCCAACCATGAGAGTGGATGTCAGGAGGTGGGGACAGGAGTGTCCTACGTGTGCTACCATGAAGGCCGACCATGGCCGAACCCAAGGGCTCTTACATCCACTTCCGACCCCGGATAGACCATGGGATAGCATATCACTGGACTTCGTGGTGGGCCTACCGGTAGACCAGGGGATGACGGCAATACTGGTGGTGGTGGATTACTTGACGAAAATGGGGCACTTCATCCCCTGCAAGAGAGTCCCTACGGCCGGGGAATTGGCGTCACTACTCCTAAAGAATGTGGTACGACTGCATGGATTACCTGGGGTGATCGTGTCGGACCGGGGGTCGCAGTTTACTGCGCAATTCTGGAAGACTTGGTGCACTGCGCTGCATGTTAAGACCGCCCTGTCCACCAGCTACCACCCTCAAACGGACGGCCAAACCGAGCGCCTGAACCAATCGCTCAAACAGTATCTGCGATGTTTTGTGGACCAGGGCAGGGAAGAATGGGTCGACTTGCTATGGGTTGCAGAGATAGCCTATAACAACGCCACTCACAGCTCCACACAGTCATCTCTGTTCTATAGCAACTATGGCCAATATCCCAGGTTCTTGCCATTTCTACATCCGTTCAGAGAGGACAGGATTCCCGCCACAGCGGACAGGGTGGCACACATAAAAGATACGTTGATGCGCTCAAGGGCTGTCCTAATAGAGGCCAAGAGAAGATACAAGGCTGCGGCAGACAGGAAGAGAAGGCCCGGGCCACTGTACCGCACTGGAGACTACGTCTGGATATCCACAAGAAACATGAGGTTTCGAAAGAACAGTGTGTTCCATCCCAAGTACATGGGCCCCTATCGAATTACCAAATGTATGGGTCCCGTGAACGTGAAGGTGTGCTTGCCCCAGTCATTGCGGATACACCCTGTCTTTCATGTATCATTGCTCAAACCAGCACCCTCCAAGCCTTCTGGGACACCTAGGCCGGTATGCGTGGAGTCGGAGGTGGAGTATGAAGTGTCGGGCATACGGGCGTCCAAATGGCACAGGGGGAAGCTGTGGTACCTGGTTGCGTGGAAAGGCTATGGCCCGGAGGAGCAATCATGGGAACCGGCTGAAGGGGTTCATGCTCCGCGCTTGGTCTCCTTGTTCCATCGGCGTTTTCCTGCCAGCGCTGGACCCGTGGGGAACCGTTGAGAGGGATGATGTACTGTCAAGAATTCCTGTCATGCGAGGGGAGGAAAACGGTAACCAGCGAAAACGGACTACATCTCCCAGGATGCTTAGCGGTTGAGAGGTTATGTAAACAGGAGAGCTGTTACATAACTCAAGGAAAACACGCCCTTATGTAAACAGGAGAGCTGTTACATAACTCAAGGAAAACACGCCCTATAAAGGGAGGAACCGGGAGGTACAACGCTGTCGGATATTGTGTTTACACCGACGTACCTGCTTCGTGAAGAGCAGTGTTCCGGAGTGGTGCTCCAGTAAGGCACGAACGGAGGTAGGTCGAGTCGTTACTCCCTGGGCCGTGTCTTGCCCCATCGTCACCTGTGAAGGACCCGGAAGCTCTACCGGTCAATCATTGAGCTTCGCTTTTTGACTCGGATGAGTCAAAGCGCAGTGGCGCTTTTGCTGGTTGGAGTCGTAACTCCCAGCCCGACCAGAGATACAGGGACTGCCAGCTGTAACGCACACCAGGAGGTGTTTGCCGCGTTACAGACTTGGAAGTCCACAGGATCGATCGAGCGGCTGCTCTCGGTTCAGTCTTCTTGCTTATTGATTGGGGTATCGGTGACGCATCACCAGGAGGTGACTCCGCGTCCCGGTGCAGTCTGAGGAAGAGGTTGAGCGGCTGCTCCCTTCAGGTAGAGACCCCGGCTGGGTGTTTCCCTGACTCCTCGATTCTCCCCAACACTCTTCGTGCCCCTCACAGCCTACCGATTGGCATTGTCGGCCATTTTATTTCTGCCCTCTGTTGGCATACGCCGGGATCGGCGTATATGCAGAGGACGGTTAGGACCATCCGTGCTGTGGGCTGGTAACGTACTTAGCCTGGAGGATTCCAGTGACTATAACTTTTGTTTATTCTTTGTATTATTTTTGCCTTCATTAAAATAACTAACCCTTCACAAGTGGTTGCGTCCTCATTATCGTGTCTGTTAAACGATCCTGAGACGTTCAGGGCGTTACATTTCCTGAGCAGTTGCCAGGTGAGGCGAGGCTAATACCCAGATTTATTCGGGTAAGTGCAAAAACTTATTGTACCTTTATCCTTTTGAAAAGGTTTTTCTACTAATACGTATTCGGCTTAATTGAGCATTAATTTGATGCGTTGTGTGACCTATCATCCATAAGGGTTCACCTTGAAACATTATTTTTCATTATGTCTGTTTCTACCTTACAGGTAATTTCTTCCACACCTATTCCAGGTGCAGGTCGTATGATTTACCTTTTTCACATTTAAGTTGCAGTAGCTTACTTGGTCCTGACGAAAGCTAGGGTACATCCACCCAAGGCTGAAACATGTCGACCACCTCCATCACAGTTATTTGTTAAAACTGTTAGAAGCACTGTTTTAATTTGGCACCAAGGCAGCACTTCATTAAACTATTTTTGTGCCTTGCTCCCAATTTTATTACACCACATTCACTTATTTGCACTGCACACATCACCCCACACAATTTCTTAGAGTGGTCTTCCCATTGTAACAACATTGCCACACGAGCATCCGGGACGTATTCTGAACCCTGCCTCATGACAACTTGGTGGCATCCGGTTTCCAGATAAAAGTCCCTGGTTTCCCAAATGATGAGGCAAGCCACTTTATGTGGGTGATGGGAACCTTCGATGCATTCATAGATCTCAAAATGCATACACATATCCACAGCGATATTTTGGTAGGAACACATTTTTATGGTGCAGCTGTATGAAGTTCACCTAGCCCTATAGACTCACAGTTAGTTTTGTATTTATATCTTGGATTGGGATTTTTTCTGTTTGAGTCTTTAAACTTGCATCCCGTAGACCCCCTACTCTTTTTGAGATTCTTTTTCATTGTTGCTTGAGCAGTCCATTGGCTACGGGTCTTTTTCTCCTTCTAAGGGTTTTGAATTTCATTTTCCTTCAGACCCTCTATACCACTCTTTTGAGACACGCTTTTTCCTTGAATCATGGCAGAACTCACGGGCTTGTCCTTCGACGAGGAGGTGTTGCAGTCCATTTTGAGTACCACTCCAAGCATTTTGGAGAGTCTACCGACAGTTACCAACAATACACAAGACGACTGGCAGAGTTTACTAAATTTGAAAAAAGTACACTCTCGCACTTTCATACACGGTGCTATAATGACGGAATACTTGAGGAACAACTGTGCACCAATGGGCTTAATAGTAACGAACGCCCTCCGGTTATTCCTCACCGACAAAACTTTTCTAAAGGACTGGTCACTTATCGCGTGGCGATGCACCCGCGATTGGTTAATCCTAATCATTAGCACCGCAAAGAAAGCAGCCGACACTATATTGATCGAAATACAGACACTAGAAGGTCAAATTAAGGCATCAATCACTAGTGCCTTATACAAAAGGAATCTAGAGGAAACAAATAAATCTAACAAAGATCACAAAGATACAATTTTGTTAAACAAAATTGATAAATTCAAAAAAGATTTAGCCCGCTTTTCATTTGAGAAAGTTTATCCGTACACCAATGAGAATTATGTTCCTCCAGAATTCAATAAGAAAGGAAGGAAGTATGGGTCGAACTACTCTTCATCAGGCTCAGACACCTACTCAACAGATTCTGATGGGTCCAACACATCAGCATCACCCAACATGACTTCCTTTCCACGGTCCCGCCCGAATCGGAGGCGAGGTACACAAAATCAGTATGAACAGCCAAATCCATGGTGGCCACCTTCTCCATGGGGTTACCAGCCAATGCCTTTTGCCCATCCTATGCCTCCCTTTCAATGTCAACCACCATTCTTCGGCCAGCCTTTTTTAGGACAGGGCCGAGGACGAAACAGAGGCAGAAAGAGAGGAGAGATACAGCAACATGTACACTGGCAACAAGATCAGCCCCAACAGAATGTCCGCAACAGGAGGAATACACCACAAGCAGGACAGAGTTCGGACACGACGATCTAGTGGTCAACCTCAGTCATAGGACACTCACTACAACCGAACTCCAAGTCCTTAACAGGGGCTTGGGTTTTGTACCTACCAACGTGGGTGACCCCTTCCAATTAAGACTAGAGATTGAGAAGTTCTTTAGGAAAATACGTTTACACTTTTTCTTTAAGAACAAAGATACATCGAATGAAAACACACTAGCACTTGAGGATCATCCAAACACTGGGTTAAAACCTCCTTCCAACTTCAATCCCCCTGCCCATCTTACACCGGACTAGGTGAACGTGTTTGAGCAAGCAGTGATACACGATATCACTGCACTTGATTCTAGGAAAGACCGAGTGTACCAAAATTTATCCTATATCGAGAGACAGGCTTTAATGACACTCCAGAATGACGAGAGTATCACCATTAAGCCCGCCGATAAAGGTGGGGCTATAGTCATTCTTGATACCGATACTTACCGTAACGAGTGTCTCAGACAACTTAATGACAGCAAATCATATCGGGTTCTCACAGAAGATCCTACCACTAGACTTTCTATTGAGATCCACGATTTGGTGAGTGAAGCAAGAGAATCAGGTTGGATTACTTCACAAGAATCCGAATTCCTCATCACTAAATTTCCTGTCATGCCCTATTTCTATGTATTGCCGAAAATACATAAGACTACTAGACCACCACCGGGACGTCCCATCATTTCCGGGATAGGATCACTTTTGGAACCATTATCCACTTTCGTCGACTTCTTTCTCAGACCTATTGTCAGGGAAATGCAGACTTTCCTACAAGACACCAAGGATGTCTTAAGATTATTGCCACAAATTGCTTTCAACTTAGAGACTGACCTATTGGTCAGTTTCGACGTTGAATCTCTTTACACTTGTATTCCTCAAGAGAAGACCCTTGAAGTCATCAGGGGCCTTCTGGACACTAGAGATTGTGATACCATAACACCAACACACTTCATCATGGAATGTGCCAGACTGGCGATGATGGAGAATTTCTTCAGGTTTGAAGAAACCATCTTTCTCCAAGTCTCTGGTACGTCAATGGGGAGCATTTTTGCTCCCAGTCTGGCCAATCTCTATGTTCACGGTTTCGAACAAGACACAGTGCTCACTGACCAGAACCCTTTCCGCGGGCAAATTGCCTGTTGGAAAAGGTACATAGATGATATTTTGGTAGTCTGGCACGGCACTGTTGCCACCCTTTTGGACTTCCATTCATGGCTGAACTCCCAGAATGAATTCCTGAATTTCACTGTTACTTATGATAAGAACAGACTTCCTTTTCTGGACATCACTATCTACCCTGCACTAGGCACTCTGGGCAGCGAATTGTATAAGAAACCTCAGACAAAGAATTCTCTTCTGAGTTTTCATAGCTACCATCCAAAATCACTCCGACAGAATTTGCCAGTAGGACAGTTCCTAAGAGATCGTAGGAATTGTTCTACGAAGGACAGTTTCTTGTCTCATGCTGACCAACTCTCAAAACAACTGAAAGCCAGACAATATCCATCCCATCTGGTGAGAAAAGCATATAAACGGGCGTCCAACAACAACAGAGATGCCTTACTTGAACCTCCAGTTCCTAAGGAACCGTTGACCAGAATGACGATAGTTACCACTTTTAGCACATTTTCCAACAGTGTCCAAAAGTCGGTACGAAGACACTGGCATATTCTAAATGTTGCGAATGAGAAGATTCCACCCCCTCTGTTTTCTTTCAAACGAGGGACGAGCTTGCGCGATAACCTTGTTCATACAAGACCCAAAAGCAAGCAACCCTTGGTAGCGTCAACACTGTGGGACCTTCCACCAGTACAGGGCCACTATCCCTGTGGTTCCTGTTCTGTATGTCCCCAGAAACAACAAGCAAAATCAATTGATCTAGGGTTGGCCAAACCTTGGATTTTACGAAAACATACAAACTGTAATTCTGACAAGGTGATTTATCAGATAACATGCCCTTGCTCACTTCGATACATTGGCATGACCACACGTAAGATCAAGACTCGTATCAGTGAGCACAAGAGCACCATAAGGCGCAATAAACAAGCTACCAGATTGACTAGTCACTTTCTTGCTCTTAATCACAAACCTGAGGACCTGAGATGGATTATCTTGGAACAACCTTTTATTCCATCGCATATCAGTGATATTACGAAATTTCTTTTCCTCAAAGAGCAGAAATGGGTGTTGAAATTGAAGAGCAATGTCCAGGGTTTGAATGACCAGATACCATGGACATCGTTGTGATGACGTGCAACTTTGAGTGCCAATGTAGTTTTTCGCGAGTTTCCCTATACAACCTATGTTGGTATACTTGACTTTAATCAGGAGTATAGAGTGCCAGCGCGATTTCTTGTGAGACTTATAACAACACTGTTACATCACTGGTTTTTATCACTAGCCTCATCACTGCTGGCAGAACATATTGTTTTTCCCTAGGCGCTCATTTGTCATAATATTAAAAGCGCATACTACTTGGTACACTTTGATCACTCTCAATCATCATTCTAGAATCATTACAACAATGGATTTTGGGTCCCGTAACAAGACATGCAAGCGTCCCAATATATTACTATATTCTGGGGATGAACTTTCACTGACTAGGTTATTGGATCGCTCGGCATTCCAACTACTAATCCCAGGATGCCCGGATCACGTGTTACCTTGTGTGATTCTCCCCTTAGATTCATAATAGCACAGTTAAACCTCCTGCGTTTGACCACCAGTTCGTTATTGTCGGGAGATATTGTTAGGAGAACATGTCATCTCTCCCGTATACTGTTACGCGTATTTAAAATATCAAAATATTATAAGCGCGTTCTACTGGGTACACTTCGATCACTTTCATTCTGTACTTCGAATCATCATAATAATAGATCTAGTGTTCCATAACAAGACATGATAGTATCCCGTAACACTTTTTTCTAGGGATGGACTACCGCTGATTAGGTTAATGTACCGCTTGACACTCTAACTACAACCCCCATGATGCCTGGATCACGTGCTACCGCGTCATCGATGGGCGTCCACTGTGGACGCTATTCCGGCATCTTTTTCTTTTGGAGAGTTTAAAAGACTGACGGCATCAAGACCGCTTACCTCCCCTCCGGCTCAGCAGTTGCCCGAGGTACCGACGGAGAGGTAAGACCGGTGCACTATTTGCAATACCGCTTATATACAACTACATGGGCTGCTTGCATGGCTTGATCTGCACGCTACTTATGGCTTGCACACGAGAGTCTTTCTATTTGTTATGCCGCTGCAGCCATATGAGAAGGGCGTTAAGCTAGCTCACTTTGAATCGAGTTTTCGAACATTATTTGTTTCCTCTGGTACTTTGTGTACATATTTTGTCTTGACAAACGAAACTGCATATATTAGTAGAGATGAGTGCAGCCAACATCATTTCTTTGTGCCTGCACACTAGGTAACAACGCTACGATATTTCTCTATTTTTTTAAGACTACCATCAGCAATATCCAGCTCAGATAGGGCTCCACCCCGGTCACATGACTATGCCTGTGTGTTTCTGCCCCGGGTTTTTTAAGGCTAAGCGTCTCCCACTTTCTTAAGGTAGTGTGTCACATTATACGATGGACCATGCCTCTTATTCATTATTTCAGAGCGGTGCCTCCTGTTTCCTGAGCAGTTGCCAGGTGAGGCGAGGCTAATACCCAGATTTATTCGGGTAAGTGCAAAAACTTATTGTACCTTTATCCTTTTGAAAAGGTTTTTCTACTAATACGTATTCGGCTTAATTGAGCATTAATTTGATGCGTTGTGTGACCTATCATCCATAAGGGTTCACCTTGAAACATTATTTTTCATTATGTCTGTTTCTACCTTACAGGTAATTTCTTCCACACCTATTCCAGGTGCAGGTCGTATGATTTACCTTTTTCACATTTAAGTTGCAGTAGCTTACTTGGTCCTGACGAAAGCTAGGGTACATCCACCCAAGGCTGAAACATGTCGACCACCTCCATCACAGTTATTTGTTAAAACTGTTAGAAGCACTGTTTTAATTTGGCACCAAGGCAGCACTTCATTAAACTATTTTTGTGCCTTGCTCCCAATTTTATTACACCACATTCACTTATTTGCACTGCACACATCACCCCACACAATTTCTTAGAGTGGTCTTCCCATTGTAACAACATTGCCACACGAGCATCCGGGACGTATTCTGAACCCTGCCTCATGACAACTTGGTGGCATCCGGTTTCCAGATAAAAGTCCCTGGTTTCCCAAATGATGAGGCAAGCCACTTTATGTGGGTGATGGGAACCTTCGATGCATTCATAGATCTCAAAATGCATACACATATCCACAGCGATATTTTGGTAGGAACACATTTTTATGGTGCAGCTGTATGAAGTTCACCTAGCCCTATAGACTCACAGTTAGTTTTGTATTTATATATTAAACAACATCACAACCATTAGTAATTTTTAGAGAATTACATCTCCAAATTTTCATTTCCATGCCTTAGAGTCACACTTCTAACAGCGAACAGTTTCCAAATGGAGCATGAGACATGTCAGTGATGTGTGGCACCATTAGGTTGTCACCCACGACTAAATACGTGTGATCCCCTTTAACCTACCCCTTTTTACAAGTGCATTGTTTTAGTTCAGAAACAGCAATTCCTGAGCCATCCTTCAAGAGATACATAATCTACCTCATGCTACTTCTGAAAGGACATCTAGTGCCCTGAAAATAGCTAAGTTGATAGTTGGGAGGGTCACTTAGTGGAATTTATTGCAAAGGGAACCCTTGAGCATTATGATCAGCTATATACTGTTATAATGTGCCATGTAGCCAGGTGGCAAATAATGTATGCCTGGGATGACATTGCTAGGCATTGCACTTTAGTGCTTCTCATGTCTAGAGTGCTGCAATCACTGGGAGGACCTCTCTTTCAAGGCCCAGGACCTTCTTGGAAGGCCCTCCCATCCCACCACAGGAGCCCCCAGCTGTCACCATTGCACAGTAGGTTCCTACATATCACCTACAAGTGATATTTGTAAGAGCATCAAATGCAGCATGACGGGGAGTAATGTGCACAACTATTTAACTCCTATACGTGTAGATTGAATGTTTTTTATCCTCAGGTTTGGCAGACCATAAGAGATGTTTTTTGTTGTTGTTGTCCTCATTAGCCTCAGATTCACTGTCTGCAGCACTTCCATCCAAAGTCCATTCACTTATGCTGGGAACAGTAGTGTCTGATACTGCCACACTTGACCAAAAACCCTGTCAGTTGCACTTCACCACATTTTCCCTTATATTCGACTCTCCCTGCTGAACACCCAAGAAGGAAGCGAGACCGAGATGGGAGGACGATAAAAGATTGGGAGTGGCATGTGCTTTACGGAGGTCTCGTTTAGGCTTAATCATTGGACCGTCCCTTCCTATCCTCATCCTAGTCCCTGTCTATAATGCTCCAGCCATTCTGCCATCAGGAGCCAAAAAGCATATCTCTTCTTTTCTAAAGAGACTGCATCCAACCTAAAAATATATTCTAAGGATGCTCTCTCTATAAGCATGGAAGGATTCCAGTTAGTCCATTTCTTGCATATTTCTCTACAAGCCAACAGCACTGAATAAAATATTAATTTTTGCTTATCTTTATTATATTTGCTCACTTCTTGCACCACACCAAAGAAAACGAGAAGAGGGCTTACCTGAAACTTTATCTTCAAAATGTCAGTCAATGCCTTATTCCCCTCACCCAAAAATACCTGAATCTTTGAACATCTCAAGAACATGTGTATGTCATCTGCCATCCTCTGACCACATTTAGGACACGCCACTTCTCCTCTATTTCTGAATTTTGACAACTTATGTGGTGTCCAATACACCCTGTAAATTGAAAAAAGATGGTTCCTCCTTTAATAGGCAGGTGTGATCACTTGGAATAGCATAGAAAAAGATACTTGCCATAACTTCTCCAGAGTTGGTTCCGGCAAGCATCTCCCCCACAGTTCTTGAAATCCCCCTCGACTTCCTCCATCAGCCAGAAGTACCAATGTGCTGTTTCCTTTTTCTTAGGTCCAAAAAAGATCAAAGCTTCTTCAAACTCACTCAAACCTCCTTCCCTATTGTTCAAAGACTGGAACCAACTCTGAATTTGTAAATATTTAAACCTTGAGACTTTGTGGTTCGTTATGCGTTGAAAACCTTCCCAAGGAATCAGTAGCTCTTCCTCTAATAGGTCTTCCCATTTCTCTATACCAGCTTTCCTTAATGCTCCTACCAGTTTATCCTTCGTCCAGTCGGGTGATCCAGGTGAGTCCCAAATAGGGGCCATGTTGCTGTAGTATAGCATTTTTAGTTTCCAAGTATTTTGGGTCTGACAAATTCATCATGAAGCCCAAGTCCCCTCCTTCTACTCCTTTTAGCAATCCAGAAAATAGCCTCCCAATGTCTGATCCCCAAGGTCTATCCAAAAGCATCCTGACATTTTTAAGTCGAAAAGCCCACGCATATAATTGCAAATCCGGGAGAGCCAACCCCCCTTTTTCTCTCCTCTCCCGCAATTTCTTCCACGAGATATGAATGAACCAATCTTTCCCTGTAATTTTATGAGGCATGCTTCTTTCAAAGGCAAAGGTAGAGTATTAAATAGAAAAGTGAGCTTTGGGAGGATAATCATTTTTACTAAATTCACTCTCCCAAATATTGCATGGGGTAGGTGTGCCCAACCTACCATCAGATCACATACCTATTTCTTGACTCTATTGAAATTTGTTTCCGCCATTTTATTAATGTCCTGGGTCACTCTAACTCCCAAATATCCCATTTCAGTTGTGGTTCTTTCTTCCCCACTATCCAAATTCCAAATCATTATCTGTGTCTTTCCCCTATTTATCTCGTACCCATTAACTCTTCCAAAGCACTCAGCTATTTTTACTACCTGCACCATTGTATTTTGCAAGTCTGCTGTATATATCAGCAGCAAAAGACACACAATTGATGGACGGAATGCAGAACAAATTAAAACATTCTCCCCCAGTCAAGAGATCTGGGTTAAATCCATCATTCTTTTGCTCACCATACCACCCCAGTTTAGACCTGGCCAAATGCAAATCAGTCTTGACCCTGTGCCTCATGGGAACAGTCCAGCCTGAACTGTCAAGCCATGTCCTCCCTGGACCGGAAACAAGCATCCTAGGACCGGTTTTAGAGTTTCACCCCTCTTCAGCAAGGATAGCTAGATTCAAGTGGTACAGTGAGCCTGGGACCTACGTCTAGGCATACCCGGCGCACTTAGAGTGAGAAAGAAAACGACACACAACTGATGGACGGAATGCAGAACAAATCAAAACATTCTCCCCCAGTCAAGAGATCTGGGTTAATTCCATCATTCTTTTGCTCACCATGCCACCCCAGTTTAGACCTGGCCATATACGAATCAGTCTTGACCCTGTGCCTCATGGGAACAGTCCAGCCCGAACTGCCAAGCCAGGTCCTCCCTGGACCGAAACAAGCATCCTAGGACCGGTTTCGGGGTTTCACCCCTCTTAAGCCAGGATAGCTTGAATCCAGTGGCACAGTGAGCCTAGACCTACGTCTAGGCATACCCGGTGCACTCAGGGCGAGAAAGCAAAAGACACACAATTGATGGACGAAATGGAGGACCTGGGTTCAAACTAGAATGGCATGGTGAGCAAAAAAAACGATGGATTTAGGCCCAGATCTCTGTACTGGGGTGAATGTATGACATTGTTGTGTGCACTGGAATCAAGCTATCCTGGCAGAAGAGGGGTGAAAACCCGAAACCGGTCCTAGGATGCTTGTTTCCAGTCCAGGGAGGACCTGGCTTGGCAGTTCGGGCTGGACTGTTCCCATGAGGCACAGGGTCAAGACTGATTTGCATATGGCTGGGTTCAAACTGGAATGGCATGGTGAGCAAAAAAAACAATGGATTTAGGCCCAGATCTCTGTACTGGGATGAATGTATGACATTGTTCTGCATTCTGTCCATCTACTGTTGTTTTTGCATTTGTCACCCTGAGTGGGACGGGTATGCCTAGACGAAAGTCCTGTGCTCTCCATGAGACTGGAATCAAGCTATCCTGGCTGAAGAGGGGTGAAACCCCGGAACCAGTCCTAGGATGCTTGTTTCCAGTTCAGGGAGGACCTGGCTTGGCAGTTCGGGCTGTACTGTTCCCATGAGGCACAGGGTCAATACTGATTTGCATATGGCTGGGTTCAAACTGGAATGGCATGGTGAGCAAAAAAACGATGGATTAAGGCCCAGATATCTGTACTTGGGTGAATGTATGACATTGTTCTGCATTCTGTCCATCAACTGTTGTTTTTGCATTTGCTACCCCGAGTAGGATGGGTATACCTAGACGTAGGTCCCGTGCTCTCCATGCCACTGGAATCAAGCTATCCTGGCTGAAGAGGGGTGAAACCCCGAAACCGGTCCTAGGATGCTTGTTTCCAGTCCAGGGAGGACCTGGCTTGGCAGTTCGGGCTGGACTGTTCCCATGAGGCACAGGGTCAAGACTGATTTGCATATGTCTGAGTTCAAACTGGAATGGCATGGTGAGCAAAAAACAATGGATTTATACCCAGATCTCTGTACTGGGGTGAATGTCTGACATTGTTCTGCATTCTGTCCATCAACTGTTGTTTTTGTATATATCAGCAGGTCATCGGCATACAATGCCAGTTTCCTTTCCCAACCTTTACATTGAAACGGAACAATCCTCCGATCTGCCCTCAGCTTTCTTGCTAATGGCTCCATATAAAGATTGAACAAAAATGGGGATAAAGGGCATTCTTGTCTAGTCCCTCTCATGATGTTAAAAGCTGATGTTGATATCCCATTTCTAAGATTTTTGCCCCTGGGCTCTTTTGAAATCCTGCTATTGCTCTACAAAATCTATCCTTCAACTTAGCCGCTCTCAGAACTGATAGTACAAATTCCCAATTGACCTGATCGAACGCTTTGGTTGCGTCTATAACAATCACTGCTAGAGGAGCTTTATCTACTGTAGCCAAAGCTATTGCTCCTATAAGGGAATAATTAAGCTCATGTAGTGACCTTCCTCACATAAACCCTGTCTGGTCATCACGCCCCAAATCCCCCATAACTCCATTAAGACTTTCCGCTAACAATTTTGATAATATTTTATAGTCACTCTTCAAAAGTGGCACTGGACTGTATGAGTCGCAGCTGTTTTTGCTCTTGCCAGGTTTCATAATTTGAGAGATTGCGGCTTCCGCCCACGACTCTGGTTGAGGTCCCCCTTCCATAAAGATCTTGTTATACAACTTGGTTAAAATCGGGGACAATGTATCTGCTACTGCACTATACTGTTCCAATGATAGACTATCTGGGCCAGGAGCTTTACCCCGTTTACCCTTTTTCATAGCTTGTTCCACTTCCCCTTCCTGAATATCCTCATTCAAAGTAAAAAAACTTTCCTCCTCCAAAGCGTCTACCAAACCCTGACTCAACCACCTATCCCTGTCTTCTTCTGATGACACTAGATCCTCTTCATATAATTTTTTAAGCAACTATAAAAAGCGCCCTCTACCTCTTTTCTATTTATTAGCAACCTCCGGGTCCTGTGACACTTTATTTCCTGTATCAGATTCTTTACCTGATTCTTCCTAATCTGCCAGGCTAGCAACTTCCCACAATTTTCCCCATACTCAAAATACCTTAATTTACTTGTTTCCCATCTCTCCCTTACCCTTTTTTCGAGGATAGAAGCAAGTTTAAGTTTCATGTCCAATAATTTTAGTTGTCTTGATTGTATCTGATTACTGCTAACCAGGTCTTCTTCGGCTGCACTTATATTCTCCTCCACCTCTCAAATGTCTTCCCAAAAAACTCTCCTCTTAGGTGCTGCACAGCTTATCAAGATCTCCCTTAATAGGCTCTATAAGAGTCCCACACCACTCCCGCAGGGGCCGAACCCCAATTAACCTAAAAACAATCAGCTGTCTCCTCTTTCAATCGCTTCACTACCGCCTGAACCAACATTAAGGTAGGATCCATAGTCCACCTGAAATGTACGAATCCTCCGTGAGAAAAATTTCTAAAACTACTGCAGAGTGGTCTGACAAATGAATCCCTATGAGTTCGATATTTTTTAGTTGTTCCCTTAAGCCAGAGTCCAACAAAAAATAATCTATCCTGGACTGATGATGGCACTTCCTGTTGGGATATGTGTAACCTCTTTTGTCCCCCATTCTCCATCTCCATTTATCACACTACGCCAGTTGATTCATCATTAATTTTACTTGTGCTCTCATTTTATGGTTTACAATCGCTCTACTACTTATCGATCTGTCCTGGATACTATCTATTACTACATTAAAGTCCCCTGCCCAAATTATTGGGTCTGAGAAACAAGCCAACTCCACCATCTTGCAGAGGTACTATATCATCCAAATTTGGCCCATAATATCCTACTATTGTATAAACATGGTCCCAGGCTTTTAATTTTGCTATGATCCATCTGCCTCTACTATCTGAAATACTTTCTAAAATTGCCACATTTGGGTCTCGTTTTACCAGTATCGCCACCCCTTTGGTAACAATAGTTTGTTTAGTACACACCAATTGCTGCACCCACCTTCTAGACTCAATAACCTCTTTGCACTCTCTCTCTGTCAGATGCGTCTCTTGAAATATAGAGACCTGGGCAGTACAATCTTTAATATATTGCAAAATCCGCTCTCTTATAGACCTCACCCGTAACCCATTAACATTCCAAGATAGCTTCTGTCCCTCTCCCATACTCCTTTCTTACTCCCCTTCTCTAATAGTAAATCAGCGTCTTCTGAGGACATTTTTTTACTTTTCTCCCTAAAAACTCATCATCCAGTGACCCCTACCCCTTCCCTCCCCCCTTCATGGAGAACCTCCCCCCTTAATGCTGGTAATATCCTATGGGTTAACCTCCAAGTGAGCTTTGAGCCAAATAATGATTGTGTTACAGGAGTCCTAACTCTTAAAAATCATCGATTCTCTTTTTGCCTATTTACAAGATGCTAAAAAGTCATCTACTTCACTCACTCCTCTGAAGTTATGCATCTTGTTATTCATCATAACTTTTAATCCAGCCGGAATCTCATTTGCACCGAGGCCCCTAGCTCCATCAGTTGGTTCATTCTCTTCCGCAGATCCCATTGCCTGTTGGAAGTGATATAAGAAACATCAGACCTGATTTCATTGGAGATCTTCACTACTTTTATTTTCAAAGCTCTAGATAAAGCCTTCTCTTTCAGGGAGTAAGTGAGGAAATTCACCAGGATCCTCCTGGGTTTACTTCTATTGAGATTAAGCCTAAAGGGGCCCCTATGAACTCTCTGTATATCCTTATCAATTTCCTGATCAGACTTTTCCAGCTGTAACCACGTTTTGATCAGCCTAACTACGAAACTTTTCAAATCGTCTCCCTCCACCCCTTCTGGAACGTGAAGAATCCATAGATTATCTTTCCTCTAATTATTTTCCATCTTTTCCTCCAAATCCTGATGCCCCTGTTCTTTCAGCATTAAGACTTTTATCTCGTCCTTATTTGCTTGTACCTTGCCCTTGAGCTCTTCAATCGTCACCTCAAGGGCTGTTGTTCTACCCGTCAATTCATCAATCTTTTTCTCTAAAGCCTTGCATGCTAACTTTCTCTATTTTTAGTTTTTCACAGATACTTTAAATCTGCTCCTAATCTCCGACGTAAGTGCTGCTATTAAATCTCCCAACACTGCTCCCCCGGTATTAGCTTCCACCTGCTCCCTCTGTATGGTGTCCTTCCTCCGGTCAGTACTGCAGCTGTATTCTGGGCCAAGCTCTCCTACTGCCTTTTTCCTACTTGCCTCCCCCATTTCTGGATCTAAAAGGGTGACATCTCCGTCCTTTTGATTTTCCATGTGCTTCAAACCCTCTATGTCCTCTACCTGTAGTGGTGAAAACCTATTTGGGCTACATACATTCCCACAGTCAGCCGGTACTTCACCAATTCGGTTCTCTGTCTGTCCCTTCGTGATCTTTCCTTTGTGCTCCTCCTTATTTGCCATGCCAACATCACTTAGTATTAAGGTCTTTGGAAGTACTTTAAAAAAAGTCCTAAGAGATGGGATGACCTTTACCTTCCGATCCTTACTCATACACTTCTTTACCAACCCCTCTTGGCAACCCATTTTCTGTGCTTTCACCAACAGTTTCCTAACTACTGGAGCTCTAACTACTGGGGCTCCTTCTCCTTTACTTCCTCCTTTTGCTCCTCCACCCAGATCGGGTGTCCACACTGCACACTGATCAAGAAAAAAAAACTTAGGGCCCGATTCACAGAACTAACTTAAGACAAAATCCTAAACTTACTACCATGTTGGTATTTACAGAAGGCACTTACTCATTTTGGTATTCACATACGGCACTTACTCATTTCGGTATTCACAGAAGTTAGGAGTCCTAACTTTAGGACTCCTCAATGCCTTCTGTGAATACCGAAAGTCTTAAAGTTAGGATTTTTCTCAGTTTAAGAGTAGTAAAGTTCCTAACTTTACTACTCTTCCGCACCGATTCAAGACCCATCGCCGAACCACGGGAAGAAGTGTGCCACATGCGCACTTGGTTCTGATGCCTCGCTAAGCAACCAGGAAGAAGTGCGCCACATCCACATTGGGTCCTAAAGCATCGCCAAGAAAACCGTCACAGCACCTGCGGTGCGGATGCAAAAGATCACGCATCGTACCGGACCATCGCATCGCACCGGATCGTGACCACGCATCGAGGCACCATCTAGTCACATTGTAACCCAAATGCTGTAGGAAACAGACGCATCCCCTCCTCTCGGGAAGGAACAGACGCATCACCTCCCCTGCACTGTAGTAAGGAACTGAAGCATCACCTCCCCCGAAGCAAAGAACTGACGCATCACCTTCCCTGCCACCCTTTTGTTTGTTTTGCGTGACGCATCTAAGGTAATTTGTGGGAAAAGGGTTGCATTTACAACTTGCATTAAACTAAACTATTTCTACCATTTGAAAGCCTTTTTTTTGATAATGTATTGTGGATTTTTGCCATTTGGTCTTGTTTGGATAAAGATTACTTATTTTTCTAAACTGGAGTGGTGTCCATTTGTAGTGTTTTCACTGTGTTACTGTATGTGTTCACAAATGCTTTACACACTGCCTCTGAGATAAGCCTGTCTGCTTGTGCCAAACTACCAAGGGGGTGAGCAGGGGTTATTTTAGGAGTGTATCCCCCTTACCCTGACTAAAAGCAAGGTCCCCTATTTGGACAAAGGTACCTACCTCTGCCAACTAAAGACCCCATTTCTAACAATTACCTTCATCTATTTGCATGAGGTCGTCAACTTCCTTCTGAATCATAATTGTTGCATTAGTATCATGAATCGATATCCTCTTAGGAGCGAGAAGAGTGGTACAATAAGAGCAACAAAGGGGAGACACTGAACCAGAACACAGCAAGAAATCAGAATCACAATGAAATAAATCGCCTTTTTAAGAATCCAGCCCCATCCATCAAAAAGTGACCAACTCAAGTTTCCACACTCCATTCCTTTTACATTTTCCAAGATGTATAACATGTGCTGGGTAATATTCTTTATTAAATTTGTGATCCCGACTACACACTGGTCTCCTACTGCAGCGCACACACCATCACTCTTAGCGAGAATGAAATTACCGGTATATCTAGTTTGCTCGGAATGTATCTGCATACTTTCCAATTGGGTGGTGATATTGTGCAAAGCTGCTACTGTAGAGGTAGACAATATCTGCAGCTTACATCCAAAATATTCTCTGGCTCTTTCACCCTTGGCCATTGCAGTACCACCAAAGGTAATAATGGAAGAAAGAAGATACCCAAAAGTGATACCATTGCTAAAATTATTGACTTCCAAATCTGTCACTCCGTCACAAAACTCCACAGTCAATGTTCTTTTTACCCATCTTATAATAGGCTTTCGGTACTTACAGGGTACTCCCAGGGGCAGCACCATTCCTTGATCAACATCATCTGTACCATTATAAACATTTGAATAAGTGCCATTGGACAAGAAATAAAATCTTGGGTGTGCATAAAGTGGACCTTGATAATCTACAGGGGCATATCTAGTATTCATTCTGGAGGTATTCAGAAGCTTCTTTTTTACTAGAGACATTGTATTCTTAAACTATTACTCCAGAGCAATTAACATACAAAAATGCGTCAGTACTATTAATTATCGGGCAACATGCAGGGTAATATCCAGCTTTTTGAGTAACCGTTAATTCTTGGAAATGCCAGCCCACTAAGGTGATGTTCTGCTCTTTCATATACAGGTTATCACAATACGTGTTATTATCACACCCTCGGTACCCCTTTCCTCGTGGCTTTCTATAATGCAGACAAGGACCAGGATATCCCATACCAAACTCACCCCTTACCTCTATAAAGTGGGCTTGACAAGCATACGTGTAATTTACAAGTGACAATGGGTATGCAGGTCATAGACTTGTAACATATTCAGTGGGATAACAAGCTATACCTGCCCCAAAAATATTTTATGTGTGTCTAGGATACATTACTTGGGGCTGCTCTTTTTGTGCGGATTTGGGAAATAACCATGTTCTCAACATTTGACGAGACATTTGGACCCAGGACATCCCTCCTAGAATCAATAGCAGTAAAATCACAAAAATAGTACATACCATCTTTTTCTTAATTGACCAAAATACACGTGTATGAACAAGAGGAATCACCGGCTGCTCTTCATCAGCAACCATTCTGCCAAAGAGATGCATAGCAAATGATGAAGCAAAGGGGACAAAATGTAAGCAAGAGGAATATACAAGTGTCCAGTGACTGTCAGAGCCTCACTGGTACAGGCTCCTATTGTTCATCAAAACGTTGGTGCTCTTGAGCACTGGCGGTGCAGCTTGCTCTGTCCTAAGTTCGGGTCCCCACATCTTCCAGGATAATGTACCCCCAAGGGGATACTTTTGATCTGTCCTGTCCAATATCAAACAGTGCACAAGTCTCACATCACCCTAAACTAATTCTGTTGGTACTATAGCAAAGAACACCTAACTTACACAGTCCATCCCTACCTAATCTGACTTCTCCTTTGGTGCACTGTTGCTCCGCTGAGGGCGCAAATTGTACCTATTGACTCTAGGAACAGAGCTATCAACAAAAAGGGGATCCTGGATAGCCTGTACTGCTGCATTCAGCACTTCATCACTTTCCTCATGCGTTTTTGTCCTGGTTAGCCTGGCATCACTGAAAGGGATAAATCGAGGCACCGTTTCACACTCAGAATCCCCTACTCTGTATCTTGGCCTTTGGTCTTCGGGAAGAGGCAGAGGCACCCTTTTACAATGGGTGGCATGCACCCAGTTCTTTCGACCAGCAACCTAGACAACTGTGCGTGTAGCCAGGAGGACCTGCTGTAGTCCTTTCCAACGCGGCTCCAAACTCTTCTTCCTCTGAAAACTTTTGATTAAAATGTAGTCAGCACGCCGAATATCATGTCTGGGCTCCTCTGGTGTAGCTGGCAGGAATTCTCGGACCTGTTTGTGAATAGAACGCAAACTTTCAGTTGACTGGCAAAGATAATCTATCAAAAATGGGTATTCAATATCAGAAAACCGCTGAGGGCGCGGGACACCCAACACATTTGCCGGGCATCCAAACAGGACCTCGTACGGTGACAATCCTGTCCTAGAATGTGCTGTTGTTCTTGTTGACAAAAGAGCCAATGGTAAAGCATCTGGCCACTGTAACCCTGTGGTCTCCTGAATCTTCGATAGTTTAAGCTTGAGAGTGCCATTGTACTTCTCAACCAAACCTGCTGACTGTGAATGATTGACAGCATGAGACTTCTGTTTTATGTGCAAACCATCACAAATTAACTGAATTACCTTGGCATTAAAGTGACTTTTGTTATCACTCCAAATCAAACAGGGCAAGCCGAAACAAGGAAAGAACTCCTAAAGGAGCACCTTGGCAGTCGTAACAGCTGTATTGCCTTTAGTGGGATAAGCCTCAACCCATTTACTAAAAGCACAGACTACCACCAAAGCATACTTCAAATTATTGCAGTGGTCTAACTCAATATAGTCCATCTGGAGGACCTCAAAGAGAAGATGGGTGGTGCAAAATTACCGGGTGGTGTACAGGTACCCTTCCCATGATTGTGCATCATGCACACCATGCAGTACTTCACTAAATGTGCAGCTGTCTTCGAAATCTTGTCATTCTGCCATACAGGATCCAACAACTTGCAAATACCCTTAGCACTACTATGGGCTGGGCCATGGGCCATTGTGACTACAGGAAGAACATATGCATCTGATAACATCCATCTTTGCTTCCCTGATTTGTCAATCCAACATCCCTCATTGTTCAATTGGGCTGTACTTTCTTGCCATATTGCCAGTTCCTCTATTGTGGTCTCACTTTGTATCACATTCACATTTGTCAAGTGTGTCCTCAAACATGGTAACTTCAGGCACCCACCTAACAGGACCTGCTTTGAACAAAGTTATGTGCATCTCCGAAGGCATATTGGCTGTCAGTATAAATATTGACAACCAATCCCTCACTCAATTCGCAAGCTCAGCAGTTTTGGCCGATAGGGAACTTGTAATGTCTCAACCACTTTACGCACCATGGTGATAGCATATGCAGCAGTTGTAGTGCCATCTGGTAATCTAAAACAAGGACCATCATCATATAGTTCCCCTTGCGGGTCAGATAAGGGAACATCAGTCAAGTCTACCTGTCATTTCGTCTCTTCTTCCATCTGGAAGATACAATCATGTTTATCAATCTCATTACTCTCAGAAGGGAGGGGCAGTAACATGGCTGGATTCAGAAGGGCATATCTTTTAATCGTGATATGTTTGGCAAACAATGTTAGTTCATAGCCAATCAGACGTGCACTGGTGAGGTGCTGTGTCTTTGTCTTGTTCAAAAGTGTATCCACAGCATGGGGTACCATAACTGTGAGATCAGTATCAAGTACACGTCGAGCCGATTGTCTTATTGACACAGCCACGACCGCTCTTAGACAGCTCAGGAGGGCTCTTGCGACAGGGTCAAGGACAGCAGAGAAATAAGCACACGACTGTTGCTTCTCTCCAAATAGTTTTGTTAAAACAGAAACGGCACAACCAGCCATCTCATGGACGTACATAACAAACGGTTTACTGTAATTAAGGGTGCCAAGTACTGGAGCTGAACAAAGCGCAGTTTTCAATTGCTCAAAAGACCGCTGACATTTAGATGTCCAAGGCAGGGGCTCATTTAATGGTTAGTGCAAGCAAGGGTGTGGTTAGTAGCGAGTCGTTAGGTATCCACTGGCAACAGTAGGAAGTGATACCTATAAAAGCAAGCACATCTTTCTTAGTCTGTGGAATGGGCATTTTAACAATGGTACTGATGCCTATAGGGGTCAATTACCAACTCTTCTTTGACAATAGGTGACCTAAATAGGTGACCTACGTGTGACAATACTGAAATTTAGAAAGAGATACATTATGGCCATGCTGAGCTAAGTGTAGCAATAACTTAACTGTACTGTCTTTACAACCTTGTTCGGTATCAGAAACAATAAGGAGGTCATCAATATTCTGCACCAATGCATTAACTCGAATTGGCTGTTTAAAGCTTGACTATAGATACTTGGACTTTCAGTATAACTCTGAGGAGCTTGTCAGAATCTAAAGCTTCTGCCAGCTCGTGTAAACCCAAACACATCATGCTTTCTGGATGAATAGGAATACTAAAGAATGCATTTTTCGAATCAATGACATAAAATAATTGAGCAGTAGAAGGAATCATTGTCAAAAGAGTAGTAATGTCAGAGACCACTGGAAACTGGGGAAGCCCTATTTTATTAACTTCACGCAAGTCAATCACAAAACGATAAACATCTTCATGTTCATCAGGGGAACCTCAGGGTGTCCGCTGAAGAATGGGAAGAATGGTGCCATTACAAACATTGGCAGTCATCTCTTCAACCACTCCCCTTTTAATCAAATCCTGAATAATTTGCAATAAGGCTCGCTCTCCTGTCTGTGGTATTTTATACTGAGGGATATGGGCAAAACAGCACCATCCTTAACTTGTATCGCGACTGGAGGTATCTGCAGTAGCTCCACATCTATGTCACCTGTTGCCCACAAAGTGGGTGGGACATCAGCAAATTCAACAGGAAGAGGCGCATCTTTGGACAAACACTGTTTAGCATGTAACACATCTGGCCCCATTGTCATATAAACACCTGCCAGAGAACAATAAATAGTAGCATGCAATTTCTTCAACAAATCCAAACCCATCAAATTGTCACCACAGTTAGCTGTCAGCAAGAATGGCGAATCCACAGTGAGAGGACCAATGGTCAATGCAAGTAGTCTTGAAATGGGGCTTACAACCGGTACCCCAGAAAAACCCTCCGAAACGTTATTATGGTCAGACAGAGCTGCCCCACGGACCATATTTAGAGAAACACAACTTTTTGTAGCACCTGTGTGCACCAAAAATTCCTTGGTCGAACCTTGCAGTTCCACTGTTACATAAGGACCACACTGGTCTACAGGTATCGGTACTGGTCCCATACTCTGTCCCTAGCTGTCCTAGCTATAAGACATCGCCGTCACTTCCTCTACATCATAATCATCATGATAGTACTGTCCAGCCCGAGGGTCATCAAAATAATTATTATCAGAACGACCCTGCGAGGCTGCAGCATTCTAAGCCCTATCAGCCCCACCAGCTCCACAAACTCATCCACGAGAACCTCGTCGTCTGGGGACTTCCACCTTCTGCAAATGCACAGGACTCTCATTACACCAGTGACCCTCCTCCTTAGAGTACGCGCATTGATTTGGCCCCAAAGGCATCGCATTCGGCTGCCTACTAGTGCGTGGAAGCTGTCAGGCAGAACCACCACGTCCTGTGCCATTTCCTCTAAAAGCCTGTTGCAACAACACCTTTGTCTTCAAATCCTTATGCTTTTTCTCTGTCCTCTCCTTTTCATCGTTATCCCTATGCTCATAATTCGGCCTGGGCTTAAATTCCGTTCCGCTCGCGGAAATTGCGATAATTTGCCATTTTCGTGTTACGCGGAGAGCGCGAAAATGTCAAAATTTCCGCAATCCGCATCTTACCGGAAATGTTTTGCTTGCTCGCGCTGTAAAAAAACTACATTCTCGCGTGCGCGCGTCGCCTTAACTGAATCCTCGCGTTCACCGACAAGTTTTCCTGATCCGGTCGCGCTCTCCACGAGATGTTGGATTGTTGGTAGCCATTTGCGCTGTCTCGTGACAGTTCGCGCCCGCAGTAACGTCATTCGTCGCGCGATCACGTCTTTCTTCTCGCGATCATGCACCGCGAGACAAGTGAAAACAAGATGGCCGCGCCCGTGAGCAACCACATGGGTAAGTTGGCGAGCCGCGACCACGCAGAAAATACCGCGAAGGGGCGGGAAAAAAACTTCCGCATCTTTGCGATATTTCCGCGTGTTTGCGGAGATTTTTAACATTTTCGCGATAGTTTGCGAAAGTGAATTTTGCAAATTCTGCCCACCCCTACTCATTATACTGTGCCATATTAAAAATAACAGAAGGGGAAGAGGTGGATCAGGTTCTTTCGGAAGCCTGCAATCGAGTCGCAATCTCAGGAAGCAAGTTGGAAACAAATCTATTAACAAACAACCAAACACCTCCCTCAATAGACTAATCCTGCCCACTGTGATCCTGAAATACATCCTTGAACTGAGTGAAAAAATGAGACACACTCTCATCTTTCTTTTGTCGACAAGCCGTAAACTTGTCACAATCAATTTTCCTTGGGGGAATAAGAGAATGCATATATGTGATAATACGGCCTGGCAAAGCAAGTATCTGCTCTGGGCTTATCTCCTGGCTTCCTTTCCTGATCCCATACTTTAATTTGGTCCAATGTACCCCCCCACTTCACAACATGATCTTCATTATGAACCTGTCTCCAAATATCAACCGTAATAAGGAGACCAAAACACATTTCAATATCAGCAAGAGTCATTACAGTGGAAGAGGCAACTTCAGTCAATTCTTTATAATATGATGTTGGATTTTTCCTAGATTCACTCAAATAATTTGTACTTCACTCCTATTCCGATTATAAACCCATTGTTCTTGAAAACAGGCTGCCACACCCGCAAGAGTAACATTCCCTCGCCCGTCTGTTAAATCCGGTATCTCTGGGTGACGGATAGGATGAACCTCTCTCATCGGTAACTGGGACACCATGGTGGAACTCTTCCCAAGTAGCCTAACCCTGTAAGCAATCAAGTCGTAACACTGCCGAAAACTTGACCAGGCTCCATATTACTAGCATATACGCTATCTTTAATATCATATAAAACCTGTAGTGCAGCATCCTTGGAACATTGCTCCCAAAGATTAATCAGTGTAGCAGACATATGCTTAAGGGCATGCAGTTGAACAAAGGGCTCATAATCTTTCATTACACTCAAAACGTCTTCCACACTGTAAATGGGATTACAACCCCACTGTGCAGCCTGATTAGCCACTACCTGTTTTTCTTCATCCCCCATTTCAGACCGCACGTACGGACCTATTCGCTCTTCACACTTTGTCCAATCTCCATCCACATACCTGCACACTGGTGTCCTAACACCCAAAGAAACCCAAGGGTGAAAAGCCAGAGAAGGAGAAGCAACAGAAGGGCCAGGTACAATGACAATCGTCACTGGCGAATGCACCGCAGGAGAAAGAGCTGGAGGCAGGGATGCTGAAACAATAGGTGTGAGAGTGGAACGGTCACAGTTGCCATGGACAGCAAAAGCAAAGAAGGAGGAGGAGGGGGAGCTGAATCCGCAGCCGTAGGGACAACAGCAATAGATACAGGGATAGTGGAAACACCTTGTAACAGGCGGCTGTGATGATACATAAACAGTGGGATATATCCTTTGCGGGGCATAAGGGGGGGGGGGGCGATTATTTAATAACTCTTCCACAAAAGTATCGTCTTCCTCCTTAGCTATATAAGACTTATCAATTTGCAACCAAAATCTCCTGTCCTCATGCTCAACTCCTAACTCCTGTTTCTCTTTATTGTGTGCTACAGCTTTCTGCGTCAATGTTTGCATTCTCCCCTTTTATGCGTCCCTGTCCATCTTTAATCGCCTTTGTCTGGCCTCCTTCTGCCAAGTTCTGAGGGAATCAAACATTGACTGCCTACTTCTTTTCTTAAACAACTGCACTGGCAAAAACCCAATCTTTTGCTCAACAAAAGTGCCCGTCAAAGCCCACTGCAACTCGGCATTGCCCCTCGTATATTTGTGCCATAATGTATGAAACATAATAGGGCCAAACCATGTTTCACATACATATCAAAATTTGTGCCTTCTGGAGGCTCTGGCTGACTCTCCTCCAATCGAGCATCAGCAGAGCAACAACGACAACACAAGGAAAACAACTTACTAGCACTAGACACTTCCAAAAGAAAACAAGTTCACTATTTTATGCCTAGCAAAATAATTGTATTTGGTTTTATCCCAAAGGAAGCCTCTAGGCTGTATCAAATACAAACCAAAATGGTACCATAGCCACAAAGAACCAAAACAAACTCACCTGATATATGCAGGTTAAACAAATTTATTCTCCACTACCGACTCTTAGGACCAAACGGTCAGATCCAAGGGTTTTGCCTTTAAGGACCCCAGTCAGGATGCCCACTGGGGGAGGCTCCATCCGGCGGGACAGAAGGGGCAGCTGCAAGTATCAGGAACTCTTTTGTGCAGGGATCACTGATCCGTCCGTCCGACCCGACGATAGCCTCGACCTTCCCCCAGTACGCCGAAGGGAATGGGTCACTCACCCAAAGGAGTTCCTGTTCGGGCACCAACTGAAGTAAGTGGCCTAATTAGGGTCACCCGGGTCACTCACGACCACCTCTCAGCCTTCCATACAAATGAAGAGTCAGTCAGACAGTAGAGATTACAAACCAATATATTTATATTTATTCAGATACACTCGAGCGGAGCCCATTCTCCCCAGTCTCTTAGGAATGGTGCAGAGGGACTGACATCAACAAGCATAACGATAAATTATGTTCATTTCGAAACCAGTGAAAGCACACCCACCATGGAATTTTCCAGAGAGATGCAGCTGAAGAGTAAATTCCAAAGGAGTAAAGTTTTGAATCTCAGGCCGGGCACACCTTATCCAGCTGTCAAGGTACCCACCACTAGGAGAGTGGGAGAAGGCTTACATCTAAAGGAAAGTTATGCGCTAAGAAGAACAGTGCATTCATAAGTGAAGCAAAACTCAGCTCTGAAGAAACATAACTTAGAGAAGGCTGTTTCTCAGAAATGGCAAAAGGATTTGCTTTCGATCATAAATCAAAATTGTGCCTGTACACAAAATGGCGCTGCAAATTCCAACTTACGTAAAACAATGTGAAAGTATGAGTTTTATTCCAACACATGGTGACACACATTGTTATGGAAAGTCCATTGCTTGGGACACATCATACTTTAAACACCTCCTCAACACTCGCCAGCTCCTGAAACTACGGCAGAGCCGCATGCACTCCCAGGTACAGCTCCGGAGCCTAACTCTGGGCTGCCGTTGCATGATGAGGGTGAACTGCGATCACCTCACATCACCTGAGCCAGCAGACAAGTGCAGGGTGCTCGCAGACTGATTGAGAAGATGTGATTTCAAATGATGTCTGTGACTTTTTATTTAATAAAGGGAACATGTAGGATATTGATGCCATATGCAGTAGGACCCTTGTGATTGTGGGTGGACTTTGAACAGGGACTACGTGACATGCAGAAGAGGTGCTAGGGTGTGATACTGAAAAATATGATGTAAAAAGCAGAGTGTGAATGGATGTTGGAGAATAACGATATGTTTAACTGCAGCTCCCTTGTGTGGCGCAATCTATCTGCATGGTCCAGAACTGAGGAAGATGCAACAGAAAGATGACATTTTGTGTCAATGTCAATGTTCTCAGAGCATATGCCCTGTCAACTACAAAACATTTAGGGAATATCATTATCATAGCTACTACTTAGGCATTTAGCCATCTTCAGGCTCTACTCTGAGAAGATGTGAGTATGAGTCGCAATCCCTGAAACATGAATGAGTCATGTGTACTGCCAGGGTACTTTGCAACAAGCTCTCTTATGATATATTTTGAATCACACACTACTTGGATATTACCTGAATGAGTGTTATTCCTGTTTCTTAATACGTACTCATTGTAAGATGGAGAATATATGGGAAAATGGGCTCCATTAAGATTTCCTATTACATGAGGAAATTGGGCATTGCGGTAATAGTTCAAGTGGCTAACTGCAACTCCTGGGCTGTGCTAGGGAAAGTTATATGATTATGAAATGTTTGTAGCATCATATCCAGGAATGCCTTTAAAACCTAGAAAGGGCACTCTGTGCTAGCCCACCAGCAGAAACAATAACACCTTGGTAACTCCCAGAGGATAAAAGATGGAGTGAGTATAGTACCTGCAATTGGGTAGGTACGGCATTGCTTCTGAGTGTGTTTCTCTCAAGCTAAGGCCTTATTTCTATTTTTGCAATTAGATCTACAATAACTGCCCTGCTCAGCCTGTAGTTTTTATATATTTCCTCCTCCATTAGTTGGAAAAGAGTAACTCTCTCTGAATATCTGTTCCTGTCTCCTCGTCCATCTCTGAAGGTCATTGGGAACCTGCACTCTCCTTGCAATCATGTACAGCTCTGCCATTGTGAAACACCCTGATGCATTTTGGGCCTTTTCGTATATGTTGCACTTGGTTACCACCTGATCAGAGGTGGTGGTAATTTGCATGTGCAAAATCAACATTTTGTGACTTATCTGTTTTTTGCGAATTGTTGATACATACAATTTGCGAAATGATATTAGAAAATCGATAAAAGCGACTCGCAAAATTGGTCCCTAAAACACGGATTCAGTGACTTGTCGGCTCATTAAAACAGCATAATTCATGCTTTTAGTACATTCAAAAAACACAATTTTTGCAGTCGGTAAACAGTTTGTGGCTGTTTATCGGTTTGCTAACTCTTCCTACACCTACCCCCAAAATCTTTACAATTTACACTGAATCTTTTAGCAGAGAGTATATCGGAATTTACCATAGAATACCAATGCTTAGCAAGTCTAATCTGGTAGATTAATTAATTGATTAGTGAATGGTGGTTTTCAAATGAAGAGCTGTTTATTTATGGTACCCTGACCATAAACACCCTTGGAACAGTGGAAGTGGCCAGTGTTAGTCTAGGTTTGACTCATGTCCTTCATTAATGATAGATGTGATGAAGACTTATTTCTGAATTGAGTAAAACAAAAAGGATAGGTGAATTACTTCAAATAATGTCAGCTGCTGGCAATTACTTTGGGCCATAAACCACACCATAGTTTTAGAGGTCTCCATTCCACCTCAGACAGAAACAAGACATATGCAAATCACCTTTGGTTATGGTTCAGCAGAAGCAGTCCAGCTCAATCTGGCAGCCCATGCCCGTTCTTTGTGGGAACATGAGTGACCCCAGACCAGTTTTGGTCTATTTGGGCCTCTTAAGTATGGTGCAGCATGAATCCTTTGGCACAGTTACCATAGGTCCCACTTCTGGGCATATATGTCACACTGAGGAAAGCAAAAAAAATGATGTGTGGATTGTTTAGAATTTATCTCACCCACCATGCCACTTCAGACAGGAACCAGGCACATGCAAATGAGCCTTCATTCTGCTCCAGTAGGAATGTTCCAATCTGAACTACCAATTCAGGACCCTCCTGAGTGGGAACATAAGCAAACCTAAACTGATTTCGGCCTATTTGAGCCTTGTCAGTTTGGTGCATCATGAGTACAATGACACTGTGAGCACAGAAACCACATCAGGGCATGCCTGTTACACTTAGTGCATTGCACTGAGGAAAGTAGAAAAAGAGATAGGTGAATTGCTTGATTTAATCTCAACCATGGGTAATTACTCTGAGTCACAATCCAGTCCATGTTTATTTTTAACACCACGCTGCCTCAGACATGAACCAGGCCAGGTACTATCTGAATGAACACAGACAACACTAGCCCAACTGGAGAAAGTTTAGATCTTGAATGTCTATTAAATATTTTTGTATTGGTTTCAAGCTTTAACTTGGTAACCTTATCTAGTGATCAAATGGAGATTCCGCCCCAGATCATTTACCAAAGCAGGGCTGAATCAGGACCTCTATAGGATTCTCTTGGGGCTTTTACCCTTGATAATGTTGCAGCGTAAAGTATGGTACATATTATTCGTACACTTACTCTCCTTACTACTCTAACCATACTGGGCCCTTTATGATTAGACAATCTACAGCACCTACATTTACCACACAGGCAATGATGCTCTGATGAATCTTTTACCTCCGATAGGAAGGGTGGAAATTCAGGTGACCAAATTACATGTTAGCTACACAATGAGGACCATTAATTGACAGCCAACCCACACATTTGAAATCAGATTTAGATACAACACTCTCAAAATCATCCTGTATAAGCAAAGAATAGCAACTGGGGGACCCAAACTTCTGAAAATGTTAAGTTGAGTTAAACAAATTAAAACCAAAAGCTTCAAAATATCAACACAGAATAAGAAAATCCTGATGTTCTGATAGAGCTTGCTGTTTCTCCCTAAAACACATTTAAAACATCAGTACAGTAGCACAGTTTAATCAGAAGAACCAACAGGACTCAATAATAGAATCAGACAGATTTAGATTAACTGGTTATTGTATTAAAGAATCAAAATACATTAAAATAAGCAATTTCTTAAGGACTTTGGTGAAGAATGTCACAGCTTGTATTAAAACACTAAACATTTAAGCAAATCTTTTTTGAATAGTTATTAATTCAGTTTTCAGAGTTGCAGAGTCCTACAACCATTAAGGCAGAAGAATAGTT
Organism: Triturus cristatus; assembly: GCF_964204655.1. Lineage (NCBI taxonomy): Eukaryota > Metazoa > Chordata > Amphibia > Caudata > Salamandridae > Triturus > Triturus cristatus. Next base: position 588,622,496 of record NC_140583.1, on the reverse strand, counting down.
AAAATTTCTAACGGTTCAAGTCCTATGGAAAAAGAGGAAAGGGTTCAGACTTAAAGACCATTAGGGGCGAGTCCATTAGCTTAGAGCTAGAAATATAATAAAAATGAAAAAATAGCAATGGTTCAGCAATGATGGTCTCAGTCCAACAGCTACTGATTTTAGTATCAACAAACAGTCCAAAGTAAAGGATCGATCAGTATAGTATTTGGGCCTCTAGTAGAAAAACTCAGTATGGCGATTGTTTGCCCTCCTTCAGGGTTTCTTCTTTTATAGAGTTTTTAGCAATGACCAGTGGTGTCATCACACCAACATCGAAAGACCATAACATGTCTATATTCACAACATTTCACCTCAGCTAGGTGAAACATCAAGCTGGTCTCTCATGCTAGTCATGAGAAACAGGAGATTTGAAAGTACTCACAGGCCTCACATAGGTAGAAAAGAAATACAAAGTTGCAACTTTTAGTAATAGTTGAGAAGCTATTCCCACAGGAATATTTCACTGTGAACAAACATTCAGGAATGTCAGGGGATAGCATGTACATGTAAAATAAAGCAACATTTCACTAACACAAAACAAACCATTTTATAAATCGGGAAAGGTCATTACTAGAGAAAAGCATTTCGAAAGGCTATTTAAATTAGCATTGCATGTTAAAATGAAATGAGCTTGAAAAAAATCAACATCAAATATAATTAAATGAAATCAATTCATAAAAAGAATATGTAGAATGTTCACCAATCATTATAACATGAAAATGGCTAACGTTAGAAATAGCCTATTATGCCAATTTGTAAAATTTCGAGCCTGTACTTTCGTTCTGCAGGATTTTGCACCAACCTTTCTAAATGGTGTATTCACAACAAAAAGCAATTGAATCACTAGGCCACTTTCCTCTAACATCAAATATTCCATCAATATATGTTATGTTATGTTATGTTATGTTATTTTTATTTGTACCGCGCACAGCTGCCCCAGCAAAGGGGCGTCCTGGCGCTTTGAGAAGGTGAACACAACACAGCACTAAAAGCGGACAAAAGGAGACGAGACACAACAGATAAACTAAACAAATAAAAAGGTCTTGATAGTCCGTCTAAACTGAAGGAGCTCATCGATGGCCCGGATTTGTGGAGGAAGAGAATTCCACCAACTCGCTGCCAGAACTCGAAAGGAGCGGCCACCAATTCTGCTCAACTTAAAACGCGGGACCACTGCTAAGTTCTGGCCTAACGATCTAAGAGTGCGAGAGGGGACATAGGGGATCAGCAATTTCTCCAAGATTTGTGGGGGAGTACCTTTTAGGATTTTAAATGCAAAGCAGAGAACCTTAAATTTAATCCTCTGCTGCACAGGGAGCCAGTGGAGAGAGCGCAGAGTATTGGACACCGAGCATCGCCTAGGCAGACCTGTCACCAGTCGGGCCGCAGCGTTTTGAACCCGCTGGAGCCGCAGAAATTCTGACTGGTTTATCTCCGCCAGTAGGGAGCTGGCATAATCCAGCCTGGACAGCACTGATGCTTGGACCACCAGCTGTCTTGTGGGTGCATCAATGAATTTGAGGATGGGTCGAAGTCCTCTGATGATGCCATAGCAAGAAGCCGCCACCTTCTTGGTATGACAGATGAAGCTCAGAGAAGGATCAAGCCACACCCCCAAGTTTTTTATCTCTGCCGCTGGGAGGGGAGTCACACCCAACTCCGAAGGCCACCATTTGTCATCCCACAAAGCCACCTGTTTACCAACCACCATAATCTCCGTCTTCTTGGTGTTTAACTGGAGACAGTTGGAATTCATCCAGTTAGCCACTTCCCGCAGACCATCACAGAACCTGGGAGCCTCCAGGTCTGAGTCCCCACTCAGTTTGACCGCCAGCTGCGTGTCATCTGCGTAAGAGACCATGGTCAGGCCCCACCGCTTGACGACCGCAGCCAACGGTCTCACATACAGATTGAAAAGGGTGGGACTCAGTGAAGACCCCTGTGGGACTCCCTGGTCTAGCGGGTAGGATGACGACTTACCGGGCGGGATTGCCACCTGGAATGACCTATCCGTAAGGAAGGAACGAAACCAGTGCAAGGCGGAGCCAGAAACGACCACCTCCTCAAGACGCCGTATCAGAATCCCGTGCGAGACCGTGTCGAAGGTGGCACTAAGATCTAATAACAGTAGTGGCGCCGTCCGACCGTAATCCAGCACGGAACGCAGATGCTCGACCATCGAGAGAAGGGCCGTCTCCATGCTGTGACCCGCACGGAACCCGTTCTGGGTAGGGTCAAGAATGTTAAGCCTACCAAGATGGTCTGTAAGAGTGGCATTCACATGGGCCTCCGCTATTTTCGTGGCCCAAGGGAGAAGGGAGATAGGGCGGTAGCTTTCAGGTTTAAGGGGGTTAAGGGTCGACTTCTTCAGAATTGGCGTGACTACTGCCTGCTTCCATCTAACGGGAACCACTACAGAAGAGAGAGACAGGTTGATCAAGGACAGCACCGGGGTACGGCAAACCGGTGCCAGGGTCTTAAGTTGGGCCAGTTTCAGCGGGTCTGCCGGAGATCCAGACTTGATTTTGGCGCTGAGAAAGTCAAACACTTCCAGAGATAAGGGGGGTAAGATGGAAAGACATTCCCCCTCACCTAAGGTGCGACCAACCTGCTCTAGCATCAGGGAGCCCGTTGGGAAAGTGCGATAGATGGCTTGCACTTTTTCATGGAAGAAAGAGGCCAAACCCTCACAATGTGAGTCCGAGCATATTTCCACTGCAGTTGCTCTCTTCGCCATCAAGTCCTTTAATACTTTAAAAATAAGTTTCGATGGATTGGCAGAGTTCTGAAACTGTTGAGCATAAAAGGAAGCGCGAGTTTGACACACTGCCCTGTGATAAATCTTGACCTTGGCCAGATAACATATTTTCAGATCTGGGTCGTACGACTTCCTCCATAATCTTTCGGCCTGTCTACAGGCCCTCTTAAGAGATGCCAAGGAAGTGTCATACCAAGGGCTCGGCTCCTTCCGGGGACACTTGGACCAACACATAGGAATCAGAGAATCGAGGGCACCAGATATCCACTCACAGAAAGAGTCGTATCCACAATCGACCTCGGTGAGCGGACCTAAAGGAACCTTCTCGAGCTGATGGTAAAAATCCTCCAGTCTTAATTTGTTCCAGTGTCGTTTAAGAACAAGTCTATCCTGAGATAGAAAAGGAGAGTCAGACAAAGAGCATGCCGTTTTCACCAGCATGTGGTCTGTCCAGACCAACTGGGAGGAACCAAGAACTCTGAGTCCTTCTAGATTTGTGAAGAACGGGTCAAGAATATGACCACCTTTATGTGTGGGGAAAGTAATCATCTGCGAGAGCTGTAAAGCCTCATGATCCGCCAGAAAGCTCCTAATAGAGGGTAAAGAAGGGCAGTCCAAATGGAGATTAAGATCTCCCACAACATTAAAATTTGCGCATCCTAGTGCCTCTATGCTAATATACTCAGGAAGAGCAGCCCTAAAAACAGAGTCACAGCCCGGAGGCCGGTAAATTAATAGCCCAGAGAAGGTAAACTGGTGACTAAATGCAATTTTAAATAGGGATCCCTCACACCCCAAAAGTTCAGAGGCTTTCCACTCGCAGGGATAACACCGGTTGGTGGCCATCACAATACCTCCACCTCTAGTCGTCCGATCTAAAGTGAAAATAGCATACTCTGGGGGAAAGGCTAGGTTAATTATCGAGGAGTCAGAGTCCTGGAGCCACGTTTCCGTCAGAAAAAGCACATCCGGCGAACCATCAATAAGAAGGTCATAAACCTCCTGATGGTGTTTTACCACAGATCTGACGTTTAAGCTCCAGATACTCAGGTCCCGTTGTCCTATCCTCTTTATGACAGGCCCCAAGGAGCGTATAAGAGAGGGGGGTTCCAATGACCAAGCACCACACCTACAATGATATGGGCCACACAGCGGGACTACAGGCGAAAACTCGCAGCGTATACATCGGTCCCGAAGGGCCAGTAGATCGGCTCTACTATAAGTTCTCAAGAGTATAGACATGATGGCCAGGTCCAGAGTTCTGCCGCGAGCCGCGCTTCCTTAGCACGGACGGGCAGGACTCTGGCACGACTCCGGCACAGCGAAGGCACGCCCACTGCGCGTAAGCGCTGCGCGTTGGAGGGAGCTTTAAATAGGCATCCCTCCACTCAGCCGGAGCGCTAGACCGCTCGTCAGCAACACCCACCCAGAGTGACCACCACTCCAAGATGGCACCCAAAGTGACCACCACTCCAAGATGGCGCCCAAAGCCAATCCCACCCCAGAGACCGGACACGCCAAAACAGCGGTGAAGGAACCGATTAGAGTGCAGGTGAGGGGGTTACAAAAAATCCTATTAAAATCAGGGCAAAATACAACTAAGAAAAACACAAATAGTTATAAGGGTAGCTTTAAAAATGATAGCGCGGTATTGAGGCGCATAGCGCGATGCAAAGCGCGAGTACCTTCTCAGGGCAGTCCACAGGGCAGGTCGCCTTAAATAGGCGTCCCTCCACTCAGCCGGAGCGCTAGACCGCTCGTCAGCAACACCCACCCAGAGTGACCACCACTCCAAGATGGCGCCCAAAGTGACCACCACTCCAAGATGGCACCCAAAGCCAATCCCACCCCAGAGACCGGACCTGCCGAAACAGCGGTGAAGGAACCGATTAGAGTGCAGGTGAGGGGGTTACAATAAATCCTATTAAAATCATTAATAAGCAACATATGCATTAGAAATGTACTTATACTACTCATTTATATGTATCAGTGTTATTTTACAGCTTTTCATGCTTTCAATTCGCAAATATGTCGTGATTTGTGATTTTTTAAAATAATTGCCCTGCATCAATAGCAATGACTATTTTGGATACCTGTGGCAAACATTTGCAGCAACAACTTGCTGATGGTATAGGATTTTTCAAAATTCATTCTTGACTTTCTCACATAATATATATTTTAAAACAGTCTAAATACTGCCATTACCTCCTGATATGTAGGTGCTATTAAAATGGTAAAAACCTCCTGAATAAAGCCACATTTACAGCTGTTTCTTCAACATTTTTCACATTTCTCAAGAAAAAATCAACAAGAATCATTTTTAAGCTTCTTTGGGGCCACCATTGCAAAGAGATCTGATTGGTTATATTCAGCCAAAGAGATTTAGCTGAGCAGTAGAATTATCCAGCCGCGGCCACTGCCTGGAAGCACTAGTGGGGTGGGTGGGCAGGAAGTTCGGGGGGATATCACTTTAAAAAAAAAATCACTTACCTCCCGGCCGGCCAGTTGTCCAGCCGCTGCTGCCTCTCATGTGTCCTCTTCCTGACTTTTTGTGAGAAACAGGAAACAGGAAGCACCAGGGCTCCCACACTCCCTGCAGCCAATCAAAACACTGCAAAGCAGTGTTGTGATTGATCTGAGCACTGTGACACGGCGCTCAGCCAGGGGCTGTAGGGGTGAGCATGCTCTCCATGCAGGCTGTAATGCAGCCTCAATGGAGTACAGGCAAACTGTGCATGACTGCTTTGGGCGGCATGAGAGGGCTGACCAAACAGTCATTGCACACTTAGGAGGGTTATCCCACTCTTGCCCTGCCCCAGCCCCTCAAAAGGCAGTGGGTGACACTCCTCCGCCTCAGCGGAGGAGCCGCCGCTGGAATTATCTAAATCATTTTACTCAAGACTGAAAAGATCAGCTATTGTTTTTGTTCAATCTTGAAACAAATACTTAAATCCACTCCTCAAACAATGAACTCACTCTGCACAATTTAGTGTGGTAGTGCACATAATGTGCATGCTCAAGGGGCATGCCAGGGTGTGTAAGAGTTTTAGAACTCAGGTTATTCCTCATTCACAAACAGATGCACTAAATTGTGTGACTGCAGTCCCTCCTGTTACTACACAGCAATCCTGACCGAATGCAGGACAACCACAAGGTTTTAATGCACATAGCGGACAGCAATGTTTTCTATCTGCTTTTTAGACTCTTCTTCTTCAACACTCAAAAAAAACATGCTCGTTAGAGCACAAATTTACATTTCCACCCCAAACATAGGAATATAGGTGGAATTATATGCTTTAAAATGCATGGGCTGTTTAGGGCCATATATTTTATGCACTCGCATAGGTGCCACAGGGGCAGTGGAGAGGGCCGCAAACTAAGGATAGGCAAATTGATTCAGAATTATGGATATACATAAATTGTTCTGTAGCAGTCATCAGCTGCAAGGGTTGATTTTGATTTCCAGCACAATCCTGTCTATGATCATGCCAGTGTAGTGGGTCTGTAAGCCTGACTGGCTGCAAAAAGAAAGCTGCTTCTTAACACTTAATGCTGGCGCTTCTGCTTCCAACCTTAGCTAAGAATGTTAAGGTGGATAGAGGCCAAACATTAGATGGTGAAAATAACTGGGAGAAAGATGAGAAGCGATTCCCTTTTTGGGTGAAGTTATTGATAGACTGCAGTTCTGGTGGGTCTCTAATTACTTAAATTCCATCATCTTATATGGTTTATAAAAGTATCTTAGCTATGCCAGAGTACAGTGTTGCAACGCTGGAGGGGGGAATGAAAGATTCTTGTTCATATATTTTTTTACAAATGCTTACTGATATGCAATCGTCTCTAGGGCTCTCCGTTTAGTAGCACTTAGTCAGTGCTTAATTTGGCCAGTAGTTTCCATTGCTTGGCACCAGCAATAAATTGTCAACATCGGCACTGTTTACTTTGTTCGCCCTAAGTTTGCAGGGTATGCCTAGAAGTGGGTCCCTTGCTCACTTTGCCAATGGATTCAAGCTAGCCTGACTGATGAGGGGTGTTACCCCAAAACCGGTCCCAGAATGCTTGTTTTCAGTCCAGGGAAGACTTAGCTTGGCAGTTCGGGCTGGACTGTTCCCATGAGGCACAGGGTCAAGACTAATTTGCATATAGCTGGGTCTGAACTGGGGTGGTGAAGTGAGCTAAAGAATGATGATGTATTCAACCCAGATCTGTGACTGGGGGTGAGTGTCTGAAAAGTTTTAGCACTCCATCCTTCATCTCCTTGTGCTTGCTGTGTTAACACTGGCACTTATGACAGTCTGCCACATCATAGGTCGGCGACGATTTTTCATGAGAATCTCATTACATTCTGGAATATTGCGAAACATGCTGTTGCACTAGAGCCTTGGTGACCAAGGGGCACATGCATCAAGCATTTTACCGGTTCTAAGAATCGGCCCTGTTGCGGCCGGTAAAATGCTATTTCCGATGCATCAAGTCCCAAGGCATTCGCAAATTGAGACATTTCTTTGTGATTTCCTTAATTGCGAATGCAGTTAGGGAATCACAAGTTGCGATTCCCTAAACGCGATGCATCATGAATTCGCAAATTGCTTTTCGCAATTTGGAATTGCAAATTATCATCAACTTCAAGTTGATGGTACTTTGTAATTTCTTAGATAAAATGCATAAAATTGCATTTTCTAAGTACCATGTGGCGCACAAATAAGCTCTTAGGGCATATGTGTGCACCACATGTGCACACATGCCAATTTTGGGGGTGCAGCAGGGTGGCCTTTTGGTGCCCTAGCACCCTTCAAATTGCATTCGCAATTTGTGAGTACCTATTTGGTACTTGCAAATTGCAAATGACTTCCCATTCATTCCTTTGGGCCTTCAGACCCATAGGAATGATTGGAAAGGCATTCCTTAATAGAGAGTCGCAATTTACGAGCCGCTATTAAGGAATTTGTAGGAATTGCAATTTTTGCAATTCCTACATGCATAAGGAATTGCAATCCCTAAAAATCGCTATTTAGGATTTGCAATTCCATTCTTGGATGCATGTGGCCCCAAATGTCTACATTTGTGGTTACAACATTATGGCTTGAAAACAAAGATGCAACTGGAAAATTAAGGCTGAAGGAAAAAATTAAATCCGAGCATAAAACATATGTAACAGACCAAGTCAAGCACTCTTTGCAGTATGGAAAAAAAAGTGAATTAAATGTGCAATTCGTTGAATGCCTGCTGACAGTCAGGTACTATCAAACCTAACAATAAAACACAACCTGCCCAGCATTTCACACATGCTGGGAGCACAATGCTGACTAAAGAAACCCATGCAACCTGCTATGCAGCAGTTGTCACTATGGCATGTCTTTATGTTCTAAATCTAGTATAGACAGTGTGACAATGACGTGCATCCACTACCTTCTAACAATCTCTGCTTACATAGGCAATGTATATTAGTTCTCCTGTAACATGATGTGGAAAAAAGCTTCACCTGTAACCCTCTTAGCAGCAGCCCTTTCCGTTGTATTCGAAGAATAACTGACAGAAAGATTGTTTCTGACAGTAAATTGTACATGTTTTTGGCAACAAAAAGCTGCTTTAGACATAAAAGACTCTTCCACTAATGCTGATAAAACTAACGGTAATTACCAGAGATTTAGTTTTTATATTAGCACAGAGTAGGAAATATGAGCGAGATCCAGACTGTTGACTTAACTGACTTTCTATTTTTCTGTACAGTTATCAGCAACATCTGAATGAAGAGCTAAAATATATATATATATATATATATATATATATATATATATATATATATATATATATATATATACAATGATCAGGCAAGGGCTTCAAAAACAATGGGGTTTCCAAACCCAACCCTGTCGCAGGAAGTCGATTACCTACGCCAGGACAGACGACAAACCCTCAGATCAAATGTGCAACATGCAAGCACATCATGAACAGGAACCAAAAGCGGAGAGCAAGACGCCGATGTTGCATCAAACGAAAAGCCAAGCACCAAAAAGAAAAAAACAATCAAAAAATGGCAACGCAGATAGCGGCGAATGATGCTAAAGCAAGTACAATAATTAATCTAACAGGTACCAAACTGAGCAATGATGAGATGAAAACTTTGTCACTAGGATTATCTTATAGCCCACAGGCAAATTTCAATTTTGCAACCACAAGGATTGATGTATATAAATTTATACGTAAGCTCAAGCTGCGGAAATATCATACAATGCGAGGAAGTAATACAGACACCCAAGCGGTTGTGCAAATACCACCTATAGATAATCTAAATGAATTATCAACACAGGAAAACATGTTACTGAGAAATTTAGAGGAACTACATGCGGAAAGTAACGTTTGTATGCAATCACCCCATGATGATGATTTAGTAACAAGTATAAGTGAACGCACTCCATTCAAGCCCAAATCATCATTTTGCCCCATCATGCTGAGAGATAATTTGGACCTATTCAATGAAAAGGTCGAAATGGAATGGATCTTAAATCCCTCTACTATATAACAATGCACTCAGCGAGGAAGGTTAACAAGTAAAATAATGATTATCACCGACTGATAAAAAACTTCAAGAACAACAAAAGATCATTATTCGACAGTCTGACAAAGGGGGCAACATTGCGTTATGGCCATACGAAATGTACATGGAGAAAGCGCTTAACCAACTTAACAATGTGGATTGCTATAAACAAAGTAACCTACAAACAGTAACCACAGCACGTAATGAATTTGACAGAAAACTCTTGGCATGGAAATCAGCTGGTTTACTTTCCAATGATGAATTTAATTTTTTTTTTAAATGACCACCCAAAAATTCCAGCTATTTACTTCATCCCGAAAGTTCACAAGTGCCTCACCAAACCTCCGGGCAGGCCAATTATATCAGCCTGCGGCAGTTTATTGGAGAATACCTCACGATATGTAGACTTTTTCCTGCAAAACCACGTTAAAAGTCTCCCATCGTACATATAGGACACTGGAGACATTCTAAGAAAACTCAGTGGTGTTGAATGGAAAGACGATTATCTACTAATAACTTTAGATGTTACAACGCTCTATACCAGTATTAATCACCGTGATGGCATTAGGGCAGTTGAATACTATCTGAATACAAGATCTGATGTTATGCACTTGCACAACAAAATGTTATCTACCATGATTTTAACCTGTCTTGAAAATAATTTCTTTTTATTCAATAACCAGATTTTTAACCAAATCAGAGGTGTTGCGATGGGGGCCTGTTTTTCTCCCAGTTATGCGTGTCTCCATATGGGATACTGGGAGGAACAGGTCCTGAGAAATGAATATTTGGAGATTTTAACAAGCCAGGTTTTATGTTAGTATAGATTTATTGATGATATCTTTTTGACCTGGAAGGGAACAGAAGTAAGTGCTCAGAGATTTGTGAACAATATCAACTGTAACAATTTTAATATACATTTCACAGCACAAATGAGCAGGGATAAAATGTGTTTTCTGGATGTGGAAATACATTGCAGAAAACAAGGTGGAAACGAGACTACACAGAAAAGTGACCGCTGGGAACTCAATCCTACATGCCACCAGCCATCATCCTGCCCATTTGATTAATAGCATCCCCTATGGGGAAATGCTCCATATACGTAGGGTATGCAGCAATGATAATGAGTGCAGGGTAGCTCAATTGCAGAGTAGGAATAGGTTCCTGGACAGGGGCTATTCAGAAAAGATACTTGACACTGCTATGGAAAAGACTGCTACCCTTGATCAACCTAATGCACTGATAATACGTAATAAACCATCAAATACACCTGATGAGTCTTCAACAAGACTGATTTTAACCTATAGCCTACAACACAAAGCCATACGTAAGATCATGAACAAAAATTGGTCATTGGTAAAAAGTGTCTCAATCTTGAACAACCAAATTACCCGGTCACCATGTATAACATTTAGGAAAGCTCAGTCCATGAGCAATTCCTTAGTAAAAAGTAGTCCGGAAGTATTGGTTGCCAAAACCTGGTTGAGTCCAAAAAATGGTTTTACACGCTGTAATACATGCAAAGCGTGTAGATATTGGGTTAACAAAACAAACTACATTACACCCTTTAAACCCAATCCAGTATCTATTACTAAAAATCTGAACTGCAGAACAGAATATGCAGTCTATGTGCTGGAGTGCCCGTGTAACCTGCAATATGTAGGGAGTACGAAATTGCAGGTACATAAACGAGTACTCCAGCACCTGAGAGCAATTACAAATATTGATGTTACTTACCCGGTGGCTAGATATTTTAAAGAATATCATGACAGTAAATTGGATAACTTAAAATATTTTGTCATAGATACTATTCTCCCTCAAAAGTGAGGAGGCAACCGGGAGGCTTTGCTCCATAAATTGGAAACACGATACATTTTAGAACTGGACAATAAGATACCCCAAGGCTTGAATTCGAGTGAGGACTTTTATACATGTCTGTGATTGTATTTAATTCTTTTAAATGAGATTTTAAAAAGATCTTAAATCCATTTAGCTGCTGCTTCACTGAAAATGTATTTTATATCTTCCCATATTTCCACATAATTGCACTTTAGTATATCACGGCTGTGAATACTAATAGGGGTTTATCAACACTGTTTACGGCACATGCACTTTAGGCAAATCTTAATATTGAAATCATCAGCAATTATGGCCACTTGGCCAACATCATCAGGAATTATAGCATTGTTTACATTACCCATTTGCTAATTTGCACATATTTATGAACCAGACCTAATATGACATTTTATTGGGTTTGTGTTATGGGTTGAAGGTCTTAATGTTTGAAACATATTACATTTGTTTTAAATGTTTTTACCACTAATATTGTTTTTAACATTATAGGATGGTTGATAATATTTATTTATTACCATCTATTTTATTAAACAGTATTTAAAGAATGGTAAACGTATGTAACTGTTTATTTGTAACAAATTGCAGATGTTTTCTATATCTATGCCTCATGACGTGAGAAACTATGCACTGTCACTTTAAATTCTGAGAAGCACTCCACATGCGCGTCATGTGATCAAGGGCACTCTGCTGCCCGAAACGCATCATGGCGGTGGTGCAGGGCGTTTAATTTCAAATAAACCACAATATTGCACCGATTTTGGGTCTGTGATCGTCATTTGGTACAACAGTGAAACTAGACGAAGAAACAAGCAATATATATATATATATATATATATATATATATATATATATATATATATATATATATATATATATATATATATATATATATATATATATATATATATATAGCCAGTAGATAGTTATAGTTAGGACCGTGTTTCCAAAGGAAATCCGCAACATTCTATTTGGAATAACTTTGGTGCCGGTTGACGAATCCTCGCGAAATTTTCAAAATAGGTGGGGCGCTCCGCTCCGCTCCGCTCCTACCCTGAAAGTCTCGGGGGGATTCGTCAAGCGGGGGCTGAGAAAAAAGGGGGGTCCCAAAACGTGTTTTCCCCATGCAATTTTCCATAGGGACCTTTAGTCCAAGGTACAGCCCGAACGGCTGAACATAATTACTTGAAATTTGGCAAAGAGGTAGTCCTCGGGTCAGGCATGTGCCTTTTGCATATATGGTGTCAATCTGTTCAGTAGTTCCTGAGAAAATCAAAAGTAAAATCACATACATATCTGGGCGGAGCCTAACCACACATCTCATCGTGAGATCTGATTGGCTGTCAGTACTTCATCCAAGAAGTGTTGGCAGCCATCTTGGGACCAATATACATGATAGCACCTCATTAAAAAGCATTGCAGTTAATAGAAGGTTTTAAGACTTTAGTTACATTATAAATCATTTGTTGATGGTACCATACTCATTTTAGGAATTGTGGCGTGTTCTAAGGTGATTTTACCATGTGAAAAAGCCTTCTGCTGTGATATCATGAACCATTTTTGAGAGAAAACTATTTTCTCATACTTTTCCCACAGAGGTTTGGAAGGTGATCTATAAGCTAAACTGAGAGGATATTTTCTGTAAATTCACATTATCTTTCTCAGTCATGTAAGAATGAAGTCTGACATTCTCAGTAAAACATGTACATCCAACAAGGACAGAGACTGTCAGTTGATTCCTTTGTGTTCTACTGCAGCTTCCCAGAGTGCTCTAAAGAACAACTAGAGCGCTAACAGTCTTACTTATGACAAAAGTATGGCACACCTGAAGCCATCTTGATTGGAATAAAGTGGTAACACTTAAAACATTTAATTTACAAAGGAACAAAATGAGGGGGTTCATTTTGCCATATAAATTATGATTAGTGCTGCAGAAAGAAAAACTAGGGCACATTTTGACTTCTGAAATCCTCTTTTATTTCATAAAAACATTCAGACATGCAGACTGAAACATGCACTTTGAATACCAGCAGCAGACTTGCCTGGTGAGCAGTAGCTTTACTACAGTGATCTAATGAGCAACTAGAGTGCTAACATTCAGAATTTATGGAAAATGTGTGACACATCTGAATGCCTTCTTGATGGAATCAAAGTAAAAAACTGAAAGTATTTCCTACTGAGGAGACTGCAGTAAATGAGGAAATTAGGAAACTTCATAACAAATAAATCTCCCAAGATGGCCACCAGAGACAAAAGAGCCCAAATGTAGCCCAAATATCACCCAGATGTAGCCCAAGTATAGCCCAATGACAGAATGTCCCAGAGTGTTCTTAAGAACAACTAGAGCGCTTACTGTCTTACTTATGACAAAAGTATGGCACACCTGAAGCCATCTTGATTGGAATAAACTGGTAACACTTAAAACATTTAATTTAAAAAGGAACACAATGAGGGGATTCATTTTGCCATAGAAATTATGACTAGTGCTGAAGAAAGAAAAATTAGGGCACATTTTGAGTGACTTCTCAAATCCTCTTCTATTTCATTAAAAAATTCTGATATGCAGACTGAAACATGCACTTCTAATACTAGCAGCAGACTTCCGAGGTGAGCAGTAGCTTTACTACAGTGATCTAATGAGCAACTAGAGTGCTAACATTCAGAATTTATGGCAAATGTGTGACATATCTGAATACCTTCTTGATGGAATCAAAGTAAAAAACTGAAAGCATTTCCTACTGAGGAGACTGCAGTAAATGAGGAGATTAGGAAACTTCATAACAAATAAATCTCATAAAATGGCCACCAGAGACAAAAGAGCCCAAATGTAGCCCAAATATCACCCAGATGTAGCCCAAATGTAGCCCAATGACAGAAGTGTGCAAAACACTTATTTTTTGTGTATTTGCAGTTTTATATAGTGCAGACTTGGCAGGTATTGGAGTGCTTTACATGAACATTGGTTACATCACACAATATCAAATTCATTTTGGTTGTAGACATGGGGAGATTAAGTGATTTGACCAGAATCACAGAATGTTGAGCTGAAGCAGAAACTCCAACCTGGTTCACCAGTTGCAAAGTCTGCAGCTCTGGAAGTAACACCACACCCTGTCCCCTTGGATGCAACATTTAATCAAGTGGTCAACTGGATAAAAAAACTAAGATTACAAATAATTTAAAAGTTCTTTGTCGCTATTTGAAAACTCAGAAAATATGTCCTCATTTTAGTTTTTTAGAGCACTAACCATAATTTTGATGCAAATAAGACCCTCTCATATATGTAATTTCTAAAGGAAATGCTCTAGGCATTACAGTTTTGATTACATCAAGATGACGCCAGGCATTCCACACTTTTGTAATAAATATAGAATGTTAGCAATCTAGTTGTTCATTGGGATACTGTTGAGAGGCAGAGGCCAGGGGCACGGACTCTGAAAATTGAAGGCAGGTAGGAGAGTGCAGAGGCAACAATTTGACCACATTAGGCAGGAAGTGCAGTGGCAGCACAACAGACTATGGAGGGCAGTGGAAAGGGGGGCAGGGGCAACAAACCAACAATACAGGACTGGCAAGAGAGGCTGTGGCAATATAATAGACCATTGTGGGCAGAAGGAAGAGGCAGTGCTCATACAACCATACATGCCAACAGACCCGTTTCAGTCAGGAAACGTCCAATGTTTTTAAGCTCAAATGGGCTTTACTTGATCTGTTTCCTGTCTACAATCTTCTCTTTTTCAATGTAACTCAAAGGGGAAAATCAATACCCCAGTTTTATTTCAAAATCTCCCTCTTACCAAGTTCAAAATGTTCACAAGTATGGTACATTGGATCATGGTAGGCAGGAGGAATTGGGGTAGGGACATGGACTCGGATAACAGAGGACAGGAGGGACATTGAGAGGTGCACCAAACTGACACTTCAGGGCAGGCATCAGGGTTTGCAGCAGCACAATACACCACACAGGGCATGCGGGACGGGAGTGCAGCCCAACAATCCATAGAAAGCAATAGGGAGGGGACAGGACCATGCACATGGACAACAGACAACAGAGGGGAAAGAGGCAATGGTAGCTAGCTGACCATAATGGACAGACAAGAGAGAAAGCCGCAGCATAACAGACCATAAAGGGCAGGAGGGACGGATCAGGGGCATTACAATGGAACCGACAAGCCAGGAGGGAGGGAATAGGGGTCTGCACATGGAAACAGAGGGCTGGGGGCAAGGGGGCAGGGCAGGAGCAGCAAGATGACCATGGAGGTCAGGCAGGATGGGCACTAGAAACAAGACACACCATGGAGAGCAACAGTGAGACTATGATGGCATACACACAGACCATGGAGGGAAGGTGGGAGGGGGTCAGGAGCAGCTAGCTGACCACACAGGGAAGGTGGGAGGGGCCATGGCAGCACAGAAGACCATGCATGGCAAGCGGGAGGGTAAGTGGCAGCACAATGGCTATGATGGGCAAGAAGGAGGGTGCAGGGGCATGCACAAAGGACCATGGAGGATAGAAGGGAGGGTCAGGACCTGGACACAGACAAGAGAGTTCAGGGGAAGGGGCCTCACAACAGACCGCGTGGGGCAGGCAGGAGGAGCAGTTGCAGCACAACAGACCAGGGAGGGCAGAAGGGTGTGGCAGTAAAATGGACCATGGAGGACAGGAGGAAGGGGATAGGGGCATGGCATGTGGAAAGGCAGGGTGGAGGTGGCAGGGACAGGTTACAGTCATCTGACAATGCTAGGCAGGTGGTAGGGGAGTGGCAGCTCAACAGAACACTCAGAGTAGATAGGAGTGGCAGGTCCATGGAACATGGTGGTCAAAAAGGATGGAGCAGGGGCATGCACAAAGACATCGGAGGGCAGGGGGAAGGAGAATAGGGGCAGCAAGCAAAGCACAGAGGCTAAGCAGGAGGTCAATGATGGGCCATAGAATTGGGCAATGGAGGGCAGGATGAGTGGACTGGTACATCATGCTAAATGCAGGGCAGTGGCAGCACATCAGACTATGCATGGCAGGAGGGAGGAGGCTAGTCCATGGATTCAGACAACAGAGGATAGGGAGGAGGTGGATGGGGCAGCAAGCTAACTGTTCATAGAAGGTGGGTATTAGGAACTTTATTGTTTTTAAAATGTGTGTCTGTGAGAACTACTTAAAATATGAACAAGTATGCAGCATAATCACACTTTTATTCAGGAAGAAGAGGACGTTTGGGACTGTGACTCCGGGCTCACTTGGCAGAAACATCCCCTGACTCTCCACCCCCCATCGCAAAATGTAATGCCCGTGAAAAGGGTAGGTGGATGCAGTGTTATATAGAACATAGTCCTGAGAGCACGATTGAAAATGAAAACTAGATATAGTATATGGTATAAACTATGCACCAAAAAGTGTGATATAAGATGAACCGGGGCGTGAAATATAATATGCAATACATTGTGCGCAATGACAGATTCATTGGAGAGCGCGAGATAGCACAGGCACTAGCGCTTGCTATGTGATATGAGCCTTGGAGTGTAATATGCACAGGGCAGTGTTGTGTAACCTAAGTAGTCTCTAAAGTTGTAATATAAAATATGTGCTGGGTAGTGTAACATTGCATATGCACTGTGACAAAGATATGGATCCCAGATTGTAATATGTATGGCATAGCGCTGTGCTTTATAACATAGGCATCGAGGAAGGCACGTTAGATGGGGCAATATAACCCGTGCGAAGGCAAGTGTGGCATGACATATTTACGGGGTGGTGTTACAGTGCACATGGGCTAGAGAGTGTCATAGCATACGCACTAGCTGGTGGAATACAACACAGAGGTGTGTGGCACTCGGCGGGCACTGGTGGGTGTAACACAGCATTGGGCTCAGCCAGGAGCACGCTGTGACTCTCAAGTGAGGTTTGTCTCCTTTCCAGAGAGTAAAATAAAAAGTATTACACATCTGGCGGTGGATGTGTGTTTTATTAACTGTGAGGGGGTTTCTTGCATAGTTTGGTCGAATTTTTGTCGAATCGCCTTTGAATGGCTTGGTGTGCATGTGTATTACATGTGCCCGTCAATAGCTACCCATGTTTGCATAAATAAACGACAAGGGTGTCTACTTGGAGAGTACCCACCAGCGGGGGCGCCGGGATTAGGCACGGTAGGATGTCAGACATGTCAGAGCTTCACTAGCGGTGTGAATACATTCTACGTGGATTCATTATATGCATAGTCGCCTTTTAATGAATATCACGCAAATCGTCATGGTGATAGGTACATACGGTTTGTCCAGCATGTCCTAGGTGTTTCTATAAATATATATATATTTTTTTAAATAAAAACCAAAGGCCGGCCCCTGGGGATGGGGTCCCCGGGGCCATAAGTGGCCTGAGGAGGGGGGGCAACACAGCTCCCCTCCTAAAGAATAAAAAAATAAATAAAAGGCCATGACCTGGGGGTTGGGGTCCCCGGGGCCGATTAAGGCCTTGGGAGGGCCAAATTAATTTTTTTCAACAAAAAAAATTAGGGTGCAGGCCCTGGGGGATGGGGTCCCCAGGGCTAATAAATTAGAAAAAGAAAGGGGGCCACACAGCCCTCCTTCTTAAAAATAAATAAATAAAAGAAAGGCCCCTCCTTGCAGCACTCTGCAAACGCGCCCCCTGGCCAGTTGTAAGTTGAGGACTTAATTCCCCTTCAATACTGAGGGTCCCTGAGGGCCAACTAGCCCAACAGGTATCTCCAGTATGCGCCAGGGAGCTGCGTTGCAGACAGGTGTTCTGAGGCCATGCCCCTTTTTACACCTCCATGCAACGCAGCTCTGTGGCGCTTACTGGAGGTACCTAGTGGGCTAGTTTGACCCCAGGGACCCTTAGGATTCAAGGGGACTAATCTCTCAACTCAGAACGCCCACAGGCCCTGTGGCGCGTTTTTAAGTTGGGGAAATAATTCCCTTTCAATCCTGAGTGATCCTGGGGTCCAACTAGCCCACCAGGTGCTTCCAGTAAGCACCACTGCTCTGCGTTGCAGAGAGGTGGTGCAGGCCGTGCCACTTTTTACACCTCTCTGCAACGCAGCTCTGTGGCGCTTACTGGAGGTACCTAGTGGTCTAGTTGGACCCTAGGGACCCTCAGGATTCAAGGGGACTTAATCTCCCAATTTAAAATGGCTACAGGGCGTGTTTACACAGTGGGGAAGGGAGGGGACGGGGCATGAGGTGAGGTGTTCAAACACGCCCTGTGGTGCGTTTTAAGAGGTAGTTTTAATCCCCTGCCCTATTATATACTAGGGGCTTACAGAGGAGGTCATGCTAATCACAGGGGGACCCCAACACATAGTGTGCCCTAGTGTATGTAGGTGTTTTCACTGTATTCTGAGTGTCTTTTAACATAGCACTGGCTCTAGGACTGGTTAGTCAGACTCAGTTACCACCAGTATCCGTCTGAAAAAGTTGAGGGTAGAGGATGATTTTGCAACAAGGCTTGTTTCTGCTCTCCTGTTTGTTCTTTCTGCACGTTATACTTCTTCCTGCACTTATCTTCGTCTTTGAGGACTTCTGTTGCTTCTTTCTGCATTTCTTTTTTTTCTTTCTGTGCGTTTTTCCTTCTTTCTTCACATGTCCTATCTCTGTAGGCATAGCTAGAAATTAGCATTTAAAAAACCTTTGAAATTCACTGAAAAAAACATAGGTTTCAGGCACGTTATAGCTAGGAATTAGCATTTAAAAAACCTTAGAAATTCACTGAAAAAACCATAGGTTTCAGGGGCGTTATAGTTAGCTGGACTTTTCACTCGTACAAAACCATAGAAATTCTCCCGTTATAGTTAGTTCAGCTAACTATAACTCGCGCGCCCACAATGCACTGCTGATGACGTCACATATTACATCACTCATGACATGGTCAGTGACATCACTCATGACATCACTCATGACATCACTGATGACATCATCCTTGTGATAGAGTGGCAGACCTCCTCTCCCCCTAATATAACCTTTGATACACACATTCAAAAATAGAAATTAAAATTTTCAAAACAATGGACATACCAATACCAGTTACAACAACCTATTCAGTAATTGTAAGATCCACATACACATGCACTCATTCACCAACAGTCCTATACAGTCACTCATACATGTACTCACTCATCATATGTACTCATACACCTATACATCCTGTTACACAACGCCACTCATCCATAAAGTTACTCACACACATAGTCACTCATGCTAATAAAGAATCAAACATCTGTTTACCTGCATATACAGTTATACACACACCACCACACTTACTTCTACAGAAACTTACACATACTTAGTCTTTTTAACAATCACTTATAGAAACACATACTTATTCATACAGGAACTCTTTCAATCTCTCACTCTCACATATACTCACTTATGTACACCAATAGTCACATATACTAGTTTAAAACATATGTAGTTACTCATAGATACACTATTGAGACAGTCATTCACTCACTAACACACCCATGCACACACTCATCCACCCATACAGTCCTGCACACATGCTGTCTTCAACACATACAAACAGTGTGTCACTCATTCATGCACCTATGCACTACGTAATACCCCCCACCGAACCATACAGACATCAGACACTTATACTGATACTCAAAAAACCAACTAATAACCTATATAGACACTCATTTAGCTACTCACCAACCCATGCAGCCACTTATACACAACGTGAGAGACTGATACAGATATTTACATATTTAAACATTACTCACTAAGCCATGTATTCACTAAGATACACTTAATCAGTCAGTTATACAATCAATTTTTCAAAAACAAATCATCCATTTAGACACTTATATACCCATTTATTCTTCCATCGACCTTGAGATATACATATATAAAACATATGTGATTTTCAGAAAAACACACATTCACTGGATGATGTCATCAGTGATGTCATTTGAGATGTCATCAGTGATGTCATGAGTGATGTAATATGTGACGTCATCAGCAGTGCATTGTGGGCGCGCAAGTTATAGTTAGCTGAACTAACTATAACGGGGGAATTTCTATGGTTTTTACGAGTGAAAAGTCCAGCTAACTATAACGCCCCTGAAACTTATGGTTTTTTCAGTGAATATATATATATATATATCAATCAATCAATCAATCAGCTTTATTCGGCAATTAAGACATAAAAGCACATTTACAAACATTTATTTACAATTATATAAATTACCTAAAAAGAGAATAAAATTCCAATTAAATTTTTCAATGTCCGTCAAGCTAATTCATGCTTTAAGAAGAAAAAGTTAAAAATGAGCTCCACAGTCATAGAATTCGAACCAGCTTATATCAGCTTAAATTACACAGGGAATAACATAATATAACGTTATGGGCACCTTGATTTCCTAATTGTAATAACAGCAGCGGGTAATGTTAACAAGATGATGAGTTACTTATGGGTAAGAAGTTAACATTAAGTTTCAAAGCTTTTAACCTTATGCCCCAGGCCCATCCTATGAACTTTGCTACAGCTACACAGATCGGAGGTGCAGGGTCGGTGCATAGAATGCGAAGGGCAATAGCATATCTTTTAATGCCCATGGACTTGCAAATTGGTTTTATCCATTTTTCCCTCGGAATTGCATACAATGGGCAAAAGAATAGTACATGACCTATATTTTCGCATTCATCTACGCATCTAAAACACCTATCCTTGTTAGTGCCTGCTCCCCCCCATCTAGGGGTGAAATCTGCAACGGGTAGTGTACCCACCCGCAGTTGAAAGTATAGCTTGCGATCAGTGGTTTTTTCAATGATGTCCCAGAACTTCTCTTTGAGGGGTTGGAATTTAAACTCTAGGAAGCGGGACGTTAATTGAGAGGAAAGGCCTTGGGCAATTTCTAGTTTATAAACCCATTCCCAGTACATCATTTTCAGCTTTTCTTTGGGAGGAAAAACTGCACGTGTTGGATTTTTCCAGAGTTCAATCAGGCCTAAACTGCCTAGTAGGGATTTGATCTCAAGCAGCCAGGATATTTTTTGGGACATGTCGGATTCAATTATATCCACAAAACCACTCCTATAGTGCAAGAGTTCGTCTGTACACCAGAGTCTACGCCAATATAATATTGGACGTAGCCTTGCCAGATGTTCTAGGGGTTTTTTGCCAAGATCCAATAGTAAGGGACGCAATGGCGTACTGGGTGGAAGATTTGTGATTTTGCGGAGAAAAGCATTTTCTAGGACCTTCAGCCTATTCAGATTGGCAAAGCCCCAGAGCTCGGCCCCATAAAGGCATGAGCCCAGGACCGACGTTCCATAAATTTCTAGAGCTGGAGAGATTGGCTTAGTTAGTGAGTTTTTAAACCTAGATAGAAGAGCCCCTGACTTTTGCTTGTGTTGCAAGACGGCACGGTCAAGTTGGCAATCCCAACGCATGTCTTTTTGTAAAGTAATCCCTAGATACGTAAATGAGGTAACCTCCTCCAAGGGTAACTTGTTCATGAATATTTTCCCCTTGAAGGATTTTGATCCGTTGAATGACATAAATTTAGTTTTCCCCGTGTTGACTTCCAGGCCCCTTGCAGTGCAGAATTCTTCAAAACACCGGAGGGCCTTCGATAGGCCACTGGGGGTCTTTGAGATAATCAACGTGTCATCCGCGAACATGAGGATGGGAATGCGTTCGCCGGCCAGTGCAGGTGCATCGGTCGGGGTCAGGGAGAGCCGACCGGCTACCCCGTCGACAAACAGTGAGAAGAGGGTCGGCGCCAGGACGCACCCCTGCCGCACACCCCTGCCGACCGGGAAGTCCTCGGTCACCTCCCCCATGCCCCCCCACCGCACTCGGGCAACGTTTCCCTCATGTAAGCGGACAATCACGGAGAGGAGCTCAGGAGCAATACCCATTTCCCCCAAAACCTGCCACAGCCTGCTCCTTGGGATCAGGTCAAAGGCGGCCCTTAGGTCCACGAATACTGCATAAAGGGCACCCCTCCCCAAGACCACGGTCTTCCAGTATATGTTGGCAAAACGGAAGACTTGGTCAATGGTACTTATCCGGGAACGGAACCCTGCCTGCATTGGGCTCAAAATGTCATGGTCGTCGATCCAGCATTGAATTTTATGGAGGAACAAGCGGCCTATAATCTTTTGGATCGAGTCGATTAGACTGATTGGCCTATAGTTACTTGCCTTTGTTTTATCCCCCTTTTTATATACTGGGACGATTTCAGCGCCCTTCCATGAACACGGGATGTCGGCTCCCTGAGCAATTGCATTTGCAAGTTGCAAAATGTAACTAGACCAAAGACTTCTATTGTTAAGAAACATGTCTGCAGGGATTCCATCCATGCCCGGGGCTTTTCCTCTGACCACTTTATCCAAGGCTCTATTTACATCTTTTATTATAAACGGGGCCTCTGTGTAAGATACAGATGGAGAGGTCTCAAAAGGGCTGGTTTCACATGGTGCGGCATACTGGGGTTTAAAGTAATCAACCCAGTCATTTTGTGCCACATTGTTTTGTGGCCGCTCTGCAATTCCGCCCCTGTCCCATTTGTATGTATCCCAGAAAGCTTTACTATTCTTATCCCTGGAAGCATCCAGTAGGTCCTTCCACATTTCGGTGTCCCAGGTTACCTTTGCCTCTTTCAATGTCTTCCCATATCGAGTCCTGGCAGTCCTTACAAGCGATGCATCTTTTGACTTGAGTGCACTGCCAAGCTCTATCCGGGCTTTCCGACACTCGTTGTTATACCAGCCCTCTTTTTTGTGGGGTTTAGGATTTCTACCGGAGATAGGTTTAAGAAAGTATTTCCGCAGGCCCGCAAAAAGCCTGATATGGATTTCTGCCACTGGATAAGATGGAATTGGGCCCTCAGCCTGTACACCCAATACTTCTAGAGCAGAGAATGCTTCTCCATTTATTGCCTGCACAGTCTTTGGATCCTCAGCAATCCGGTCCCATTTTAGGTAACGTGTATTATTAGACAAAAGGTGCTCAGACTCATACGTAGCTTGCACTGGTGAAGAACAACAAAGCAAGGACGCATTAAATGACGAGACTAATGGATGGTGATCGCTCTCTTGCCGACTAATTACCTCCATGTCTTTAAAGTGGGCCCAGAGTTGTACATGGATCAGTAAGTAATCAATCCTGCTAACCCTACGTCCGTTATCAAAAGTGTTTGCACCTAGTTTGTTGGCCGGACTTCTGCCGTTCGCTGCTCTCATGTGGTTGCCTAAACAGAGGCCGTTTAATTGGATTGCGGCCTCCGTCCACCTTTTTGCTGGTACAGTCTCCAGTGGTGGAATTCCCCATTTAGCATCTTCTTCCTCTGTAAGCTGTGATATGTCATCTAAGTACAGTGGTTCAAACGATGTGTTAAAATCACCTGCTATAATAGGCAGGATATTAGGGGGTAGGGAATCGATTATTTCTTCCAATAAATGAACAACTGGGGACCGTTTTCCCCCGGGAAGACCTCGCGCATAAACATTAAAAATTTCTAAGTTAATCCCAGACTTCGGGACAATCTTTATAGATAAGATATCATCACACGCGCGGGGACTTTGGGTTACTCGGCATCCTAAGTTTTGCTTTAGCCATATAGTTAGCCCGCCAGACGGCCGGCCTCTTTTGCTTTTTATGGCTGGGATATGAAAGTTAAGGAATCCAATGCATATAAGGGGGGCTAGTAGCCATGTCTCTTGAAAGAGACATATATCAAATTTGGATATAAAACCTAACCAATCAGGATCAGCTATTTTTGGGCCTAGGCCGGCTATATTCCAAGATATTATGGTCAATGGGCCACTCTCAATGCAACCTCCATTATCTAGTCCTATGCTCAATCGTGATGAGCTTGGGCTTTCTCTCTGCAGGTAGACCAAGTCATTGCTACCAATAGTACTCATGTTGAATGTATCACTAGAGACGGCTTTCCCATCAAAGTCAACCAAGGCTACAGTGCAACTAGGCGATACTATCACCCCAGACTCACTTGTTAATAGGGGTTTTACCCCCTTCTGGTGCTGGTCCAGTGGTATTTCCATGGAAGGGTTTTTACTGAACGCACCTTTCTCTGTTAATGTAGAACATACTACCCGCTTTTCCCCAAGGATTATAACAGGTTCACATGTACTATTCTTTTTATGGTGAGAGTTTAGTCGTCAATCGCAGTCTTCCAATCCGGAAGACCCGATTGTCTTATGATGCATATTAGATTCGCTTGGATTACTAGGCCACCAGTTATGATCTCTCTGGCCAGAGCCCACTAAGTTGCGTGGTTGGTAGTCGCAATAGAAGAAGGACAAAGGCAGTGAAAGGATTGGACTGCAGGAACTTGGGTTTCGCCATTGGCAGATATGCTCCACTGCCTTGGTATCTCTAAAATTAATTATGATACAATCGCCTTCTATCATTTTCTTCGATGAACCAACCCAGTTTACCCGGCGCACAAAAAGGATTTCTGTTGAGACATTTGGAGGCAGGGGGCGATTACAATTTAACCAATAAACACATTTGTTCCTCAATTCCCCGTAATCCTCCCTAGTATCAGTACCCAAGGGCTTAACTCCTGCCAGTATTATCACATAGGGTCTAGACTCTAGAGGGAGGTGTATGTTTGGGAGTTTTCTTGTCTCTGAGTCTCTACATGCTTCCCTACCCGGATATTTTAGTACTGGGCCACTATGTACTCCTGCAGGACCATTCCCCCCACTCGCTATACTGCCTAATGTAATGGTCTTGGTGGTATCCCGGGTAACCAGACCCGGCTCTTGTGGGTTGGTACTTGTTTTAGATATAGAGGTGGTGGGTATAGCATTAGTAATAGTGGCATTCTTATTAGGGGGCATAACTGTTGGTGATTTATCACATGCCCGGCATTTACTAGTTTTATTCTGCCGAGACTGTGCTGCCGAATACTGCAGCTCCAAACAAGACAATCTATTTTCAATCCCATCGAGTCTATCATAGATAGGTTGGCACGTTTTATAGAATATTGCCTCTATTTTCCCCCAGAAATCATCGCCCACCTTGTGCTGTTCCTTGGGGGGGGGTGATACATGAAACATTTGGTCACTCTCTTTCCCATTCTCCGAGGCTACTTCTAGGCATGTAGTTGATTTTTCAACAGTGTCCACTGGGGTTATTCTCCTTGACTTAGCGGTTAGGCCAATATTTGGTAGTTCTGTGCGTTTCCTTTTGGATCTCTCTGTTTTCATACTTTCCTTGCTCTTTGGGGAAGTTTTCTTACGTTTAGGGTTCAAAGTGGAGCGAGTCTTTACACTCTCAGTTACACCAGTTTCTCGTGGCGACTTTAGTTGGCCCCTTTTTTTCCTGGTATTGAGATTGGCTCCTTCAGAGGCTGGAATGCAATGAGGTACATTTCTCTGTGGGGAGGGATCATCATCAACATTACCCGGTGCTACCAGCATTATGCTCACATCATTATCTGGGATCTGGTCTGTATTATGCGCCGGGGAATGGGCATGAGTGAGGTGGCCCAGTGAGGAGCGTTTGTCTGTGAGAGAACCTAGCGACAAACGTTTTTCGGTGTAGTCAATCTCTTTATCCAATATGGATGATACCCTTAC
This sequence comes from Triturus cristatus, assembly GCF_964204655.1. Classification (NCBI taxonomy): domain Eukaryota; kingdom Metazoa; phylum Chordata; class Amphibia; order Caudata; family Salamandridae; genus Triturus; species Triturus cristatus. Next base: position 588,596,742 of record NC_140583.1, on the reverse strand, counting down.
AAGGAATTGATCAAGTGTGCCAACCAGGGACTTCCGTCTCGTATCAGGAACAGCAGACATCTTTTACAGGACACTTTGACTATGTATTACACTGTGAAGGATTGCATTGGCGTAACTGACCTTGGTGAAGTTCTCCAGAGTTCTTCGCAGAGGGTGGGCCCGACCCGACCTTACACGGCCTCTAACGGGCTCAAACGGGCCCGCCCTTGGTCCAGGCTTCGTCCGGCGCCCGCCCGCGCGCGTCCCGCGACGCGGAAGGAGTGGCGTTCTCCGGGCGCTTAGCAGACGTCAAATGGCGCTAGGGCGCCTGGGAGTTGTGGTCTCCCCACGCCGGGGCCGCTGAATGGCGATGCGGCAACACCAACGGCAGAGGGACACCCAGCAGGACAGCAGCGACACTTTGGTGAGCGTTTCAGGGCAGGGCAAGGCACCAGCAATCACCCCCGCGCTATTTCCGGGTTCCTGGAACGATTCTATATATATGTATATGTATGTATATATATATATGTATATAATATATATAAATATCCAAATAAAGACGTACTCCTGACGGAGATCGTAGCCCGTTGAGGGATGGCACGATGCCGGTGGAGTATGCCGGTAATTAATATTTGCAGCAAACGGAGTTCCACTCGTGCACTCAGATCTCAGAAAGAACTTCACCAAGAACCAAGGATTCTTCAAAGGGGGTTTATTGACATCATAAACCCAACGTGACGCGTTTCACCCTCTGGGGGCTTGCTCACACACCGTTATGTCCATCGATCAACACTTACATACATTTCCGGTTTAAACATAGACATTAAAAGAGGACTTGCGAGTTCACCTTTGAGCACCATGTTAGAATGGGACATTTGTTTGAAATTATTGGCAAACAACATTTACCTGTGTTAAAATTTCATGCCTTGAAACATATCCTAATGTATGACAGACCCGAGATATATTGGGCATGTTTTTGACATTTTACACCCATTTAAGTCGACATTTTAGACCTTGCGTGTGGCTGTATTTCGAAGCCTGGCCCATTTGATATTACTCTCATAGTGGGTATAATCTTTGTCAGTATTTCAGAAAATGACATGCTTCTGTGCTCATTGAACTCGCTCGCTATGACTTATGATATACATATGTATGATACAAGTCTGATCTGGTGGTACACCCTTTTAAACAGAATCCAAACATGTGCTTAAATAATATAATAACTTGTTTTAAAATTGAAAAAGATCTTATCTGTTCACTGGAGAGCAGCTTGAAGAAAAGGGTAGGGATCCTGTGTCGCGAGCCCGAGACATGGTCCCTACCTTTCCTCCTGTAAAAGTTAAGCACAGCGCATCAGTTTTGTTTATTTTGCAAGAAACACCATAATTTTGAATACTCATTGTGTACCCAAGAAAGGGGATAGTAGGCATCTTCCTGCGCTTCTACACAAAAGACAACATTTGTATCTATGGGACCCAACAAAGAATATATATACACATTATATATCTATAAATTACATCTGAGATTATTTTCAAATTTTTTCATTTTGACATTTTCAGATATTCCATTCTAGGACCAACACCCCTACCGAATACGTGGTCAATAAAGTCTGAACCGAGGAAGATAAACAGATACTGGATTAATCATTGTGTAGATGTATGGGCATCTCCTCATCAATATTATGACCATTCGGATATCGTGTCCCCATCCCGCTAATGTATCTTGACTCACGTTGTCTTAATCTTAATTAGGGCTCCCGGTTTTATGGTATTTATTTTTTTGCCATTTCCGTCTGTATTTATCCATATTTATTTTTTGCTACTTTTATCTGTATTTATCCATATTTATTTTGGATTTTGTGGAAAAATTAAGCTGACATTAGTATATTTCCACATTTATTTAATCGATAAATATGCACTCATGTTTGAATGTCTGCCAGGTTTCAGTGCTGTGAACAACCACAGAAGATACATCAGCGCACTTATCTGAAAATATGCAAATTTCAGTGTCAACTTTGTGCACATCTACTGCTGTTAAAGTGTCTTTAGTAATATTCCTTTCATTTTTAACCTCCTTATCTATCAATCCACACATCTACTGGCCTGACAGTCATGTCAGAGCGTATTTAGAATTACTCAAAAACCAACCCAAGTTCTGTTTTTATCCACATTTAAAAATAAATACACACAAGAAAATGAATGTTTTCTGTCTGTATTTATCTGTAAAAATCAGTAAAAACGGAAAACAGGGAGCCTTAATCTTAATGTACTATTACCCCCTCTTTTTTTGGATACTACTTGCTCTATGGCATAGTAAGACAGTTTGGTGTAATCTGAAAAATGTTTAGTCTCAAAGTGCCGAGCAATGGGATATTGTTGGTCCTTATTAGTAATTGCTCTCATATGTTCAAGGACCCTTTTCTTTGCCATATGTGTTGTGCTGACTACATATCTAAGTTTGCAGGGACATTCAAGTACATAGACCACATTGGTACTGCTACATGTAAGAAATAGTTTGATACTCATCATACTATTGGTACTGCTGTTCCAAAATTCTTTCTGCATACGACTATTTCCACATGCCTTGCAATGGCCGCATGGAAAGAATCCTTGCAGGTCTATGTTTCTTTTAATCTTCCTATTGGGTAAACCACTTTGTACCAAAAGATCCTTAAAGTTACGTCCCCTCCTGTAACTTATTTTCGGGTGTGCTGGTAGCGAGTTTCCTATAATTGGATCCCCTCTGAGAAGGTTACAGTTACGGGAAACTATTTTCTTGACTTGATCTGAGTGTCCATTGAAAGTAAATATCATCCGAGTATCTGGATTGTCACTTTCATTCGTGAGGTTGTTCTCGGGGGAGATCTCTAAGACCGTGTCTCTATTAATCATCTTCACCCTCTCCATGGCTTTTTTGAGTACCCAAATAGGATATCCTCTATCCTTGAATCTCTGTACCATAATAGTTTGTTCCTTCAGAAAACCTTCCTCGGTACTACAATTTCTTTTTACTGTGAGCAATTTCCCATAGGGGATGCTCCATTTGAGTGTGTTTGGGTGACTACTTAAGGCATGCAGTAAAGTATTGCCTGCCGTTGTTTTGCAAGACAGAGTTGTTGTCACCTTGTTATTTACAAATTCCACACAGGTGTCAAGATATTCTACCTTTTGTTTGCTGACAGTGCATGTAAGGGTTAAGTTAATTGTGTTCTGGTTTAGTTTTGTGATAAAGTTTTGTACTTCCTGTTTGCTGCCTTTCCAGACAACAAACAGGTTGTCAATGTACCGTAACCAGAGTTTGACCCTAGAGAAATCATGCTGTAAACTTGCTTCCCTTCTGATGTCCTCTTCCCATGCTCCCATAAACAGATTGTCAAAACTGGGTGCAAAGCTGGTTCCCATCGCAGTACCGAGGGATTGTTTGAAAATCACATCATCAAACATAAAAAAGTTGTTCGCCAGACAATGTCTGATGATATCAAGTATCATCTGTGTATGTTCCCTGTATCTTATGTGTCTGTGCTTGAGAAATCTAGTGTATGCCTCTATACCTTGCTCATGATTAATGATTGTATAGAATGAATTCACATCCATGGTGACTAATACAAAATCTGCTTCCCATTCTAGATCATACATTTTTGCCAAAAAGTATTTTGTATCTTTGACATATGAGGGTAAGGTGACTACAAACTCCCTCATGAAGTGATCAGCATAGCGGGACAGGTTCTCCAGCACACATCCCCTGGAAGAGATAATGGGTCTCCCAGGGGAATTATCTCTATTTTTGTGTATTTTGGGAAGTAAGTACATCACTGGGAGGATAGGAAAGTCTTTTTTAAGATAGCAGTATTCTTCCCATTCAATCAAACCCTTGTCCATCCACTCACTTGATTTTTCCCAGATCTGCAATATGCTGTTGTTATAATCTAGCCTATTGGATTTGGTGTATGTATTGGTGTCACTTAATTGTCGTGTTGCCTCTGTTATGTACATATCTCTAGATAGAATGACGATATTTCCCCCTTTATCAGCGGGTCGAATCACAATACTTTCGTCTTTAGCTAGTTCTTGTACAGATTTTCTCTGTGAGAGAGTTAGGTTATGTTTGAAATTTCTCATTTTCTTGGCCCAATTTTGTTGTCTAAACTTCAATAGATCCTGGCCCACCTGTTCTTGAAAGGTATCTATGTTGTCATGACTCATAGTTGGTAAAAAGGTTGAATTCGGTTTGAAACCTGAGACGGCAGATGCATCGCACCTAATTTCCATTTCATCCAAGATGCGATGAGCCTCAATGTTAGCATCTGAATTAACAATGTCATTTTGTAACTCATGTAGTGCCACTAACAGGTCAATATCACCTATTGTTAGCTCCTCCTCTGACACCGATCTACCCACTTGTGTACTACCCCTACTTCTTGCAGGTTTAAGTTTATGCCATTTTTTCAATTTCAATTTCCTGCAAAACTTAAAAACATCAATCCTATCATTAACATAATTCATGGGGATTGCTGGACAGAATGAGAGTCCTAGGCAGAGGGTCCTTTTGTCTTTGTTACTAATGTTTTTTCAGATTGATAATAGTCTGATTTACCATGCTCTCATCCATTACAAGTTGGTCTTGGAGCGTGTCTGTTTTCTTCCCACTTGCTCCGAGTTGTTCTTTTTTCTTTCTCCTCTGTTGGATCCTCTTCCGCCTCTTCCTTTTGGTCCTTTTGCTCTTTCTCTCCCCCTTCCCCTTCTTATTGGGGTATCTTCTCTCTGATTCACCTGGGGATTCATTTTCGATGTTTGGCGGCTCCGTCTCATGAGCCTGTACTCGTCTAAAAAAATTGTTGGGCGAGTTATTGTGTCATCCTCTGACAGTGATCCTTCTGATGTTGGTGTCTGTTCTTATCCTTCAGTATTGGTGTCGCTAGAGTATGCAATCTCCTCTTCCTGTTCAGTTTGTGGTGTTGCATTTGTTAGCACGCTCTTCTTATTTTTCTCATATAGATGATCATATTTTCTACTATGAGTTAAAATTCTGCCCTACTCATAGTCACCACAATCTCGATCAAGTTTTCGTTGCTTTCTAGCTTTGATATCGTCTTCCACCATTCTTAATCGTTTTCTCATTTCCTCCAAAAACTTCAATATTAGTTCTTGTTCTGGATGAGAGTTCAGTTCTTCCTTAATGCGTCCAATTTCTTTTTTAATATTATCCCTATCTGACCAGGCATATTTAACAAGAATTTTCAGCATGTTGTTTGAACTGTTGGCGGAATTTGCATATCAAAGACTGGATTTAGGAATAGTATTAATTACTATTCCAACTCCTGTTCTTGCAACAGCAGGGAAGGTGTTGAATTTAAAATCCAACATATTCCCTGGTGTTGCACGCCCCCTACAGCAAGTCGTTGAAACGACTTGCGATGTAATGGCACGCGTGATAACAACTCAGTCATTGTAACGACTGCGTTGTGAAGCCATGCGTTGTGGAAACAGCTTTGTAAACGCTGTTTCCCGTGTATGACTAGATAAATATGATCTCTGGCACATCCACTGTGTTGTTCTCATATCCGTGTCATGACACTTTACCTCATGGAATAGCTATGCTAAATAATTGCATCATTATGCATTTTGCTCCATACATTTTTTAAATCTTAATATGAGATAATTTGTACTTCATAAATGTTACTAGATTAATAATTCAGATAGCAAACGCCTGACCCTTTTTTTTCAGCACGCAGAACCAATAAGTAGATGCAACTCGTCTTGCCGCACCCAAGGGTTTTGTCGTGGTCTTTGGTCTTTGTTCTCTCAGAGCCTTTCAAACCCCTGCTGATAGGCTTTTCTTGTCTTGGCGTTGGCAAATAATGTGAGAATTTTTCAGGACAGCATTGCGCTCCTTACCATTCCAACAACATCTCCCCATGAAGGATTTTTTTGTAAAAAGTAAGGCAAGCAGATTTTTCTTCTTTTCTTGCATGTAATATTCGGAAAAGCATTTAAATAAGTTGTTCACAAAAATGGAATGTTTTTTGCAATTTTAAAACGATTCACATTTAGTTACACATCGTTTTCTTGGCTCTGATGCAAGCTTGGCTTATATATAAATTGCCAGTGATAGGAAATATTTTTGTTTTGTAAACTTTATAGCCTGTAGCTGAAAAAAGGGCATCTAATACCCTCCACTTCCAGTTGTATCTACATCCATCCGGAGAAGAGTCACTTGTTCATTCGAAAGCATTTAGGCAGGTAAGTGCTTTTGTTTAGTATATGGTCACACCCTTTTACAGAAGGTGGCTGTACATATTTTGGATACATATTAGTACAACCCTTTCCCTGAAATACTGCATCTGTTTGTTGGTGGGGGGGAAATGCTCCAGGGTAGGCAGTCTCGTTACCTTTGATCTCAATGCCTACTAATTAATTCCTTCTCCTTTCTTTTGAGAAAGTAGTGTTAGTTCCACAGGTGGTCATTTTGTATTTGTCCTCCATGCTTCCTCCTTCTTTGTAATGTGTTCGACCACCATTTTGTGATGCCAGTGTTTTTCTCATAGGCAGCCATCTTGTGCAATTCTGAGAATTAGCTGACACCGGAGTCCAGAGACCTCTCTGCTCTATGCTACTGTTTATTCGGCTGACTAACAATGGTGATGAAGAAGGCACCTGAGACAAAATGCAGCTGCCAAGAAACAGCCGAAGAGGAGAAGAAGTCTGGTGCCATCACTGGCATTAAGACATCATCCTTTTTCCACGTAAGTGTGCAACATGATGTGCCCACTGCTGCTTGCTGGATGTACCTATTTTTTGAAATGGGATTACCAATAAAGTGATTGAACTGGAACATGACAGACTGTAATTTTGAGGGCAAGGAAGAAGTTAGGTGCTGTCTTCCCCAACCTCAACAACAAATCCAGAAGCATGACGCAACTGCAATAAAAGCAGCACCCGTTCAGTGGTAAACCAACCTTCATTCCAAAACACACCTGCTTCTAAAACAACAACACCAAAAGCATCAGTTCCACCAACTTGTGCTATAGGTTGGTTTTAGCAGTTTGAGAAATAAAATCAAGCACAAAAGTTCAAGAAACTCAGACACAGCAAATGTCAATAACTATTACAATAGAGATATGTTTCAAGACAATTTCAATGACTACTTGGATGAAGAGTAAGGTGAAACTCAGCAGGCTGGAAAAGTATGAAGCATACCCTACAGCAGTGCATCTTTTCAGCAGGTTTTCAGTGGAGCTGGTGCAATTGTTGCAGTCCGAAGGGTCGGTCTCTCTCCTCAAAATGCAGAGAGACTGACACTGATTAAAATAAGTAAACATTACATTCAAGAAAATTCTCTGGCTCCAGAAGACACAATCATGAATGAGCGTGATTTTTCAGATATCTCAATTGTGAGGAGTGATCGTTCTCCAGATGAAGACTCTAAATATGAAGATGAGTTCAAAGTCTATTAGAACTTTGGGGACATACTAACTGGTAGGAATTTTGTGCAACTTTCCCTCACAGAAAATGTGTGATTTTGGCCCAAAGTTTGACATTTGCAGAGCATTCTGGGTAGGAAAATGTAGTCCAATCCACCCCACCCTAGATTTATACGGGTCTCTCTGTTTCATAAATGACCAATGTTCATAGGGTTCCTTGGTTGTCGACTGAGCCTGAATCCAGCCATTTGCTCTGGGAAGTGATAGGAAATGGGATTTATCCCTCAATCTTCTGGAACATATGTAAGAAGTACAACTAAAAGAATACAATTTTTTCCCACTTGCCATGGGAAAGGGCTAGACTAGAGAGGGGCAGAAATAGGGTTGGGACTTCGTGGGTGGAGGTGCAGTCTGATGTCGGGACAGCCCCCACCAATATTCATGTTTTTTTTCATTAACTGACATCCAGTTGACCTTCTGTCCCTTTGTGAGCCGATTGGGAGTAAATACTCCAATATGTTCCTGGGTAGAAAGACAATTGAGGCCATTATGGAGTGGGGGCACATCTCACTGGCGGCCAGCCCACACTCCATTTTAAGGAATGGAAAAAGGGGTCAGGCCTGATGCCTGAGTGGACTGTCCCACCACGTATTTCTTTCCCAAACAAATACTGGTGTCTAGCAGGCCTCCTGCCCCCGATGGAGGCAGAAAGATTTTGGTGCCATTTTAGGGTGAGATCATTGCCCATGGCAAATCAGGCTGCTCTTACCCCTTTTTAAAAAAAACTCATGACTGGTGCCAATGGTCTCTCTTTCCTCCCTGGGCCGCATTATAGGAGATTATGGGTTAACTCCACTAATCTGTCCCCAGCGGGGTGTTTTTTTGGGGTGGAGACATGAGCCAATACAAGGGTGGGCCGCTCTCAATCCTTTTGCTGTGAACGTTCCCTGGTAGTATAGATGGTTTTTGCCAGCATGGGGAGGACAAATCAGTCGGACATGCCTCAAATCAAGGGGGAGCAGAAATGCTCTTTTGGGGTGGAGGTGTGAACCAATGCCAGGGTAAGCCCCATTGTCTTTAACAGTTCCTATTGTCATAGCAGTCCAAGAAAGGAAATCCCTGTGCACCACACTTATTGAAAGAATAATAATGTAGAGATGCGAGGTAAACTCTTCCTTTATGTGCCAACATTGGGACGTTCTAAAAAGAAATTCCTTCTGGTGATTGCACCAGAAGGATTTTCTTTAGTGCTGCAGTGGACACATTGCCTTTGAAGTGCAGTGAACGTGGATGGTTCGTCCACTAAATTTAACTGGTTAATTCTGTGCCAGGTTATGCTCCTAATTCTGTTTTCTCATGTGCTATATTTTACCTGACTCTCAACTAATATTGTCTTTTCCTTTTCTTATTTAACAGATTTGTAAAGTTTTTTTAGAGTTTTATATAGCACGAACTAGACCCGAGACATCGGGTATCTGAGCGCTTTACATGAACACCAGTTTTGCTACAGATGGACACATTCATTTTTCTTATTCACAGGGAGATTAAGGGCCAGATGTACGACCACTGGATTTATTACCTTGCAATTTGCGACAAATTGCGAGGTGCTAAATCCAATGTACAACAGTGTCTCAGGCACTGTTTGCGATTCCCAATGGGGTCGCAAATTGCGAGGCTCATGAATATTAATGAACCACTCGCAATTTGCAACCCCATTGGGCATTGGGAATGACTGGCCCTCCCAGGGATGGCGGCCTGCTGGGCTCAGCAGACCACCATGTCTGGGACTGCTTATCAATAACGCAGTATTTTTTTTAATTCAACCCATTTTCCTTAAAGGAAAATGGGAGGCATTTACAAAAAAACAAATGAAATGATTTTGTTTAATTTTTTTAGGGGCAGGCAGTGGTCCCTGGGACCACTGCCTGTCCTTAAGACATATTATTAAACCCCTTCCCATTTGTGACTCCATTACCACCCTCTTAAAGAGGGTGGTAATTTGCAAGTGTTTTGCAACCACAATTGTGGTCATAAAGCATTCACATATGGCTAGGGACTCGCTATTAGAAAGGGAACGCCCCTTCCTAATAGCGAGTCGCAAAACAGCATTTTGTGAGTTGCAATTTTTTGCGAGTCGCAAAATAGTGTTTGTACATTGACCATGTAGCTTTTTGCATGCGCAAACGGTCGCAAACCCGTTTACGCATGCAAAAACTGGTCGTACATCTGGCCTTCGGTGATTTTCCCAGAATCACAGGATGTTGAGCGTTGTTGCCGAGACTCAAACCCGGTTCCCCAGTTTCGAGGTCGACCACTCTAGCCGTAAGGCTACATCCTCTCCCCAGCAGATCTTCAATAGGTATTCTATTCTGCACCGTTGCACCCTGCTCTGTTGTTCATCCCTGTTTCCAAGACAGAAAATGTTAAGGTGCACAATTTTTATACAGTATCAATTTGAATTATTGCACATACTTTTGATCTATTTGTCCATTCTAGTTTGCATGCCATCCTAGATAACTAACTTGGAAGTCAGTGGCTGCCAAAGACAGTTTTAATGGGTTACTTTAACTGTCATCTTCCTTCCATGTCAGATGTGCCTCTTCTACCCATCCACTGATTTACTCAATGGCCCTCTTCCCTCCAGTAGTAAGATCTATCGTGCTGCAATCTGTTTCATTGTCAACAGATCCCACACTTGGGGAGAGGGAATGAATAAACAACACTAAGGCGCCGATTACGATCCTGTAAAAAGGCCCTACGAATCGTCGTACGGAACGTTTTCTCTGTACGACTCGTACCCGGTAAACTGTCCGTACAACCTAGGAAGTACGATTCGTACAGAAAGCCTATTTCCGTACGAATCGTACAAAAGACCGTACGGGTAAAAAAAAACTATGAATCTGATCTGGAACAGCCTGTATGCGACGTCCGTACGTATGTAAGCGGAGTTTTACAGTCCAGCAAGTATGATCCGTCCCTACGGCACTCCGTATGGCTCTTTTTTTATGGGAGCCAATAACAGCCGCAAAAGCTGTGTTCCCTGGGGTACGAGTCGTACAGGCCCCCCACCCGCATATGTATGCACCATACCCCCCCATATGTATGCACCGTACCCCCCCGTATGTACGCACCGTACCCCCCGTATGTACGCACCGTACCCCCCCGAATGTACGCACCGTACCCCCCGTATGTAGTAAATGTTACCCCTGCAGAGTCCAGTGCTTTCCCTACTGTTGAACCTATTGGAGTGGTAATAGTAAATGTAACCCATCCTTAGTCCAATGCGTCCCCTACAGTTGCCCACACTCAAGTGGGAATAATTAATTTGACCCCTTCGGTGTCCAATGCTTTCCCTACTGTTACACATACTGGAGTGGGAACAATAAATGTAACCCTATCCTGAGCCCAACACTTTCCCTACTGTTGCACACACTGGAGTGGGAATAATAAATGTCACCCCTCCTTAGTCCAGTGCTTAACCTACTGTTGCATTAACTGGTGTGGAAATAGTAAATTTCACCCCTCCTGAGTCCAACACTTTTCCTACTGTTGGACTGACTGGAGTTAGAGTTGTAAATGTTACCCTTCCTGAGTCCAATGCTTTCCCTATTGTTGCACCTACTGGAGAGGGAACAGTAAATGTAACCCCTCCTGAGTGCAAAGTTTTCCCTACTGTTGCACCTACTTGAGTTGGAATAGTTAATGTAACCCCTCCTGTGTCCAACGCTTTCCCTACTGTTGCACACACTGTAGTGGGATTAGTAAATGTTACACTACCTGAGGCCAACACTTTCCCTACTGTTGCACAGACGGGGGTGGGAATTAACGCATTCCCCACAGTTGCACACATGGGAGTGGGAATAGTTAATTTAACCTTTCCTGAGTCCAGCACTTTCCCTACTGTTTGGCCTACTGGTGTGGGAGTAGTAAATGTAATCCCTCCTGGGCCCATAGCTTTTCCTACTGTTGCGCACACTGGTGTGGGAATTGTATATTTATTATTTTATGGAGTTTAATCGTTTTTTTAATATTGGTTACATATATCATTTTTATTATGTGTTATGTGTTTATGTATTTAATTTTATATTCTTTTATATATATTTATCTCATATATATATTTATTAAATTTTTTTAGCAAAACGCATTTTTATATATTGTCTACTCTTTCATGGACAATTAGATAGGAAGTATTTTTACACTTTTTGCAGTTTCTTACATGTATTAACAATTTTTATGTGTATGTACACATTTGTATATATATATATATAGTTTTTATATTGGTATATTTAAAAAACATTAGAAAATGAAAATGTAGATTATAGTTTTTTTTAAATAGTTTTTTAATATAGTTTTACATTATATTCATGCATATAAATGCACACACATTCACGTATATCTGTGTTTTATTTAAATAAGTTTGGATTTATATATGTGTGTAAATATTATGTAAACAAATTTAATTTACATTATATTATCTTAAAATATATAATATTTAATGCTTATATATATAAACAATTATTATTGTATAGATTTTAGTGTAGATACATATATTTTTTCCAATATTTTGTACTTACCATAATATGTATAGAAAAATGATATTTTTTTGATCGATATTTTTGACATGACATTTCTGTATCCCAATATTTTTGGTTTCGATATTCTGTCAGTGATTCGAGTACAGCAGGTGAAGCAAGTTATGGCATGTGGTGTGTGTGTGTTAAACTTTCAGTGGTTTGACAAGTTTGAGCCAGAACCATAACTGTGTTATTCATTGAATTTCAGTGTTTTTTTATGATTTACTTAATTTTTAAACCCCTGTGGCCAAGCCCTTCTCCCAATCCGCCGAGCTCCCCAACCCCATGATGCACATGGACTTTTCAGGGTCTGGCCCCAGTTGCGGCCGGCATTAATCGCGGTTGGGGGGTGGGTCACGCGGGGAGGGGGGTAAATGTAATAATTACTTTTAAAAATGTACCTTTCTGACGGCCGGGTCCTGAGCTTTTACAGCTCCGGCTCCTGCTTGCCTGCCTTCAGCAGGAACAGGAAGCAGCCAGACTCTCTCCCCTCCAGTAAGTCAATCACAACACTGCAATGGCAGCGTTGTGATTGGTGGAGATGCCGCACAGCAAGGGGCTTACGGGGAGGCCATTTTTCTCCACTGCAGCCTGCATGGAGAAAGGGCAGTGTGTGCATGACTGGTTTGGGCAGCCAAAGAGGGCCGAACAAAGCAGTCATGCTCACTCAGGAGTGGGCACGCCACTCCTCCTCTGCACAGCCCTTCTCGCAGAGCAGCCATGCCCACCCACCTGACTCAACCAAACCCTTCTCCTTTCGCGCTGTGCGGGAAGCAGAAAAATGAAATCGTAGTTATTACCATTTTATGTTTCTGCTTCGCGCACTGCGAGAAAGCAGTGGGGCAATGCTTCAGAAGCCGCCCCTCTCTGGCCCTGTGCCCAAACCTTACTGTACATGGCTTGCCATGTACTCATTCTGTACTGTGCACAGCCTTAGGCTGTATGCAACAGGGTTTTGGTTGCACAGCTTTCTGTCAGGCTCACCTGAGGTCTCTGCGGGGACAGGAAGCAGGAAGCAGATGACTATTCCCCACGCCCCTCCACCACCGGCCTGCCCAACAATGTCAAAGCAGAACCCGTGGATAGGGGGGAAGAGGGGAGACAAGGGAAGAAAGAAAAGGAGGCAGGCCCAGCACACGCTCAGAACCCGGAGAGTCACCACTGAGATCCAAATGAAGTCCTGCAGACAAAAGAGCACGTTAGCAGACCAACAGTTAAACAAGCAACCCAGTGATGTTGTTACCAACAACCTAGGATCTACCTGTAAGACTCCCCTCTTCCTTGGACGTGCAAACACATAGGAACAAGTGTAAACAATCTGTGTAAGGCTCCTAAAAAGAAACAATAAGGTTTAGTGCATATGGTCTAGAACCGCTAGTCCTAAATATAGATAGTATCTCCACACTTCTTACCCTATAGATAGAGCGGTGACACGGACTGTCAAACAGCAAATAATCTCTGGTTGTTAACTGCACAACCATGAATATCCTTTCAGGTGCTTATTCTCAGCACAATTTTCAGTGGTGGTCACATATAATGGTTACTGACTATTGTCAATGCTAAATGTTCCAAGAACACAAACTATAATGTGTTAAATGCTGAATAACACAGCATAAAACATAAAGGATAGCCCAGCCGAGCTTAGAGGTATCGTGGCAAACAAACATATAAGAAGGTGCAGATGTCGCAGCGTGTAAAAACAAGCCCCTCACTAGGGGTGGGCGGAATTTGCGGAATTAACCTTCGCAAATTATCGCGAGAATGTTTAAAATTATCGCAAACAAGCAGAAATATCGCGAAGATGCGGAAGTTTTTTTCCGGCATGTTCGCGCGATTTTCTGCATGGTTGCGGGTCGCCAACTTACCCATGTGGCTGCTTGCGGGCGCGGCCATCTTGTTTTGAGTTGTTCTCGCGGTGCATGATCGCGAGAAGAAAGACGTGATCGCGCGACGCATGACGTCACTGCGGGCGCGAACTGTCGCGAGACAGCGCAAATGGCTAAAAACAATACAACATCTCATGGAGAACGCGACCGGATCAAGAAAACTTGTCGGCGAACGCAGGGATTCAGGTAAGGCGATCGCGCGCGCGCGAGAATGTATCATTTTACAGCGCGAGCAAGAAACAAATTATCGCCAAGCTGCGGAAACCGGAATTTTTGACATTTTCGCGCTCTCCGCGGAACGCAAAAATGTCAAATTATCGCAATTTCCGCGAACGGAACGAAATTTTTGCCCAGGCCTACCCCTCACTCCCACTCTGCGAGGCTGTAATCCCAAGGAAGGCGACTGGTAGCTAAACAAAAGTCAAGAAGGCAGCCCGTTAGGAAACGCTGCCATAAAGCCTACTGCGCATGAGCGCTTTACAGCCTGCAATGGGTGTTTCCGTGTCCTGCGAAGAATCGGTCCCACAGTCCCACAAACGCTGAAGCACTCCGGGTCCTGACGCTCCGACAAGAATGCAAGGACGGAGGTAGCAGAAGATCCGGTGCGATGCTACTCTGAAAACGGACAGACTCCGTATGCGGAAGAGAATACCCGGAAGTGACGTATTACTCCAACCACTAGAATGCGAAGCGTCCTGCTGCCCGAAATGATGGTTTTTATTCTGTGGAATCCGGAAGTAGACTCGCGGTGTCGATTCCTTCTCGAGCACAGGCATGACACTTGCATAGCCTTGAATTGATCTTAATATATCAGCTGCAAAATTCCATGCAGATTATTTGAACAGCACTAAAGTTATTAGTAAGTGAAACCCTTATTGTACATGCTTTTTATGTTTGCCTTACTCCTGACAAATCTACTCAAACATGACATAACCCACAGTACGCTAAACTGTAGTCCTCAAGAAGCCTGGGCGAAATTGAAATGACACTGGTGAAATTGACATAATTTCAGAAAATTTGAGTTATGCTTGTTATGTGAAATTGCTGAAACTACAGCATTACTTCACTTTGGATAGTTATGTGGCATTCGCAGTAAAAGTTTAGAGTGAATGACAGAATTCAATAAAAATGTACCAAACACTCAAGGCTACAACAAAACGTGAATTGCTGTTGTTTGTGGTGATTTTGTTTAAGTATGTCTTCGCACTAAAAACTGACATAAGGATGCATTTTGCAGAAACATGTAAAAATTGTAAATTGATACTTGTATAGCGCACTACTCACCCGCAAGGGTCTCAAGGCGCTTGTACGAATACCGCTGTGGAACCCATCCTGGCTTTCCCTGTGAGGTGTCCACTCCTGGGCACCCCCAAGGTGGAGGCCAGGCATCCTTAGCGTTGTGGGGGCCGTTGTGGAGATTAAGCAAGCTATTGCCCAGAGTTGCAGAGTGGGACTCCATGATTGGAATGGCACCGAGGCGAGAATGATCAGGTCCGTGGAATTTTTTGAGCCCAAGACCCGCCAAGGCGGGGAATTGAACCCTGGTCCCGGGCTAGACCTCTGCATCAGGGTCTGCCGCTCTAATCATTGAGCCACACTTCTCCGAAACATGTAGTGTAAAATGACAAGTGTACGTAGCGTAATTACCATCATTTTGCCAATATTTAAAGTAATTATGTGAAAGAAAATTACCTGAATTTTGCACAACCATATTTAACTCCCATTGCTAATGGTATTAGCAAATGAACATGTTTTGACCCCTATTCCCAAGGAATCTGTGCAGACTTATAAATAGGAGTTCGGCAGTCCAATGGCCTGAGAACTTCATTCACATCCCTCACGCTACCAATGCGCTGGCGATCTGCCGCCTGCAGTGTTACGGGTTTTGCTGTCAGAAACACTGACCACGGCCACCGTGGTCTACCCAACGGGACCGTGACGGTGTGAAATGTCGGCAGGCGTTCAACGATGCTGACAGGTCTGCTGTCCATCCTCCAAGAGTAGTATGACTACACAGTCTGACGGGGTTCTCTACAAATGGCAGTTACCCAACTGTGGTTCACTGCCACGGTACATGCCCAAAACAAAATTAAAAACATTGACCAGTGGATGGATTTAAAAGCTACACACCTGATTTGTTCTTTCAAGTGGACATGCCTGAAAATCGCACCATAAAAAACACCCCATCCCTGACCAGCATCCTTTGTTTCTAAACTGCATCACAGCAAGACAGTCAGCCATATACTGCACTTTTTAGAGCAGGCACCCCTTTTTTCAGCTTCATATTTTGCACTCTCCACCAACTGCAAATTTTTTGGGTTAACTTTGTATCTCTATCATGTGTTTGTACCTCATTCTCATCAAATACTCATTCACATGGTGGTAATTGACGCCGCTTGTTCGGAAGAAGATCCTTGTTTTTATGAGTTGCATTTAGGAATATTAGATCGCTGCACTGAGGGCTTAGGCCACCTATTTTTTTAATACTGTAATTGTTATGTGTGATCGCTATTTAGTAAATTTGTTCTTTTTTTAAACTGTATCGGCCTGATTGTCACCCGCATACCCGCACTATAAAAAAACGAAACCATTGGAACGTTTTGTTCCTTATTTTAAAAAACTTACTGTTATTGCCGTTTGCACTGCTCAGACATGGCGCTGGTCTAAAACGCTCGGCTACTGACTTTCTCACGATCACGATCACGTGACTCGCGAGTTTACCGTGAGCCTATCAGCTTGCACCAGCCTCTACTTGGACGGCCGGATGCAAGCGCGCACTTGTGGTAATTGACGCCGCTTGTTCGGAAGACGATCCTTGTTTTTATGAGTTGCATTTCAATCAATCAATCAATCAATCAATCAATCAATCAATCAATCAATCAATCAATCAATCAAACACTTGTATAGCGTGCTACTCACCCGGAAGGGTCTCAAGGCGCTTGGGGGAGGGGTCTGCTACTGCTCGAACAGCCAGGTCTTGAGTTGTCTCCTGAAGGCGAGGTGGTCTTGGGTCAGCCGAAGGTGGATGGGGAGGGAGTTCCATGTCTTGGCCGCCAGGTAGGAGAAGGATCTTCCTCCGGCGGTGGCCCTTCGGATGCGTGGTACGGCGGCGAGGGCGAGGCTAGCAGACCGTAGCTGGCGGGTGGGCGTGTGGAAGGTCAGGCGGTCGTTGAGGTACTTTGGGCCCAGGTCGTGAAGAGACTTGTGTGCGTGGGTGAGGAGCCTGAAGGTGATCCTCTTGTTGACGGGGAGCCAGTGCAGGTCCCTCAGGTGGCTGGAGATGTGGCTGCGTCGGGGGATGTCCAGGATGAGTCAGGCGGAGGCGTTCTGGATGCGTTGGAGTCTATTCTGTAGCTTGGCTGTGGTTCCAGCGTATAGGGTGTTTCCGTAGTCCAGTCGGCTGGTGACGAGGGCCTGGGTGACCGTCTTCCTGGTTTCGGTCGGGATCCATCGGAAGATTTTGCGGAACATGCAGAGGGTGTGAAAGCATGAAGAGGAGACGGCGATGACTTGTCTGGTCATCGAGAGGGAGGAGTCCAGGGTGAAGCCCAGGTTGCGTGCGTGGTCTGTTGGCTTGGGGGCGGTGCCCAGGGCTGGGGGCCACCAGGAGTCGTCCCAGGCGGAGGGTGATGGTCCCAAGATGAGGACTTCCGTCTTGTCTGAGTTCAGTTTCAGACGGCTGTTCTTCATCCACTCGGCGACGTCTTTCATCCCTTCGTGGAGGCTGGTTCTGGCGGTGTCGGGGTCTCTGGTGAGGGAGAGGATCAGCTGGGTGTCGTCGGCATAGGAGATGATGTTGAGGTTGTGTTGGCGTGCGATGATCGCGAGGGGTCTCATGTAGACGTTGAAGAGGGTGGGGCTGAGTGATGATCCCTGCGGGACGCCGCAGATGACTTCGGTGGCCTCCGATCAGAACGGGGGGAGGCGGACTCTCTGTGTTCTTCCAGCGAGAAACGAGATGATCCACTTCAGTGCCTTTTCTTGGATGCCGGTGTTGCTGAGGCGTTGGACAAGGGTGCGGTGGAAGACAGTGTTGAACGCTGCGGAGAGGTCCAGGAGGATGAGTGCCGCTGTTTCCCCGTTGTCGAGCAGGGCTCGGATGTCGTCGGTGGCTGCGATGAGGGTGGTCTCGGTGCTGTGGTTGGCTCTGAAACCGGACTGCGAGGGGTCGAGGGATCCATTCGTCTCGAGGAAGGCAGCAAGCTGTCTGTTGGCGATCTTCTCGATGACTTTGGCTGGAAAGGGGAGGAGCGAGATGGGGCGGAAGTTCTTGAGATCATTGGGGTCTGCTGTTGGTTTCCTCAGTAGGGCGTTGAGCTCGACTTGCTTCCAGCTCTCCGGGTAGGTGGCGGTGTTGAAGGAGGTGTTGATGACGTCTCGGAGTTGGGGTACGATGGTGGAGGCAGCCTTGTTGAAGACGTGGTGGGGGCAGGGGTCAGTCGGAGATCCGGAGTGGATGGTATTCATCGTGCGGGCTGTGTCTTCGGTGGACACCGTGGTCCAGGTGCGGAGGGTGGCGGTGGGGGGCGTTTGTTCGACGGTTGGGTGCGAGGGTGGTGTGCCGAAGCTGTTGTGGATGTCTGCAATCTTGCGGTGGAAGAACGAGGCGAGAGAGTTGCAGAGATCTTGTGAGGGGGTGATGTCGTTGTTGCCGGTGCTGGGGTTGGAGAACTCCTTGACGATGCTGAAGAGTTCCTTGCTGTCATGGGCGTTGTTGTCCAGTCGATCCTTCAGTGATTTCTTCTTGGTGGCGCGAATGAGCTAGTGGTGCTTGCGGGTGGCGTGTTTGAGGGTGGTCATGTTGTCAGCGGTCTGGTCGAGGAGCCAGGCTTTCTCGAGAGTGCGGCAGGTCTTCTTGGAGTCCTTGAGTTCGCTGGTGAACCAGGGGGCCTTCTTGCTTCTGGGTTTGCTGGGAGGGTTCTTTAGTGGTGCGAGGTTGTCGGCGCAGGCGGTCAGCCACTGCGTGAAGTTGCGGGCTGCCGCGTTGGGGTTCGGTGTGCTGGCAGGTGGGTTCTGGCTGAGGGAGGTGGTGAGCTGGTCGGTGGTGATCTTGCTCCAGCTTCTGTGGGGGACCTGTTGCGGGTGGTGGTGGGTAGTGGTTTTTCTGAAGCTGAAGTGGACGCAGCTGTGGTCGGTCCAGTGAAGTCCAGTGGAGTGGCTGAAGGCGATGTGTTTGTTGGATGAGAAGACGGGATCGAGCGTGTGGCCGGCGTAGTGGGTGGGGGTGTTGACCAGTTGCTTGAGTCCGAGGTTGGCGAGGTTGTCCAGCAGGGTGACGGTGTTGCGGTCCTTGTTGTTCTCCAGGTGGAAGTTAAGGTCCCCTAGGAGGATGTAGTCGGCGGAGGGGAGGGCGTGGAGGCTGATGAAGTCCGCGAAGTCCTCGCTAAATTGTGTGCGTGGTCCCGGGGGTCTGTAGATGAGGGTGCCTCTGAGGGTCGTCTTTGGGTTGGTGTGGATCTGGAAGTGGAGGTGTTCGGCGGTCGCGTAGGTGTCGTCGGCGTTGGTCGTGATGCGGATGGTGTTCTTGTGGACTATGGCGATGCCTCCTCCGGTTTGGTTGACGCAGTCCCTCCTGATGATCTTGTATCCATACGGGATGGCGATGGCGATGTCGGGGGCTGAGGAGGCGTTCATCCATGTTTCAGTGAGGAAGGCGATGTCTGGTGAGGTTGTGTCGAGGAGGTCCCATAGTCCGACGGCGTGTCTGTAGACGGAGCGGGTGTTGAGCAGGATGCACTTGAGGTTGCTGCTGCAGTTTGGCTTGGCGGGTGCGGTGCGTGTTCGGAGGCAGGTGAACTTCCAAGTTGTGCAGGTGAAGGGTCCGTGGAAGTGTTTCGGGGCGGCCCGGCAGCAGGTGGGTTTCCGGCCGGTATTGAGTGCGTTGAGGGTTGCGGCGTCGTAGATCCGTTGTGTGGGCTGGCATTGGCGGGGGCCAGGGGTCCTGGCACTGGGCGTGGTCCAGGCGCGGACGGGCGCAGACGGGCTTGCCTTTGGCGTGCCTTCGGCGCGCCAGCGGCGCGCCCGCTACGCGCGGCCGCTGTGCGGCCGCTGCACGGCCTCCATATGAGGGCCGAGGGAGGGAGGAGGAGCTGGGAGGTGGGAGCGGGGTGGCCAATGGGGTCAAGGGGGGCGGGGCCACGGGCCAGCGGCGGCGAAAATCAGCGGGAAAAACGGAGGCAGGGGGGGCAAAATCGGCGGAAAAACGGGGGCAGAGGGGGGCAAGGGGGAGGGGGCACAAGGGTACAGAAGGCAGAGGAGCAATCGCAGGGGAACAGGCAACAGCAATTCAGGCAGGGTACAGAAGGCAAAACGGGGAAAGGCACGGGGATCGAGCGGGGAGACAGTCAGGGACACACCAGTGCGGGCACAGTGATCACCTGGTAAGCGGAGAGGAGCGCGAGTCTTCACAGGGGCTGTGCAGCGGTGAGGGGAGCGACCTGCCTGGTGACAGGGTCAGAGGTCGTCAGAGGAATATTAGATCGCTGCACTGAGGGCTTAGGCCACCTATTTTTTTAATACTGTAATTGTTATGTGTGATTGCCATTTAGTAAATTTGTTCTTTTTTTAAACTGTATCGGCCTGATTGTCACCCGCATACCCGCACTATAAAAAAAGGAAACCATTGGAACGTTTTGTTCCTTATTTTAAAAAACTTACTGTTATTGCCGTTTGCACTGCTCAGACATGGCGCTGGTCTAAAACGCTCGGCTACTGACTTTCTCACGATCACGATCACGTTACTCGCGAGTTTACCGTGAGCCTATCAGCTTGCACCAGCCTCTACTTGGACGGCCGGATGCAAGCACGCAGCGCACGCATGCAGCGGGCGCGCCGGAGGCGCACCAGAGGCAAGCCCGTCTGCGCCCGTCCGCGCCCTGCCATGCCCAGTGCCAGGTAAACTCTCTTCACACGTTATTGTAAAACCTACTATCATTAAATATTCTGTGGCGAACTTAAAGTCATTGCGAGTTCAGGCCTCTTCCAAATGTACTATAGCCACATGTATACAGCAAAGATTTGTATGTGATAATTGCCACTTCGCATTTGGCCGCAGTCTTAAAAAACGCCAGAGGTACTCAGGACTGTCCACTGGAAAGAACAAGTCATCTTTAGGAGTGGATAAGGTTTTCCACTTCTGGAGCTTAAATTGTCGCTCACTCCCTAAAAATAGGGCTCATATCTATGACTTTCTACTTTCAAGGAAACCAGATGCCCTGTTCCTTACGGAAACTTGGCTCCATGATGGTTCTGGACCAGATATTGCTGAGGCCCTCCCTCCCGATTATGTCTTTGTCAGAAGTGATAGGAGCACGGGAAGGGGTGGCGGAATTGGGAATATTTTGAAATCGGGCTATTCTTGTAAATTTGAGTCCCAACCTTTCCCAGGTTGTGAGGCCGCTTTGTTTGGATTGGCCCTCTCTCCGCAACTTACTATCTCTGGTCTCCTTATTTATCGCCCCCCAGGATATGCAAAACTTTGGTCATCATCATTGCCAGATTTAATTGCCCCTTTTATTTTACACGCCACAAATTTTTTGATTTTGGGCGATCTTAATCTACATTTGGAGGACCCTATGAATTTGGACAGTACTATTTTGATAGCCAACTTGGAAGCCCTTGGTTTATCTTTGCATAGCAAGGGCCTCACACACCAAGCAGGGCATCTATTAGATCCTATTTTTTCGAATCTTTCCTTTGTATGCAATCACCCAGCTCTGCCTCTAAGTTGGTCCGACCATTACGTGGTCTTTTTTCAACTCAAGGTTCTTGATACCTTAACGTCCAGGCCATTATATGAGTCTAGGAATAAGAGACCTTGGCATAAACTGAACATAGACACGTTAAATGATCTTCTAGAAGGGAATCTTCCAGACTCAACACTTCCACCTATTTCTTTAAATAAAGCTACAGCAAACTGGCTACTTTCCTTTGTAAATCTCTGTCTGCTTCTTTCGTCGAGAACCTGTTCTTCCCATCAGACTCCTGTTCCATGGTTTAACGAAGACCTGAAGTGCTTGAAATCACAATGCAAAGGTTTGGAAAGGAAGTGGCGAAAATGTTATGATCCTAATCGTAAAATTGATTACAAGACTGCCCTTCACAAATACCACGCAGCCTGTAAGGCAGCAAGAGCTCTGCATATTTCCAAGACCGTTACTAATGCGTTGAACAAACCTCAGGTTCTGTTCTCAGTGGTCAAAAAACTATCCTGGGCAAATACTCTTCCTGCACCCCCTGCCCTGGATATTACTAAATGCAACAATATTGCTAATTTTTTTATTGAAAAAGTAAAGATAATATACAGCAATTTTGATCCTACTTTACCTCAGGACTTAATTCCCTCTGCTACAGGTATGAGACAAATGGATGCCTTCCCTAACAGAGGGCAAAAGGATTCCGATCCTAATACAATGAAAATTTCACAGTGGCCTCTTCTCAATGAGGAATCATTTAATTATTGTTTATCCAGGGTAAATTCAGGCTCGCCTCTGGATCCTGTACCTGTTAATTTTCTAAAATTACTTTCTCCACCTATACTGAGTCTCTGTAGAGCTCTCCTAAATGCATCAATACGGGAATCGCATGTACCAATGGATTGGAAACACGCAATGGTGATTCCATTACTAAAAAAACCCAATGCCGATCCCTCGGTTTTGGCAAATTTCCGCCCCATTTCATTGCTTCCAGTATTTTCTAAAATATTGGAAAAGCATATTAACTCTCATTTAACCACCCATATTGAAAAAATCGGGATATCTGCACCCCTCCCAATCAGGTTTCAGAACGCACCACTCCACTGAAACTACTCTTTTGGGAGTAACTGAAAAATTGCAGCAATGTTTAGATCAGGGTGAGACCATGGCGCTCATTTTATTAGATCTGAGCGCAGCATTTGATACCGTGTCTCACCCTATCTTGCTGAACTCTCTTCAGTTAGCAGGTGTTGAAGGTCCAGTTCTGCTTTGGCTGTCCTCTTTCCTGAGTGACCGTTCATTTCAGGTCTTTTCCTCTGGGGCTTGTTCCACCTCTCGAGTTTCTGCATATGGAGTTCCCCAGGGCTCCACTTTGAGTCCACTACTTTTTAATATCTATGTGCGTCCCCTTGCCACCAACGTTGAGGACGCAGGACTCACCCTATACTCCTATACAGACGACACTCAAATCATCTTTTCGTTATCCTCCCCTAAAGACAACTCGATATCCTCTTTACGGAACGGTCTTCTCCAAGTTTCGAAATGGATGAATGCCAACTGCTTGCAATTAAACGGGGATAAAACGGAGGTCATCATTTTGGGGAAAGATGAACATCTCTGGAACCTCTCTCATTGGCCTCAAGAAATGGGTTCATTTCCCCAACCGGTTACCCAAGCCTGTAATTTAGGCTTCATCATTGACAGCCAACTCTCTATGAGACAACAAGCAGTAAGCACCGCAGGAACCTGTTTCTCCATATTACGATGGTTGCGGAAAATAATTGGGATACTTCCTTTTTCTACCCAAAGAACTGTAGTCCAGTCCCTTATAATGTCCCGACTGGATTACGGGAATATTCTTTACTTAGGCTGCAATAAGGAACCTGTTAGGAGGCTGCAAATGGTTCAGAATTCTGCAGCGCGCCTTCTTTGTCATACTGCGTGAAGAGACTCGGTTACTCCTTTTCTGCAAGATCTTCATTGGCTCTGCGTTAATAACCGCATTAAATTCAAAGCTCTTTGCCATATTTTTAAAATTAAACAAGGTGCAGCTCCAGTATACTTGAGAGAACTCATCTGCCCTTACATACCGCACCGCGCTTTGCGTTCTTCTACCCAGGGTAATCTAACAATCCCTAGGTTTAAATTGACAAGAATGGGTGGACGCTCTTTCTCGTACCTTGGTCCAAAACTTTGGAATTCTCTTCCTAACCATGTGAAGTCGGAATCCTCCTATCTAAAATTTCGCCGAGACATTAAGACATGGCTCTTCACTCAGCAAATGGCTTGAATAACCTAGTCTAATTTAAAACTCATTGCGCCGGGAAACCCTATCTGGGTAGCTGTGCGCCTAATAAATGTAATAATAAATAAATAAAAAATATACTTTTTTTCACACCATGACTGCAAAAGAATAAACCTAGCTTCACTGAGCAAGAGTTGACAATCATGGTGGATGAAATGATTAGAGTAGAGCCACACATTTTTGGGTCCCTAGCCCAGCAGACTCCTATCAGTAGGAAAATGGAAATGTGGGATAGGATAGCCAACAGAGTGAATGTTGTTGGTAACACCCTGCGCACAGAGGTGAAATGATCTCAGGCAGAGGGTCCATAGCAAGGACAACAGCCATTACTTGGACACTCAGAGGATTGGTGGTGGCCCTCCCAGTGCACCATTATAACTATTATAACTATTACCCTACACCAAAACAGTAGTTGGTAACCGAACAGAGTTTTACTCCTCACCAGCAAGACTCCCTCAGTGATGACAACACTCCTGAAGAGGTGTATGTGGATAATGGTCCTGGCCCATCTGGTCAGCCTGGGCAGACACCAACAGTGGGGCTCACTGTGCCCACCACACCTGCCACCACAACTATAACAACACTGCCAACCACTGCCCCACCCACCTGTGCACCTAGCACTGTGACTGCCATCCTGTGCACCCCAGTCCTGGTTTGTGATCCAGCTAGCACCACCCCAGTCAGGAGCCAGTGGAAGGGTGCAGTATGGGCCATGGGCCCAGGGCCGGGGATAAGCATCATGGGGCGGTAAATGTGTGGTAAATTTGTCAAGGTACTCGCCCGCAATGCCACCTACTCCGGTCTTGGCGGGAACAGGAATGTTCCTGTGCACCTTGACGAATGTATGACAACAGGGGCTCTCCCCTCCCGGGTGGTTGTGTGAGGGTTCTTTTAACAAGCCCCTGTGGTGCCTGGCACTGCAGTGTTGGATAGCCAATGAGATTGGTCCGTCCAAGTTCTTTTTCTATACTTACCAAGGGACAAGGACGGCCCGTTCACAGTCCTAGCTCTCCCATTTATTTTTCCTACATCTATTGCATACACACAGGTCAACACCTGAAGAAGAAGGCCATTTGGAAAACTTGGAAAGTGAAGAAACTAGGAGTCTTCAACTGACGTAGTGCCCACTGCTGGAGGAGGTGAGAGGACCTGCGGTGCTGGACCTGTAAGATAACAGAGGTCCACTTGGGGTAGTCCTCCCAATATGGAAGGGGCGCACACCGTAACCTGACCCCCACCCCCTGATGGCCCAGATGGCCCACATACTGGCAGTGGCCTACCTGGACTTGATGGGCAGTTTAGGGTTCAACAACAGCAACAAGGGACTGAGTCCTGCATGTTACTCTGCCAACTTTGTGTTACAGGCAGGCATGTCCATAACCAACATTAGTTGTGGCCCATGTACCACACACAACATGAGTCATTGTTAGAGTAAGTGTGGTAGGAGGTGCAGGCTGCTGTGCTCTGGCTGTTGTATTTATGAACTGGGAGACAGCAGAGTCCTGTCCACATCTAATCCTCTCCTTTGGCACAGACACCTGGTTGAGTGAAATGATTATTAATCTAATTTTTTCAGTGAATCTGGGAGACATTTGTATCACAGAGGAAAGTGCTCATGCTTGTATGAGGAGTGATGTAGCCTCACTACTGTCTCTAATTTGATAGTGGCATGACATAGAGTTCTAAGTACATGCAGTAAATGTACAACAGTTCCCATTGGTAAATATTGATCCTTAAGTGACATGAGTGTGCAAACAACACTGGTGCCATCAGCATTAGTGCCTACATGTTGGCAAGTGTGCATTTGGCAGTTGATGGTTCATATGCTATATTGTTCATAAACACTCATTCACTGACTGTTGACATACATGAATGAGTGAGATGTAGATCTGTGGGGATACCATGTGAGTGTCTACAGTAAACCTAACAAGGCCATCTGAGCATGCAATACCAAAGAGTGGTGTGATATGCCTGCCCATATATAGTCTCTGTTCTGGACTCTAGTGATCTCACATCTTCATGTCATAAAAGTACCAGGACACCCACAGCCTACAAAGGTATATTGGTTTGTGGATATATAATCTCTGACTGGAGTCATTACCTATACAAAGCAGGATTGGGGATACACACATGGCTATATGGAGTGTTGTGCTGTGTGAATAAAGAGTATCAATCCCCCAAACGTTAGGACCTCATTGTTCTCTGTGGACTTTATATGTTAAATGTGATACATAACTTAAATACATGTGTCGTCATTTCATTTTTCTTTTCAGGTAGTGATCAAATGATGTAATGTGTAGTTCAAAGTGTCATCAGTGTGCAATGAGCATTTGCATATATCACAATGTCTGCACACCAGTAATTATGGATACATTGGTGTTCAGCTGGACCTTCATGACATGATTGACATCATGATGTGTTATGAAGGACAAGTAGATCGGTTGGACTCTGGACCCTATGTGAACATTGTATCAATCTCAATTTTGTATTCATCCTATTTGGTTGCTTCTCTTTTCAATAGTATACAAGTGTCAAAATATGCAAGTTGATGAAATATCCAAGTATGGACATAAGGATGGAGTGTAAAAAATTCCATCCATGCATTTGGGCCAGTCTGGGCTTCTGACATGAGTAGACCCAACAGTTTTCAGGGTATTTAGCATGCATTCATGTACTAATGCTAACTTGAAGTCTATGACATGAGCCAGGAAGGTGGATGGATATGTGGACTACTTTAATAATTTCTGGTGATTTATGATGGTTAGGTGTGGAACTGCATTTGCAATAAACCCATGCTACTTGCCATTTCAGAAATATCCAAGGCAAGTTGAGGAGATAGGGCCAACATCAGTGGAGACACAGCTGGTCACGGTGGTTCTGGGTGTGATACATCAGACAGGGAGAGACCCACTGATCAGGGGGTGTGAGGACGAGTGCCCCCGAGGACAACATCAACATCTTATCATCATCAGATTCATACTCCGGGAGACACTCCAAAGTGGTGGTGGACCACCACCCCCAGTTCCAACAACATCCTCCTGGTTGTCCTTCCACAAGTTGCCTGTTCCTACTCCCCAATTAGGAAATTGTCTCCTACGCTGCAGGCACCTCAGCCTCCACCTCTGTTAGCCCATCTGCCCTGAGTGAGGAGGCTATTGACTAACCCTGGGCGTAGTGGGCATAGTGGGTCTACGCGGAGCATCACGGAAAGGTGCCAAATCTACGCACACTCATACATGCTGCGTAGCCCCACTATGCTCCGCCCGCCTCCCTCCCGCCCTCTTATAAAATTACTTAACAACGTTAAAAGTAAAGAAAATGACTTTCCTGAGCTGCGGCGTCCCAGGGCTCCCTCTTCCTGCTTCCTCGCTAACTTCTTCCTCACAAATGCACGGCCACCCGCGCATTTCTTGTGAGAAATGTGCATGCGCGGCCTCCCGCGCATGCGCATTTGTGAGGAAGAAGTCGGCAAGGAAGCAGGAAGAGGGAGCCCCGGGACGCCGCAGTTCTGGTAAGTCATTTTCCTTACTTTTAACGTTGTAAGTGATTTTAAAATGAGGTTGGGGGGGAGGCGGGTGGCAGGCAACTCCGCTCCGCCGTGACATGTGCGTAGCCTGCCTGCTGCACCTACTTCGTGGACGTCAAAGTAGGCAGCACTACGCACACTCCGTGGGCGGAGCGGAGCACTACGCCCACGTTTACTATTGACTACATGAGGAGCATCTTTGTGGGTTAGACTGCAGTGCTGAATGCCATCCAGGGGCTAAGTACCCAGATGACTCAGGTGGCAGCCTTCCTGCAAGGCATT
Organism: Triturus cristatus; assembly: GCF_964204655.1. Classification (NCBI taxonomy): domain Eukaryota; kingdom Metazoa; phylum Chordata; class Amphibia; order Caudata; family Salamandridae; genus Triturus; species Triturus cristatus. Next base: position 588,569,076 of record NC_140583.1, on the reverse strand, counting down.
CATACTGGCATGTCTGTCCTACAGAGATCTTTTCAGCTCTGACCTCCTCCCTCATGGCAGTCCTCCACCCATTCCAACCTTCAACCCCCCCTGCTGCCCCTTCCCCATCCACATTCCCACTTCCCAATCCTATCCCAGTACACGCACATCTAAGCATGAACACACTTCAACAGATCCAAGCACCACATCCAAACCCAAGACATCCAAGAAACTCAGACATGCAGGCACACAGCAGACACTCACCTCCATCACTCCCTTGTTTGCCCTTGCCCTTAACCCTCCAATACCTGACCCCCTCCCAAAGTCCCATAAACATCTCCAACACCCAGAGCTATCCCTTCTACTTCCCACTCCACCCCTGAAAAATAGCCTCACCACCCCCGTAACCAGCACCTAGAAAAAGAATAAAAGAATAAACTCCCAAACCAAAACCCAGCCCCAGAGAGCCCAAAGCCAAGGCTAAACCCACCCCTCCCTAAACATTTGCCCCCCCCCCACCTTCCCAAGTACAATCTTCTAGGTGTCTGCTGTGTCCAATGGATGCCCCTTTGTGTGGAGGTTCCCTGGCATTGTCAGATAGCGCAAGTGTTTTGGCACAGCATTATGCTGTTGCACATTTCAGACATTATGGTATGGCCATTGGAATATGTTTCATTTGATGAATAATTTCATCCTTACATTAAAAACTTTTCAGAGTTTTGTAGACATTGGTCCTGCCATTACTGTTCTGATTATTTGATGTTGTTGTATAGTTAGTGATGTGTAAGTATAGTTGTGTTTCTTTCATTCCTGATTGCTGATCCAGTGGAATTGGTTTGTATGATGTGCGTTGGAGCCAGTGGTGGAGTAAGACAGGACAAGGGCAAATGTTGGATGGATATCGATGTGGATTGACATCCAGATGGGGCAGGCATTGCATTGGGTGTTATGTGGTAAGTATTTTCTCTTGGCCTGGCCATTGTCATCATCATTTAGCTTGCATTTCTTCCTAATATGTAGGTTGGGTATGTGTAGGGCGTGTTAAAGTAAGATATATGTGCATCCACACATGAAGGGTGTCAAATTGTCATCCCTTTGTGTAGTTCTGCATGGACATGTGTCCATTGTACAGTGTGTAACTTATAGGTACTTTATCTAGATGTGTGCCACATGCTGAAAGTGCTGTGTTTGCTTTCCTAAACTGCACTTTCCCATTACCTACACATGCACGGCACTTGGCTATACAATTGTTTGTCCTGACATACTTCCGTTCAAAGGTCAAGTTCACATGGAGTTTGTCAGACATGTACAAAATGTAGTGTGCCCTAGGGCCACAGCCTTTGACGGTTTCCCCTAATAGAGGCATATCCATCCTGCAGAGCGTGTTTCCATTGTGCCCTTCAAATGGTTCTTACACTTATTCTATGTACTCGCATTGACTGACATTGTCTTTTCATGTGGGTGATGTATAAGAGTGTAATATAGACTTGTAGCAGAAAAGGTGTGTGTGACTTTACTGACACATCTATACAGATATTTCTTTAACATCAAAACAGAACCTGGGATGTGTGCAATCATGTGAGTGTGTCACATTTTCTATTGCTTCTTCGTTAGTGTTCCAATCACAAGGCCTCATGGTAGTTGTAGTCAGTTCAATGTGAGTATAGCAACACTTGACAAATGAGATCCTGCATTATAAGTGAAGATCACTAGTGGCATGGGAGACAAGTGAGAAAGGGCAAAATGTATGTGTGTCGAGATTAATATGTGTGACTTTGTTGCAGAGGTGGTGTTGTGTAACACAAAATCATGGACACATCACTATCACTGTATAATATTTGCAATCTCATGTCCATTGTTGTTCAGTGTGGCTGTTCAGTACCATTGTTTTGGCCTAGGAGGCCATCCTACATATGTATTTTGGGCGATTACTGAGAAACAATCCCAGACAGGGCCCCTGTATATGTGTTAATAAGTTTGTGATCCCCACCTCCATTGCCTGATCCATGGCAGTTCATCGTTTTGCTGAGGAGTATAGCAGTAGGTATTTGTTTGACTTACTGCTGATTTTGTCCATGACAGACTTGGTTTTGAATGTTGTTGTGGAGGTAGAGCAGTGTCAATATGTGCACAATGGGCTCCATGACGCTAGAAGAGGAGTAGAGGTGAGTTTCGTCCTTATCTCCCTCCCTTTCTGCCATCTCAGATGTGGTGGTTGGACCGCCACGGTCACGCTGGCTGTGAGGCAACTCGTGATTGAGTGGGCTGTTTTACTGGCAGAGAGACCCTCCCTCAGCTGCATAGGGCCACTCTGCAGTCACTGCACTTGGAGTTAGCTGATGGTGTCAGTGGTTCTGCAGCAGTTTTCGGAAAGCCCAAACGTCCAACTCCTAAGACGGTGGTCGTTCCGCCAAACTCACCACGCTTGAATGCCACCGCCAATACGGCAGTCCATGAGACCGCCAAGCTCCCACTAAGGCCCTAAAAGTTGCTTCAACCTTCCCCCCCTTTTAACTTTGCCCTCCCATTGGATCTTCAAGAAACCTAATAAACCTGCACTGGGTATCAATTGCTAGCTACTTGCCAAACACACCACACTTGAATTCCACCACCAATACGGCAGTCCATGAGACCGCATAACTCCCACTAACGCCTTAAAAGTTGCTTCAACCTTCGCCTCCTTTTAATTTTGCCCTCCCATTGGATCTTCAAGAAACCTAATAAACCTGCACTGGATATCAATTGCTAGCTACTTGCCACACTTGACATAGTTTCATCAAACAGCTCAAAAGTTATAAGCAGAAAAGGTTTTTGGATCTCCCCTCCGCTAACTATGCCCCCCTTTATGGATTGGCATAAAACTTGACATACCAATCAAAAACTAATCCTTTATAATCTCTGCCAAATTTTATGCAGATAAATCACACAGTGCAAAATTTAATAGCAAAGAAACTTTTTTTTGCCCTCCTTTCAACTGGGTCACCCTGCATAAAATTTGGCAATACACATAGAGATATAATAAGCTTCTTCAAATTTCAGGCAAATGGATCTAATTTATCAAAGGTACCAAAGTTATAAGCAAATTAACAAATGGTTTTTAAACTGACAAGATATGTAAAATTGTTAAGCCTTCAAATCTCCCCCATCAACTTTTTTAATACATGAATATCTCATACACTACAGACAGACATACACTAACTCAAATAAGTACATTTTCTGAATAATGTTAAACATTTATGCCAAGCTTTTGGTGTAAGTGTTTTTGCCCTATCTTTGTGCAAAATTTCTGATGGGAGTTTAACTGGGAAATTATGCTTTTTTCACACCCCTTAACTTTGTTTCCCCCAGATGGATCATTACAAAGCATGCCTAACTTAAGGCCACATGTCCAAATATTTTGCTTGGCAAAAAACTATTTTTCGGATGTACAAAACACAAATTGACACTCAGTAACACTTTACCGAATCACAATTTGTGTTTGCATTTCAGTATTTGGAAGAGGCCTGTTTAGGGTGTCTCTTCCAAATACCGAATCTGAATGGGATGTATGAATGTTTTCCAACCAAATAACAGTTGCAAAACATTAATATTTTACCGACTCCTTAAAGGATGTGGTAACTCATGGAATGAAAAACAAAAAAATGTTAAGAACAGGCAGTGGTCCCAAGGAACACTGCCTGCTCCTAAAAAAAAGGAACTGCAAAGTTTAATTTTTTCTTTTTAAACACATCCCATTTTCCCTTAAGGAAAACAGGCTGCATTTAAAAAAAAAAAAAAATGCTTTATTAAAAAGCGATCACAGAGATGGTGGTTTGCTGACCTCAGCAGGCCACTATCCATGTGATGGCTGTGATTCCTAATGTGTTGCAAATTGTATGAGGTAGGCCCTTCTCATACCGTCAGAATATCGAGTTTGTTTTGTCGACTTGCACTAATATCGAGTGCACAATATCGGGATTACAAAATATCAACTGTCAGAATATTGTGGTAAAGAATATCGAGTCTAAGGTAAGTAATATCCTTTTTAACAATATCGAAGTCATTAATATTGTTTTAAAAATATCGAATTCATTAATATCGTTTGCAAAAATATAGGGGTCGATTCCGATCCTGTAAAACCCGGGTACAAATGGTCGTACGGAGCGTTTTCTCTGTACGACTCGTACCCGGGAATTCCACCGTACAAATCAGCAAGTACGATTCGTACAGAAATACAATTTCCGTACGAATCGTAAAAAACACCGTACGGCTAAAAAATACATACAATTCCGATCCTGGACAGCACGTACGCGACTTCCGCACGGAGTCAGGCAGTGTTTTACGGACCAGCAAGTACGATTCGTACCCACAGCACTCCGCACGGCTATATTTTTACGGGAGCCAAAAAGTGCCGGAAAAGCTAAGTACGCCGCGATGCACGAGGAAAAGGGGGCCCGGTACGTGCTGTACATGCCATCACCCACATTGTACGTGTCATCATGTACGGTGCGTACCCCAACAATTCATATGTACGGACCGTACCCCGACCCCAACCGCGTATGTACGCGCCGTACCCCCAGCCCCGTATGTACGTGCCGTACCCCCTCCCCACCCGTGTATGTTCATGCCGTACCCCCAGCCCCATATGTACGTGCCATACCCCCAAGGCGTGGCGCTGGGGGTACGGCACGTACATACAGGGCTGGGGGTATGGCGCGTACATACGTGGGTGGGGTGGGGGTACGGCGCATACATACGCGGGTGAGGTGGGGGTACGGCACGTACATACGGGACTGGGGGGTGGGGGGTACGGTCCGTACATATGCAGGTGGGGTGGGGGTACAGAGCATACATATGCGGGTGGGGTGGGGGTACGGCACGTACATACTCAGGTGGGTGGTGGGGAGTACAGTCCATACATATGGGGGGTGGGGGGTATGGTCCGTACATAGGGGGGCTTGGGGGGCCGTATGACTCGTACCCCGGGCACAAGTGTACCCGGGGTAGGGGTCATAGACAGTTCGCTCCGTACGGGACGTTTTCCATACGCTTGTGCATTCGGAACGCTGGTACGGATCGGACTTGTGCGCTCGGACTTCAGTTTTACGACTCGTACGTAAAACTGTCCGGGGACGTCTCGTAGACTTTTACCGAGGTGATTCGTATGTATTTTTCCCGTACGAATCGTACTTCACCGTTTGTACGGTACTTGTACGATTCGTACATAAAAAAATACGGATACGAGTCGTACGGGAAAAAAAATACAGGATCGGAATCGGCCCCATAGTTGTTAAAAATATAGTTTTTTTAGTTAGTGTTATGTATTTTAGTATGTATTTTAAAAATACGTGTTCTATTTTTTTGTCTAAGTATTGCATTCGTTTTTTAATATAAGGGGTCGATTCCAATGTCGCTAAAAATGCCTTCCCAATGCTATTCGTAGGCTTACCTTATGACCGCCTCGTATCCGGAGCTTTTTTCTACAAACGAGCAAGTATGATGCGTATTACAGGCAAATTTCTGACTGAATCGTCCGCTCCGATTCTTGCTCTATTTCACGACCGGACAGGCTCAGGAAACAAGGAAATCAAGTCATATGGAGGCTTTTCCCAACTAGTTTCCGGACACGCAAGTACGATGCGTTTTTTCTACGCGTCGTAGAGGGCACCGCTTCCAGCACGTCACAGCATTCGGACGAGATGTATTTAAGCTCTGATTCGTGCCAGAATACAATCAACGGGGACGAGACGGAGCAGCCATTTATCCAATCGCGCATGTCTTCCCTATACTGTACGCCTACTGTTACCGACGCGCACTATGCAGAAGGTGAGTCAGACACCTACCACACACCAAAATGTCACGAGCACACAAAAGGAAACCCCACCATAGGGGGGTGGATGCCTATCACTCCCAGCATTGTTCACCCCATGGGGGGTGGATGCCTCTCACTCCCAGCATTGTCCACCTCATAGGGGGGTGGATAGCATATCCTGACCATAGGGGGGTGGATGCCTATCACTCCCAGCATAGTCCACCCCATAGGGGGGTGGATGCCTATCACTAATAGCATTGTCCACCCCATAGGGGGGTGGATGCCTATCACTCCCAGCACTGTCCACCCCATAGGGGGGTGGATGCCTATCACTACCAACATTCTCTGACTATAGGGTGTGGAGTCAGAACACTCCCTCACTGCTCTAATGTCAACATTGTGTATTTGTGTATAAGCAGGCTGAAAAATTGACACAAAAAGAAAATTATTTGTCAAAGCACCATCACTGTAATGACAAAGATGTGAGTGTGTGGTTCAATCCAGCATTGTCAAGCACATAGGTGTTTTGGGGTATAACCCCCATCAAATCAGTGACAAAAAGTCATTATGGGGCATAAGCCCCCCCTCACTATAGTGAAAATAATAGGAATGTGTGTTACACCCCCCAGCATGTTCAATAAAACATGTATGTTTCTGGGCCTAAACACACAAGCTATGAATTGATAAAGTAGTGATTGTGGGCCAAACAAACACAGAACAGTTGAGGCAAAGATTGTTGTGTGTGCAAAAATACCCTCCGCTATGTGCAGCCAGTCAGTGCTATTGGGGGCTAACACTGCCACAAATTTTCAATTGGACAATTTAAGATGTGACCATCAAAATGCCTAGGCACACATATTGTTCCACACACATACACAAATACAAAGGATTCCGTCTGAAACTACAGTTGTGCTGAGATCCAGTTACACACTGTGGCACCAATGGCAATATCGAAACAGAAGGAATGTTCAGACTGAAGATGTAGGAGTCCCAGGGCCAGTAGAGGAAACAACTCAACAAAACATCCACTACATGCCCTTCAAAGAAAGTTGAAATACATGGGTGAAGATGCACAAAGACAAACAACCAGCCACACACTGAAGAACAAATACAACGTGTGTGTGTAAGTGTCTTTAGCCTGGGCCAACAAACATGATGGGAGGTTTGTTTCAGTCATGCAAGTTGTGTGGAGGTTGTGTGGTGGATGAGTTGTGTGTGTTTGTAGTGGGTAGATGAGTTCTGTAGTAGTGTGGTCTGTCGAAGTAGCAAATGGTGTTGGGAAGTTTTTGCACCCTTTATATAGGTTGAGTTGTGGGTGTGTCTTAATATTTAAATTTAGTCTTTTTTGGAGATGACTATGCATTTTTTGGTAGTCTTTTTTCTGCTTCTATTGTGTTATTTTTTCAAATTATGTAAGTCGTTTTGACGGCACATGATGCTTGTTCTTGTGTTATTTGTACGTACGTGTCTATTGGGTTGTGTTAATGCTGGAGTAATATGGCATCGCTCGCGTCCGAGTCTGTCGTGTCATGTTAATGCTTGGCTACAGAGCGTCGTTTACGTACGTGTCTGTTGCGTCGGGTTGATGCTTGGCTATCTTGAATCTTGCGGGGACGAGTCTATCACGTCAGGGTCATTTCCTGCCGACTCGGCCGTAAAAAATTACTTCCGGCCGAGTCGGTTGTAAATTTCAAGCATCGCATCGTACTCAGCCATTTGGAAGCCGCGTGTATGGTTTGGTTGGAAAATATGATGGGTTTGTGTCGGGAAAAACGTTACATTTTTTGATGTTATTAATTTTATTATGTAAATTTTGTGTTTTAGTTCATTAGCGGGTTGTGGGTTTATAGGGAAATAGGGTGGTAAGTAATTTAATTGTAATACATTTCTGAATATAATAGGAATGTGTGTTACACACCCCGGCATGTTCAATAAAACATGTATGTTTCTGGGCCTAAACACACAAGCTATGAATTGATAAAGTAGTGATTGTGGGCCAAACAAACACAAAACAGTTGAGGCAAAGATTGTTGTGTGTGCAAAAATACCCTCCGCTATGTGCAACCAGTCAGTGCTATTGGGGGCTAACACTGCCACAAATTTTCAATTGGACAATTTAAGATGTGACCATCAAAATGCCTAGGCACACATATTGTTCCACAAACATACACAAATACAAAGGATTACGTCTGAAACTATAGTTGTGCTGAGACCCAGTTACACACTGTGGCACCAATGGCAATATCGAAACAGAAGGAATGTTCAGACTGAAGATGTAGGAGTCCCAGGGCCAGTAGAGGAAACAACTCAACAAAACATCCACTACATGCCCTTCAAAGAAAGTTGAAATACATGGGTGAAGATGCACAAAGACAAACAACCAGCCACACACTGAAGAACAAATACAACGTGTGTGTGTAAGTGTCTTTAGCCTGGGCCAACAAACATGATGGGAGGTTTGTTTCAGTCATGCAAGTTGTGTGGAGGTTGTGTGGTGGATGAGTTGTGTGTGTTTGTAGTGGGTAGATGAGTTCTGTAGTAGTGTGGTCTGTCGAAGTAGCAAATGGTGTTGGGAAGTTTTTGCACCCTTTATATAGGTTGAGTTGTGGGTGTGTCTTAATATTTAAATTTAGTCTTTTTTGGAGATGACTATGCATTTTTTGGTAGTCTTTTTTCTGCTTCTATTGTGTTATTTTTTCAAATTATGTAAGTCGTTTTGACGGCACATGATGCTTGTTCTTGTGTTATTTGTACGTACGTGTCTATTGGGTTGTGTTAATGCTGGAGTAATATGGCATCGCTCGCGTCCGAGTCTGTCGTGTCATGTTAATGCTTGGCTACAGAGCGTCGTTTACGTACGTGTCTGTTGCGTCGGGTTGATGCTTGGCTATCTTGAATCTTGCGGGGACGAGTCTATCACGTCAGGGTCATTTCCTGCCGACTCGGCCGTAAAAAATTACTTCCGGCCGAGTCGGTTGTAAATTTCAAGCATCGCATCGTACTCAGCCATTTGGAAGCCGCGTGTATGGTTTGGTTGGAAAATATGATGGGTTTGTGTCGGGAAAAACGTTACATTTTTTGATGTTATTAATTTTATTATGTAAATTTTGGGTTTTAGTTCATTAGCGGGTTGTGGGTTTATAGGGAAATAGGGTGGTAAGTAATTTAATTGTAATACATTTCTGAATATAATAGGAATGTGTGTTACACACCCCGGCATGTTCAATAAAACATGTATGTTTCTGGGCCTAAACACACAAGCTATGAATTGATAAAGTAGTGATTGTGGGCCAAACAAACACAAAACAGTTGAGGCAAAGATTGTTGTGTGTGCAAAAATACCCTCCGCTATGTGCAACCAGTCAGTGCTATTGGGGGCTAACACTGCCACAAATTTTCAATTGGACAATTTAAGATGTGACCATCAAAATGCCTAGGCACACATATTGTTCCACAAACATACACAAATACAAAGGATTACGTCTGAAACTATAGTTGTGCTGAGACCCAGTTACACACTGTGGCACCAATGGCAATATCGAAACAGAAGGAATGTTCAGACTGAAGATGTAGGAGTCCCAGGGCCAGTAGAGGAAACAACTCAACAAAACATCCACTACATGCCCTTCAAAGAAAGTTGAAATACATGGGTGAAGATGCACAAAGACAAACAACCAGCCACACACTGAAGAACAAACACAACGTGTGTGTGTAAGTGTCTCTAGCCTGGGCCAACAAACATGATGGGAGGTTTGTTTCAGTCATGCTAGTTGTGTGGAGGTTGTGTGGTGGATGAGTTGTGTGTGTTTGTAGTGGGTAGATGAGTTCTGTAGTAGTGTGGTCTGTCGAAGTAGCAAATGGTGTTGGGAAGTTTTTGCACCCTTTATATAGGTTGAGTTGTGGGTGTGTCTTAATATTTAAATTTAGTCTTTTTTGGAGATGACTATGCATTTTTTGGTAGTCTTTTTTCTGTTTCTATTGTATTATTTTTTCAAATTATGTAAGTCGTTTTGACGGCACATGATGCTTGTTCTTGTGTTATTTGTACGTACGTGTCTATTGGGTTGTGTTAATGCTGGAGTATATGGCATCGTTCGCGTCCGAGTCTGTCGTGTCATGTTAATGCTTGGCTACAGAGAGTCGTTTGTGTACGTGTCTGTTGCGTCGGGTTGATGCTTGGCTATCTCGAATCTTGTGGGGACGAGTCTATCACGTCAGGGTCATTTCCTGCCGACTCGGGCGTAAAAAAATGTATTCCGGCCGAGTCGGTTGTAAATTTCAAGCATCGCATCGTACTCAGCCATTTGGAAGCCGTGTGTATGGTTTGGTTGGAAAATATGATGGGTTTGTATCGGGAAAAACGTTAAATTTTTTGATGTTATTAATTTTATTATGTAATTTAATTGTAATACATTTCTGAATATCTTTTATTAAATAATATTTATGTATTTAAAATTTAATATTGCTAATTGTGGCAATTCATTTATTATTAATTAATTGGTTGTTAAATATTATTAATTAATTGGTAATTATGTTAATTGTGTCATTTTTTGAGGAATGGGTTGTGGGTCAATAGGGCAGTAGGGTGGAAAGTAATTTAAACATAACTAATTAGTTGATATTTTTAATTAATTAATAATTAATTAATATTTATTTATTAAATATTTTTATCGTTAAATGTGGTAATTAATTTATTAGTAATTATTTATTAATTGGTTGATAATTCTTATTAATTAATTGCTAATTATGTTTATGGTGCCATTTTTTTAGGAGCTGGTTGTGGGTTGATAGGGGAGAAGAGTGGGAAATAATGTAATTATAATTAATAATTACTATTTTTTATTAATTGTTATTTATGTATTTAATATTTTTATTGTTAATTGCGCTCATTAATGTATTATTAACTATGTAATAATTGGTTGTTAATTATTATTAATTAATTGGTAATAATGTTAATTGTGTCATTTTTTTAGGAGTGGGTTATGGGTTTATAAGGGAGTAGTGATGGAAGTAATTTAATTTTAATACATGTGTTAATATTTTTAAAATAATATTTACTTATTGTTATTTTATAGTGTTAATTGTGTGAATTAATGTATTATTAATTGTTTTTATTTTGCTTAGTAATTATCATCAATTAATTAATTAATTGTTAATTAATTATGTTAATTGTGTCATGTTTTACAACATTGGTGGTGTCATTTATAGGGGAATATCGTGGAAGGTAAATTATTTGTTAATTAAAGCTAATTAATTAATTTAATATTAAGTATGCTAATTGTGGAATAATTTTGATATGTGAGTTGTGGGGTTTATAGTTGTAAATGGGGGAAGAATTTTTTTTAAATTAATTAATGATTTGGTGTTAATTGCTAATAATTTATAAATGTAAAATTAGTTATGGAAATTGTGTAAATATTTTTAGGTGTGTGTTTTGTTGTTTATTGGTGTAGAGGGTGGAACGTAATTTAGTTTAAATAAATTAATCATTAGTTGATCATTATTATTAATTTCTTAACTGTTACATATTTTTAGTAATTGCTTTGCTTTTATTTGTTTGGGGATTTAGGTTCAGTAGCTGTAATCTTTGGTTTTATCCCCTCCGCTATCCAACACTTTCCCTACTGTTGCACTCATTGGAGTGGGAATAGTAATTTATTCCCCTCCGCACTCCAACACTTTCCCTACTGTCGCACTTGCTGGAGTGGGAATAGTAATTTTTACTCCTCCGCTATCCAACATTTTTCCTACTGTTGCACTCTTGGAGTGGGAATAGTAATTTATCCTTTCCGCTATGCAACACTTTCCCTACTGTTGCACTAGCTGGAGTGTGAATAGTAATTCTTACCCCTCCGCTATCCAACACTTTCCCTACTGTTGCACTTGCTGGAGTGGGAATAGTAGTTTTTACCCCTACGCTTTCCAACACTTTCTCGAATGTTGCATTCGTTGGAGTGGGGATAGTAATTTTTACCTCTCCGCTATCCAACACTTTCCCTACTTTTGCACTCCCTGGAGTGGGAATAGTAATTTTTACGTCTACGCTATCCAACACTTTACCTACTTTTGCACTTGTTTGACTGGGAATAGTAAATTTTTCCCCTTCGCTATCCAACACTTTCCCTACTGTTGCACTCATTGGAGTGGGAATAGTAAATTATTCCACTCCACTATCCAACACTTTCCCTACTGTTGCATTCATTGGAGTGGGAATAGTAAATTATTCCCCTACGATATCCAACAATTTCCCTACTGTTGCACATGCTGAAGTGGGAATAGTAATTTATTCACCGCCGCTATCCAAGCGAAACACTGCCCGGCGCACCTTTCCTCACCGCTGCCAATGCTCCCGGAGCCCGTACCCGGACCCAGGCCTGCTGCCAGGGTTTAGGGGAGGTGGCGCTGCACAAAAAAAAACAGTGCGGCCAACTCCACCTCCCCAATAAGGCCAGTGCCTCCGCAAGGCTCAGGCTGCAATGCCCCCTGTGTCCCTTTGCCATGTTTCTGGGGTGGGGGGGCGGAAAAGAAAAGGTAAAAATTAAAAAAGTAAGTAAAAGAAATAAAAAAGCAGGTAATAGAAAAATAGTGAAAAATTAGGTAAAAAACACACAAAAAGTTGACAAAAACAAAAAATATAGAGAAAGGAAAATAGAGAGAGATAATAAATAAAAAAGATCAAAAAGTTTTCAGAAACAAAGGATTAAAAAGATAGAGGGAGAATTGAAAAGTAGGCCCCAGAACCATAGCATAGAGTGAAAAACAAGATGGCCGCGCCCATTGCGATCGCATGGGCAAGTTTGCGAGATATTTTCCCCCCGAGCAAGCGAAAAGCATCGCGAACACGCAATACGCGTTCCCGAACAGGAAATACCTATCGCGAACAAGCACAAGCATGCATTGCGCGACCCGGAAACGGAAATAGCATCGCGAGCGGGCGGGACAAGTGGAAACCAGATGGCTGCGCCCATTAGCGACCGCATGGGCAAGTTGGCGACACATTTCCAACGCGATCACGCAAAAAACATCGCGAACGGGCGGGTCAAAAACTTCCACGTGTTTGCGATATTTCCGCGTGTTCGCGAAGATTTTTGTTTTTTTTTGCGAAGATTTGCGCAACGCGATTACGCAATTTCCGCCCACCCTTACCTAACACTTTCCCTACTTTTGCACTCGCTGGAGTGGGAATAGTAATTTATTCACCGCCGCTATCCAACACTTTCCCTACTGTTGCACTTAATGTAGTGTAAAATGTAGTTTTAAAAATTAATAAATATTTTACTAATTTAAATTATAATATATATATAATTTGTTTCCTGTAATAGTTGTCTGTATATATATGTATTTATAATTTGTAATATATTTCAAACATTTTATAAGGTATTAAAATAATGGTTTATTAATTATTATTAAGTAAATATATATATTACATTTTATATATGTGTTTACATTTTTTACATTACATTTATTACTTATAATTGTTAACGTTTTCTAATAATTCTAAATATTTTTTTAAGTTATATGAATTATTTAATTTATTTTTACATTATTTTGTCAATTTTTTTTTAAAAAACAATATTTTTTACTCTGATATTTTGAACAACGATATTTTTCTCTCGATATTTATACTTACCAATATGTAGATAGGATGTCGATATTTTTGACATCAATATTTATGTCCCGATATTTTGGGAACACGATATTTTGTCTTTCAATATTTTGTCAGTGATCCTCATACCTGATACATCGCAGCCAAGATCTGGAACGATCTCCCCCTTCACCTCTTGCACAGCCTGACACTGCACCAATTCAGGAAAGTCCTAAAATCCTGGCTTTTCAAATGACCCCAACAGAGCTGCTAACACCCACCCCCCCGCTCCTTGAGACCCTAACGGGTCAGTAGTGCGCTCTACAAAACCCTGATTGATTGTTTGAATTATATTTGTGACCCAGAAGGAATTGCTAATGAAACTCAAAAGTGTTTCATACTTTAGGAATACCAATTTCCTAATTGCAATTCAGACAGAATCACATTTAGGGAATCGGTATTCCTGATGTTGTCACATCTGGTACTTAGTTAGTAAAAATAGTTAGGAAATGTAAAAAAATTGTGGTATTATTTGAGGGGTATGAAAGCCTGCTCAAGAAGCAACCATAATTCCTGTCAGGGTGAAGTCACAACCAAACTCCAAATTATCCTGTGCTTAGCACTCTGATAGCATGGCACAAATTCAGGCTTGACTTAGAGGCAATGTGTCAAGTATTTATGCAACACACAAGCAGTAAAAATGGAAAACACAACACTAGAAAAATCCCACACCTAGGGGTCTATTACGATGGCGGGCAGACACCGTAATGGAATGCGGGACCGTCCACCAGGGGTGCGGCGGTCGCGCACCTGCAATTAGGATGCCACCGTGGCGGTGGCATTCCCTATTTCCAGCATTGTGGAGGGTGGTGCTCACAGCACCGCCCGCCACAATGCTGGGAATGCACATTGTGCATTGGCATGCACAAGGTAACAGGCACCGCGCGGTGCCTGCCACCTTGTCCATGCCAATGCAGGGGGGTACAATAGGTACCCCCATGTGCATCCCCAAACCTCAATAGCAAAGACCGCATGCCTGTCCATGGCGGCAATGCCGGCATGGAAAGTCTGATCTCTGCCGTAATCATAATATGGATACCATATTAACCATGTTTTCTGCCCGGTCAATGAGTCGACCGGCGTAAAAGCGGCGTACGGTCTTTCCGTCCGCCGCAGACCCCCCAGACATCCTAATATGGCGGGGGGTCTTTGAGGTGTGGATGGTGGGCGGATCGCCCCCGCCGGGCCAGCGGTGACTACCGCCGGCCCAGCGGGGGTGATCGGCCCGCCATCTTAATGGGCCCCTAAGTAAAAGTAAAATGTAATAAATTATTTGAGACCAAAACCACAAAAATGCAATAAGTATAAGTGGAGATATGCAATTTTAAAGATTGAAGTGAAAATAGTGCCTAAAAGCACGAAGCACACACTGTGGTTGTCTGGTCGCACCAGACCGGGACAAAGTCACAAGCTCAGGCCGACCATGATGGAGTGCGGGCCTGATACAGAGGCCAAGTTAGATCCACTGTACAAAGTACTTTAAATCATGGTTGTGGAGAGTTGCAAGATCCCGTGTTGAGGAAGCGTCGCAGAGCTGCTGTTCCAATGAGCTACCTGTGGCAATGCGAGGTCCTTGTGGAGGATGCGTAGCAAAGCAGCAGTTTCAATGAAGCCTTCGACAAGGCTTGAGATGCGAGGTCATGTGTCATCTTTGAGTATATCATCGACGGCTTGCACTGTGAAATCCTATGTCAGGGAAGCATTGTGCAGCGGTGGTTCTGGGGAGCTGTAAGCTGAGTTGCAGGGTCAAGCGTTGTCCACCCTCAGGCTCACTTTCAATTGTCCAGGACTGAGATGGCACCACTTGGGAGGCAAGACTCACAGCAGACAGAGTCCAGGTGCTAGGTTCAAGGTGGTAGAGCCTTTTCCATCCCTGATGCTCTGATCAGGAGGCCAGCCAATTGGGAACTTGGAGTCAGTCTAGTGATCGACACTCACACCTACTCCTAATTGAAAGTTATCACTTATTGAATGTATTAAGGTAACCCAATGTTATCCTATGGGAGAGGTAGGCCTTGCAGTGGTGAAAAACAAATGAAAGAGTTTTTCACTAGGACCAGAACATGTAAAAGTACAGAATACATGTCCAAACTTTGAAACATACTGCACCCTTTCCTATAGGCTGTTTAGGGCCTACCCTAGGTGTGACTTATGTGTATTAGAAAAGAAGGTGTAGGCTTGGCAAAAGGTACGACCACCTACTCACAACTGGCTTTCAGACGCAATAGACTCCTGTCTCCCCTTTCTAATAAAAGACTAAACAATCACCGACCTCCGGCCCCATGGTTCAACGATACCTTAAAAAAGGAAAAAGCTAAATGCAAAGCATTAGAACGGAGATGGAGGAAAGACTATGCGCCTGAATCCAAAAACACCTACACTAAGGCAAGAAAATTATATCACAACCTCTGCAACTCAGCTAGGGCCAGTTTCGTTTCAAAAACTATCTCTGAAGCTGCTAACTTGCTAAAACACTCTTCGGACTAGTGAAAGAACTTGCCGGCTCAGAGACCACTGCAAAGCCTTTGCCTTTAAATAAACGTCAATGCCACGATATCGCCCAATTTTTCACGCACAAAATTGAAAAAATCTATCTAGAAATTGCGAATTCACATACATGCAGGCTTCCGATGTCACAATCCATAATCTTGCCCCACAATACACCCTCTCCCGACCTTACGGTCACTCCCCACATGGAACCCTCCATGGAGCCTAACACCCTCACCTCCTATTTAGACTCCTGGCCCCCTCTTAACAGAGACTCCTTTAAAATCATTGTAGATAAAGCCAAGTCCGGTTCTCCCAATGACCCTCTCCCAATTTCTATACTGAAGCAGCTTGACACTCCTTATCTGCATGTCATCTTAAATGCCCTGAACTCTTCCTTACTTGAGTCGACAGTCCCCTTACACTGGAAACATGCTATGGTGACCCCTCTCCTAAAAAAGCCCACCGCGGACCATGACACTCTCTCTAATTATCGACCAATCTCCCTTCTGCCAGACTTCTCTAAAATTTTTGAGAAACACATTGACTCCCACCTCTCACAGTTCACTGAATCAAATAACATCCTTCACCCCTCTCAATCCGGTTTCTGAACCGGTTTCTCCACTGAGACTACATTGCTGGGAGTCACTGAGAGGCTGCAACATAATCTTGATGCTGGAGAGACAGTGGCGCTTATATTGTTGGACCTCAGCGCGGCGTTCAACATCATCTCCCATCCCATATAAATTAATACACTGAGGTTCCTTGGCATCCGTGGCTCTGCCCTAGATTGGATCATCTCCTTTCTGGACAACCGCACTTTTCAAAATTTTTCTGCCACAGCCAGCTCCAACACCCACTCATCACCCTATGGAGTACCCCAGGGCTCTATCCTTAGCCCGTTGCTCTTTAACTTATACATCAGGCCTTTAGCTGATATAGCGGAACAAACTGGTCTGAAGCTCTTTACCTATGCCGACGACTCCCAGATCATTTTTTCTCTTTCAAACACCGACCCCTGTACACCATCTCTCCTTCAACAGGCTCTTGGTGAAATTGCAAAATGGATAAATAACAACTACCTCAAGCTGAATGGTGAGAAAACTGAGGTCTTGATCCTGGGAAAGAGGAAAGATCTCTGGGGTCCACTACACTAGCCAGCCGAGATGGGTGCTCTCCCGCAACCCTCCAGCCATGTCCGTAACTTGGGCGTAAACATTGATGACTCCCTGACCATGCACCATCAAGCAGTAAAGGTTACAGCAGTGTGTTTTACCATCCTAAAATGGCTCAGGAAGATCAACAGTGGTCCATGCCCTTATCACCTCACGGCTTGACTACGGAAACATCCTGTACTTGGGCTCCAACAAGGCAGTGATCCATAGACTAAAGCTGGTACAGAACTGTGCAGCAAGACTTCTTTGTAGGGTTCTCCCATCTCTGGGTACCTCAGTGACTTACATTGGCTCAGGGTGGAGAACCATATCAAGTTCAAAGCCCTGAGCTACAATTCAAAATCAAAACAGGCATGGCACCTCAGTACCTGCAATCCCTTGTACGCCCCTATGTTCTGACTCGTCATTTGCGGTCGGCAACTCTTGGCAACTTCACGGTACCCAGGTTTAAACTCGCCAGGATGGGCGGGTGATCTTTTGATCTTTTTCCTATCTTAGCCCGTCCCTCTGGAATGCTCTTCCCCTTGTTATTCGCAATGAAACTATCTACACCCGCTTCCACAGAGCTCTGGCTATTTAACCAATAATTCCATCTCACCGCCGCTTTGTTTCTGCACCTAGTCTGTCATGGCGCCGGGAAACCCTTTTTGGGTTGCTGTCATGCCTTATAAATGCAAATAATAAATAAATAAATAAATACTCCTCAGAAAAATATTTTGTGAGGTCAATCTACGTGATGCCATGGGAAGAGTAACCAGTTTCCAGGATCTCTTACGACTGGAGGGGCAAAGGTCGACCCAAAAAAGCAGACAGGCAAGAAAAAAATTAAAAATAAAACATGGGGAATGGGAACAAAACAGAAATTAAAAACAAATGTAAAAACAAAATAGGAGAGGTTAATAGGAAAATGGTCAAAAACGACTGGGAAGGGTGGGGAAACAAACGTAGAAACAGGAGTCTGGAGTGTCATGCCCTTTCTAAATAGGCACTTGGTATGACTTTGTTCTATATTATTTTGGATTAAATGCATCATTGCATGCATTGTCGACGTGAGGTGTCAGAATGTAATTCCATGTTAGTAACGCATAGTTTCATAGAATTTTTAAGCTTTTCTCACAATTTCCACAAAGGATACTTGATTTGTTTTGCCTGGTGTGGGAGGCATGGTAATGAACGGGTAACTCCTATTATTTGTCATGACATGACACAATGTCAACATGATTGATGGCTGATCTCTGATGGCTTGACTGCTGGCATTTCAAATATTTCATGCATGCCTCTTAGATTCCCACTTATGCTGGAGATAGATATTCATTTTATAGGTTGTCATACGAGGCTAAGCATATACCTTACTGAGGAGCTTCTAGACATAGGGTCTTATGCAGAGTATGGCACTCCATGGACCGCCATACTGGCGGTGGCAGTCCAACCATGGAGAGTTCCGCAGTCCATCCACCATATTATGAGTTGGGCAGATTGGCTTTGTGAAAACCTCGGCTGAACCGTCAAGACTACCAGCAGACTACCAGGTTTGCAGTCGGGGAAAGGCAGCTGCCATAGAGCGGTACAAGGGAGCTGCACCACAGTCTGTATTACGAGTTGCCTTTTCCCTGAGCTGACTGTGGCGGCTGGAACACCTGCTTTAAGGTGGTGGACCCTAAGGATTTGGGGTGAGTACTCACCCTTTTCTTGTTCTTTCAGGTAGAGTCCAACGCAGCTCCCATTCTTCAGGTCCCCCGATCGCAGCAAGATCTTCACCGGGAGGATTACAACTCTGTTTGTGACAATCTACAGGTGAGTCCTTTTCGTAGTTTATACCCATTGCCAGGACTGGCCACAAATAGGCCGGACACCGACAAAGGGTAGATGGTATTTTTCCACATGTATCATGCATATGTATGCATCCAACACATATGCAGTAGAAATGCGCACACAAGCATCAATATATTATATATATATATTTTTTATTATATAATATAATATATATCGCTAAACGCGTAATAAGGCCCATATTCTTCAGACATAAATTGAGAGATGCCATATTGATTTTTTTTTACATTCATTTTAGCTCAATCTCTAAGATATCAACAGTTTGGGAGACATATTTATTGGTATGGTAGCAAATAATTTAAAAGAAATTTAAGTAGATCAAATAATTTCTGACCTCATCCAGTCCTTCTTATATATCTTAATTTGCTGGGAAGGGACAATGCATCACTGGAGGTCAGTTTGTCAGTGAGTGACACAGGCTAACCCACTCTTTAAATTAGCACTGTATACCATATTAGGTATGAAGGTTCCAGACCACTGTTTGGAATTGAGATTGTTGCAAGCACAAGCAAAGCATAGTAGGAAATTGGCATGTCTCTCTAATAGACTGTGCTTTATTCTCCACTGTCATAGATAAACAACTCATTACTCTGTTAATCAGATGAGAAATCTATCATAACCTCTTTTAATAAGAAAATTGACTAGAACAAATGGGTCAGTTACATAAGGATAGCAAAGAGAATCAATGTACAGTGAAAAACGTCAGATAAACGCTGACTCTACTGTTGTTCCGAGGATGTCAGTATGTATTTGAACCCAGGCACAGCTTGTAACACTGCCAATTCTTACATCACATTTACTAAACATCAGTAACCTTTCTGGAAGCACTGGGTGTACTAGATGCAGGGATTCACATTATACCTTTAAACATGTTAGCTGAAATTAAGGGAACCTTAAAAATTACTGGTCACAAACTCTTTCATGACTTTCTAGTTTGAATATGAAATTCCAGCCACTCAGAAGGTTGTATTGCTGGATTATGTAAAGTACATTCCTAAGGCTGTTAGTAGATTTGCTGATATGACACTATTACTGTCAAAACAAACAGAGAGTTGTTCTAACGTGGATGAAAGACCCATTGTCTGAAAAAGATGGTTGACTACAGGATCAAGCAATATGTAACAACAGGAAAGAAATAATTACCAGTCTATAATCTCTCTAATTACGACTAAGAGATATATGGAGCCATATGCATTATGAGTCTCATGAAGTATTCATTAGTATTAGAAATTATATAATTCAGATACAATTTGTAATCTAGCTACAATGTGAACATGGCTAACCTCATAAGAGGGTCTCTTTTAGATAACAGATAATGTTTTTAGTGGAGGGAGGCGTGCTCTTTCTTATGCAAAATTTTATGGTTATATGCTGCTCCAAGTATGTATTTCTAGATATCTGTCTGCAAAATGTAACATTTGATCACTAGCATACTAATGTGCATTTCTTCCATAATATCTAAATTGAAATGGATAGTAATGTAGCACCATTATATTTCTTGTTGTGATGGCTGTTTATCTGTTAATAAAATATATTTCAGATTAACAAATATGGATTGCGCAAAGCATTCACCCTTTATTATCACATGAAAAAAGTCAAAATAAAAAGCACTCATTGAATAATACTTTTTTCAACATCCATTTTCTCTCCTTTATGTAAATGAATAAATTATTCCATCTTGGCAGGATCCTCAAATGTAAATGTTTTATCACTTTATGTTACACTGAAGAAACTTGGGTGTATGAACCCATATGTACCATTCATAGATCCTAACGCAAGCAGATCAGGACATTCTTTTTGTCTATTTGCTGTGATTCTAAACATATCTTGTATAAATAAGACGGGACCAGAGATTGTATTCTTTGGAGTCCCAAAAACATTTTTCAGGTGTGTGAATTGCAGAAAAAGAATGATAACACCTCTAGGTTAGCAGTTTTTATCATCTCTAAATTTCTTCTGCCCAGTTCAATAGAACGTTTGTTTATTTTGGACCTTATAATGAGTTTGGCGGTGTGGGAATTTGACCTCCCGCTCCGCAAACTCGCGTTTGAACCTTCCACCAGATTTGGAGTTTTCTCTTGTCTGGCGGGCGGTTCTTTGGTGTTCCCACAGCGGTGCCTATGAAATAAGCACCGCAATGGGATCATCAAAATCAGTACCTGCTTAAACTTCTACAGTCCATGCCCAGCAGGTCCTAGGGTGCAGGCTCCAGGGGGACACAAGATGTGCCCCCTACATGCGCCCCATGGTGCAGAGGCACACGAGGACCCCCATTCTTTCCTCACCACCTCACTTTTCATAACGATGAGGAAACTCGTAATATGTTTGGCGCAGCAGCCCCGCCACACTATAGCGGCCCTGGTCGTAATAAGGTGGTCAAGAGACTGTCACCGCTGCGCTCCCTGCAAGTCTGACAGTCCGTGGACCTCCAGACTCGCAATATGCCCCTAAGGCTTGGTTTTAATGGTAAGAGGGTAGATCTCAACTGATCATGCACTCTGTTTTATTGTTGTAGGAGACATGGCGATCATCATATGAAGAAGAGGAATGCAAACAAGCTGGATTATCTGGGTTATTTCGAGTAGTGTCAGTCAGTCAGTCAAAACACTTTATTCGATTAATTAAAATCATAAAAGTACAAATTTCATACAAAAATCAAGAAAACAATCCTAAACATAAAATAAACCAATATAATTACAACATATCTGCACAGTTAAAAATGCCATACATAAAAGGCAAACATTAAAAAAAGTTGCTCACTGATTACACAGGTTGGGAAAAGTTTTCGCCTTACAGCGCATAGCAGCCACCAGGAAATTTGCCACACTGAATATAATACGAGTACTACTCAGCTGCTGAAGAAATAACAATGCAGGTCTAACTTGTAAAAAGCCGGCTTCCTTCAAAATTGGGAGCAGATATTTTTTGTGGCTTACAGAGTAGAAATCGCAGAACATAATAAAGTGCATAGTGTCTTGGGATGAAAAATCATCACAGTGGCATGGCTTACTACATTCAGGCCTGCCCCAGGACGGATAGAAACCAAGTGAGTGGTGGATCAGACCAAATCTAAATCTCAACAATAAAAATCTATGATATGGATTGGAGACAATACTTAAATAAGGTTCCAACGAGGGAGATAAAAGGAGCATGAAATGCGCTCTAACACAGGGTTTTAGAAGTTCACACTCCTCACGATCCAATTTTACCCTGTCTTGAAAAGACTGTTTAATCCAAGCAATGTCTGCCTTGACAATATGTGATGGAGACGAAAAAAGCTCAGGGCGCCCAAGGCGAGAGAACGCCGCTCTGACGTACTCCAGCCAAGGTATTCTTTTAACATTATCCAAGGCTAGAATGTCGTTAAGGATCAGATGGTTAAGAGTGATTTCTAGATTTAACCAGGTTCTCACCCAGCACAGCAATGGGGCCATCTTAAGCTTGTCCGTGACATAACCCAAACCAACCTCCTAGAGAAAACAGGCGTCGATTGGGGAACAGAAGGCAAATGTCGCAGGAATCTATTTTCAACTACTTGGATCAAATCCTGCGTAACATAACCCCACATAGGTGGCGATAGCCAGGCTTTTCGAGGTATAAACTTTCAGCAGGGCCTCCATTGGTCTTGCCCCCAGCCTTTTAGCAAAACTCAACAGCGCTGAGGTAGACCTTGCTACAGAGTTACGCTTGTGCTTAATTTGCGGTCCCCAGGTACCATTCTCATCGAAGAGAACTCCCAAATAACAAAAAACCTTTATCCTGGTAATCTCTTCCCCATTACAAAATAAAGATCTAGATTTAGTCTTTTTGCTCTGTTTCCCTACCACCATAAAATGGGATTTCTTTATATTTACCTTGAGGTCTAAAGCGGCCATAAAGGCACCAAAGGCATCCAACAATCTCTGGAGCCCCACAGCAGTGCGGGCCAACAGGACAGCGTCGTCCGCGTATAGAAGAACTGGTACAACCAGTTCCCCCACACGCGGCGCGTCCGCTCTCGGGACCCCCAGGGACCTTTCCAGGCCGTTGATATAAATAGTAAAGAGGAGTGGGGCAAGGATACACCCCTGCCTCACCCCTCTCTCTGACCTAAAGTGCCTAGTGCATTTCCCATCCTGGGTGACCCTCACTGAGGCAGAAAGATCCTGATGTAGTGCTGCTAAAAAACGTACTAAAGGAGGATCAATACCTAATTCCGTCATAATGGCCCATACCTTACACCGATTAACCAGATCGAAAGCAGAGGACAGGTCCATAAAAGCCATGAAAAGGGACCCTTCCTTCGCCACCGTGTATTTACTAATCAAAAGCTGTACGTTTAAACATTGATCCAGTGTCCCCCTATTAGCTCTAAACCCATATTGCAAATTAGACAAAATGCCCTGACTGTCTAAGGCATCCCTGAGTTTGTGGAGTAAGACCCTGCCCAAGATCTTAACTGCAGAGTCTAACAGGGAGATGGGTCTATAGCACGTTCCCCCTTTTTAAAAATTGGAATGATTAGTGCCGTAGCCCACGAGGCAGGGAACCTATAGCTTGAAACAGCATTAAAGACATTGACTAAAATCTTTGCCCATAGACTAGGCGAGTAGCCATATAGATCTGCTGGCACTCCGTCAGGGCCTGGCGCCTTATTACTGGCAGAGTCTTTTATGGCTCTCTCCACGTCCATCAGATCAAAAAATAAACAGGGCAAGGAATGGGGTACTAGAGAAGTGGTACCACCAGCGGGACTTAAACCACCTGCCCCATAAATTTTGCTAAAGTGGTCATACCATTGCTCATCCGGGATTATACAATCCTGGGCAGTGCCCACAGAGCCCGAGAAAAAAGGGTGGTTAATTGTAGCCCACGACTTCCCACTGTCCCGCAGGACATCAATGGATAAAAGATTGTCCCAGGCTTCTAGTTTTATTGACTTTTTCCTTTTGGCAATGGCCTCTTTATATGCCCTTCTTGCTGCTGCAATTGCCCCCTTATCCCTAGGGCTACTTTTTAACGCCTCAAACAAAATCCTGTGGGCCCTAGAGCAGCTCCCGTCAAACCATCTAGGGGGGTTACTACCTCGGCGAGTATTGGTGGGAGTCAAGGTCAAATCCCTGGAGATTTGTGCACAAATAGCCTCAAAGGCCTTCACCACCTCCTCTGCAGTCGAGTTATCATTCAGGCAAGTGGCCCAGGGCCCAACAGTTTTAGCACAAAGCTCCTCCTGAAAGGTTGCAGGTACCACCTTGGCCCATTTGACCCTACGACCCTGATCTTTCACAATCAGGGCAAGATCTCTTTGACAATCCTGGCACAAACCACCCGGACTCTATTTCGAGTAGTGGGTTGATGGAGATGATAAAATGGGTTAAAGGTTAGGATTGTTTTTTTATGATACATGGCCCACTGGGGCAAAAATGGAGTAGCAAAATGGACAATGAATGTTGAATCTGAAGGGTGAGTTAAAGATTATGAGAAGAGGTAAACCTGGAAGAACTTTGTTCATATTATAAAATATTATGGCTGAATGCTGTATAATTGAATCATGCAATTTTCTAAATTCAACCACTGTATTATCAAAGGATTCAACAATAAGCATGAAAAAAATGATATGCTTAATATTCTTAATAGAAATGACCCTTCCAAAATAGGCATTGAATTGCAGTATCATGTTTAAGATCATGTAGTCCTACTTTAATGTTTTGAAAAGTGCAAAGCTGTGTACGTATGGAGACAACAAACATAATTGACCCATGAACAAGAAGCGGCCAGGTCCAAAACGCATCGGGTGTTTTCACTCTAGTAAATAAATACTCTCATTTAAGGAAGTTGCCTGCGGTGTGTTTTCTTTGAGCAAAGGAACAATTGACAAAATATCGGGAGGTTCTCTACATCACCGCAAGCCCGCCGCCACAAGATGCAGGATAACCAGCGATTTGTAGTGACTGAACATATACATATATTCCCAATAACATAATACAATTTTAAAAACATACCAATGTAGATACAATTTGAAAGGTAAACAACAAAAAAACTATCAATGTGCTAACAATATATTAAATATTAAAACATATTATTAATTATTCATATTAAATTTTTACATACCCAAAAACATAAAAATGTAATTTTAAATATGGTAAACTAAGCTATAAAATTCTACAAATACTGCGCATACTATTCCCACTCAAATTTACGCAATAGTAGGACAAATGTTGGACTCAGGGGGGGTAAAATGGATTACTCCCACTACACACAGTGCAACAGTACTGAAAATGTCTAATTGTGGAGGGCGAAACATTTTTATTCCCACTGCAGTCAGTTCAGCATTAGGGAAAGTGTTCGATAGTGGAAAGTAAACTTTTCTACTGCAACTCCAGTCAGTGCAAGAGTAGGTAAATTGTTGGACTAGTGAGGGGTAATTTTAATTATTCGCAATCCACGCAGTGCAACAGTAGGAAAAGTGTTGGATTGCGAAGGGGTAAAGTGTTTTATTCCCACTCCAGTCTATGCAACAGTAGGGAAAGTCTTGGATTGCGGAGGGGTAAAAATTATTATTCCCACTCCAGTATGCAGCAGTAGGGAAAGTGTTGGATTGCAGAGGGGAAAAACGTACTATTCCCACTCCAGTGTATGCAACAGTAGGGAAAAGTGTTGGATTGTGGAGGGGTAAAATTTACTATTCCCACTACACTCACTATAACAATAGGAAAAAAGATGTATTGTGAAGGGATAATATTTACTATTCCCACTCCAGTCGGTGCAACTGTAGAGAAAGTGTTGGATTGCGGAGCTGTACAATGTATTATTCCCACTTCAAAATTAATTACCAATCAGTTTATTAGTATTAATGACGCAATAATTATGAATTAATTTTAAATAATTCACTTTCCACCCTGCACCCAAATAAACCTCACAACCTGCTATGGTACTAAAAACACAAAAATGTATTAAACTAAATTTAATAACGACTAAAATTTTTTTTTTTACAAGAATATTAAAAAAACATAAACAATCATACAAAACATATCTAACATACATTTAAAATGTATACTAAAATGCATAACAGTAATTCAAAAATGATATTATAAACAACTATATTTTCGTAAACAATATAGATTAATGATTTCAATATTTTAAAAATCGATATTACTTACCTTAAAATCGATATTATTGAAAACGATATTCTTGCATACACAATATTTCTTTATCATGATTTTTTAGACATGATATTTTAGTATGACAATATTTTTTTCTTATATTTTGTCTGACTACCCTCTGTGTAAACACAATTGCTTTTATTCTTCTATGTGCTATGGTAGATAGGCTGATAATATTGTTCTCTTCCCACTTGCTCCCTCTTCACTGCTCTACGTGAGAGCCAGGTTCCAAGAAAACAGGACCTTAATGAGTAAGCTAGATCAGTCACAAGAGATCGTGAACTCCAGCCTCAGGCTTCCGAAGAACTAGAAAAGTCCCAAAAGACATCCCAAGTCCCCTTTCCCTAACTATGTTGACGGCAATGCTCATGCCACTTCTGCAATTTTCAATTCAGGATGATAGGTTTGCAGGCTTGACTCTGCCAGCAATAAAAACCAATGTCTCCTATCAGAATTGTATGTAAATGACCATGGGCAATAATGAACAACAGTGAATAATTTCAGTATTGTTCATAAGTGGCACCTGACAGTAATGAGCATCTATAGACCAAGGTAGTAATGAACTACAATAGCTCCTGGCAGAGTGAAGGTTAATGGTCTCTGGCAGGAAAGAGCATTCATGGCTCCTGGTAGCATTGAACATCAGTGACACGTGGCAGTATTGATTAGTGTTAGACCTGGCATCCAATGACCCTTGCAAGTATTTAACACAACGGGCTCTTACACCATTGAACATCTTTGGTCCTGCTACAGTACTAAACTTCAATTGTCCCAGGCAATATTAAATCTCAATAGCCCTTGAAAGTCATCAACATTAGTGGCTGTGAGCACTACTAAACATCAATCTGCCCTGGCATCATCATCAGTAGCCTTTAGTAGACGTGTACATAATTGGGCCCTGGAAGACTCAAACATTGGCAGCCCATGGCAGCATTGACAATCAAATGCCCCATGCAGTATTTAACAACAAGGGCCCCTTGAATTAATAAACTGTAAAATCCTCTGGCAGTCAGGAATATGAAGTGTCCGTGGCAGGAGCAGCCTGTGCAGGTAAAAGCAGTGGGGCCGAGTGGGGGGGATTCGACAGATGACAACGGCGGAAAATTAAATAAATTATTAAATTTCCCTCGTCATCATCTGTCAAATCCCCCCCACCAGGCTGCACCGATCTTACCTGCACAGGCCGCTCCTGGTCCCTGGTAGTAACAAACATCTGTAACCCTTGACAACAATGAACATCAATGGCCCCTACCAGTAATACACATCAATGTCTATTGGAAAGCAAACACTTAGGGCCCGATTACGATCTTGCTGGGAAAGCCCTATGGCTGACTCAGGCCCGTAGAGCTTTCCGAATGACTCAGGCTCCGGGGCTCCGAGCAACCGAGTACGATGCAATAGTGCGCTCACGGACTCGGGTTAATCGGAGTCCCTTTGAAGTCTATGGGAGCCCGTTGTACATCGCGTACATAGCTCCGATACTGAAAAAAGGTAGGTCGTGGTAAAGGGCGCTCTCTGTCGCGGGGCTGCTTCAGTGCCCCCGCACCGTGTATGCATGTGGTCCCCCCAGTGACCGATTCGTAGGGCTTTGGGTAAGGGCCCCAAAAGTAAGTCTTGGACAACCACGACTTCTCATCAGGAGCGAGTCTTTCTAACTGACAGACACGCTCATCGTATGTGCTGGCGGCGCAAGTCAGCTATGTTAAAGTCATCTGGAATGCATCGCTGACAGGTACGAGTCATTCAGAGCACGAGGCTATATACGCATTTTACTTGCTCGCTCATACAACGGTACGAGTCGTTTGGGAAAACAGGGCAGTAATCTAGCTCACTCATGATGGATGCGGTCCGTAGCCTTTCTGAGTGAGGTCGCAATCGGGCCCTTAGGGTCTGATTACGAGCTTGGCGGATGGGTTACTCCATCACAAACATGACAGATATCCCGTCCGGCCTATTACGAGTTTCATTATGTTCCATTGGATATAATGGAACTCGTAATATGGCAGACGAGATATCTATGACCTTTGTGATCGAGTTACCCATCCGCCAAACTTGTAACCAGGCCCTCATGTCATGGCGCCAACTGCTCTGCAAGTCTTATCTTTAGGGCAGTTGCCACTGCGCAGGAATAAGGTAACAACTGACCGCTGCTCGCTCTTTCCTCTGCCACCATTGCATCCGGCAGCTGAAGAGTGGGTGAAGGGTGGAGAGCAGGGTAGGGAAGGTGGGGGGGTACACTCATATTGCTCCCCACCTTTCAGCAAGACTGGTGGCATTCGAAGGGGTATGAATGGAGCGGTAGGCTACATGTCACCGGATTACCACTCGGGCCAGTCATGGGAAGTAGGAGAGCAGTTTCCTTACATGGTGATCACTGCCCAATCGTAAGTCCAGTCAAGGAGGGTTTTACAGAAATGCAGGACATAAAAGGCTGAACATATGCTCATGGTCTTTATGGTAAGTTTGGGAGCATTTTGAAACCTTCCTGGTCCTGGGAAGACCAGAGAGTGTATAGAGATTGCCTTTTTTGAAGCAAGATTCACGGTCAATAGTTTGTAAGTGTGGAGGGCATTGGGATGGCTGCAGTGAATTATGGAACCTCAGCAAACTCTTTTTTATATTTTACTTGTGATTCAGTTTATTCAGAAGTAAAGACTATTTGTTTCAACTGTGAGGTGGTTTATTCATGTGCGATTGCACATTACCTTAAAAGAATTAAAGGAATTGTGAAATCAGTCTTTAAACTTCATTTTAAAGCTGATCACTCATATGAAAATAATCTTTCTTTTTTTTTCTTTTAACTGTCTTTCTTTTGTTCCTTAGACATTTTCTACCTCTGTGGGCAGATTTCATGTTAGAATATTGTATACAAAATATGAATTGACATGAATATCTTTTTCTAAATTTCATTTGCAAAAATATCCACCCATTTGGTTTGAACTCCAACCCAGGTGCGATAATTTCGTAAACAATATTTATGATTAGATTTAAATCAACCAATATTCCCACTACAATACTAGACTACAATATTACGCTACAGCCCTGTGGCCCTCATTAAGAGTTAGTAAGATTTACCATGGACAAATACAGTGGACAGGTGACCAGGTCTCTCTGGTGTTTCCTTACCAAATTCATCTATTCAGAGTTTAAATTTGCGGAATGGTTGTTATTTCACGGGACCGGATTGATATGCCTGTAGAGGAGGGTCTCAAGGGTGTTCTGCATCAGGGTAGGATGTGGTGCCGCTAAGGCAACGTTTCATGCTCCCCCATGCTATTGCAGGGGTTAAGGTGGCGGCTGCCTTATGTCTTCCATGGCCACGGGGCATATCTTTTCACCAGGGTTATTATTTCCTCACTTGTATCCCAAACAGGGTAACTTCAGGTGCTTCAACAGCGAGCTCACGGGGTAACTGCTCTTGTTTGCCCTTATGGTAGGTCTGTAGGGTGAGCTTTCTCAACTACTGGTATGATATATGCTCACCTAACTCCCAAGCAGCTCCAATTTTTTTCATTATTATTTGTTTAATTATGACAGGGAGCCAAAACATCGAGAAAACAGCTGTAGAGAAAAAGTGTTTCTGAAGTTCCACCAGCCTCCAAGAGTAAGCTCTCAACCTTACAGTCCACGTTTACATTTCCTAGAAGCCACCGAAGTTGTACTCATGTGAGCCCCACTTCTTTAGTGTAAATATTACTGTAGCTCAGTGGACTCCAAAAAAAAAAAAAAAGCGATAGTTTGGCTCTATATATCTTGTGCGAAAAGAGAAGGAAATTGCACAGCACTTGGAGAAAAAAAATCACTGTCGCGTCTTTTACATTTATGTAAATTGGGAAGATGACCAGTTTGAGAGGAGAGTAATAAATGATACAACGAATATTGTTCCTTTCCCTTGAAGAGAGCCGAAAGCACTAAAAAACCAACTTAGTTCAATCTGAAATGATGGCAACAAGCCATGTAACTTTTTCCTTTGCTTTATTGGACAATCTCAGTAACAATAGCCTCAAGGTGGATTCTTGCTACTTTCACCTTTTGCTACATCAGTTGCCTCTCCGGAGAATTAGAAATATATCCGAGCAGCGAAAAGACAAAATCACTTACATTTGTCATTTAAGCATTTTGGACTGGTTGGGTTGCCTGGGACGCTTTGCAAGACATTGTGTGTGGGAGTGAGTCTGCGGTGACATATAACTTTCCCTAATGTATCCATGCTGCTGTACAGCTGCTCCGTCGCTGTGCTTGGGGGAGAGGAGAGTGTGTGCTTCACGAGGCCAACCTGAAAGGTTTTCTCCGAAGTGTCATTAAGGTGTTTCATAGTATCTGCCTTGCTGCTACATGAACTGGATGGGAACACACAGTAATCAATTTATTCTCAGAGCACTAATTTATCACCTTGCCATTTTTTATTGCATGGGAGAGAACCCTTCCTCACGCTTTCTTTTGAGCTTTTTCTTGTTTGCAGTTGCAGAGACATTTTCATTTTCTCTTTCGATTTCTTGGTAATTTAGTCATGAAGTTAAAGAATGCATGTCTTTTTTTGCAAAGAAATGAATCTTATTTGCTAACTTCTGGTTGACTTAGGCTTTATTGAGTCGGATAGTAAGCATTACATATTTACAGTATTATAGAATTGTGCACTTCTATAGAAACGAATTTGGGGCCATATTATCAAGGAATGGCGATAACATTATGGCCGCTTTAGCGGCAGGAAACTGATAATATGCACTTGTGAATTCCCATAGAAGCCCAGGTTCACACCAGAACCTGGGCTTCTATGGGAATTCTCCAGGGCATATTATCAAGCCCATTATTGCCTAAAGCGGCCATAATGTTATCGCCATTCCTTGATAATATGGCCCGTAAACCGTCCTTTGCGTAGGGGGGTGGGGGGTCTAATGCGAAAGACTTTCTCCTTTGCAAAGCAAAATTTGGAAGAATTTTCGATTACGTAACATGCAGCGGCTAGCTTATTTTAAGAATATTTAGCAGCAGAAGATGGAAACACTGTAGCTCACCAGTGTATCATTCAGAAGGTAAAGTAAATCCATTTAATCGGAATTGCAGAAGGAACACAATGCCTTTGTAAATATCAAAATAATCTTTAATAAAAATTGCAATAAAAAAGACTAAAATGTTGTCGGTGTCCGGCTGTTTTAACAGAACTGGATTAGGACATAATTAATGAGTACCATACAGTTGGTCATAAATTTGTACTCTGACCAATAACTGAAAGGCAGAGCCCATATTGGTCACATGGACCATATTGGATGTGCCCACACGAGGAGTTGTGGTGTGATTATCACAATTAAATCAAGAGATCTTTCTTTACATTTTGTCATTTGCACTTCCAATGGTACATTTGAACCACATAGGAAGACATGGGGTTGAGGCATTGGGCATGGCCACCAGATGTGACAATTGTCTTGGATCCTTCATTGAAATGACCATATAGTTTGGTAGACATACTGTTTTTGAGTTTTATGTGGAGGCCATGGGTGTGTCTTTGACTGTCTCCCTTTTAATCCCCATTGACAATGCTCATTCTCCTCTCCAGCAAGTGCCACATTCCTGTGCCTGTGCTGTTCCCAGGGTCTGCCCTTCTTACATGAGAGGCCCTCCCCTCAAGGCAATATAAATACTCCATCTCTTCTTCTCCCTCCCCCGCTTTCTCTTGCTATAGTATCTATTTTCCTGCACCATTTTAAACTGCTGAGATGATCATTGGTTACTGGTGCCACTCTCCTTTGTCAATACCCTCTATTATTCAACTGTGTTCTATGGTGCTCCACTACGTTTGCTCATACTTTCGAAGTTTCTTTTGTAGGTTTTTGGCCTTGCCGTTTTTCTTTCCCCTGTATTTTGAAGTTTTGTGACTTTAGGTAGTTCTGCTCGATGTATTTGTTCTTGAGTCACTTTGCTTGAAACAAAACATTGTATTCCACCTCATCTTTAATAATATTTTGACATTTATTTTTTTGCAAACACCTCAAACCATTACTGGTACTTATCATATTCCTACACATTAGCTTGCGGTTTAGCTACTACACATCCATTTGGTTATAAATTGAGAACACTTGATTTTATGTATTTTAGATGCTCACATTTCATCTCCAAATCACACATTTCTCTTGTGGTTTTAAATGAAGAAATCATGGGTGTAGGTTTTGCACCTCTAATTCATGTGGACAAAACATGAGTCTCTCTCATTTTTGGATATTGTTCAATTTCAGTTGCTAATCCCGTTTGTTCACCTTTTTCTTCCTGTCAAGAACTTCAATAGTTTCCTCATAATTTTATCTTTAGAAAGCACTTATATATTATGGGGCATATTTGACCCGCCATGGAATGTGGTGTTGCCAGTATTGCATCTTGCACACATTTCAAAGTTTATAGTCAATATTGTGCAGTGTTGCTGTGGGCAGGTTTTTTGGTGACTATATTTTAATGTATTGTTCCAATGATGTTTAAAGTATGAATGTAGGGCCCATCAATTAGATCAAATTAAACCACCTTGGCAGCTTCTCTGCATTTTGCCTACTTCCAGATTAAACTATATAAAAATGAAGGGTAAAGATTCAGAGGGATCACTCTAATCAATTATGGAAATAGAAATCATACTACCATTAACATTTAGTTTAGCACATCCCTCTCATTCTTAGCTAAAATCAAAATTCAACTGATTACTTAGAGAGACTTAGGGGCTGATTACAATGGCGCCATGGAAATGTTGGCGGGGACTTGCTCAGGGGGCCCGTTGCGGGCCCCCAGGGGGGTGGGAGGGAGGATGTACTTGGGGGGTACCTGTGGTACCTCCCTGCATGTCAATGCACAAGGTGGCAGGCACCACACGGTTGTATGAAAATGCACAACATGGCATTTTACCATTGCGGCGGGTGCTGCAGCCAGCAGCACCCGCCGCAATGTTAAATCGCCAGATGCGACTGCCACCGCGGCAGTCGCATCATAATTAGGCTGCTGGGAGCGCCACATGGCAGGTGGGCAGTCCCCTTACCACTAGGGTGGCGGGCAGACTAAAGTCCGCCCGCCAACCTAATGACCCCCTTTATTTTGTTTCCTGAACAGGTTTTATCTTATTAACATTGGTGTAGACCAGCCACGAATGTTGAACATCATTGTCATTCACTGTTTAGGCACTCTATAGGGATGCATCATGGAAGGCAATAAATAGGATTAGAGGAACCATCGTTTGATAGTGTCATTGTATTGTTCGTGTTTGCTTGCGATAAATTAAAGGTTTGTCCAGTTCTAAGTGTGAATAGGATGTGCAAATAGGATTGATTTCATTTTGTATATTTGTTATCTATCAGTAGAATGTGTCTTGTTCCCACTTTAGCAGCAGAGATTGTTGCTCTCCTTGAGAGTTGTTACTTTTCACATTGGGACATGGTATGACTACCCCACATGTATCTTGTGGCAAGATAACAAGCAAATATTTCCAATGTCCTCAATGATTAAAAAAATAATTGAATCTTTGTTTATGATACAGAAGTAGGATGCATTCCCTATTTCTTTCCTTGTCTGAAAAGATAGAATGATACTGCAAAGCAGACACCTGGTTGCTACCATTCATGACCAACACTGGGTAAAGGGGACATCTCTGTCTGGTGCCCCTCTTCAAGCCTGTACTTCAGCCAGTTTTAGTTCACACCAGTGGGCAATTGCACAATAATCTAATCATTTTTACCAAGTTCTTGTGAATGCCTATGAACATATATTCCCAGCGTATTTAGTTTAATCCATTTACAGCAATGAGGGAGAATATACTCTATTGAATGTCTTTAGCACACTTCCAAATAAATAGACCAGTCTTCTGATTTATCATGTTGACATTGGTTGGGATAAACATAAATGCATCTGAATTTACCAATTAGATGTATCACTTAGTTTTGGAGGAGAGTTTGTGTACTGGTATTGCATATGATATTTGATGTCAAGATTAAATATGAGGTGTGACCTAAAAGACTTTTATTTTAAATGCACTTGAACTGGGCAACATTACATTTTTTGCCTAAAGATACAATTTCTTCAGTCTACAGGATAGTTCTTCTGTTTATTTCCCTATTCATGTATCATAAGTCCTCTTTAATTTAATGCACAAGCAGTTATTTCTCTGAGAATTCTAGCCTGGGTGAAACTCCACAAGTTAAGGAAAAAGTCCTCAAAATTCCACAGAGTTCCGCAAGCCGAGGAGTACTGACTCGGAATATTAACGTACTCAATTAGTTCCACTCGGGTAGTGTAAGTGTTTTAATTAAATGTGTACAAGTTTCTCAACAAAGTATCATTAAACATGACTTTCTTACCAGGTAGCAGGAGGGTTGCTGTGACCCTTAATACCTGAAGGGTTGACCATTACTAAGGTATGTCTGGGTCAAACATGTTGGAGCTTGGCCAGAGGAATCATTCACAGGCTGTGTCAGCGAGGTTGAGCAAATACAAGGGAGGTAAGAGCATTTGGGCATAGATGACGTAGCAGAAATGCAATTGGAGGGAAAGGGAGAATGAATTGGAGACACTGTAGGAATTGTGTGAGGGTAAAAGAGACAGCATGAGGTGCAAGAGAGCAGGGGTGGAGGATTGTTTTTAAAGTAAAGTGCATCGGCAGAGCGTTGGTAGAAACACATGGGAGTGCACACTTGCCAGTCAGTTACACTCTTCTTGTTCATTACATCCAGAAGCCGTTTGCAGGCTGCACCATTCTTGTTGACTTTACAGCCATGTATTCACATGTGTCGGAAGTACCTCACTGCTACGTGTACCTCCCTGTCTCCCTCTTGTGCATGCCTCCTTCCCCTTCCTTGCAAACCCACTCACTCACAGTCGTAAGTCAAAAGCACTGCCCTCTGCTGACTGCAGTTTGAACTGTGCTGGGGCAGCAGTACTACCTGCAAGAGGGCTGGCATATTCTCCTCCTCGCTCCAGCTCTGCACAGAACAATACTTTGTCATTCCGGGTCTTTTAAAAGCTAAATCAGTCACTGCCATCAGTAGTCTCGCGCCTGGTATAGAACTAGCCCTTCCGTTCATAGAGCAGGACCAACACTCGACTGTGCAAGGAGAGTATATTTATCTGGCAAAGAGTAGTGCCCTCCACAGAGATCCTTTATATTCTCTCAGTGATGAATGTATAAACGGTGGGTGAACCTGTCTGGGTGACACCGGCCTGACTTCTGAGGCTGGAAGGTGTCAGGTGCAGGACACTCCATCCACCTCGGGCTGTACCATTCTGAGTTCTGACTCGCTAACTCAGACTTACAACCAAGGGACAGAGTTTGGCACAGAGCTGCTCACGTAGCAGCACTTACTGTGAGTGATGAGTTTATAGGGGTGAGCAGCTAAGCAGGGCGGTGAACTCTGCTCCACCGTCAGTTGGCAGAATTTTTGCTGCACTCCAAGCGGAGTGCAGAGGCAGTAAAACTGCAAAATTTGCCGGCGGAGCATAGTTTACCGCCCAGGCCTAGTGAATTCTAAATTTGGATAACAGTTATTGTGGGCCTTATCCCTCACATAGATGTAGTGTTTCCTTCCAGTGAAACTGGGGAGTCTGGACATGTACCTTATACAGATATAATATTTCAGGTTCATCAACAGAAGTAACTTTATCTAAAATATTTATTTTTATATGATAACATCCACTGTAATTGTAGATCATACTTTACCATCTCTGGTACAATAGGGTATTTCCTAACTCTTGCTGCAGATATACTCTACCATTATGTTTTTGAATGGAGGCTACTGCATGGATAGTGCAAATGTAGCCAGAGCTACTACCCAGACAATGAAGAGAATTTACCTGAGGCAATGCAACATATGACTTGGTCATCAGAAGCTTGAGCCAAAGCTGATGTAGAAGAGCTAGACTCTCCCTGAGTTGTTTCTTATTACATTATGTTAGCATGTAGCTCTGTGCAATGTCATCTTTGTTGTGCCTGCGAGTGGTATAATACACAGATGCCTGCAGGTTCCACTTTGGAAATACAGGGCCTCTGAAAGACATGTGTAAGTGGAGGAGCTCTCCCAGACAGATTTGTGGATTGCTACATTCCTGAGAAATTGGTGGGGCACACAATGAAGGAATTGAGAGCCAGGCTCTCCTATGCCTTTCAAAATGGCTCTTTGATTCTGGAAAGGTCATTGGTCAGTGGGGCCTGAACACATCTCAGGAAGAGGATGGTACTGTAAAGGGAAAAAAAGCAGAGCAGAGACAGGGAATCAAAAAGGGCAGGGCTGGGGTCTTCATAAACTGATGTTAGGCAGATATCAGCGAGGCTGATATCCAGATCGGATCCTCCAGTCAATACCATGGCCTGTGTTGTGGGGCTATCAAACTTAAGAGTTGTTCCTGCTGCAACAAACTGCTTCTTGGGTAAAGGACAGGACAGAGCAGTGGGTGCCTCATAGGAGGCAACACCCAGAACACGAACTTCAGAGGCACAAAATCATATATGTGTTTAAAATGGATTATAAAGAGGGACACCGCAGTCTCCCAAATTGTCAACCATCAAGCAGTCAAAGCATGGCTGTTCGTTGATGTGGAGAAGCTCAGCAAGACTTCTGCCTTTTGTGACCAGGACTGGTGATCAAGGTCTACTAGTCTCCCAGCTGAATGAAGGGACCTCACTCATGAAATCAAGGCCACTTGCACAGGAGCCTGCAGCACCAACATATACCTGCTATTGAGACCAGAGGACCCTGTGAGGAGGAGGAAAATGCCTGCAGGGAGCAAGACCTAGTGAGGATCCTGTAGACTGTACCTCGAAAGCAATGTACAAGATTTATAGTCAACTTAGAACTGCCTCACTGATCAGTCATGAAGATAGGTACTTCTGCATCAATTGGGCCATTCCTAGTGTGGCACCCAAAGTCGGCAAGTCTCGTATGCCAGAGGAGGCTGCGGGGAAGGTAAGTATTGCGGCACCGATGGGTTGCTTACCCGTGAACCACCCAAGTTGTGACATCGTTAAAGAGTAACGGCCATTGGAACACTGCTGCCCAGAATTTGGGCATTCCCCCGGTACAGCGTGCAACCATGAAAGAAGCTAGTTTTAACCCATATAACCAGAGCACCTACTTGAGCTTCAGAAACCAAGTAGCCGTAAATCACTTACCTTGCAATCAGAGGAACTTACCACAAAAACAGAGGAGTGCCGTGGCCACCCCGCCTCATTGACTCCAATTATGAGATTACTGCACAACATTGGCATCTGCTGCAGTCTTCCTTTGATGCTGGATTGCTGAGCACTTTTGGGTCTTCCGTATCGCAACACCAGTGAGAGTGGGGTAAGAATGATCACTCAGACGCAAAGCTCTGGGGGGATTTGCCCAGAATAATAGCGCTACAGCAATAGGACACTTTGACTTCTAAATAAACATAGTGGAACTTCAAAGAATCACACTCACTAGTGGGGAATAACCTGCACGTTGCTTCATGTAAATGGGAAATAACCCCCTCACTAGACAGGGAGGTAGACCGTGGACACTACCCAGACAATGCCAGAATACTGTCTTTAACAAAGACTGTGTATACTGTTTGTGTGTGCTGTATTTCACTTTCTGTTCATATATAAATACTTCTTTTGTCATGAAAGCGTCTGGCTGGACATTCATTTATTGGGATTGATGGTTGTATTTTGAGTCTTCTGCCTGTGTAGATTTGCACCTACCTCCTCCCCGAGATACCTTGGGCTGTTCACCCGCTGTAGCACTGACAGTCTGGTCCTGAAGAGGTAGTACTTGGCCCAGAGCTCATAGTAAACCAGGCACCGGGACATCAGAAATAAAAGACCTTAACCCTCACAGTTGTGTCCAGCAGGTCCTGCATGCACTGTGGTCCTCTGAAACCCGCTAAAAGGGGTTCTGATGGTCAGTGAATTAATACATTTTGTTCATAACATGGTGCTGAGTGGGCAAACATTCCACAGCAGAATGCCAGGAATTTGGAGCACGCTTGCTTCTGACTCGTTCCGCAATTTAAGTCTCAAGCAAGTCCAGGTGATGAGCAAGAGTTCGTTTTTTGATACTAACTTATGGGCTTGACCTTGTTTTTGTCTCTCTTTTTCAGAACACTAGATTTTATTTTGTTAACTTTATTATGTTGACGTTTCCCTAAACTAGAGTGCTAGTTCACTTAAAGGTTACAGCTGATTTTGGCAGATGATTTTCCCTCAGTGTATGTGAACATACTACTTCAGTAAACGTGCAAGAAGTCAGGGCTATTCTTTCATCCTTGTTTGTTCTATTCATTTTGTTACAACTGTGTTTTTGCTTCTGAGAGTTATGACTGTGGATCTAAGCCGAGGCGCTCAAATCAAAGTCCTTCCACGGACACTATAGTTTATTTCCGAAGACACTCTGCAGACGTATGGCATTTTTTCTCATGGTCCGCAAACCCTCCCCAGACATATTTCTTTCCCCTCCCTTTTCGTGTCATTTTGCCCTTCTGTACTTCCTGTGGCTCACGGCCCTTTTCTCTCACTACCCAATTTCCTAAGCAAAGCACTTCCCTGATCTACTGCTTTCCGCAGACTGGTAGCACATCAATAAAGTTAGGATTATTGTGCTTTGTCAGGTTTTGTTTTGTTACATTATGTGAAATTCTCTTCTGTTGTGGATGACTGCATAAACTCTTATTGCCTGACAATTAACAGAGCTCGTAATAGACACAGCAATGCAATTTACCTTAGTACAAAAGATCTCAGTTTACAAAAATTAAACTATTGAACTCTCGGTTTGTAATAAAGGGGAATTCTCCTAATTTACTTTTTTATAACGGATTCTAATGGTGAGGGAGAGCTCAGTGGAAGTGTGCGAGTGCTTTCGCATAGAAAGCAAAACGAACGGAAATGGCCAATGTTTCTTTTTAGTGTAGTAAGCAGAATCGCAGAGTTGTCTCTTAATGGCTTGATTTTTTTCTTATGGGATGCTTGTCTCACAATGTAGGGCCTCTGTTAAATGCTTGACAAAAACACTTGTACCACTGGGACTTCAATTGTCTGAACGTTGCAGCAAAGCAGAAGGGCACACATTGTGTAAGCACAAGTGAAACTACTGCTAATGAGAAAATACATGCAGGGGCTTATTTATGAGAGGCTTGCACTGCCGAAACGTCACTTTTTTTGATGCTCTGGCGGCGCAAGCCTCTCAGTCATATCTATGAGGCGATGCAAAGCCACTCCGCTTGGCTCTGCCTGCCCTCTTAGATATGGAGTAAGACAAAGCAGCTCAAGCAGCTGCCTTCCCTTACTCTGCATCAAGAAGATGTTCCATGGGTGTTGCAGTAGGTCTTCCCACGCAACACCCATGGATTTTGACGCTGCCCCAGATATAGTTAATCACATAAACCTGGGCCAGCGCCAAAACCTTACATACCCCCAGAGCAGGCGTAATGAAGAGACATATTTATATTCCTCCTCCTATTTAACTTTTTCCATGTGTGCTGTATTCTCGGGATTGTTTTTGTGCAGGAAGGTACCCCTTAATGCAGAAAACAATCATGCCTGCAACGGAGACACCCGTG
Source organism: Triturus cristatus (assembly GCF_964204655.1). Classification (NCBI taxonomy): domain Eukaryota; kingdom Metazoa; phylum Chordata; class Amphibia; order Caudata; family Salamandridae; genus Triturus; species Triturus cristatus. The sequence continues at coordinate 588,529,491 of NC_140583.1, read as the reverse complement.
CATCATGATGCAACGGTGCTACATTGGTACTAGGCAGCAAATAGTGCACGAGCGCAGGGGGAAAGGACAGGAATGCACTGTATTTTATAAATACAGTGCATTCGTGCCCTTTCACATTGGAGTAGGGCAGCGCAGCAAGAACACTTGCGGCGCTGCCTTAAACCAATTCCTCATAAATGAGGCTGGTAATCTGCAACAAAATCTAAGGCACATGTAGATGTGTGCATGCACATGAACACACATGCATACACATATTATTCTGAACCCTCTAGTCTAATTTTCCCTCCTTCTCAATTTTTATTGATCAACTTTGGCACAATCGTATCAGTGAGCCATTGAATGTCTTATTGGAAACCACCTCTAACACAACCATTCTCCTTCCATTATGGAGATAATCCCTTCAGCCTCTTCACCTACTTCAAAAGTACATTTTCAACTCGGCATTGGGGCAATTGATACAGTGGAAATAATATTCCCTTGAGAAGAGGAATGTAGATTAAATAGTCTCTGGGTAGCAGTTTGGGGGTCTGCTAATAAATGTTGAATAAAAATTATAATAGTATTCCAGTTTACATGGTATTTATTTTTTGGACATTTCCATATGCAATTTTGTTTTGTGTTGGAATTTATCCATATTTTCCTTATGGAACACTGCATTGCCGCTACTGTATTTAGCGACTCATCTAGTGGTGCGTGTGGGTTTTAACGATTATACCACCTGCTTGTTATGTATTCAGAAAGAAAAATACTTTTTTATCTCCTTTTTCACCTGATTTTACCAATTAAAAGCCGAAAGCCAAGCGCGTTCACTCTCTTCAGGGTCAATTCAAAGAGGTAGATGTTAATTGGAATATCTCTTCATGTTTTTAATTATATACCTTTTGCAACTTGAATCTCTTTGAGGTTTTCTAGTTAAAAACCGAGGCGAACAAATAGCTGTAAGTAAGATAGTCTTAGCAGAATGCATGATTGCTGGGTACTAACACTGTTATTTAGTTGCATTCTAAAAGACAGTATGAAGTAAGTAGGAACATAGACCAGACAGATCTACTTATCTACCTGTGCTCAGTGAGATTATAGGTGTGGGTGCCAATAGCCTTATTGCCTACATGCTGAAGGCTATTAACAACTGTTAACTCCCCTTTCTCTCTTTATGATCAGGCACAGAATTGTGGTAAGGGCAATTAATAAAAGTTAAAGCCATCTGCAGATTGTTTCCTGGAACAGGTGCTATGTTCATCCACACAAGTGGGGTATGTTTTACCAGGAGAAGATTAAGGAATTCTGAGTAGTAGGAATGTTGTAGAGCCCTGCAGATTCAGGACATTTTCCTCACAAAAATGAGAGGAAAATGCATGATTTTAGTCAAAGTCTGAGGTTTGCAGGGTTTTGTGAGTAAGAGAACAGTGTGATTCACACAAGTTACACCACCCGTGACCCTTCTGGGTGTCTAACATTCATAAAGGTGTGTGTTTGATGGGTTTCCCTAGGTGGTGGCTGAGCTAGTGCCCAAATTCTGAAGATATTATAAATAGCAGACTTTTTTGTATCCTATCAAGCTTTCACAATTGACTCAGTCAATTTGCTTTAAAAACCTTTTGACATTAATTTTCCCAAAGTCCCCTTATAGCAGAGCCCTCAGGGACTTCTTAATGTGCTTTTGATATCTTATGATGCTCGCCCTAGCTTAGATTGGTCTGTAGGCCTTTAAGGGCATCACTTGCCTACTGACAAAAAGGGGGACCAGGATGCACGGATACTTTAAACCTCATTGATCTCCATGATTGGATTCACATGTCTTATTCAGCTTCAGTTTGTCATTGGGGGATATTCAAAACAGACCCAAACAGTAGAGGCTCACACGAGTAAGAGCGATGAGACAGTGGGGTGGGGGCAGGCAGAAGTCAGCAGATAACATAACAAGTAATATGAGATAAATAAATTTAAAAAAACACCTACTTCGCGGCATCGCATTGCTGAGTTAGCGATGCGGCGACCGGCGAGGTAAGTGGTTTTATTTATTTATTTATTTATTTCATATTACTTATCCAGTTGTCTCTCAACTTCCAACACCCCCATCCTGCCGCACCGCTCTTAGCTGTGCGAGCCGCTACTGAGCCCAAACCGGCTTAGAAGAACGAGTCCACACTTGAGTGTTGTGCTCCATTTATGGTCTAATAACCTGTGAATTATCTGTCTGGTCCGAGTTAATTTACTGAATCATTTATAATAGTTAATGAGAAACTGATAAACGAAAGTGAGGGGACTTTCCTACATATTGGCCATATATAAGATTTAATAAACCTTCTTTCATACACAGAGATCTCGAAGGATTTTTCTGTGATAGCACTTTGTCCAGGAGAAGAAGAGAGAAAATTGCTCTCATGGTGGAGTCTAATTTGGAAAAATGAAGGACAGAAATCACATCTTAGCCAGAGACATATAGGAGAGTATATTGAAATGTTTATTTTGGGATATTGAATAGCACAGCAAGTATAATGCACTGGTCTGTACAGGAAAGGACGTGGGTTTCTAGTACTATGGTTAATAGGCAAATTCAGTGACTCATTTAGAGTTCAAGAACTGGTAGACAAAGTAATTCTGCATTGTCTTGTATTAGGAATAGCGACAGTCTGACAAAATAAACCATTCTAATATGTGTTCATTTCATTCCAGACTACGACTTAGTTCTGATACCACCTCTCTGTATATTCATTTTGCATTTCGAATGTACTAGAAGAACAACTGGATAGTAACACTTAAACAGCACATCTACAAATACATTTATCGGAAAACACAAGTATGGGATCCCACACCCCTTTAAACCAAATACACATTTGTTTTGAATATTAAGTTCATAGGGGATATTATTGTAATTCCATTTATAAAGCACTTCTTACCACTAATTGTGTGGGTCAGAAACACTTGTGGTTATGCTCGTTGGTGTCATGGTTCCGATCGCCGCTCCGAACCGAAGGGCTGTGAGTTAGCGGTCTAGACGCCAAGAAGCGGAAGCGGAAGTCAGACTGACCCACTTCCGGGCGGACGCGCTTAACAGCCGGGGACTCCGGCAGCACCAGCGCTTTGGATTCTTACCATCGCGGCCGACGAGGAGACGCTGCTCCGGACACCAGCCTCGCAGGTATCGTTCCAGTACTTGTTCGCAGGGCCATAGCTACGGCTGCCTGCGTCTCGCCTCGCACCAGTGGTGCTCCCGTACATTGAATTTCCGCTTTCCAGCCATTGCGCACCGGAGTGTGTGTGGTGGGCTGGGTTCCCCTTTGTTGCTTCTGTTATTATTTGCGCAGGAGCGCTGATTTTCAGTTGATGATTTTGTGTTCTCTCCTTGAACGGAACGGAGTCACAAGACCATGCAGGCACTTGGATAGTCTGCAACTCTTTGGGGGTAGTGTTATTTCTTGCTCGTAGCCGGAAGCCCACAGGAGAGTGAGAGGAACGGCACAGAGCTCCTTCCTTATTATTTGCACAGGAGCGCTGGTTTTTCTGTTATTTTGTCATTGTGTTCAAACACTGGGGTGCTTCCGATTCGCAACCTTAGGACCGCTCTTCAAGCACCAGAAAGGAGGTGCGGAAGCCACGGACGCTCATCACAACGTTCCCCACAAGGTACTTCCTTGGTCCATGGGCTGGTGCTACGTAGAGGGGTGGAGAGGTCGGAACTCCGGTGAGCTAATCGTGTCCCCCTTCTTCTCTCACACAGCCGGTGTTGAGGAAGCCCTCTTGACCCAATCCTATCTGGCTTCTACCCCTGATACCCCCTCCGTCCTAGTCGGTATACACACCCTACTAGGGGAAGGCGGGAGACAGGGGTGGTAGTCCTTGTCGCCTCTGCAGGATCGCCTCGCAAGTGGAAGGTAAGACTTGGGGGGCTCTGACAGAATCCAAAGCCCACGTTGTTTCTCCTGCCGGGGCGACATGGGGGACCCCGAGATCACGCTTCAGGACATCGCGGCTATCCTTGCTACCATGCAGGCGGAAAACCGCGGTCTACGCCAAGATATCACCGCGTTACAGACGCATGTCGCAGATACCGGAACAGGGCCTTGGGGTCAGTTCCCCACGACTCGGGTACTACGAGAAGGCCTATTGCGACCCGCCACGTTTCAACCCAGTAGTTCCACCACAAGTCCCATTCAAGACACCTCCATACAGGTTATAGCTCCGCATACTGTACAGCTAGCTCCTCCCGAGCGCTTTTATGGTGATAGCACGAAGTACAGCGTCTTCATTCACCAGTGTCATCTGCACTTTATGGCGCGCGCCACCGCCTTCCCTGACGACGCTTCCAAAATCGCTTTTATCCTCTCCTATATGGGAGGCGATGCCTCCCTGTGGTCCATTCCCTTGGTGGAGAATGATGAACCGGTTTTGTACAACCTGCCAGCCTTCAAGGATACCATGCGACGGATGTTCGCCCGCCACACCTTTGTACAGGCAGCAGATAACGAACTGCTCGGATTGAAACAAGGAAACACGGACTTGCTGCATTATATTACCACCTTCAGTAGGTTGGTGATCGAAGCCCGCTGGCCGGAGTCCAAGAAGGTCTCGGTGTTTTACAGGGGTTTGCGGGATGAGATAAAGGACCTCCTTTCCCAAATACCAGATCCACCAGAAGACAACGGCCCTTTTATCGATTTGGTGGTAAAGTTGAACTTCAGACTGCAGGAAAGGAAGACTGACCGCAACAGAGGTGGAGAATCCCGACTCTTGCTCCAGAAAGAAAAAACCATAGACGACTCTGGTGCCGATCACGATCCGGTAAAAAATGTCCCCGTACGACTCGTATCGGGTCTTTTTACCGTACGAATCGTACAAGTGCCGTACGAACTGGCAATCACGATTTGCATGGTAAAAAGTCCATACGAACCGCACTGGGAATATTTCCCCACACGTCCTCGGGTCGGAAAATGTGTCCGACACGTCCTCGTACGATTCACCGTACAAACGTGAAAGGTGAAGTCCGACCGGGGAATCACGATCCATCCCGGGCGTCCGAATGTACAACCGTATGGTGAAAAGACCGTCCGCACCGAACTCCCAAACAGGTGCTCGGTACGCGCCGACCCCCCCCCAGCCCCCGTAGGTACGCGCCGACCCCCCCCCAACCCCCGTAGGTACGCGCCGACCCCCCCCAGCCCCCGTAGGTACGCGCCGACCCCCCCTGTGTACGTTCGAGTCGAACCCCCCCGTGTACGTTCGAGTCGAACCCCCCCGTGTACGTTCGAGTCGAATCCCCCCGTGTACGTTCGAGTCGAACCCCCCCGTGTACGTTCGAGTTGAACCCCCCGTGTACGTTCGAGTCGAACCCCCCCGTGTACGTTCGAGTCGTACCCCCACCCGTGTATGTACGGTGCGTACCCCCCTGTGTACGTTCGAGTCGAACCCCCCCGTGTACGTTCGAGTCGTACCCCCACCCGTGTATGTACGGTGCGTACCCCCCCGTGGACGTTCGAGTCGAACCCCCCCGTGTACGTTCGAGTCGAACCCCCCCGTGTACGTTCGAGTCGTACCCCCACCCGTGTACGTTCGAGTCGAACCCCCCCGTGTACGTTCGAGTCGAACCCCCCCGTGTACGTTCGAGTCGTACCCCCACCCGTGTACGTTCGAGTCGAACCCCCCGTGTACGTTCGAGTCGAACCCCCCCGTGTACGTTCGAGTCGTACCCCCACCCGTGTACGTTGGAGTCGAACCCCCCCGTGTACGTTCGAGTCGAACCCCCCCGTGTACGTTCGAGTCGAACCCCCCCGTGTACGTTCGAGTCGTACCCCAAGCTACGCGCTTGGGGTTACGCACCGTACATACACGGGTGGGGGTACGACTCGAACGTACACGGGGGGGTTCGACTCGAACGTACACGGGTGGGGGTACGACTCGAACGTACACGGGGGGGTTCGACTCGAACGTTCGTGGGTGGGGGTACGACTCGAACGTACACGGGGGGTTCGACTCGAACGTACACGGGGGGGTTCGACTCGAACGTACACGGGTGGGGGTACGACTCGAACGTACACGGGGGGGTTCGACTCGAACGTACACGGGGGATTCGACTCGAACGTACACGGGTGGGGGTACGACTCGAACGTACACGGGGGGTTCGACTCGAACGTACACGGGGGGGTTCGACTCGAACGTACACGGGGGGGGTACGACTCGAACGTACACGGGGGGGTTCGACTCGAACGTACACGGGGGGTTCGACTCGAACGTACACGGGTGGGGGTACGACTCGAACGTACACGGGGGGTTCGACTCGAACATACACGGGGGGGTTCGACTCGAACGTACACGGGGGGGTATGACTCGAACGTACACGGGGGGGTTCGACTCGAACGTACACGGGGGGGGTCAGCGTGTACCTACGGGGGCTGGGGGGGGGTCGGCGCATATCTACGGGGGCTGGGGGGGGGTCGGCGCGTACCTACGGGGGCTGGGGGGGGGTCGGCGCGTATCTACGGGGGCTGGGGGTGGTCAGCGCGTATCTACGGGGGCTGGGGGGGGTCGGCGCGTATCTACGGGGGCTGGGGGGGGTCGGCGCGTATCTACGGGGGCTGGGGGGGGTCGGCGCGTACCTACGGGGGCTGGGGGGGGTACGGTGCGTACCGGGCCACCTACTCTGGTCGATTCGCGCCGTACTTCGCTTTTGCGGCACTTTTTGGGTGCCGTGAAAATATTGCCGTCCGGACTGCTGTCGGTTCGAATCGTAATTCCTGGTTCGTGAAACGCTGCCTGAAAGCGTCCCGACGTCACGTCGCAGCATTCCCGGATCACATTCGTATGTATATTTTCGTCGGTCGGTGTTTTTTACGATTCGTACGGAAATGGTGTTTCCGTGCGAATCGTAATTCCATGTTTGTAAAGTTTTACGACCGGGTACGAGTCGGACGGGGAATTCGCTCCGACCGACGGTTCGTACGCGGTTTTTACCGGATCGTAATCGGCACCACAGCGTCCAACCCTGAACCACCAGAACCGATGCAGATCGGAAGCATTCGGGGACCCCTCACCAAGGAAGAACGAGAAAAGAGGAGGCGACAGAACCAGTGTCTGTATTGTGGCAAGCACGGGCACTTCGTGAGGGAATGCCCAATAAAGCCGAAACCAAGGGGGAAGAAACCTTTTGCTCTGCCTGTTTCCATAGGGTGACTGGTCAGGAAACGAGGAAACCCAGTAAACGGTGGGGTCCGGCTACTGGGTTCGTCATCCATAAGGACACCAACCCCGGGTAACGGCGACGGTTGCCATCATCTTGGAGTAGACGTAACCTTACGAACACGGTCGGGCCTGGTGTGGCACGTCACCGCCCTGGTCGATTCAGGAGCCACTGGCAACTTTATTGACAACCAGTACATGGCGAGACTAGGGATGGCCGCTATAACGAAGAAAACGCCTGAGATAGTAAAGGCGGTGGATGGGACGGATCTCACCTCCGGCCTCATCCGTTTTCAGACCGAACTCCTGGAGATGTCATTCCGGAACCAACACACGGAGTCTATTACCTTTGATGCCATTGATGCACCGCAATTACGTTTGATCCTGGGACTTCCATGGTTGGTGGAACATAATCCACGGATTGACTGGGCGTCCAGGCTGGTGCAATTGGATTCGGATCATTGCACATCTCTCTGTTACCCTCGGTCGTGTTCCCCCGGTTCAACAGGAGTACAAGCCCATGTATTGCCCCTTACGACAACCAGCCGGGCCTTCCAAGGGAAGGTACCTGATGCGTACTTGGACCTGGCTACAGTGTTCGATAAAAAAGGGGCAAACACATTACCTCCGCATCGCAGTTTCGATTGCAGGATAGACTTGATCCCTGGTTCTAAGCTGCCCTGTAGTCGTATCTACTCGCTCACCGAAAAAGAAAACGAATATCTCCGTATGTATTTGGATGAGTACTTACGCAATGGGTTCATCCGCCACTCTAGATCACCGGTGTCGTCTCCTCTCTTTTTCGTGGCAAAGAAAGAAGGAGACTTAAGAACGTACATCGACTTTAGAGCGATGAACGCCATCACGGTCAAAAACAGGTACCCGTTACCCCTGATCACGAACCTGCTGGATCAGGTGAAGGACGCCACCATATTCACCAAGCTGGACCTCCGGGGGGCATACCATCTGGTCAGAGTCCGAAAGGGGGACGAGTGGAAGACCGCGTTCCGGACCAGGTACGGTCTCTACGAATACCAGGTCATGCCCTTCGGACTCTGCAACGCCCCGGCGGCCTTCCAGTATTTTATCGACGAAGTACTGAGGGAATACCTTGACCTGTTTTGCATCGTTTATATTGACGACATTTTAATCTTCTCAAAAACCCAAGAAGAACACATTCGACATGTACGCACTGTTTTGCAGCAGCTACAACACCATGGGTTATACGTCAAGTTGGAAAAGAGCGTCTTTCACACCAAAGCAGTACAGTTCCTGGGACACATCATCACACCAGAGGGGGTTTCCATGGATACCAAGAAAACCGCTGCTATACTGCAATGGCCATCCCCTACCTCAGTGAAACAAATACAACGGTTCCTGGGGTTTGCGAATTACTATCGCCGTTTTATCAGTGGTTTTTCTAGGATTGTTACACCCATCACCCGCCTACTGCGCAAAGGGATCCGTTTTGAATGGAGCCACGAAGCCGAACGTGCCTTCCGCACCTTGAAGACACGGTTCACTACTGCCCCTGTTTTATTGCATCCAAACCCGGAACGGCCTTTTATAGTGGAGGCCGATGCTTTCCAAGACGCCCTGGGAGGGGTGTTATCCCAAAGGGATACCATCACAGGCCTGTTGCACCCGGTGGCATTCTACTCCAGGAGACTACAACCAGCAGAGCGAAATTATACGATCTCTGACGGTGAACTCCTTGCCATAAAAGTCTCCTTCGAGGAATGGTGCCACCACCTTAAAGATGCCGAACATCCGATAACAATCTATACAGACCATAGAAACCTCCAGTTCCTTCGATCTGCACGGGCCCTGACCTCTCGGCAGCTGCGTTGGACCTTATTCTTTAACGAATATGAGTTTCTTATTACCTATCGTCCAGGCAAGGACAACGCCAAGGCCGATGCCCTGTCACATCTCGAGGAGACCGAAGACAACGCACCCGAGGTTAAACCAGCTCCAATCATCCCGAACCGTTGCTTCCAAGGGCTCATCCTGTCTTCCGGCTTTTTGTCTCAACTTCATGATGACCTACAACAGAAAGACGCCTCGTCTTGGATAGGTGAGCTGCAGGGTCTCACTGCCATGGAAGGGTTCATATACCAGGGAGATCGTTACTTCCTGCCTCTACCGACCCATCGCCAACAAGCCTTGTACATGAGCCATGACCACCCGCTATCCAACCACCCTGGCCGGCAGAAGACGTTGGACCTGCTACTGAGACACTTCTGGTGGCCTACCATGGACGCTGACGTACACGCCCACATAGCGCGATGTGCCGTCTGCGCCCAGGGGAAAGGATCTTCCCAGCCCTCGGTGGGATTGTTGCATCCCATCCCGGTGCCGCCGTACCCTTGGCATACCATCTCCATGGACTTTGTGGTGGAACTGCCCAGAACAAAGGATGGCTACACCACCATCCTCACTATTGTGGATCATCTCTCTAAAATGGCCCATTTCGTTCCGTTGACGAAACTACCTTCAGCGGCAGACTTGGCAGGTATTGTCATGTGCAACGTGGTACGTTTACATGGTATTCCGTCGGTGGTGATCACGGACAGGGGCTCCCAGTTCGTGTCCAAATTCTGGAATGAGGTATGTCGCATTCTGCAAATGGAAGTACGCTTGTCCACGGCATTCCACCCGCAGACCGATGGACAGGCGGAAAGGACGAATCAGACCATGGAGCAGTACCTCCGATGTCTCTTGTTATCCGTGGAAAAGGAGTGGTCGGAAGTCCTGTGGCTGGTGGAATACGCCTACAATAACAGCAAACACTCCGCGATAGGCATGTCCCCGTTCTTTTGCCTCCAAGGGCGTCATCCCCGGACAGTCCCTTGGGAGGTGCCTCTCGCCAGCCCCTTGCCCACTGTACAGGCTTACCATGGCTTCCTTCGGGATCTCTGGCAACGTGCCCGATTTGAGTTGGCCAAGGCTAAGGAATACTACAAACTATTCGCGGACAGGCACCGACGAGCTGAGCCGCAGTACAGGATGGGTGACAGGGTGTGGGTGTCGATACAACACCTTAACGCCCGGGGCTCCAAGAAACTGCTGCCTCGGTATGTGGGTCCCTATGTCATAGCTAGGGTGATAAACCGTGTTTCCATGAAGCTGTCTCTACCCCCGCACATGAAATGCCATCCGGTCTTTCACGTTTCCCTTCTACGTGCCGCTCACCCTGATTGTGTGGCCTCCATCCCTCCTCCTCCGGTTCTTCGTGGGGACCACCTGGAGTACGAGGTCCGGGCCATTCTGGACTCCCGACGGACCCGGGGCCGGCTATTCTATCTGGTGGACTGGAGAGGCTATGGCCCGGAGGAGAGGTCCTGGGAGCCGTTGTCACATGTTCGCCACGCTTCCCGGCTGGTTCGGGCCTTCCACATGGGTCATCCTGCCTGTCCTCGGCCCGCCACCCCGGTGTGACCGGCCGGCTGGCGGGAGGGGGTCCTGTTTGGTGGTGGGTGCTGTCATGGTTCCGATCGCCGCTCCGAACCGAAGGGCTGTGAGTTAGCGGTCTAGATGCCAAGAAGCGGAAGTGGAAGTCAGACTGACCCACTTCCGGGCAGACGCGCTTAACAGCCGGGGACTCCGGCAGCACCAGCGCTTTGGATTCTTACCATCGCCGCCGACGAGGAGACGCTGCTCCGGACACCAGCCTCGCAGGTATCGTTCCAGTACTTGTTCGCAGGGCCATACCTACGGCCGCCTGCGTCTCGCCTCGCACCAGTGGTGCTCCCGTACATTGAAGTTCCGCTTTCCAGCCATTGCCCACCGGAGTGTGTGTGGTGGGCTGGGTTCCCCTTTGTTGCTTCTGTTATTATTTGCGCAGGAGCGCTGATTTTCAGTTGATGATTTTGTGTTCTCTCCTTGAACGGAACGGAGTCACAAGACCGTGCAGGCACTTGGATAGTCTGCAACTCTTTGGGGGTAGTGTTATTTCTTGCTCGTAGCCGGAAACCCACAGGAGAGTGAGAGGAACGGCACAGAGCTCCTTCCTTATTATTTGCGCAGGAGCGCTGGTTTTTCTGTTATTTTTTCATTGTGTTCAAACACTGGGGTGCTTCCGATTCGCCACCTTGGGACCGCTCTTCAAGCACCAGAAAGGAGGTGCGGAAGCCACGGACGCTCATCACAACGTTCCCCACAAGGTACTTCCTTGGTCCATGGGCTGGTGCTACATAGAGGGGTGGAGAGGTCGGAACTCCGGTGAGCTAATCGTGTCCCCCTTCTTCTCTCACACAGCCGGTGTTGAGGAAGCCCTCTTGACCCAATCCTATCTGGCTTCTACCCCTGATACCCCCTCCGTCCTAGTCGGTACACACACCCTACTAGGGGAAGGCGGGAGACAGGGGTGGTAGTCCTTGTCGCCTCTCCATGTTCGCCTCGCAAGTGGAAGGTAAGACTTGGGGGGCTCTGACAGTTGGTGAGGCGAATAGGTGGCAGGTGATGTAAGAAGTTCTAGATTGTTTTATTTGTATTTCTTGCTATGAGGAGGCATAGTGTGGCAGCAGTATATGAATAAAAAAGGAGTGACGTGGCCCCGCAGATTCCTGTCATAGTGTTGCTACAATGATGCGAAGGCTGATATGTGTACCCACCTGTGAAAAGGGAAGCAGTTATGTGTGTGTGTTTATTTGTGTGATGTGCTTGTGCATAAACGCCAAAGATGTGTGACAATTGTGGCTCAGTGAGCAAAAGGCACAGCTAGGTGAGAGAGGTTTTATTGCACATTTATATAGTCACTATTAGTCCAGTTTGTTAATCGATATATTATTTGGGACGGACTGGATAGAAACTGATCCAATTTGTTTTCATCACTTGTCCATAGTGCATAAGATAATACTCCAACATTAAGAATCAGACACATGTGCACAGTTTGCAACCACGTTATAACCGAACAGATATCAGGAAACAAACTAAAAGAACAACAGAAAAAAAACACTGTTAACCACTCTATTAATTACCCTGGACTTTATAAGAACATTACCAGGTCTGTATCCACTAGTCCATGGTGCATGAAAACATATTGAACCACAATGAAGCAGACTAATGTGCGTAGGGTGCACCATGATGTGCACCTACTGCTAGTGAACAACTGATAAAGAAGAAATACAAAGGCAGCAAAAACAAAAGTTTAACCCTCACTTGCATAAACATTTCATCGTAAAGTAATTAATGTCTGCTGTTTACAGATGTGGCTGAAGGCATTAAACAAGGCTTAACAAATAATGCAAAAGTAAAGATGCAAAAATAAGTTAAAGTAAAATGAAGAAAAGAGAAGAAAACTATCGCACTTTTAAAACCTTACAACACTCGTCAACCACAGAAAAAAGGATACTTGATGTGTTTTCCTTTCGATTTTTTTCTAAGCGAAATTTTAAATTGAAAAAACTGTTTGTTATTACAAAATGTGCATTTTTTATTATTGCGTGGAGGATTAACCTTAGAAGATCACCCTAGGGAGTGTACAAAAATAAAAGGGGCCTATATTTGTGCTCTTGCAGCTGGGTAGATGATTAGAATCACATTTGGTTTCCAGGGAAAAGCTTACAACTTTGAAGAAACATTCCTTTGGCACACTGTTTTATTCTGGATAATTCCGACAACCAAATCCTGTAACATTAAAGCAGCAGCATTAATCTGCAGGGAAAAATACAATAAGTAACTCCCTAATTTACTCCTTTGGTAATAATTGAAGGAGCACACCTTTTATTGTTCACATAGACCCATTATTTAAAGCTCTGCTCTTCTGGGGCTATTCTTCCACTGTTTAGGAGGACTGCATATTTTCAATGTTTGAAGTTCGCGCAAAGTGAGTTTTCCCTAAGAACATTACTCAACAGACGTTTTCAACACACTGATATGAAAAAGTCGACATGACCCGAGAGAAAGAGCTTTTTCAAAATGCGACCCACTTCGGTGAAGTAAACACTTTTGAGGCAATGAGTTCATTGACAGCATTACTTTGCACCGGTTTCTGATGTAGTAGCGTGTCAGAGAGCAGGCACAGGGTATTGTGTCTGCACATGCTGCATGTGTTTCGTTACACAGGCGGTCAGCGTCAATTGTATTGTAACTGGTCAGTGTCACTGGCAGGGAGCGGACTGACGTAGGTGCTCCCACGCGGCGTGCTTTCTGAGGAATGTGTGACTACGGAGGCCACCACCCCTCCTTTGACCAAGTCTCTGGTATCCCCTAAATTCTAGGGCGCATGATGACTTGTGAATGAGAGTATCCCAGGTAGGATTCACTTGGGTACACCATAGATGTACTTCCCTACATTCTCATGTAGGGATATAGGGAACACCTGGTTATGTTTCTGTAGGGATCTGACAGCCCTGACGAATGCCCCAGACCTTTTTGTCTCTTTGTGTGGGCAGAAACATGTTGGCTTACGGCGAGATGGATGAGCGACATTACTCTCTTTAGGTTCCATCATCATTTTTGTTTTTAACGTACCTCAGGTCCTCACTAAGAATGGTGATAACCAAGGTACTTGAAGGTATTTTTAACTAAACTGGATCTCTCATTTGTCCTGTAAGTCTTATGTAAGAACCCCCTCCTTTCGGCAAGTCTTCACTGAGGATGAGTCTGCCCTGGTAGCACCATCTTACCAGGGTGAGGTGAGGATGCCTATGATGAAGCATGACACTAAATTGTGTGTGAGGCATCCTCGTCCACTAACGATGGCCTTCTAGACCAACTTAGACCATACACTACTTACAGCATTTAGTTTCCCATATCCAACCATGATTTCCTTCCTTATTGTATTGGTATAGGCAACCCATTTCTTTTGTGTTTGTCGTATTGTGCTTGGGGACAGTAGGGTTGCCTTGACTTCCCCTTCTCTTTAGTGGTTTACAGTGTCACCTAGCACCTGCATAATTTAAGGCCCTAAAACTTTTAAAATCTGCCTTTTCTTGCTAAAAAGAGGCGTGCAAAGCCACGCAGATTTGAAACTCACAAATTTGCTAATCGATTTTTAATCTTCTTTAGTCAATCTAGCTATACTGATGGACGCTCTCAATTCCGGGCCTGATTCACAAAGGTATACTTAAATATTTGCGTAAGTTTGGGATTGTTTGCTATTCACAAAGGTATTTTATTATTAGTATCTTTATGACCAAGGAGTCTCCGCACATAAAAAGACAGGACGGTCAGACTATCATGCCCTTACAAAAATCCAAGAATACCTTTGTGAATCAGGCCCATAGTTATTTTCTATCCTCTGAATAATCTACACAGTTCAAAAATGTGCCTGCTACTCCTTATAATGCTTGTATTATAAATATTAACTCTCTGCTCGGTGTCTGGCCTGTAAACACCTTTAAATCCGGGTCCTTCTGTTCAATAATGGTCAATGTATTATTCGTTCTTCATATATTCTACAGGTCAGAGCCAGGATACCCCCAGGATAATAGTGTGCTTTAGAAATCTGCAAACCATAACACATACATTCTTTTAGCATTTTCATATGTAGAGTGCTCTGTCTGGTGCCCTGATTCGTTTCGGAAATATGCAAAACCACATAAATAAGTAAATATATAAGTAACTAAATACATAAATAAGTAAATAAACCTTTAAGCAGGCCAGGTAATTATTTCTTTTAGGGCAAAGTTGTGTGAAGCCAAAACCTTTGCCTGGCTCTGACTATTGGAAGATTCTGGCTTTGCCAGCAAATGATTTTCCTTTGCCTGGTCACCATATAAATATTATTTGAATTCTAAAGCGTGATTTGGTTTTATCTGACTGATGTGACCAATTGTAAAGGAGAACTGTGAGAGAAAAGCTATCTGACTTACTTTGTATTCATTAAAACAGACTGCATTTTACGATAGTTGCGGACATTAAGGCTGCAGAGAATTAGGTATGTCTATCAGCTCTCAGGCTGTAATTTCTTTAAAGATACCAGAGGCAGATTATGAACTTGCAACATAGATCTTTGTGTAATCTCTGATCACAGGTTTGAGTAGTTACAAAATAGCTAACAGTCTTAACCCCTTCGCTGTGGCGCGAATTCCGCCGCAGCGCTGGGGGGTTGAGGGGTGAGTGCGGCGCCGCCATGCTCATGACGGAACCACGCCGTCATGAGTCACGGGCGAGCTGTGCTCATGACGGCGTGGTTCCATCATGACTCCGCCCACTCTCTATTTCACCCGCACAGGCGGGGAATTAGTGCCGCGTGGGAGGAGCGGCCGCCAACGGCCGCAGCATGACGGAACCACTCCATCATGAGCACACGCCACCCGTGGCTCATGACGGCGTGGTTCCGTCATGAGCACGCAAGGGGTTAATGCATCTTGCGCTGACTGGATAAGCTGTAGGTCATGGTTTGTACTGGTAGTAGGATATCTGAGTGAATAAATGTCCCTGTTGCAATGATCCAAGTAAAACACTAGGCCACAAGCACCAATCATAGGAAAACAGCTGAGTTTGTTATGTACTCACTGCATAAATGTTATCCTACTCTAACTCAATCAATACATTTTTTAAGTTGATAAAATGGGATCAATTGAGATGATAGTAATGAACATGTGTTATTAAGCTGCAATAAACCATCTATTTTGCGTTGTGTAGTGTACAAAAGGTCACATTTAGTATCATCACACGCAATCACACAAGGTTTTATGTAGGAAATTACAATATTTTGAGTGGCGTACCTCCAGGGTATTGCCCTCTCTATTTTTACTGGGTGCAGAACTCTGTGAACTTTACCCTTGCAAAACAGTAGCACAGTTCCTGTGCTCTCCTTTAAACATGGTTGTAGTTGGTATAACCCACACTGACATATAGGTGCCCACTTGGCCCTCAACCGGAGGCCACAGGGCGAAGGGGGCCCTGTTAGAGGCCCCCAATGTCGCTTTCTGAGAGGCTTTCCGTGTCAGAAAGCCCAACATGGAAAGCCTGATGGAAACCAACATCTTAATCTCTATGGCGGAAATTCCATCTATAGGGATAGCGTGCCTGTCTACGACTGGCCGACGGGCTCTTTGAGCCTGTCGGAATTCAGCCCAAATAACCGACCGGGTTCACTTTTGACCGCCTGCATTGTAATGCAGCGGTCTAAACTGAAACCTCAATGAGGCTCGGAAAGCTTCACTTTTGACCGCCTTCATTGCAATGTGGCAGTCGAAACTGAAACCGTAATGAGCCTCTGAAAACCTCCGACCACAAGATGGAGGCTTTCCGATTCTGATCGTAATGAGGGCCTTAATGTTAAATATGACCTTACAGTGACTGTATTCCAAAAGCTTTTTTCACTGTAGCAAAGCTGGTTGTTCCACAGAGAAACACTGGACAGCAATATTAAATGTAATAATTCTATCTTTGTCTAATGAACAGAGCTGTAGTACCCACCAAATATTTCATGAACACGAACACACACACACAGCATCTCCACCTTCCAGAGACCTAGAAAAAGTCAAGACTCCAGAAATCTTTGGCACATGCTAATGTGATGGAGAATTTGAAAAATCTGCATCATAGTGCAGTTGAGCCTTGAGAAAGTTCCAAAGGGATGAAATGAGTAGGCCCGGTGGTGAACTTCGCTCCGTTTGCGGAGTTTTCTGCACTTTGCACTCCGCGGAGCTCATGGAGTGCAGAAAAGTCCCCTTCACAATGAGCAGCGGAGTATTTTCCCCGCTCGCAATCGCGAACGGTGAGGTCGCGATTGCGAACGGTAAGTTAACGAGTGTGAGCTACTGCTTGGGTGGAATTTCTACCCGAGCAGCAGGAATACCAGCACAAACTGCAGTTTGCACTGCACTCCGCCACTTGCGGAACTTCGCAGAGTTTTTTTGTAACTTTTCAGAGTTTCACGTAGCAAAACTCCGCGAACTACACCCAGGCCTAAAAATTAGTCAGATGTCTAAAGGTTTGAAATGAGTTGGCTGTCTGTGTAATCATTAAAGGGATTTTGGAACCTTGAAATAATAAGACATTTTGGAGAAGAAATAAAAGATTTTAAAATTCAAATGATATTCTGAATGGATTTTTCAACATGGGTGACATCATAACATGGAGAATATGAATCACACTAGAGACTAATATAATGTATAATGCATAGTGCACGTTATTGATGATATGGTTTGAATAACCGTCAGGCTGAATGCTGACAGGGGTCTATAGCAGCTGATCCACCAATGATGTTGCCAGTATTTGAATTTTTAAAAACTCTATTATTATTGAACATTTAGTTATGGATATTAAGTGTGGGGTTGGAGAGTATTAGCTGCTAACACAAATTATTTTGGGGTTTACATGACTAGGTGTAGTTGGCCTGTGTGTAGTCCTCCCAGACAGTATTACAAAAGGGGGACTGGATGTTGGCATTGGCAGGAAAGGCTATCTTGGCTTCATGAGAGGGGTTGAGCTGTCACCTACCACTCTTGCCCTTCAAAGGAGCTGCCTCAACACACACACACAAAGAAGTTCAAACTAGCCTTTGTTGCTCCAGAAATCCTGGGCCAGGTCAGGGGAGGAATGGATATCTCAGAACCAGATGTTGGGGAAGTCTAGAAATTTATTCCACTTCAAAGCTGGAAGCAGCTATGAATATTGGGCCCTCAGACCAACTGCAGCAATGACCATCCGTGGCGTCCGACAGGATCTTCGCGCTACAGCAATAATTATCTGCAACGCTCTCCCTGCTCCTCGGAGCCTTACTCAACATGAAATGAACTAGTTGCGCCAGACTTTGAGAAGGTAACTTTCTCAGCAGGGCTAACCTGGTCGCTTTATCCAGCCCATGCTCCATTGTGGTCTGGCTGAACCTATGACTTTCACCCAGTCTTGCATGATCAGATAACTGCGAGTGGCACTTTGCGCTTTTAGGCACTATACTTACCTTAAATCTTTGGAATACAATATCTCTGGTTCTACTGATTGACCAAGCTACCAAAGGGTTAAGCACACATTCATGTATTGACTTTTTAGGGTTCACTGGGATCAGAATTCGGAGACAAAAAGAATAGCAAAATGGGTGATGAACAGAATCAGGGAGCAAATGCATTGCAATGGATGTGCTCAAGCCCTATTCTGCTTATATATAAGTTTAAGATAGGAAATGCTATTACAGGAAAAGAGGCAAAGACCTTCATCTTGGCTTGTTATCCTAAAGCAGCAAACATTAGAGAAACAACCAGCTTGGATAGGCATACATATAAGGTTAGATCCGCCTACTGTTCCAGAAAAATTGCATTTCTGAATAATAGATTGGTAAGGAAGTAGATTCTAATATTAATAGGCCTTTGTACCTTACCGCCTGTCTTCTGGACTCAGCGCAGCCCATAACGTAGTTGATAAACATTGATATCAGCAAAGACGATTAAACCTCCACCCATGCTCCAAAAGCATCTTACAGAGATAAAGTGCCTTTGTCTCAGAAGACAAGGCCAAAGTAACACATCCAATTCCACTCCAAATCCTGCTCTGAGACACATCAGTATGCATCCCTGCTGAAGTGTTGTGTTTATCATGATGCAGTTGGAAAAATGAAAAACCAGCACTGGAACGTGGATTGAACAATTAACTTCTTGCAAAGGACATTCACTAACTTAATGGCCTTTCCAATAAAACAACAATTGAAAATATCCTCAAAATATTTGCGAATGACACACTTTTCTAACTGAGTATTCATTTTCGGCTTTCACCATAACAGGAGGTGGGTCTAAGGGTACATGATGATGTGGCTCAGCAACATATGGTTTCAATTGTGAAGCATAAACACAGGATGAACTTTTTAAGGATAAGGCAGCTTCAAGAAAAAATTACAGGATTAACCACATGAAGAGTGAAGGCAAATGGGGCAAATAATCATAGCAATGAACTTCAAAGAAGCTTGAGAAGCTACCTATCTGTGGAAGCACCTTAAATGAATTTTAAAAGCATGTGCTCTCTGTTTTGCAAAGGATTTAAAAACTTTCCATTCGTTGAAACATCATCGCATATTATTACTTCCTGGTAGCAAAAACACGTTGCAGTTTTCCTGGTAGACAGCACCATAATGAAATGTGAAATGTGAAACATTTTCTGCCAGATTCTGCTTTGGACACTTAGACATTGGTGAGGTATACCAAGACTAACATTATGCACCAAAAGTAGATAAAGGTTGGCCCATATTCTTTGCTGGTGCCATCTTCTTCACTGGGGATCATATTTTGAGCTTCTGTAGTAAAGGAATGATTTAACACCACTGTTATGCAGCTGGCTTATTGCCTAAGTGAATTTATAAAATAGCACAGAGTAAGCTGTCTTAAATACCTATTCTAGTGTTACTTTGCACCCATAGTGTGAGGTTAACTAATAAGATTTGAGTGTTACTTTTATCTTTCATTTTAATTGCACAATTTTATTGTCAATGGTTTTAATTATTGAACACTAACATTATTATTATTAGCAGTAACAAAAGCATTGCAAGAAATCAAGAAGGCAGCCATACCTTAAGACCAGGAGCAAACAAGGAAGAAGTGTTTCTTGGCACATCTGCATTCATAATAACCATAGAATGACATAGAATTTAGCACCCTAGTTGCCCCTGTTCCTTTTAACGATTCCTATAATTAGTAGCTGCTGGAACAAGAAGTTTCACACAAGAAAAAGAAGGAAAAACCCTTGTGTGAAAGCCTTTGCAACAAAAGAAGGCAATTCCTTAGTGGTACAATGAGTAGCATTGTTATAAGAAAACCCAATTATCTTGAAGGAACGTTGCAATAACACTGTAGCTATTGTTCTTAACTTTTATTAGTTTGTTCTGTTTGCCCAGTGAACTGAGGATGATTGCCACAAGAAAGAGTTAGTTCAATTCCCACAACTTTTCAAGGTGTCTTTCAAAAGTGGTAAAGATAATGAGAGTCTCTATCGGATATTACTGTGTGAGGTAAACCATGAAAAATACCAGTCAAAATACATTGAACCATTTGTCAGTTGTAGGTAACATAGGCAAAAAAGAAAAATGATCCACCTGTTAGAAAGTGTCTATTGTAACCATGAAAACAGTATGAGAATATTATGATGGTACAAGTTCTATCATAACATCAGTGGAATTTGTAAGCCGTGATTCAGACGTCACTGGTAAAAGTAGCAAATTTTTCAGCATCCTTAACCCTTTCCAAAAAGTAATAAACAATCCAATCACATGAAGAAGAGGGATTATGGGCTGATGGTTAGGATGCACTAACTTTGTGGTAGGGATATAATGGAGGATAGGCACTCTTCCTTTTTTCACCACCTCCACCAATGATCACATACATAGGAATATGAGGGCCAGTAGTATAAATGGTGAAAAGGCATAAAAGAAAAAAAGTCACTGAGTTCCTCCACTCCGACCCCTCATTTCTGCAAGTCACTAATGTGTGCAGGACATAGTGGCTGTCTAAAGACAAAGATATCTTTAGTAAGTCACCATGAAAATCCTACACGTAATGTAATAGTGAACTGGTGAAAAACGTATTTCCCTTTAATATTACGAACATCAGTTCTTCCACTTAGTACTTTTTCGACATGTTGCATTCTGAACTTTGATGCCTCTCTGTTTGTTTCCGGTCAGCACAAACAAGTCTTGTTTTGCCCGTATCTTTGCACATCTGGTGTAGACATACCTGCTCTTTGCATGTCTGAGGCATAGCTGTGATCCACTTGTAAAGTTTCCACATGTTTGTTTGATTGTCTTTCAATGTATGGGAGAGAACAAGCAACATCCTTGTCCGCTAATCAGGGAGTGTTTCATCTATAAATGGCCTGCCCATCCCCAGACTGTTCAACACGTATAAATAAGCTTCCAGATCTTTGTACAGTGTTGTGCTGTGAGATTGTGCATCCAAGCGGCGATAATAAATAACTGATATTTTGGCAGACCTCCAACTACTGGTCTCTTTGTTTGTAACATGGAGAAGAAAAGAGTTCTGTTTTCCACAAACTGTTATTTATTAGAGATATATCAGATTAATCAATTGTCTTTACTTTGGTGTGGAAGTTGTAATTTCAAAACAAAAGAGGAGTATCTAAGTATAGGTTTATTCACACTTCTCTTTATGAATATAATAACTATCTCAAGTTTTGTCCCTAGGTGTAATGCTGTAATCCTACAGTCTTTAGAGAGTTTGTCAAATACTGCACACATGCAAAGCCTTATTTCAGATAGCATCGACACACTGCAGGGATAACCAGCCCGTCCTTCCCTGAGATAGATTTAGCATGAGCAAGTTAGGAGTCTTACAAGGTAATAAGTGTGTCCAGCCTGCTTCCTCACACTGATCAAAAGAAAGCAAAGATTCATTTATCTCCCACCGGGGCCTTTAGGCCAATTTTGTAGCTCTCTACTAGAATTTTCAACTGCTCTCTCGAGCACTTCATCTAACATGATTATCCTAGGAGAACTCAACATTCATTTTGATAGGGACAATGACGATACTGCAGTAGAACTACTGGCAGATTTAGCAACTCTCCAGCTCCAGAACAACCAACCCACACATAGGCTTGGACATCTTCTTGATCCTATCATATGTAACATCGACGATCTTAAAACCAACGCCCCGATCCCTCTGCCATGGTCGGACCACTTACTCATCCCCTTCAGATGGGAAATACCTAACATCTCCCCCCCCCCAACAAGCCCTCTGTCGCTCCCTCGAGTCCCTGGGCCAAACTAGACATTGAAAAATGGAAACTAGTCGTAGAACGCCGTAAACCAATCCACGAATTAGACCCTATAAGAGCTGACACAAATTTTTCCTCCTGGATCGAAAACTCCCTTAATACGATCCTCCCCAAAAAACCACATCTTACCTCCCGTAAAAAAAAAAACAGCCCCTTGGTTTACACAGGAGACCCGCCAACTAAAAAAACTCTGTAAAAAAGCTGAAAGAGTGTGGCGGAAAGACTTCGACCCTGAACATAAGAAAGACTACAGACTGTCCATTATTGCGTACAAAAAAGCCTTGAAAAATGCACAAACTATCTTTTTCCAAGAAAAAATTAGTGCGGCATCCTGTTCATCAAGGGAGACCTTTCAAATAGTCAAACAACTTTTAAAAACATCAGAACCGTCAGGATCTGTCGATCCCTCAGATAATCAATGTGACAAACTGGCTATATTTTTGACCAAAAAATCCAAAATATCTTACAAAAACTCCCCCCCTTTCCAACACGGATCATCTTCCTGTAACGGCAAAACAGATCAACGTGCCTAACACAGGACTTGAATCATTTACCCTCTTAAGCCCCGACACTCTGGCGCCGATTCTCCAGTCACTCAAAAGTGGCTCACCTTCAGATCCTGCCCCAGTAAAAATCTTAAAACTTGTAACACCAACTATTCTCGAACCATTGGTAAACGTAATCAATTCCTCTACGGTTCCCCCTAGCTGGAAGAAGGCGAAGGTTGGGGCTCTACTAAAAAAAACAAATTTGGATCCCCTTAACCTTTCTAACTTCAGGCCAATCTCCCTCCTCCCCTGCATTAGCAAGATAACTGAAAAATTTATAAACTCTCAGCTATCCAACTATCTCGAGACCAATGAACTACTCAAATCCTCACAGACAGGCTTCCGTCCGGGTCAGGGCACTGAAACCACGATGCTGACCGTGGTTGAGGAGGCCAGGAAGATCTTGGATACAGGAGGATCAGTGGGAGTGATCCTCCTGGACCTAAGCGCGGCCTTCGATACGGTCAACCATCAGATCGTGGCCCAGCGACTTAGCGATCTTGGGATTTCAGGCCTCGCCTTATCCTGGCTAAAATCATTTCTGTAAGACCGCTCATTCCAGGTCATAGAGGGCAACTACTCATCCAAGGAGACCCCTGTACGCTGTGGAGTGCCTCAGGGCTCTTCCCTGAGCCCTACACTCTTTAACGTATATATGTCCCCCTTGGAACAGATAGTCACCCCACACGGCATAAAACTTCTAACATACACAGATGATACACAGCTGGTGGTTTCCCTCACCCAGCAAAAAAATCCCAACATAGACCTCTATTCCTGCCTGCCTGACATTGTTAGCTGGATGGACAGATCCCACTTAAAGCTTAACGGCGACAAAACGGAGATCATGGTGATGGGAAATCAAGCCCACCTCCTCACAGACTCCCTCTGGCCTCCTTGCATGGGTAAACCTCCAACCCCCAAGCCAGAGATTAAAAGCCTCGGTCTATGGCTGGATAAAAACCTCACCATGCAAACCCAAGCAAGAAAAACTGCCGGAGTCTGCTTTGGTCTCCTGCGATCCACCAGAAAAATCTTACCTTTACTCCCTTTCCAATCAAGGAAACTTCTGATACAGGGTCTCATCCTATCAAGGCTGGACTACGGCAATGCACTCTACCTTGGTGCACCTCTAAAAGTCACTACTAAACTTCAGGTAGTTCAAAATGCTGCTGCCAGGATTCTGACCAACACCGGGAACCGCTGCTCAGCCAAACCAGCCATGCGAGCACTGCACTGGCTACCCATCACAGAAAGAGTGCAGTTCAAGTCACTCTGCCTTACACATAAAATTTTGAATGGCAAAGCCCCCCCCATACTAAGAGATTTAGTTATTCCCTACAACACTTCCAGACCTCTCCGATCATCCAATGCCAACCTTCCTAAACTACCCAAGATCTTTCGAGCATGTTCGGGAGGACAACGCTTTTCTTATAATGCGTCCAAGATGTGGAACTCCCTCCCTCCTGACCTCCGCGCCCAACCTAATCTTCTGGCATTTCGAAAATCCTTAAAGACATGGCTGTTCCCATAAGCTTCCTTACCTCTTTTTCCATCAGTACTTGTTCAGCGCTGGGACGCTTACGGGCAGCTATGCGCTTTAGAAATCCGATAACATTAACATTAACATAAGCCATCATCCAATAAATTCTTCGACCCAGGCATTTAGTTTACACAAAATTATGATTAGGAATGGATATTGTCACTCTGGCTTGATGTCTAATCTTTCATCGCCGGTTGATCAAGTATTCTAGAATAGATTCCTGTTAGCATGAATTTCAAATTTCTCAATTCAGTAGAATTGATCTACATGGCTAGCAATTATCTTTTGAGAACTGATCACTACAGCCTCCAATGCTTTTTAGGAAGCATTAGTCTCAACAATGAATTTCTTACAAGTATCAAAATGACAGTAATTTAAGGTTGAGCAAAGGGGTTCTTTAGCACATTGAAAGCTTTCTCAGCTTGAGCATCAAAATGAAATACGTCCTTCAGATTTTCAATTATCAGAAAAGGACTAATATCATTGGTCGTGTCTACAAAATATTTAAGATATTGATGATAAAAATTAGCAAACCTCAACAATCTTTAAGTTTCTTTAACACTGGTAGAAAAAGGGCAATCCAAAATATCTGCTACTTTCATTGCATCTATAGATAAACAAGAACCTTTTAATCTGAATCCAACATATTTATTTTTGTCTTTTTCAAATTAAATTTTTTTTTTGTTTAATAATTAACTGATGTTACAGAAGCCTGAACAGCACTACAGACACATGATCTTGATGCTCAAAAAGAGTCTTTGAAAAGATCAGAATATCATCCAAATAGGTTTGTACAAAATGAGTTAGACATTAGAAAAAAAGTGGATCCATAAATCGTTGAAAAATAGAAGAAGAAATGCATAAGATGAATGGCACGATTTGATACTCAAAATGTTGAATGCAGTTTCCACTTGTCACCTTCTTTCATATATAGAAGAAAATAAGCACCCCGCAAATCAAGTTTAGAGAATATTGGTGTTCCATGTATAATTTTCAAGATGTCTTTAGTAAAGTATAGAGAATAATGATCTTTGATTGTAATTTGCATTCTGCAACACACATACAAACAGGAATAAGCCTCTGAGAATAGGTGTTGTGCTGGAAG
The DNA here is from genome assembly GCF_964204655.1 of Triturus cristatus. Taxonomy (NCBI): domain Eukaryota; kingdom Metazoa; phylum Chordata; class Amphibia; order Caudata; family Salamandridae; genus Triturus; species Triturus cristatus. Next base: position 588,504,452 of record NC_140583.1, on the reverse strand, counting down.
GTATCCATTTCTGCAAATGTATTCTGACCACTATGAAAGCACCCTTGCATTGTGTGCAAGGGGGCCTGCATTGGCGCTAGGTTGTTCCAAGTGCACCAGTGCAAGGAGAGAAGTGAACTTTCCTTGCTGCATTGCTGCATTGCAAGCAAGTTTAGTTAATCCTGGCCGCAATGTATGTGGAGCTCAACATGACAGTAAGATAGTGTGCAATGTCAGTATGTTTCCTGGAACTGGTGAGATCCTTTGTGGATGGCCCCTGGATTAGCCTTGCACAAGATAGAGGATGGATACAGCTTCCCAAGACAGAAGCCAAAGAGTGGACACCTGTTATTTAAGTGAAGTTGCACAAATTGACTAATTGGATGTGCCCTCTAGCCTCTAGATACGCACATAGGGGTACTAAATGTAAAGTCATGACAACAGCCAAGGACCCTGAGCGGCCATCGAAAGCGGGCTAAAACATGTTGACGTAAATTAGGGTGGGAGGACTTTATATCCCCTTATAGATACCCATATCACCTATTTTTTAACCATACCAGAGACACCCAACATTAAAGGGAAGCTGGGATGTCCTCTATGTATTATTATTTCACTATAACCAGGCCCCAATTGGTTGATAATATCAAAAGTGCTCCCTGGAATATGGTCATGCCCATCCTGGTTTACAGGAACCAAGATGAGACCCGATCAAGAAGCATGATCACAATAAAATCCAGTTGGGGTGCCAGTTTGGAGGCAAGTAAAACATTTGGAAATCTAATACCCTTTTATAGAGTGAGTGTGCATGATATTTTTGTGGAGAGTATAAAGCTCCGGAGTTGATATCCTGTGATCCTGCTATCACAGCGGTTCCTGTCAATGCAATCCGCTGTTTGGTGCAGGACTGCATCAGCATGATACAACCCTGCATCAAACAGTATTCTTTTTTATTATCAAAAGAAAAATCACAAAATGGGATTTTTTTTTTTAAATAAAAAAGTAATGCTCCACTCAGTATGAGAGTCACCAACCAGGGCTGGGGGATTATTATTTGGCTTTTACTGTCCCTCATCACCAGGGTTTGCCTGGCATTGATGGACAGTAAAATAAATGGCTATATGTCCACACATCCTTATTGGGTGGATAGACATGTAGCCATTTCCTTGACAGCCCTTAATACAGGATATCAGAGATTTTTGGCTATGGCGGTGTTGGAGTAGTCACTGCTGTAGCCAAACCGAAGGTCTTCCCGCATTTAAAATAGGCAGGCAGACCTTCATCCGTCAACATATTAATGAGGCCCATAGTGTTTACAGTCAACTGAAATATACTGTACCATCTTCTTTAATGGTAAAGTCAGATTTTAAGTTACAAATCTGAAAATGGGACTTTTAGAGAGTGTCACAAAAGTGACTAGAGGTGGGTAGGATTGGCCATCCTGCCAGGATGGTTGGGGAAGAGCTGTACCCAGCCAACCATACATTTCAAAGGGCTTTTCCTCCTGCACACACAAGGAATCTGATACATGCCTTGTAGTTTGTCACCCCAGACTTCCTAGAGCCTGGGCAGGAAGAAGGAAGATTTTTACAGAACCAGGGGTGGGAGGAAGGACAGTTTTATTAGTTAATTGTGTGGTTACTTAAAACTGCTGCAAAAAAAATTACAGGTTTAAATACATGGTACATTTTTCTCATTAAAAAATTATAAAAATAAATGTTATATAGTGAGTTTAAAACACACATTTATGGGTTAAATAGTCAATGAGTTCATCTGTCCCCTCCGGTTCCATCTGAGCACTTAGGAGTGGTTTGTGTTGATCATCACTAGTGCAAGTTTTGAGTGATGTAATAAAGTGCAAGTGTGAAAAGTGTAGCCAATGTCATCCTCTTGTAATCAGGAGTTAAAAGCTATTCTTTCACTAATGGGGTACTTGTACCTCTCCATCAGTTCTGGATGGGCCTTCACTTATTTGTCACGATAAACAAAGTGCAGATGCAAAAGGTGTGGCTGATGTTATCCTCTTGTGGTCAGGATGGAAGAAGGCTGACTATGTTGGTGAGTGCTAATACCTCAAAAGGCCTGTGGGGTATGCTGTCAAGCAATCTTTTCTCCACCTTCAGCAGGAATTTAACAAGACAACCATTCAGCTGAGGGTCCGCCGGATCGAAGCAAGCTAGTACTGCCTGCCGTCTCATGCAAATTCCTCTTTGGTTAAAAGGTATCTTCAAAAACTGCATCCTTTCCCCCTGTGTCACTTCGTAGGAGAAAACTAAGTGGATTAAGTCTTCCTTCCTAACCCTGCATATGCAACAGTTGTCCAGAAGGCCTTCTCATTTACAGGCAGGTAGGTAGATTTTTTCGGGTAACAGTCCCAGTTGATATTTTAGGATCTGCTTATTGACAGCGGCTGGATATCCAGCAGTAAAATATTTTAGTGGTGCAAGGTTTTTAAAGTTATTTAATGTCCTCCATCCATGTGCTCTTTTTGAAACCTTTTTCTTGATGACGGAATGGATTTTTAAGGCTTCCAGACTGTCTGCTTGAATACCTGATGGCTGAGGGAGGTGCCCCAGCATTGTGTGAGCTCTGTGCTTTCCAGTGATTCCTTAGATCGTCCCTTGCAGGCAACGAGTCCCAGTTCTGGGAATCCTTCTATTGTAGATGATTCATCGTGTTTGGCTCTGCTTTACGGATCTTATTCCAGCATATTAGGTAAGCCCCATGCATAGCCAGTGACTGTTTAAGAAACCCAAATTCTAGGCAAATCTGCACCGGTGAAGTGAGGTGCGGGAGTGAGAGGATAGTTCTGTAAGCACATACCACTACATTGTCCAGGACATTGGCATCCCAGCCTCTTAGCAGTTCACTTCCATATTAGATTGTCTGTATGAATTTTGCTTGTACTGCTTCGAGAAGGGTTTTAAGGGTTAGGGCCAGTGACAACCCTTTCCGTCATATCACCATCCTTTTGGCCGGCAAAGCAGCTTTTCTTATTGCTGATGACCCCTAGGTATTTATACTCATCCGTACCTTCTATGCGGGTGTCTACCCAGAACCATTATTGTGTTCGTGCTCTTTGTTGTTGTACGCCATGGTCTTAGTTTTGCCAAGATTGATGGGTAGACTGTTGTACGAGGAGTAGGCCTTTTTGGTGTCTACCAACCGCTGCAGCCCCACTAGAGTGCAGCTGACCAGAGGCACGTCGTCTGTGTAGAAGAAGCTGGATATTGACATGCCCCCTAATTTTGGAGAATGGGATTTGCAGGTTTGTAGTTGCTCCATCAGGTCTGCCAAGAAGAGGTTGAAGAGCTATGGAGCTAAGACACATCCCTGCTCCAGGCCATATGTAGTTAGAACTTTCCGTGAGAGATGAGTTCCGGTACTTAGCTTAATTTACACCCATGTGTCCTTATGGAGGATGATTAGCATGTTCTGCCGTGAGGAATTTCCCAGTTTGATAACTTACCCCACTTCTTTTCCCAGTCAACATTATCAAAGGCTGCTTTGAAATCAATGAAACAAAATAATAGTGGTGTTTTAGTGCCTCGGGCGGCATCCATTAGGAGTGAGATTGACAGTATACTTGTTGTTGTGCCTGACGATTTTGAAAATCCAGTCTGATTGAATGGAATGATGGTGTTGCTGGAGGCCAATGATAATAGATCTTCAAGCAGGTTCCCAGCAAAATACTTTGCCTCATTATCAATAAGGGCGATAAGGCAATAGTTGGCTGGAGATGATCTGTCACCACCCTTAAAGATTTGTGATATAACCGAGCCTCGCCATGAGGCAGGCAGGGTGCCCGTGCTCCTGATCTGTGTAAAGACCAGATCTAGGGTTTCTGCCCAAAGAGCAGGATCATCTTTAAATACTGCCAGGGGAATCCCTTTGGGTCTGAGTGCTCTTTCTCTCTGCCTTTAGCTATCTGCCTTGTGATATTGCCAGTATCCACAACATAGTGCTCTTTGTTTGGTAATGGGGACGTGTCTGACTTTGGATGGTTGAAGTGTTCTTTTAAGAAATGTGCCCAATTGGCTTCGGGGATGTTGGAATCAATGTCTCCGTGGTTCAAGCTGAAGGTTGACAAAAGCCCCAAATCTGGTGCAGTTGTTACATTTTAAGTCCGCGTACAGCTTAACCCAATGGCCATCATCCTGATCTTTTTAATAGCCCATTTCAGTTTTTTTATCTGAGTTGTGTGCTGTTTTAAAGCTGCCAAGGTGGTCAGGATGCCAGGTCTTTTCCGCAGGATTCGCATCACCTTGTTTGCTGTGTTTTTAAGCTGCCTGAGTCTGATTTCTTCTATTGTGTTGATTCTTTTCACAAGGATGTTGTGAGAGGTTTTAGGTTTGGTCCCTTTTGCACATGTTTCCTGAAGCATTGCAGTGAGAAACTCCCACTTTGATACTCAGTCACCATTATTGCCCCTAAATTCCTGAAGTATATCCACTGCACCTGGAGGTAGTCACATGAGAATCTCCGGAGTGGATTTAATGTGTTTGTAGTTTGTAGCATAGGTTATGTCCATTGTCTCCCCGATGTGTTTTGGAATGGATAGTTTTGAGGAGAAGGATACTTAGCACAGGAGGTGGTCGCTGCTGGATCTATCTGTATCTATTTGGTATATGTCTACGTACTGAAATAGTGGCAGAGTCACAAAGGCGTAGTCTGAGGTTGTGCTTGTTCTGTTGGAATGGCATGTGGCAGCCAGTAGTGTGTCTTCTGTGAATCTGCCATTCAACGCCCTGGAGCAAAGGTGTTCATGGTGATCCAGCAGGCAGCTGCCAATTTTTGTTTGGGACCCAAATGTGTTTCCACCTTGCATGGGTATCTCTCAGGGTGTGGCTTGGGTCGCAGCAAGGTTGCTGGTGGAGGTACCTAGTAGATACAGAATAAAATCCCCGGAGATGACGAAGTGTATTGAGCTGTCCTCTTCAGTGACCCTCGTTAGTTTCTGCTCTAGTTTCCTGCAGTCCGTTGACTTGCTCATTGGGTTGATGTAGGTGTTGATGAAGACTATGTCAAGTGCTGTGTTATTGATTGGTATGGTGCTTTTTTTTGTTGGGCTTGCACCAGGCATTTTGACGTTCAATGCAGTTGGAGAAGCTATGCTTATTATTGAGATGTAGGTTGCTAGACCGCCCAAGAGATGCCCATATTTCGCTCATTTCCGCGGCTGGGATAGAGAAGTTTGTGTACCTTTGAATGTGGACAGATTCGGTCAACCAGGCCTCCTGCAGGAGAATGACATCAAATTATCGCAGATATTTGTAAAGGTCCGGATCAGTAAACTTTATGGAGAGAACATTTATATTCCAGGAGTATATATGAAGTAGCCCAGTGTTAGCTTTGTCTTGTTATTCCTGGACTGAGCGCAGTCGTGTTGCAATGAGTGAGTAGTTTATTGTTCTCACGATGCCCATTGCATTGTCATTCAATTGCTAATTTTCAGGACATCCTGCTCTCCAAAACTTTTTTGTTGCTGATGCATCTTTGGGTGAAGAGCCCCTTGTGTCCTTTGGTACAAAGGTGGATTCCTTCTGCGCCAGGGGTGGCCTTCTTCTAAGGCCAGGAGGGAGGAGGGGTAGGGGATATGCTGGCTCATAAAGTGGGGCGGTCTTGATTCCGCACCTTTCAAAGGTAGGACCTTCTGTGAGGATCTCATTGCCACATTGGTTGTGGCCCATGTGGTAGTGGTTGCTTCCCTGCCCAGGGCGTCTTCCGAGAATTCACACTGAAATGCTACTAGATCGTTTGAGCTCAGGTCACATAGAGCTCGGATATCTGATAGCAGCTGGAGAATGTTGCCCCTGTTTAGGACATTATGTTTCCCTCTGGAGGCGCATTAGGGATGAAGTCAAGCACTGCTGTGTTGTCTCGGTGGTCCCCGGAAGGTTACAGGTGATGGCACCATTCTCGCATAAAACCTTGGGCAATTTTGAATTGCTAGTGAGAAAGGATCTACAGACGATTAAATACCAGCCGTCCAAACGTACGAATCTGACTTCCAAAGAACGCAAAATTTTATGGATGTTAAGCAAAGATACGAATCTTGATTTTCAACCAGCAGATAAAGGTGGGGCAATTGTGGCAATGGATAAAACGTTTTATGATCAGAAAGTCATTGAACATGTCCTGAATACTGACACTTACATTTGTCTGGAATCAGATCCTATGAAATAATTAATGTCTATTTTATTCACAATTCTGGAACACGCGTCAGAAATGGGTTGGATTAACGACACTACTCGACGTTTCTTATCCACTACATTTCTGCAACAACCGCATATATACATGCTCCCTAAAATGCACAAGAACGCAGTTGATCCACCATTCCGACCCATTGTGGCCGGATGCGGGTCCATACAAGAACCTATAGGAAAACATTTAGATTAAGTTTTTCAACCCTTGGTGCAGGCCTGGAGCACGTATGTCAAGGATACCACTGATTGCTTGAACAAACTTCAAACTATACATAAGGACATCACTAAAGATTCATTATTATGTACCATAGACGTAGTGGCACTATATACTTCGATCCCCCATGGGGAGGGCGTGAAGGTGGTAGAATGGATGTTGCTAAACAACCAATGTGAGGATTTGAATGGAGTATTTTACTACAACTATTAGTTTTAGCTATATCATAGTTATTTCTTGTGGAAAGGCAATTATTTCTTGCAGAGGACCGGTACATCCATGGGCTTTCCAGGTGTGCCTTCGTACGCTAATATTTACATGGGGTATTTTGAACTCATGCACATTCTGCATAAAGAGCATTGGAAAAACATCTGGTTATCTGTATGCAATACATGGATGACATACTGCTGTTTTGGAATGGCATCACATCCACAAAGGTACGATAAACTTTTTGGACATTCTGATTCAGAATACAGACACTGGACTACAGACATCAGTTTATAAGAAACCTACAGATAGAAATAACGCATTACATTTCTCCAGTTTTCACCCTCCATCCTTAAAAAAACACTTACCCGTATCTTAATTCATTCGCACTAAAAGAATTTCATCCAATGATCGACAATTCAACACAACTATATAGGAGCAATTCGATAGATACACTGCACGAGGATATCTTTTTGATGTTTGGACCAAACAAATTGTCACTCAAAAACATCCCAAGGATTTACTGTCAGTTACACAGAAAGTTCACAGTCAAAGAGAGGTGTTTTTGTTAAAGTTTTCTCATCAATCATCTCAGATTAAAAGGAGTATATTACGCAGATGGGAAGTGCTTGAACAAGAATTGGATTTTACTACGGTGTTCATGGATAAACCACTATTCGCACACACATGCAAAGAATTTCAGAGACATTTTGAAAACCAAGGACATGAAAGATTCACATACAAACACTGGCATGAAGAAATGCTGGAATTGTAGGCAAAGCAGGAATGTAATTATTGGCAAAACATTTTTACATCCTCACACAGGTAAAAGTATTGTGTTGAAACATTCCTCTGATTGCAACACCGAGGGAGTGATTTATGCTATAAAATGTCTTTGTGGATTGACTTACGTGGGTCGCACTTCACGAAAAACAAAGTCCGAATAGTTGAACATAAAAGCATGATACACACAAAAAATACGAACTCATGCTTAGACGCACATTGCATCAACTTTCAACACACGATCCCACAGTTACGATTTACCATTTTAGAGAAGATCATCACACGCACAGGCATAGACCCACATATTCAATTAGCTTGTAGGGAAACTTTTTGGATCAAATACTTGGGGACTCTTATTCCTAAAGGTATCAATGATCACTGTGAAACATTGTGTTTTCTCTAAGATACTGTGTTATGCAGTAACATTTACATACAAAATGTTACCTACAATTATTCTCTCTGAGGCCGATTCACAGAACTAATCTGAGACAAAATTCTAAACTTACTACTTTTGGTATTCACAGAAGGTATTTAGTAGTAGTAAGGTTAGTATTTTGTCTTAAATTAATATTTTGTCATAAATTAGTATTTTGTCTTAAATTAGGATTTTGTCTTAAATTAGGATTTTGTCTTAAGTTAGTATTTTGTCTTAGGTTAGTATTTTGTCTTAAATTAGTATTTTGTCTTAAGTTAGGATTTTGTCTTAAGTTAAGATTTTGTCTTAAAACCAAAACGTAAGACAAAATCCTAACTTAAGACAAAATCCTAATTTAAGACAAAACACCAACTTGCATCGGGGCGGATTGGAAGGAAGATGGTGGACTAGAGCCGCCGCGTCTCACGACCTCACCATGCTTACAGCTCCCGCCTGATCCGAAAGGTGTATTTTATGCCAAAATAAACACTTACCCGTAACTCACACCCTTACAGCGACTTTTGGAGCCCGCCTTGTTTGGATCGCTTTTTTGAGGATCTTAGATGCTCATTTCGAGCCATAGATTTTGGCAGGCTGCGAGGAGAGCCTGCTGGAGAGCCCCATACTCTTGCAGCTACTGCTCCTGCTCCTGGGTGCCCGGGATCTACTGGCCGCATCTGGACATGGCGCCGCCGAAAAACACGCTAAAAGTGACTCGGGCTGCCCGCCTTGCAGGATTGCAACCTTCCCTATAGCCTGAAGATAACGCGGAGAGTGGGACTAACGCCGTATTTGCTAAGAACTGTAAGACTGCTGTGCGGCTTCTGGAGGCAGGTAAGGCGGCAGAGCTATTAGAGGAGGGCGAGCTCCGCGCCGCAACTGCTGATACTATCGCTCTTACTGTGTTACTTTGTAGCCCCAGCATAAGGAAAGAAGACGCGAGTAAAGGAGAAGGCACAGCACTGCTAAAGGCTGCTGAAGGGAGGGAAGAGGAGCCCCTGGTAGAACGAGAGCTTTCTTTCAGCCTGGTGCAAAAGGGGTGTCTGGACATACAAAGTGGGGCAGAACATGATAAGGACGGAGAGCGACTGGTTTCTAGCCAGCCTGATAGTAACGGCGATAGTAATAGAAATAGTGAGAGCAATTGTGCCAGCCCTCTGGACATAAATCAAAGATGTGGGGTTGTTAGCCCTGAGACCAGACAGCTAAATCCGCCTAGCAGTGTTATACAAATGGATCAAGTTGATCAAGGAGATCTGAGCAGTGCTGCTGATCGATCCCGGAAGATAGCTGATAAAAAGCAGACAAGTGCCAAAACGCTTCACCCAGAAGGGGAGCCCACAACATCAAAGAAGCAGCAAGGGGAGGTCATATGACACTCATAGTATACCGACATCCAACCAAAAGAGGAGAGGCAGGGGCATCAAAAACACTAATAGTCGCAGGAAATCTAGTGATTCACAAGGGGGGGCGTGTTAAGCAGCGTGGGTGCCCGCCGAGGAATGGAAAATAGCCCAATAAGGAAATGGGTACAGTCCAGGGAGGAAATTAGAGCTATGATTTCACGGTTATCTGCTACCAGTTTAACCAAGTGTCAAGGCGCAGCAAGTGCTACTTCTGTTGAAAATAGGGCGGCTAGGGTGGATAGCAGGGAACAAGACACTCTAGACCACTCAGAAATACTATGTATGGAAGAGGCTAGCAACGCACAGACAATTTCAGTCACGGAGGAAGTAGAGGCAGGAGGAGACCTATGCACAGGGAGGGAGCCCTTGCTAGCTGCATTACTGCAAGCACTACAGGAATGACGTGGAGAGGCACAAGCACATCATGCACAGGTTAGGGCGGACTATTTAAGCATTACGGTGTCACTCGACAAGGTCACAAATACAGTTGCCAATGTTACTAAAGATGTGATGGAGCTGCAAAGCAGAGTTGCGGAAGCGGAGGAGACAGTCACAACAGTCGCGCAGACTATTCAGTCACATGAACAACAACTTCATACCTGCCTTGCTAAGATTGAGGCACTGGAAAATAGGCAAAGACGCAACAACCTGAGGTTGTTTGGGGTACCGGAGGGAAAGGAAGATTCGGATCCCCGAGGTTTTGTCATCCGACTCCTTCAGAAAGCTTTTCCTGATCTATCAGATTGGGACTGGGATTGTCAAATTCAAAGAGCACATAGGCTCCCTCTTACCATACAAAGAGCTAATGCCTGATATCCCTGTCCTATTTTGGGGAACTTTTTGTTGAGACAAGCGCTGTCTTTTAAGGCGCGCCCTAATACTCCAGTGGCAGTGGACTCTTTATCGATATTTGTTAGGTCAGAGCTAAGCTGGGCAACTATGGAAAGAAGGTGGAAGTTGAGGCAGCTAATTGATCCGTTTCAAGCTGCTGGGGCCCAGGCGTTCCTTCAAGAACCTGCTAAACTGAAAGTTGTGAAAGATTGAAAGCCACTTTTTTTGTTTCTGATGTGGAGGCTAAATTGGTGCTGACAAAGTGGCAGACTGTTTAACTGTTAATAGTCATGAATACTGGGAGGCTGTACTTGCTGTTCTGATTCTCTAGCTTGGCTACTGAATTATTGGAGGTTCTTCTTTTGCTTTCTTTTTTTTCTTATTTTCCACATGATTATTAGCTATGCATACTATATTAGGAATCTAAGCTAGTATACTATAGGGGTGCGGTAGGGGCATAAGAAAGTTGTAAGTTTATAGATACTTTTCTGTTTGTTTATGGAGGGTCAGATGGGAGCTGGGCCTGGGGCCGGTGAGACGTTAGCTGCCATTCTCAGCGGCAGCTGCTTGGGGGGGGGTGATTCCTTCTGTGGGAAACGGGAGGATGGCCTTGAAGAGGGCAGGGGAGGGTGTTGCTAGGTGTGTGGGGCATTTAAAAAGAGGGGGAAAAGTCAAAAAGAAGAGGGATTGTTATATTCAAGGTGGTGGGAGAACAATAGATATTACTGTGTTGATAATATTAAGCAGATATGGCATCAATTATGTGTTTAGCTTGGAATGTATCCAGTTTGAATAGAAGATCTAAAAGGCAACTAGTCCGAGAAGAGCTTAAGGCATATAAACCCCATTTAGCACTTTTGACGGAAACACATCTAGCCTATAATAATCAGCGCTGTCTTGAACAGCTTGGGCTCAAGGTTGTTGTATGCACCTCTCAAAATGTGTCAATTAGGGGACCACTATTTTAGTATTAAAAACATTTGAGTGTCAAGTTCATAAAGTCCTACCAGATCAAAGGGGAAGATGAGGTATTGCTCAAACAGAAATTAACAGTGTTAGATATGATTTTTGTGTTTTATATGGCCCGAATATCGATGATCCAACTATATTTGATAATATTTGCCTAGAATTAGCAGGATGGCAGGGGGAGATGGTATTGATGGGGGATTTTAATTGTGTTATTTCCTATGGGGTAGACTCCACTAGTCAGCCGCTGGTTCCAAGAATGACGAAGGTGAGAGCTTCTATCTTGGAATTAGCAGGATGCATGGCGGACTTTACATTCAAATAAACCGGGCTATACGTATTACTCAGCACACATCGCCAATATTCAAGAATTGATATGGCCTGGGTCTCAGATACTATATTGGCATTAGCAGACATGGAGATCTGCCCCAAGATCACTTCTGATCAGAACCCCATAGTTTTTTCTTTTCAAGCTAAACCCGCTATTAAATCTGCTCGATCATTTACGTTTCCTAGGTATTTGGTAACAGATGCTGAATTTGGGATCTTTATTGGAAAACAAATCTCTGACTACTTCACAGACAATATAGGCTCATCCTCGCTTTTGACTGTATGGGATGCTATGAAAGCATATATTAGGGGAGCCATTCAGCAATTTATCTACCAACAGAATAAGGAACGGGAGGGGCAAGCCAAAGATGGTTTTCAAAAGCTTGTTATTTGGGAACTTCAGCATGCTGATGCAGTTCGCTATCAAAAAACAGAACAAGATCATTTGTATCTGCTGCTTTTGGAGCAGAAGGCTGTTGGGTTTTAATGGAAAAAGTGGCAGTCTGTTTTACCAAACATAAGACACTACAGTATGAATATGGGGATAAGATTGGGAAAGTTTTGGCCAATCAACTTAGAGATAATCGGCTTAAAACTAAGATCAAGGCTATAAAAGGGGAGGGTGGTGCTCTTTATTTGTGTCCCGGGGAGATAGCTAATCAATTTTCCATTTTCTACTAGCAATTATAGTCTCCGGAGTTAGGGCAGGATACGACTGATACGCAGAGCTACCTGCATCAGAGCAATTTACCGACTTTGACGGAGGAGGATTCTCTCCATTTAGAACAGGAGGTCACAGTAGAAGAGGTTTTAGAGGCAATATGGGGGCTATCATTGGGAAAGCGGCAGGGGATGATGCTCTCCCTGCGGAGTTTTATAAACATTTTAAAAACCTCCTTGCCCCGGTACTGCGGGATGTTATATCTCAAATTGGTAGAGCAGGACATGTACCTGATTCATGGAACATTGCTAATATATTCTTTTTTCTAAAGAAAGATAAAGATCCGGAAGAACGGGCCTGGTACCGTCCAATTTCATTAATCAATGCAGACGCAAAAGTGTTTGCTAAGATATTGGCCACCCGGTTAGCTCCGATGATGGCCAGCCTGGTCTCTCCCAGTAACATGGCTTCATTTTTGGGAGAGATACAACTGCCCATGTTAATACGGCAATAGCTGCCTTTGATGCTGCGGGGAAATTAAAAATCCAATTGGGAATGGTACTATTGGATGCAGAAAAAGCATTCAACCAGGTGGCCTGGGATTATCTTTGGGCAACACTTATAGCATTTGGGATTAAGGAAAACTTCCGAAAGCTGGTAGCAGCTATGTATCGGGACCCGAGGGCAAAGCTACTTTATTCTAATGTTCAAACCACTCCTTTTCCCATTCGGCGCGGTACAAGGCAGGGTTGTCCCCTCTCTCCTTTTTTATTTGCTCTTTACATAGAGCCATTTATTCGTGCACTTTTGGCTAATAATGCGATCATCCCACTGAACATTGAACAGCGCTCTTTTAAGCTGACGGCATATGCCGACAATATAGCTGTTATTACGGAGAAGCCAAAGGAGGCTATAGAGCATATAGATAAAGAGGCAAAACAGTTTGGGTGCTTCTCTGGATATAAATTAAATCGGAATAAAACTCAAGTCTTGTTAAATTTTCAGCTGGAGGATTTAGTCAAAGGGGTTTGCGAGAGGGCTACCTATCTGGGGGTACAAATTTCTTCCAAAATTGAGCTAATACATTCTTTAAATTATGTTTTTTTATTGAATAAAGTTGCTAAACAATTGAAGACGTGGCATAAACTCCCATTGAGTATTCTGGGCAGATGTAATGTTATTAAAATGAAGATACTCCCCAAATTTCTTTATCTTTTTAGGTCAATTCCGCTGCGCATCCTAAATGCTTTTTTTAGGAAGTTGGACGGTATTCTCAGTAGCTTTATATGGGGGTACGGAAGGCAAGACAGGCTATAGGATCAATGAAACTCCCATACAACCAAGGGGGGTTAGACCTTCCAGATTTTAAACTTTATTTCTTTTCTGCTTTTGTAGGCCGTTTATGGAGCCTTTTGAATCCTGAGTTAATGGATTTTTGGCACTGGCTGGTTTTGGAGGCAGAGAGAAAGCTGTTTCTTTATCGAATTAATGACCCCAATTACTTTAAGCGCGTACGGTTTAAGACTATACGGGGACAGCGTATATATATATATATATATGGAAAAGTATTGAAACTAGACTCTCTCTCCCCTTAATGCATAGCAAACTCCCTTTGTGGGGAAATTCAATGCTGCCCGGCATCTACCAAGATAGCACGGCCCATCAATAGGCCAAATATGGGGTACATTTCTTGGGACAATTGTATGACTGGCATGAAGACATTCGAGAATCTCTGTGTAACGTTTAATATCCCTCAATGCCTGTTTTTTAAATATTTGCAGGATAGGGACCACTTAGTTAGGAGCTTAGAAATACGGAGGGTTAATGGGGCTAGTATGTGGGAACTTATATATGTTCAAGATCAGCAGGCAACTATTAGTAAGGCATACCAAAAGCTGTGTCAAAATAGGGTGGAAGGATGTGAGAAACTAGCGCTTAAATGGAATGAGAACTTGGGGGAGGTTATTACCATTGACAATATGAAGACAGCTTTTGATAATATTGCCCGATTTGTACATTCGACTAACTTACGGCTGCAGCAATTTCGGACATTGTGTCTACTCTACTATACACCAGAAAGGATTGCTCGATGGTCTCAAGGCGGGACTGCATGGGGAGGGTCTCAGGGAAGGACTCACCAGAACTGTCCTAAATGTGGGCAACATGCTGCAGATATAGTACATATGTTTGTGCTTTGCCCCTTGTCGAAGGGGTTTTCGTATAAGATCTTGGTGGCAATTTCAAGCAGACTAGGTGGGATTCTCATGCTCTCAATAACTGAAAGGATGTTAGGATATAAAGGAGATGCTGGGCGGAATGGCCCTATATTGTCGATAATGATGGTAGCTGCATGGTTAGCGATAGCTAGAGCCTGGATCTCCCCTAAACCCCCTACGGAGATGGAATGGTGGCTAATTCTTAAAGAAACTGGGAAAAGGAAGAAGGCGCTGGCTAAAGCTAGGCAAGTTCAGGCATTGCGGAAATATAGATCTGTCTGGGGGGTTTTAGATTAGAATAGTCGTGAGATATCTTGGTCTCAAGCAAAGAAATTATATAATGTATGAATGAAATTATAGCTCAGAAAAGAAGCTCAGAAAGGAACTCTATCGTGGATTCTCGGCTATATGTCTATGTTATTTATGCTATATATGTTTATGTTATATGATTTAAACTATTGTTCTTTCGCTTATTTTCGGTTTATTTTTGGTTTAGGGGCATTGTAAGAAGCCTGTGTATATCTATGTTTCAATAGATGGTTTATACGAACTTTACCTGAGTGTATGATTGTAATTATCGCCTACCTCATTTTTTTTACAATACAATAACTTAAGACAAAATCCTAACTTAAGACAAAACACTAACTTAAGACAAAATGCTAACTTTACTACTACTAAATGCCTTCTGTGAATACCAAAAGTAGTAGGTTTAGGATCTTGTCACAGATTAGTTCTGTGAATCGGCCCCATAGTACATTGGTGTCCACATCCACTAAGACATCACTCACCCAATATCACACTAAACACTGATGAGGCCACTCTCGCATTTACTCACTCGTCAGTTTTAGTTTTCTGCACTTTTTCCTTGAGAAGCCCATGTTTAAACTGCATATTACAAATTTGAACTTTTCCCAGGACTTTGGTTTCTTTCAAAAATTGAACTTCATGTTCATGTGATTTCAACCTTGGCAGTCACATCTTTTGAGGGGCGTTTCTATGTGTGCATTCTTATCGCATCACGTATGCACTGCTGCCTTTTTAGAGATGGCTCGGAGATGTGCATAGTAAGATAGGGTCTCACCTATGGCAATTTCAGTTTATTTATGTGCACACATTCACTTTACAATTTTTGTCACATTCTTGTACGCGTGCGAATGGGGTTTTCACCTTTAGTCACAATTATCAATAAAGTTCACTTCAGTTTGAACATCGAGATGCGAAATCCTACGGGTCTCAACTTAAATGGACGTTGCACGCATCGTCTTCATGATGCTAACACGTGGTTTCATATGCGGTTAGAAGAAACTCTGGTGAGTGTGGTCCGCTGGTTCTCCGTTTCTGATAGTTAACGCAATTGTATATTCTGGGCGTTCTAATGGACTCTTTCATCCCGACAAGTAACTGCGGCATACTTGATAGGTAAGGCACCACATATTATATTTTTGTATTTTTTTAAATTGGGCTTCATTCGGTAGCTTGGCGGTCCTAATAATGTGCTCACACCCACTTGATAGGAATCGTTTGTCTATTCATAGCAAAATGGAATATTTTTCCTATCGTCCATTTAGAGATACTTATTTACTCAAATTTGGCATGGCACATATTTAAATTACGAGGACGACCTTGCGTAGCTCTTTGTGGACACATGTCTAAGTTAAGCAGCAGGAAATTAGCATGTGAAATTCACTTGGAGAACACTCTTTTGATTGACGGCACAGCTTTTTAAATAGAGCACCTTATACTCTCTATTGTGTGCAACAGTCAGAACACTTCGATTGTACAGTCGTTTTTCACAAAGCACCTATTAAGCACAGCAGCATGACATACTTTTGGGAAGAGGTTGTTCACAGTGAGTGCTGACACCGATACATTGCATCTCATGTATTCCATACATCATACCTGTACCTAAAATGTTGTTTCTCTCATTTTGTGTTCCGGCAGGAGGCCGCAGAAGATTTGTTTTACATTTCTGAGTGTTGAATATAATTATTAAACCCCTGAAGAAGGGTATTTACCCGAAATGCATAGGGGCTGTCCAACAAACATGCAACATTATAACGATTGTAAAAATATGATGCATTTATTTTCATATACTTTGTAATTCGTATAATATATATTTAATTTACATTGAAATTGCTTAGACACGCAGTTTGTTATACATGAAAACTCTGGTTGATTTACCATTTTGAGTAAAGTTTTATTTATTTGTGTGATTGAAATCATTGAAGCTTTAAAATTCTAATGTAGAAACTTTAGGGACTTCAGCTGTACACTGTGAGTAGGAACGGAGTTTCTCCGTGTCCCATTGTTGGGACAAGAAAAAGCCACCTTTGCCATTTTCAGAATTGTGACTTAAAATCTGACTTTTCCATTAAAAAGGATTTTAAACTACAACTCTTTGAAGAGCTGCCAGAGGCCCCTGCTGCAGCTCTTCTCCTTCTGGATCCTACTGGCTGGGGTGGGACTAGGTCCCCCAGTAGGCGGTGCTCGCAGCATGGGAGGAGACGTCAGCCCACTCAAGTCCAGCTCCACTCACCTGCAGCGTGAGACGCGGGGGCCAAAGGCATGCCCGTCTGCACCTGTCTGCGCCTGGCAAAGGCAGGGATGGGCCATCCCTCTTTCATCCAGCATCTGCCATCTTTTAGAGACTATGGGTAAGCGTAAATTACAAGGTATCTCCAATACGGAAAAGGCAAAAGTGCCTTGAAATTGTGCCTCAATTATACAGCCGTGGGAGCCCTAACTGAGAAGATCCAAAGTGCAAAGGAAAAGTTAGGCCTGGGGGTCGAAAAAACTGTATTAAATATGTTACCCACTGGACCCCGGGTGAATGTTCACTTAGGGGGGGCAGCTGACCAAAAAAGTGAGCGGGGAGCAAGGTGTTACTCCATCAAGAAATATGGAACTGTCTTCAAAAGAGGGGGGCAACCCAGCAGGGGATACACCTTCTCCTATAAGAATAGCCCCCGCTAAAAAAGGAAGAAGAGAGGCCTAAAGGTTGGCACTGCTATGGACGAACCAGTAGCAGGGCAGGCTCTGGAAAAGCCTTTGGAACATGATTATTTGCTGCATACATCTTTTAAAAACAGTTGTGACTGGGTATGGAGGGCATCACACTTACACTACAAAGGAAAGGCGACTCATTTGCAGAACACTGGCACCCGTTCCTATCGCTGCTCAGCACAGAAATGAGGGAACTCACCTGCCCTAAGTATTTGAGACTTTTGTGACTTGAGAATCTCACTCAAGACCCCACCCTGCACATAAAGGGCACTACCACTCACTGTCAGCTGAATCCCCAGGGCATAGGGGGAGAGGTGTGCAAATGAAAGGAGAGAGCTGCAATCATTCTAGACGGAGACCCAGGAGACTTCTTTTCCCTTCCCCTTTCTTTTGGTTGGTTGTTTTTCTGCTTGCTGGGGGGGAGGGATGGAGGGAGCGGGTGGGAGAAAGTTTCATGTGGAACCCTGTTCAATGATACAAATCATTCTGCTGCATTTCTTTGTATGTTATCTATGGCATTGGGTGTTTGCAAAACTTTAATAAAAAAATTATTTAAACATAAAAACAGTTGTAGGTGACCTTATCCATTTGCGCCTTCAATCGCTCCTCGCAACACTCTAAAATAACTTATCTAAACTTGTTGAGACTACTGTAGAATGGCTGATGGGGAAAATGTCCTGATTAGAGACTCTATTAAGAGACCTGAACATTAGATGTGTGGACAATAAGACTCACACTGCAAATAACCTGTTAAATACCAACCCAAGTAGACATAGAGTGGTGTCAGCTTCAGCTGGAGGGAAGTGTAAAAGTAGTCAGCATCCTGGCGTATCCAACCTTGAGAAGGGCATCCCTAGAAAGGATCTCGAACATTGGATGACGGAAAAAAGTTCACTTCATTCTGGAGTTCATCCCCTTCCTCGGTTAGAGAATCCATCTCATTTAGTGCTTAGCAAAACATCAATACAGAAAGTTGATAGTAGTTGCAGATTACACCTACCCCCTGAGGCTACTCCATTGGTTGCGGTATTAATAGGGGTACCCTCGCTAGAAGATGAAACAACATAATCTACCTCAGCTCTCATCCGTAAAATGAAATTTTGGTGTATAAACTTATCAGATAGTGGGGTATTGGTGTCCCCCAATACCAACATGGCTAAGCAGGTGGGATGGATAGGTTGGAGAATCAAACAAGGCGTGGGTGACAGCATTATTATCAACTTTGATAAGGCTGATATAGCAGGGAGGATGTTTCATGGAGGCCTGAATCGGGGCCCAGGGTATATTAGAGTACTGCCTCTTGGTTTTTTTTATGCGCCGAAATTATTAATTGTGAATTTTGAGAGAAACTCTGCAAATGAACATTAAAATAGCTTAAAATGCTTTTTAGAGTCATCTAAAGATATGCAAAATATTCTTTATTCAGTGATAATTTTAGGGGATTTTAATATACATTTGTGCCCAAAGGATTGCCTGGTCGTTGACATTCTTGGCCCAGAGAATTGCTCAAATTTGCACTTTGAGCATACACAGCAAGGATGGTTGCTAAAGGACATTTTGGATGATTTTAGTCTTTTACACCTGAGTACTAATAAGGTTAAGGATTGTATTCCCTATTTTAAGGGAAGAGGTGTGAACTTCACAACCGATTATATTTTTATTACTACAAGCTTGTTACCCCAGGTCACATCTTACATAGTTAAATGTTCCCCTTTTAGCGATCAGAACCCTATGCACCTAAGGTTGGGCTGGGGTACTGAGGAAATCGCACTGTTAGGGATGGATGCCATGAGAGATATTGTAAAGTTAAAAGACCATGGTCGTAGCCTCAACTGGAGCTAGGTAGTCCCGGAACAGTTCCTCAATGATTTATTGGAAACTTCCAGGGACGATATTAGATCTTGCCTAGATAGTAAGAACAAGGAGGAAGTAATCCTAGTAGCCTATGACCGGATTTGCCAACAAGTGGCCAGCGCTCTGACACAGCCCATCAGGAAAGACAAGGAGGGGGGCGAGAGGTGATTTGATCATAAGTGCACAGATGCCCATCAAAAGTTGTTATATGCACTGAAGCAAGTTCCCTGAGATATGGCCCAAATAGTTATACTTACGAAAAAACACAAGCAAAAACTAAAAAGCTGTAAAACAGAAATTAAAAATGAGGTTGTAATAACTTGCAGTCCGTAGATGTTATAAAAAATAATGCTAGGTTTTAGGAGATTGTTAACAAGCCATTTTTCACGGGCGATAGCAACTGCCCATTGGATTTCTCTATAACTGAAAATCAGTGGTTCAGCCATTTTAAACATATATATGGTGACCAGGTAGATGCCTTTGGATGAGGTGGAAATATACCTTGGTTTTTAAAGAAGTAAAAGTAAGTGAGGCAATAATACAAATGACTAGCAATAGAGCCCCCAGCGCTGGGTTGTGTGACAAGGAGAGGGCAGGCATGCTCCATATTTACATGGTGCATTTCTGTCCTCTCCCTCAGCTGGTGCACTATGTGCCTCCCTGGAGCAGAGTAACACAAGGAAGTGACTTGTACTGCCTTCCGTTACTCCAGATTTACCAAGCCACACAGGGCCACACATGGTGGCCTTGTGTTAGTTGCCAAATCTCATTCTGAGGGTCTCATTTTGATGTCGGTGGGTCATCAGTCAACTGCCGCATTATGATGCAGGCGGTTGGACCGCAGTGGGCTGGGGGACAGACGGCTGCCTCCAAGAGGCTCAAGGAGCCCGTCAAGGTGGCGGTCGGACACTAATCCCTACAATGGAGGCAGTGCTGGCACAGGCACCACCGTAGGAATTAGGTTGTCTATTCCCCAAAGCGTTTGCTTTGGCCATCCCACTGCCATGAAAAGGCTGTCGGAAAAGGACTTTGGTGGTCCCAAGCAGGGCCCCCACCCACCGTGGGCCACTGCGAAGAGGCCAGGGCGACACATATATTGCCCCCCAAACTTCCATGCACCGTGTGCCAGGCACCATATGGTGCCTGGCACGCACACAGTACATGGATGTTCGAAAAGTGCCTGTTTGTACTGTGGCTGGTGCTGTCGCCCTTTGCTGGGCCGCAGAGCAATCCGCAGTACAAAAAAGGCACATTCCAACCACTGTGCTGGCGGTCCAATCGTAATCGGGCAGGTGGGACCGCAGACTCATTGTCAGATGAACACCTGCCTACGGCAATGGTAGTTGGATGCTGGTCAAACCGCCATCTTAATGAGGGCTTAAGTTTTGCTTTACTCTGCGTCCCTTTATGTGGGGCAAGGGCAACACAAAACCTTTGATAAATATGTCCCCATGTGTATCAAAACAATATAAACACTGCTCTACCTTTTCCCATTCGTTCATTCTCATCCTCTGTTAATATACTTCTTGATGTGCCTATCTGCATATGCTTGTTTAGAGAAGGGGAGTCCACCTGACTTTCAATTTGGCAGGGAAGTTATCTTCTGAATGATGAAGAATAAACAATTTGTAAACCTTTTTCTTTCTTTACATCTTTCCAGTAATCAATTAACAGAACAGTATCAAGAAGCTCAGAATATATAGCTGAATTAACATGTTATTTTAGGCTACAATCTCTCAGTAAGTCTTTAGTGCCTTTTCGCAAGAGGGAAGACATGTATCTGTTGTAGCAGATTCTCTGTTATTATGTGGTCTAGGAATGGGAAATGGGAGAACGAATGTCTCTTGTTGGAGGGCATAGGTGTTTGAGGAGGAGTGCCTTAACAATTAGCTTCATGTCAGAATATTGTTGCTAAGGGTAATGTTCTAAACAAATATATCATTTGTAATGCTAATCGAGGGCCCTGGTGTACAAAATTCTGATAAACAACAACAATTAGACCTAATCTGCTCAGGCAAAAATAATATTCACTTCATGAGTGGGAGTTTATTTTCTTCCTCAGGAGCAACACTTCATTTTTTATAGGTATTGTCCCTACTCATACTTGCCATGTATATTATTATTTAAAAGAACCAACCTAAGAGTCAACAGTCACTGTGTTCAAACTAAATACCCTACACTTTAACAGGTGTATATAACACACAAATGTGCACTAATTTGAAAAAAATGTGAACAAACGAGGTAGCACCTCTAGTGCGCACCATCAGAGGGGCTTGCTGGTTAATTATCACCAGTTATGCCCACGTTTCTCATCATTGGTCGCTACCTCGTGAAAACAAAAATTATTGGTGTCCAGAAAACCAGTGAAAACAGTGAACATGTGTAGAAAAATAACACAAATCAACCCCGCATGATTAAAATTGAGATAAGCCACACAGTCACGAAGGAGCCAGTTTTATTCTAAACTCGTGGGCTTTTTCAAAATAAAAGCATACTGCATGTTTGCAGACCAGGTAATGATGGGCCGACATGTTTCATTGCCTGTAAATTGTAGTGGCAATTTCTTCAGGGCACGAGGACTTTGTCCAACTTTTCTGGAACCTTATTATGAACACACAGTCACTGTAAAACAAAGAAGGTTCATGAAAAGCACATCCAGACAGTACAGAATTCTTTTTTCTGCATTCATCCTATATGTCTTCACACCCAAAAATGCATATTTACCCGCCAGTAGCCAAGGCCCCTCGTACCAGCTAGCCACCTCGTCACACAGGGACTATATACTCTTAGTAGCCCTGTTTCATAAAAAGGACACTTATGTTGTCCATGTTCTGCAAAGACAAACAGACATTAGCGACTTCATGTAAAGCAGTTTTGTGATAAAACAATTTTTTATATATGTAAACATACATGCAACCAACTATGATCCATTGTCATCAATCTGCGACCCTGATATTATTCGGTATTTCAGTCGCTGACTGTACAGCATACCAATTTTCTCATGCCAGAATTTCAATCGGCTATCAATGTAAGCAAACACCTGCGGTGGCCTCAGTTGCCATCCCACTGTGCTGCTAAGAGCGAAACAGAAACACTTCAACTTGTTTCAAACAAATCTCATTACCAACACTCATCTTACAAACAGTCTAATGAAGCCAGTAACTCAGGCTATGACTCCGTTCTGTAGTCTATGTCTCCCAAACTTCTAACGACGTTGGACATACAAGAGCTTTTATCTCCTTCTCAAGTAAAATACGGAAGACGCGTCCATGCTTGGATACAGTAGTTCGAAAAGTCACCCGGTACCTCATGTATAACTCCCGATAACCTTACCGCATCTTGACACAAAACGAGCCTCGTCTCATTCCAGTACAACGCATGGATGCAGACTCCTCATTTAAATGCGGCGGAAAAAACACCGGGGAGCTGCCTAACTTTCAGGTCACATGATCGGCACTGAAATCAAAGCGCCATATTAGAATGGTGCAATTAACCAAAGCACCGATTCTAAACGAGAACCGGAACAGATACCAAACGTGATCTATCCTATTAAAATTCAGGTGTTGAATTTTGTAAAAACATTTATTAACACACAGCAAGTCAAATATTTATAGTCATTCATTTATTGATGACAAAGTCAGCACTATTCAGTAAATGCACATGCATCCTGAATGACTGACGCCATATTTAAATTCCCACAATTTTAAGCAGCATCATTCCCTGTCACAGAGCTTTAATGGAGACAGACTGACTAGCTCTTTTAAACTGTGTGTTCCCTAATTCTATTGGGAGAATGTTAACAACTGGGGAAAGGCCAGGCTACACATTTACAGAGAATTGTTGGCGAGATTTCTCAAAGAGACACCCATTACTGAACAAAAAAGAGCAGTTGTTATGAATCAATATCAGAGCCCTGATACAGTGGATCATATACTGACCCTATTAAACTCTATATAATCGTTCAACCCCACTTGATCTGCTTTCTCCAAAAAATCCAGCGGGCCTCTCTTTTGGATAGTATTTTTTCTATATTATGGTTGTCCCCCACCACTTTCTCCAATACAACCAAACTCATTGACCTGGCATCATGATTTTCATTTTTAAAGTGTTGTACAAGCCTTGTCGTGAGTTTCCCTGCTCTGATCGGGCTGAGGTGCTCCTGAATGCAAATCTTGATTTTTCTAGATGTAAGCCCTATAAAATGTAAACCGCACACATACGTCAGCCGGTAAATCACATTCACTGTATTGCAATTTGTAAATTTTGTCAAGTGCCATATCTTCATATCAAGCAACTCCACATTATTTGTCCTCACCGTCAGATCACCAACCAAACACAACCCACATGGGTAATGTCCAGTAGGGAGTGTGGATTCTTTGGGGCATGTTTTTTGGGCAGGAATGTACCAACTTATCTTTCAAGTTACAGGCCCTTCTGAAAGCAAATCTAGGTTGAGGCATTTTAAAATCCGTAGTTGACAGTATGGCCCAATGTTTCCAAATGGCCTGACGGATCTGCTAGCCAAAGGGTCGAAAGTCATAACCACAGGAAGAGAATCAGTGTTAGATCTTAAATTTTTCTCCAACAACAAACTTCGTGGGGTGTTCAAAGCCGGCTACCGGCTGACGTGTGTGTGCGGTTTACATTATATAGGGCTTACATCTAGAAAAATCAAGATTTGCATTCAGGAGCACCTCAGCATGTTCAGAGCAGGGAAACTCACGACAAGGCTTGTACAACACTCTAAAAATGAAAATCATGATGCCAGGTCGTTGACTTGGGTTGTGTTGGAGAAAGTGGTGGGGGACACCTATAATTGTGATTCACAAAACATGAATTTACACTCATCAAAGACTTTTCTTACTTAAACTTATGCTTCTATGGCACAGTGTAAGTAAGTATTTCCACAGGCGTGGACTGTGGTATTTCAAAGTATGGCATTAGCAACATGTAGAGAATATCCATAAACTTGCAAATGTATGAGTATTCAAAAGCATCTGGAGATCTCTGTTGATTTACGTCTGTGAATGGTTTGAGTAAACCCCCTTTCAGGCTTGGTAGATATAGGGAAAGGGATTTTTTCACAAGGAAAAGTATTTCCTTTGGTAGAAACCAAAGAAAATTTTTAAAGAGTGCATTAAATTGTGTTCATGAATGCATGCACAAATATAAACGTGTTAAAACTGAAATCTCTGACTATCAAATATTCCCAAAGTGACGCTTTGAATTCTTGGCATATACATGATCGTGAGGCTGTAAGAGTACATTTCTGTCTGACAGTAGCCCTGAATATCAAATATAAAACATACCAACTAATGTATTTAGTTACAAACATTGTAACCCTTTCTTTATATCTAAAATGATGAATATATATGTTCCAAAATAGTACCCTACAAAAATAAGTAAAGATAAAGAATATCTAGCACAAAAATATAGATTACCATAATATTAAGTTTTAACTCTAATGATAGAATTAACAGAAACATTAAAAGCCAAAATATAATGTAACAAATATTGATAATATAATTTGAAAGTATAAAAACATTTATTTAAAATTAATCTTAACTTAAAAAAGTCACAACACTTAAAAAATATCTTTGATATATTTTGTAAATTACATTAGTCAGAAATATTATGTTTTTACTTAAAACTATTTGATTAAAAAAACAGAGCAATGTTAAAAAATAAAATGTTTTTCATAAACATCTATTTATCAAAAAAATAAACTAATTTAAATATCATCATAAATATATTTTTTAATATTCAAAAATATAACATATTTTCTTATACATCTATGAAAATGGGAACATTTTTAAATACATTTTTAATAATTTAACATATATATTTTTGGGGAGGGGTTAGATTTATTAATCCCATTCCAGTTTAAGTAAAATTGGAGAAGGAGCAGCCATTTCAGGAGTCAGATTTACTATTCTAATTACAATTCAACTAACATTTGAGAAAATGAACATATTCAATGGCACCAAGTTTATTTTTTTGCCTCCATGGCAAATAAAATTGGGAAACACATATATTTGAGGGTGTGGGGGGGGCAGATTTACTATTACTTAATTAAAGCAACAATTTAGAGAATGTTTGCTTCTGGGGTGGGTTTCAGATTAAATATTCCCAATCCTAACTATGCAACATTGGAAAAAGCGTTAGTCTTTCTCTCCACTCACCTTTTCCATTCCTAGTCCAAAATAAGCAACACTGTGTAAAGTGCTGAAATCTGGTTGTTCAGATTTACTATTCTAGGTCCAAAGTAAGCAACTTGCGGGTAAGTGCTATGGGGCATTCAGTTTTACTAATCCCACTCCAGAAAAGAAAATAGAAACATTGGGCAAATTTTTTGACTCGGGAAA
The DNA here is from genome assembly GCF_964204655.1 of Triturus cristatus. Classification (NCBI taxonomy): domain Eukaryota; kingdom Metazoa; phylum Chordata; class Amphibia; order Caudata; family Salamandridae; genus Triturus; species Triturus cristatus. The sequence continues at coordinate 588,479,019 of NC_140583.1, read as the reverse complement.
CATTGGGAACATTTTGATTTCTGGTTCGGGTCGGGGAACAGGGATTTTTTCTTTTCCAACTGCAAGCTAAGCAACATTGGGTAAATTGTTATATTTATAAAAATCTAACCTAAATAACCATAACAATATCAGTAATTTATCATTTGTGAAAGTCAAAAAGCAAAATAACATTAATTAAAAAATTAAACCTTTAAACACAATATAAATGATTTTAAAAAGAAGAAATATCTGATGTAAATTTATGTTAACACATAATGCAATTATCATTTGAGGAGGCTATTAAAAGTCCAGTGGTAGAAACAGCTGTGCTGGGGTATATGAGAGAGCCTTTAACCTGTGCCTTGGATCTTCCAGTAGAAAGGTATTTTTCTACGAATGAAAGTCCATCAGAGAGGGAGGAGATTGAATGTGTGGAAAAACACTAACCCCTTTTTGTCATGGAAAGTAGCAGGCCTATGTTATAAATGTGTGGATCCTGCATGGTTTGACTTTATTGATTCCTACCATGTGTGGATCCTGCATAAAACCTGGGGGATTGAGCCAGTTCCTAGACCAGTTTTTTATGAAATTTTTGTATTGAGACAGCCATCAAAATTGGGTTGTGCTTCAGATGGACTCAATATATTTGCAAACATTTCCCTTAATTGTTCAGTCAAACAATTACACATTTACTCAAGCTAAATATTCGAGGGAAGAATGGGTTTTCAATGAATTAATATAATTCTGCATATATAAACTATATATAAATCCCATCTGCAATCATTCAGAGCCATGGCAGGAGTACACTACTATAATCCGTCTGGAGCATCATCTGCCTAGTATGTTGGAGAGACCTTGATTCAAATGTTACCAATGAGCCTTTAGATTGTACCCATCTAGTCACTGATTAAAAGGGATGAAATATTGCGTATTCCGACCCTTGGCCTTGACCAGTAGCTGCATTTAACGTGTAATGGACATTCAGCCTCTGATAAATAAAGGCTACGTACAATTTTACAAAGAAGCAGGATAGATTATATTACGTCAGATTTTGCTCTGTGGGCCAAATTTGTGGATTTCTAAATATTGCCAAGAACAGAGGGCGACCATATATTATGAAATAAGTAGTCTGCTTACTCTTGAGCCAACAGTTTGGACTTCTCTAAGAACAATTAAGTGGCCCACTGTTAAAGGGATTCCGAATATTCTTTACAAAATCTATAATCTCCTCAATACTGCTTGTGTGTAGTACCATAGCAGAGACAGTTAATTCCTTGAGATTGTAGTCTAACCAATACATTAAAGAAACTATTGTGAGAGACCTTTGGAGCTCCACCACTATTCACCTTGGTATACCAGTGAGTTCCAGACGGTCAAATTGCACTTGATTATAGCCATTAATTCTCATCTTGCCATAGCTATTCACATTGTAAGAGGTCGATGTAAACAGATCTTAGCTAGAACCATAAAGAAATGGGATAATGCCAACTTGTTTGACCTTCTGGTATAACTACAAGAGGAATCAATATAACATTTAGGCATATCATAGTATACTGTAGCTTGGAGGGAGCAATACCTAGAGATAATTCTATCTGACCTCATGTTTGGGTCCAGTATTTTACCAATTTGTACTAAATCTATCATGCTGGGGAAATGTTGGCAACTCCCTCCCACACACTTCCCACACACTTCATCTAGCATAATTTTATCTTCTAGTTGCAATTAAGCTTTTTCAGTTACTGACACCATGAATGCAATTCAGACTTTCGAGAGGAAAATTCACCCAGCTTAAAGGATATTAGGACATGGCTCTGTGTTTTAGGACTGGAAAAAATGTGGTCAGACCTGACCTCTATAAATCAAGCATCAAAGGGGATTTCAAAATAGGTTTTCCTGCACTATGTTGTAGAAAAATGGAATTTGGATACAAGCAGTAGGCTTACTGGCAAATTTCTGGCCATTAAAGGTGTTGCACATGTTTTAACCCAAATTGGACATACTACCACTGCACTAGACTAAAACCATGTACATTAGGTTTACATTCAAATGGAAAACTGGTTGACCTGGGAATGGCACTAGCAAATTGTGTGGCATTGTTGTCAAAACCTAAGAACAAGTTTTATTCTTTTGCCTACTTGACTTATCAGAAAGAAGGAAAAGGATTATTCTGCTGTGTTGTAATATAGGCTTCACACGTTATGGTACATACTTCTCTAACAGCCACACAATATACGGCAGAAAGCAAAGTTACTCCACTGAGTGGGGTCACCCAACGAGAGAGAATCACCATACCTACTAAGTTATGGCACTGTTAAGATCTCTAACCCCCCCCCTAAAATATAGGTTAAGGTCCGGGAATGTGGGAAAAACAAAACATCAAACAACAAATAAATATTCCGGCCTGACCTATTTAGAGTACTAAACAGCAAAAAAAAAGCAAAATTTGAGGCCCAAATCCTCACAATTTGCGGTATTTTTGCAGTGCAAAGAATGTTACTGCCACAAAAATACAAAAGGCTTGAGCTACGTAACTGCTGGAGACTGTGTTATGTCACACTCTGTAACTTTGCAGAGTCTCCAGCAGCACAGGGCTTGGAACCGGAGGGTGTCTGATACCAAAGGGAGAAGATTACAATATGAAACCTGGTCTTTTTGGCATCAGACAGCTTATGCATGCAGGGCAGCAGGGGTGAAGGGCTGGAAGGAGTGGGGGGTGGGGCTGGCAGGAGAAAAGGTTGAGGGTAGGTAAAAGAAACAATAGGAGACGAGGGAGGTTAGGGGTTAGTCCGCAGGGGACACAAATGTGTAAGGCGGCAGGGTAACTGCTCAGGAGGGGGCTAGCTGCATTTCCAAGGCAGTTAGCAGAGGCATTTAACACCTCTGCTGACTGCTAGCCTGTTGCTCACCCTCTCTTTACTGACTCAGTGGCAGCACAGAGCAAGTAAAGAGATTGTGAACGTCAGTTTTTTTTAAAACATATTTTGTGGGTACTTTTGTAAAGATTGAGGCATTTTTACAAAAGTGCCTATTTTGCGATTTGTTTGCAAATCGCAAAATCCTGGGGGGGGTCTGAGTAAGCGAAATATATCCAACCAAGTCTCTGACCAAAATCTGCAACAATTCAATTTTATTTTTTATATAATTCACATTTATCTTTCACCATCTTTTTATAAAGCATATCTTAATTGGTTTGTACATCAATTATGTCTTTATACTTCATAAATCACATTAAATTCATCAACCAACCAAAAATTAAGTATCAAAAGTCAGATCATTACTGTACATACATAAATATGAATATAAAGACTCACCACCCCACTTGAATCATTATCATTTATTCTGAACTACACTCATCCACACTCATACTTCACACTCTCTCCCGGAAAACCCAGAGAACAATTTATATTATGCAGTTTTGCCAAATAAAGAGACCACTTTTCATTTAGCCTTCCACTGATTTGGGGTTTCTATATAATGTTACTCGTTTTGATGGATTTCACATTCTCTACATCACCTTCATCAGAACCTAATAAACAGTAAGTTTCTATGACCAGGAAACCAAGCAGAGTGGATACTAATACAATACAAACATTCATATATCTGGTTATTTGTAAACACTTCCTAATAAATAACAAATTTACGGGGAGTGCATGAGGCATAGAGTTTTTAAGGAGGGTGCAAAAAGTACAGATATAAATCAAATTTTACCCTTCCTATAGTCAACTGCAGTGTAATTTCTTTCTTTCATCCACATTTCCTCAGGCTACAAAGTGACTAAGTGAGAAGAATATATTCTTTAAATAAATGATAAAAGATAAATGTGAGTTATATAAAAATAAAATAAATTGAATTGTTACACATTCAGCCCAGATACTTGGTTGGATATATTTCATTTAGTAATTTAGATAGGTCAAGCAGTGATATTTATTTGTTGTTTACTGTTCGGATCTCTCCCTGCACTGTCACACTTGTGGCTGCCTAGTGCCAGCGCAGGCACCCTTGGACCATCGTTGAAGGGTGCCTGCACTGGGGGCCTGCATCGAAGGCCTTCCTGCACAAAAACAATGTTTTAAGGCAATATCCTCTTTTTTCTGTTTGATGCAGAATGCTTCACTCACAGTAAGAGGATATAATGATGAGAAATTTCTCTTTGTTACATCTCACTGGGAAAGGCATAGCATTTCATGCACTTCCATGTTTACTAGCTTTAGTAAATTTGTGAAAGTGTAAAAAATTCTTGGGTGGATGATGCATCCATGGAATGCCTCCCAAATGCAGTGTAAGGCAACAAAGCCCAAGGGGCTTTGCTGTATTACATTCTGTTTATCAAGCAAAGCAAAGCAACGCAAGTTGGACCTTGTGTGTCTCATTAAATACCAAGTAACATTTTGTGGCGCAACCATGACACACAGTGTTAGTAACACCAGGGCACCTATTGCATTCTGGCTAAGCAGATTTTTACATTCAGTTTTGGATTCAAAGTGCGTAGGGTTAACTTTTTAATTGACAGACAATTTTAATATGTGAACAAGACTTTCACTGTATATACACATTGTTTCAAAGAAATATGTATTTATTTTCTAGTATATCTATTTTATGAGATGTGTTTTTGTATGTGTTTTATAGGTTTTAAGTCTCTGAAATAAAAATTATTGACTTGATTTGCATACAATTCTCAAAATTGACATGTATACTAATAAATTAAATTAAAAACAATATTTTTTAATTAAAACATATGTAGTCAAATTATATATTTAAATTTTTTTTAAAGCTCTTATTAAGAAAACAGATAATACAAATCAAAGTTTTTAAACAAAAACAAAAAATACACAAAGTAATACTTAAAGCAAAAAATTAAAATCCAATACATTTTAAAACAGTAACCACCAAAACCCTCATAAAACCCCAAAACCCAAAACATAAAAACATTAAAACATTAAGGGCCCTATTATGATGTGGGGTGAAGTTTCCTCCACTGGACCTCGCCTCGGTCATGGGACCGGCCAACACCCGGTCGGCGGTCCTGACCGACTAATTAGGATGTGACTAAACACTGTGCAATTGCATTCCTATGCTTTACAATGGAAGCATTCATTCCAGCTGGAATGCATGCTTCTAATGTAAATTAGGAGGTGCAGTTCATCCCTGCACCCTGTGGCCGGTGTGCGTAATGCATAACAAAAGTTGAGGGGGCCCCCCTGCATTGTACATGGAGGGCCCCCCGCTCTGGCTTTACTCTAGAGCTCTCAGGTCTGAGTATTGTGCTGAGGAGGCCCCCTGCAGCTCAGGGGAACCCACACCACGGGGGCTGCAGGGGCTTTTGTTACACCCCTGCCCGTGGCAGCACCTAAGGTGCCTGCCAAGGGGTGCAGGGATCAACAGGGGGGCACCATAGGTGCCCCTTTGTTCTCCAACTGAAGGTCGTGCACCCATGGGGCCCTGCTGGGTGGTCCCAAAGTCGAATTCCGGCAGACTTTCTGTGTCAGATAGGCTGGCACGGAAAGGCTGCCGAACCCCAACATCATAATCCCAAGGGCAGAAAGAGCCACCCTTGGGATTACTGGCTGCATTCCGGCTGGCAGACTGACTCTCCGAGCCCGTCGGAAGCCAGTCGGAATGACCGTTCGGATTCTTTTCCGACTGCCTCCATCGTAATGAGGCGATCGGAAAGGAATCTGACCGGCATATTACGATGCGGTCGTTAAGGCTCTGACCAACAGTCAGAGCTGTTTCCGACCGCATCGTAATAGGGCCCTAATTAGTAAATAAAAATATAAAAAAATTATATTAAAACTGTAATGTAAACCTTGTTTTAAAATAATCACTATGATTGTAAATAAAAAAAAATATTTGGGGTGTATATGACCATACGATAAAGTTTAGCTTCCTGACAATTACAACCCAGCAGAAAGAAAGGCGCACTCACTGCGGTGACAAATGTGGTTTATTACACAAACTTAATTACAATCTACGTCAGATCCATATACACACATAAATATGGCATTAGCCAGTAGGTAGTTATAGGTAGGACCAACGTTTTCCAGAGACAAAGCATTCATGTTTTTTTGCTAATAACTTTGGCACCATTTGGCAAATTTTCACGACATTTTCAAAAGTAATGCCCAAATTAGCTGAGCTGATTTCTGGAAAATGTTGGGGTGATTCGTGAAGTGAGGGCGGAGAAAACAGGGGGGACCCAAAACACTTTTTCCACATGTTCTGTCTATAGGGATTTTGCAGTTTTTAGACATGACTACAGTCTGAGATGTTAAACGGAATTATACCACATTTTGCAGAAAGGTAGAGCTTGGGCTAGAAAGACATCTTTTTGAAATGTTGTGTAAATCTGATCAGTAGTTTGGGCGTTATTAAAGAAAGAAATGTATTGATATCTAGGGACGCAGATCCTCCATTGATCTGTGCGTGCCCATGGGTATCCGCGGATCTGAAGCCTAATTGGGCAAAAAAAATATAACTCTCTCATTATTACTTTACTTTAGAAAAAACATACAAATTCACTGGGAAGAAAAGAGGTTACAGGACATTATAGATAGGTTGATGTTTAGACCATTGTTATAGTTATAATTATCTGAAGAAACTTTAGGACACCAGTTATAGTTTCTTAACATAAGTATAACTAAAAAAAGCATATCTATAACTGCTGAATTTCTATCATTTTGTGTGGGCGAAATGTCAACCTAACTATAACATTCCTGTAACCTTTGTTTTTTTCAATGAACATATATATACATTTATTTAAAATTAGAAAAATAAACATTTTACTTAATATAAAATTGTTGTTACAGTTTTTATTTTTTTAAATAACATTCAGGACCCGATTCCGATCTCGCTCGGAAGGGCTCTGAACGTGATCAAGACGGAAAAAGTACAAGCCATACACGTGGGTTCCGACCGACTAGTACAGCTGTACGAGCGAGCAAGTACGATGCGAGAAATGCAAAATCGCTGACCGAATCTTTTCCGGGTCCGAACCTCTCCGTACGTCTTGCCCGTAAGCAAACCGTCCTGTGCAATGGAGGCGATTTCCGACCGAGCCAGTCCGATGCACGATTCGGTCAGCCGGATCGAGTCAGAGCCTCCGACACGTAGACGCTCCGGGAATTGGGCTTCAAGGGTCCACGCCGGACCCCCCTTCACCCGTAGCCTTACGATTCGATTCCCCCCTACACATGCATGTATGGTGCAGGTGGCACAGACACAGGGGGCACCCTTGTGCGCAACGTACCTTTTTCGTCAATGGGAGCCTATGGATGCGTCGTATGACAGGCTCCCATTAACTTCAATGGGGCTCCGAGCGACCCGTGTCCGTAAGCGCTTGTTCGCAACGTACTCGGGCACTCGGAGCTCGGGAGGATGAGTCGGTCAAAAAGCCCTCCTCATCCGAGTCGAACGGAGCCTTCTCCCAATGAGATCGGAATAGGCCCCTTAATAGTGTTTGTGAATAGCATGTAATGAACAGTACAGTTATCACGATCTTAGCAATGATCATAAACAATGTATATTTATTGTAAATGCACTATCCAGTTTTGTTTACAAGTATTACTGATACTATGCATGCTTACTGAACTGTCTTGATATCTAGTGTTTGAGTGTACGTTTTACTATCCATATCTTTGGGGCATATTAGCAAGGGCCGGCGATAATTATCGCTAAGCGCACTTAGCACTAGGATAATTATCGCCGGCTATTGCTGCTTTCTATCGCAGAGATAGCGTTCTATCAGCAACGCTTATCTCCAAAGCGACAGAGATGCAAGCGTTAGCTGGAAAAGAGTGTGATTATTTCTGGAAATCCAGCGATAATCGCACTTTGACCGGCGATACCTTGCTGATAGGGCAGGGTGGTCTTAGCCATGTAATCCACCTCCCATTGGATTACATGGCTAAGTCAGAATTAAAGCAGGCGTAAGGAAAGTAGCAATAACCATGGTTAGCACTACTTTTCTTATCGCTATGCTTCTTAGCGATTCCCTTGATAATTGGAGAAATGTCGGTTAGCGACATTTCTCCAGTTATTTCGGGAAGGAACGCCCACTTTGCATCTCATTAGAGATGCAAAGCTGGGCGTTCAGTAAACAGGCGCTAAGGCATGGATTCACACGTTAGCGTGTCCATGCTGGTAGGGCGATAAAATTATCACTGCTTTTCGTCCGAAAATGGACGCTAAAGCGGCGAGAATTTTATCGCCTCGCCTTGCTGATATGCCCCTAAGTTATCTTTGTTTAACCAACTAATGACTCTGAATGGGTATGCCATTCTTCATAATATTGCAAAAACTGTCCTATTATCTTTGTAGTCTCATCCTTCACAGCACTTATTTTGAGCAAGGTCTTGACTTTCCATATGAGTGATCCTTGAGTCATAGAGTCAATCTTTCGCTCGCAGATGTTGTACTCACCATCCTGATCAGTAAAGACCATATTCAATCTCACATTTGACACTGCTTGGTGATCTGTAAACTTAATCTATCAGAACATGCCTAGCAACATTTGTCATGCCAATCATCCTAGATTTGCTCATTATCCATTTCCTCCATGAGTAAGGAGATGGCCACTGGTCTTTTATGAAACGTTATTTCTCTGATGTAATGACATTTGTTACCAAACTGTTCATAATATATGTAATGACTGGTGACAGAGTTTTTTCAACATGTCCTTCCTTCAGAGATGAGGTCATAACTAAGAGGTATCTGGAGAAAGCTTTACATTTTGATATATTTGAAATCATGCCATTCAACTGGATTAACATGAAGGCTGCATGACACCATTAGTAGTGAACTGACATGCTCAAGCATATGTGGCACATCTTTCCCAGTGAGTCCTACATTCCCTGCATCAAGGAATTCTGAAATTTCTCAATTTCTTGTCTAACTATGGGATGCAGAAACATATTGGCGCTTAGCCATAAACTTACACTTTCTCACACCTTGGCATTTAGAATTGAGAAAAAAGTTAGACTGTTATCAGATTTTGTTAATCTCTTTCCATTACAAAGATAATGAAAAATAAACATTGGTCGAAGTAAAGCACTAGAAACCCAATGAATAAACAATGTTACAGTTGAACATCAAAAGGGCATAAAACATGTCTATTGTTTAATCTGAAATGATTAACCATCTGTCATCACATACAGATTTGATATTTGGCATTTAAAAAACATTTATGCGGAGCACTAGAGGGCGCCAGGCAAGATGGCTGCACTTTAGTGCAGCTCGGCTCGGCTGATCTTTCAATACGTCTTAAATATGCCCATTATCGCAGCATCGACACCTGCAAACGGCTGCCCTGCACCACGTTTGCACCCTGCAACTGGTTGAGGAATTGTGGCTACATGCTGGCAGAATGGTGACTGTAAATCGCTGTTCGAGCATTTCCAGGCGAGCGGCAATATGGCGACTGCCGCAATCTGACCGGGATTCTCCCTGCTGAGGCTGCTTGGAGCACGGCAGGCTACCAGCATGTGGTCGACCTACCAGTGAAAATCCTGCTGACCGGAGGGCGCTGGACCGGCCACTGAGTAGCCTTTAGAGCGGAGGTAGAGGCTGCTCATTTTTGCGCTCTGTACGGCTGACCGGGGGCCTACCATGAGGCGCGTTGGCCGGCTGCGCTCGGCCCCACTGGAGTGCCGCTGCCACCGCTGCAGTATATAATAAAAGAGTCAGGGCAGCAGAGACCTTTCCGCACCCTAACTGCAGCGCTGAGCGTGGGAGATCCTAAGGGCAATGACTGAGCTCCAGGGGGCTTGGAACGCTGGGGCTTACCTCGCTGCACACATCGGTGCAGGCTCAGCCAGGTGCTTCGCTGGAGGTGCGGCAGACCCCCGCTGAGTTCGCGCCCGAGGACCAGGAGCCTGATGTTGCTGACGGCTGGCGGTGGTAAGTGGGGTGTGCCATTGCTGTGGTGGTGGGTGGGGCCTTATGCAAACGGCCGTGCTCTGTGCACTGCTGCCAGTGAGTGTGGCTGTAGGAGTTTTGGCGCCTGTGGGTCCCTGCAGGTCCAGACATGGTTTATGCACTTCGACTTGGCCTTCATGAAAGCATAGCTGAAATCTCAACGAGCCCCCTCCACCATCATTTATGCCAGAAGCCCCCATGTGCCCTATGTGTGCTTGGATGCCTAATTGATCTTGCTGTAGTTACATTGGTTCTGATTACACAGTGACTTCATCCTGTCAGTGGCATTATAGATGCGGGGCAGATTGATTTCAGTAACTGGAATATGGTGGCTGGTAACATCTGAGCCTGGTGTCTGCTGGATATCACTTGGGTCAGGCCGGCTGTCGTGCCCTGCTATATCTGCGGAGTCCAGGGGGTAGTTGTGCCCCATCGAGCCACTTGTGGAGAAGAGACCGGCTGTGCGATACGACTGCAACTGCAGGCTGTGGTGCTTGCACTTCTGGAGCCCGGTTGCGGTTTATCTTGTTAGTGGCAAATATGGGTAGAACCGACAAGACACAGCCCCATCTCACGTTTGAGGCGCGAAAGTCCACTAAATCACAGCAGAGGGTGGCCTCGGATTCGGAGGCGGACGTCCAGGGAGAAGGCCCCTCCATGCTGGAGGCAACTCTGCTCACCATGCAAAAGAGTCTCCAATCCATCGAGGGGTCCATGGTGGAGATGAATTACTAGGCCTGGGTCAAAATTCCGTTCCGTTCGCGGAAATTGCGATAATTTGGCATTTTCGCGTTCCACGGAAAGCGCAAAAATGTCAAAATTTCCGCAATCCGCAGCTAAGCGATAATTTGTTTCTTGCTCGCGCTGTGAAAAAATACATTCTTGCGTGCGCGCTATCCCCTTACCTGAATCCCCGCGCTCGCTGACAAGTTTTCCCGACCCGGTCGCGTTCTCCACGAGATATTGGATTGTTGGTAGCCATTTTGCGCTGTCTCACAACAGTTCGCGCTCACATTATTGTCACTTGTCACGCGATCACGTCATTTGTCGCAACAATTAATTTTTGGTAACTATCAGCATTCCTTTTTTTTAAAATGTTGTCGGTAGTAGTAGTCAGTAGTAGGCCCGAGCTAGTCATGGGCATGGCCTCATGGGTGTGTGAATGATGAAGCAACTGTTCCTTTGGTGTTTTTTGAATGTATTTCATTTTCAAGCATCACTTAGGGCATGGATGGCATAGGATTGAGTTGGGGAAGTTTTTTTTTTTGGGGTGGGCTTTCTGATGTTGGGCCTGGCCATGTGGATGGTGGCCATTTTGAAGCCTAGGCCTGCAAGCTTGCCTGGCCTTGTCTGCCAACAGGCCTGCTTTCATCCACTAGGATCAGAGCAGGTAGCCACAGCTTTATTAATCAAGTGTTTTCGGAGTGATCTGTTGAATTTAGACATCATTTAGTGCATGGATGGCATTGGATTGAGTTGGGGAAGTTTGTTTTTTTGGAGTGGCCTTTCTGATGTTGTTGGGCCTGGCCATGTGGCTGGAGTCCATTTTGAAGCCTAGGCCTGCAAGCTTGCCTGGCCTTGTCTGCCAACAGGCCTGCTTTTTCATCCACTGGGATCAGAGCAGGTAGCCACAGCTTTATTAATCAAGTGTTTTCTGTGTGGTCTGTTGAATTTTTAGACATCATTTAGGGCATGGATGGCATTGGATTGATTTGGGGAAGTGTGTTTTCTTGGGGTGGCCTTTCTAATGTTGTTGGGCCTGGCCATGTGGCTGGTGGCCATTTTGAAGCCTAGGCCTGCAAGCTTGCCTGGCCTTGTCTGCTAACAGGCCTGCTTTCATCTAGTAGGATCAGAGCAGGTAGCCACAGCTTTATTAATCAAGTGTTTTCTGTGTGGTATGTTGAATTTAGACATCATTTAGGGCATGGATGGCAATGGATTGAGTTGAGTTGGGGAAGTGTGTTTTTTTGGGGTGGGCTTTCTGATGTTGTTGGGCCTGGCCATGTGGCTGGTGGCCATTTTGAAGCCTAGGCCTGCAAGCTTGCCTGGCCTTGTCTACCAACAGGCCTGCTTTCATCCAGTAGGATCAGAGCAGGTAGCCACAGCTTTATTACTCAAGTGTTTTCTGTGTGGTCTGTTGAATTTAGACATCATTTAGTGCATGGATGGCATTGGATTGAGTTGGGGAAGCGTGTTTTTTGGGGTGGGCTTTCTGATGTTGTTGGGCCTGGCCATGTGGCTGGTGGCCATTTTGAAGCCTAGGCCTGCAAGTTTGCCTGGCCTTGTCTGCCAACAGGCCTGCTTTGATCCAGTAGGATCAGAGCTGGTAGCCACAGCTTTATTAATCAAGTGTTTTCTGTGTGGTCTGTTGAAGTTTTAGACATCATTTGGGGCATGGATGGCATTGGATTGAGTTGGGGAAGTGTGTTTTTTTTGGGGTAGGCTTTCTGATGTTGTTGGGCCAGGCCATGTGGCTGGTGGCCATGTTGAAGCCTAGGCCTTCAAGCTTGCCTGGCCTTGTCTGCCAACAGGCCTGCTTTCATCCAGTAGGATCAGAGCAGGTAGCCACAGCTTTAATAATCAAGTGTTTTCTGTGTGGTCTGTTGAATTTAGACATCATTTAGGGCATGGATGGCATTGGATTGAGTTGGGGAAGTGTGTTTTTTTGGGGTGGCCTTTCTGATGTTGTTGGGCCTGGCCATGTGGCTGGTGGTCATTTTGAAGCCTAGGCCTGCAAGCTTGCCTGGCCTTGTCTGCCAACAGGCCTGCTTTCATCCACTAGGATCAGAGCAGGTAGCCACAGCTTTATTAATCAAGTGTTTTCTGTGTGGTCTGTTGAATTTTTAGACATCATTTAGGGCATGGATGGCATTGGATTGAGTTGGGGAAGTGTGTTTTTTTGGGGTGGCCTTTCTGATGTTGTTGGGCCTGGCCATGTGGCTGGTGGCCATTTTGAAGCCTAGTCCTGCAAGTTTGCCTGGCCTTGTCTGCCAACAGGCCTGCTTTTTCATCCACTAGGATCAGAGCAAGTAGCCACAGCTTTTATTAATCAATTGTTTTCTGTGTGGTCTGTTGAATTTAGACATCATTTAGGGCATGGATGGCATTGGATTGAGTTGGGGAAGTGTGTTTTGTTGGGGTGGCCTTTCTGATGTTGGGCCTGGCCATGTGGCTGGTGGCCATTTTGAAGCCTAGGCCTGCAAGCTTGCCTGGCATTGTCTGCCAACAGGCCTGCTTTTTCATCCACTAGGATCAGAGCAGGTTGCCACAGCTTTATTAATCAAGTATTTTCTGTGTGGTCTGTTGAATTTAGACATCATTTAGGGCATGGATGGCATTAGATTGAGTTGGGGAAGTGTGTTTTTTTGGGGTGGCCTTTCTGATGTTGGTTGTTTTAAAGACATGCTTTTGTTGTTTGTGTCTGGTGTGTTGGTGTGCAATGCATGCACCCTGCAGACCTTTTGGGGGCCTGTGAATGTTTGTATTTCCATTTTGTTGCATTAAAAAGGCAGAGCAGTGTGCTTTAGCATGGATCCTTTACCTGGCTTTTATAGGCCTTTTGTCAGCTCCTGGTGTTTCCCAGGCTCCCTGCTTGTTTGTGATTTGTGAGTGTCCATGTGGCTGGTGGCCTTTTTTTGTGTTTGGACTGGGAGTTATTAGTGTCCTGCTTTTGCCATAGGCCTGCATGGTTTTCCTATTGGCTATTTGGCTTACTGCTTCCATCCATCCACTCCCTTTGCCAGCAGCAGCACCATGGATGCTGAGATGCTCAAATAATTTAATGGCAAATAGGGTCCACCCCACTTCCATTACATTTTTATTTGGGTGGTTTTTATTAACTTTCCTATCCTTCCTGAGAGTGTAGTGTGTGACTGTACACAGTAGTATAACATAGCCCTTGTTAAAAAAAAAGTCATAAATGGCTAGACTATATCTTTTGTTTGCACTAGTACAGTACCAAGTAACTGAACCACAACAACAAATGCAACATTTCACTGATGTCCTTCTCCTGGCTTATTTGCTTTTAGGTGCACAAAAGACAGAGGAGGAGGTGTCATCAGCATCACCCGGCTACCCGTTGTACTGACAGCCAGACAGAAGTCCTGCTGCGCATCACGTCCACGTGTGACCAGAACTTGTTGTGCATCTACATCCTGCCTGACATCTGAAGAAGATGGCCCCAAAGAAAGGTACCAAGTCCAGTACCAAGAAAGTTGCCGGTGAGAAGAAGGAACAGAAAAAGGAAGTGCCATTAACCACGGCTCGTGGTGTGCCGGCCAATGTGTTTTTTTGGCACCAAAAAAGTTACGCCTGCAGCAGCGTTGTCCGGGAACCAAGCTGGGAGCAGCATAGCGGTCCAACCCCACCAACCTAGGCCAAGGGCTTTAGTGTCGCAGAGGTAGCCAGTCTACTAACGAGCAGCGATGTTGAAGAAATGTCATTACCGCAAAGTAGTACACAATCAAGTTCAACGCAGGCGCAAACTCAGCAGATGAGTGTGCAGCCGCAACAAGAACTGCAGCAGCCGCAACAAGAACAGCAGCAGCCGCAACAAGAACAGCAGCAGCCGCAACAAGAACAGCAGCGGCCGCAACAAGAACAGCAGCGGCCACAACAAGAACAGCAGTGGCCGCAACAGCCCACCATAGTAGTTGTTGCTCCTGACGTAGGGGCATTTCAGGAAATCGAGCTTCCTGCAGACAAAGTGGAGCAAAGTCAAACCACTGTTTCAGAAGATCTATTGTCTTCCAGACCACCAGCAAGGAAAAGGAGGCTTAGTCCATCATCTTCTTCTTCAAGCCCCGCTTCTGATGATCGTGAAGCCACTTGGCTCCCACCAGCTCAGTCTGAGAGTGATATACGCCACAAGACAATGCTTCTGAAAAGGAAGGTCCCAGAAAAACTTAGAGTTATGGAGGTAGATGTAGAAGAGGGGGGTGATGATGTTGATGAAGACGAGCCAGTCATCACGCACATTACTCCCGCCCCAAAGGGATTGGAGACCAACATTCTCACCCTATCCAGAAAGGCTGCTACTGAGCGGGATGCAGCACGGATATCACCAACACAGGTTACACCACCACTACCTCCAGCTGCCATATTTTCCAAGGCCCGGCAGGGACCTACATCCAGCTCAACCATCTCAGTAGGTAGTGGTAGTAAAAGTCACAGTCTAGGTGCAAAGGGTCACATTTCAAGCACACTCTCCAGTTCATCTGGTATTGAAAGTGGCACATCCAGCAGTGCCAGAAAGTTCTCCTCCCCAGTTTGGAACTTCTTTTCTGTTAGCGCCAAGGAGGAGAACATTGCTATATGCTCAATTTGTCGGCAAGGTGTTTGGCTTGGTACAAACTATGGTACCGGAGGACAAGCAAGTCATCTCAGAATACACCACATTATCCTGTGGGAGGATCACCTACTTAAGTTAAAAGAAAGTAGAAAAACTCAACCCATTGAAGTTGGTCAGAATGAATCAGGGAGCGATATTATTGCGGTGGAAGGTGAAGAAGAGAGAGGCATTTCTATCCCTGTCCCCAGCAGTGCAGTGGTAACGCCCACATCCTCCTCAGTAACATCAGAGTGGCACCGCAGTAAGAGCCATACTCTGAGTCAGGCTGAGAGAGAGACACCAAGGCGACCGAGTACCGCAATGAGACAATCTGTGTTGTTGAGCCTTAGTGGGTTAATGAAAACAGCACCACAAAGGAAAGTAATCCAGCCTACCATTGAGAGCATGTTTAGGTTGGAGGGGCAGTTCCAACACAACCACCCAACGGCACGATTGTACAATGCGAAGCTGGCTAAAATGTTAGCGCTGGACCTTCTTCCTTTTTCATTTGTGGAACGGGTGGGTTTCCTTGAATTTGTGTCTGCCATCTGCCCTAAAAGGAAGGTCCCCAGCCAGTCCTATTTCGCAAGAATTGCTGTTCCGGCACTACATCATGATGTGCTGGAATTGGTTGGACAAGCTTTGCAGCAGAGTGCTGTTCACAATATCCACCTGACAACAGACATGTGGACCAGTTGCCAGGCCACAGATTACATGTGCATCACTGCACACTGGATCTCTTTTGTGGGGGTTAGAGATAAGCTATCTGCACGAGGTGCTGTTGACACAGCTGCGATTTTTGAAGGTACTCGGAAACGTGCAACTGTAGCCATGTTCGCCATGGAGAAATCTCATACGGCTGAAAACATTTTACATGAGTTTCGCAGCAAGGTTTTGGAATGGCTGCGGCCAAGAGGGCTTGGTATTGGTTTTGTTGCCACAGACAATTGCAGTAATGTACTTAAGGCCATGGAACTTGGTTCCTATTTCAGGGTTCCCTGTTTGGCACACTGCATAAACATTATAGTTCAAGACTTTCTGAAAAAAGAACCCAGAGTCAGCAATTTACTGGCCATTTGCCGAAGAATATGCACTCATTTCAGCCATTCTTTTAAAGCTCGGAAGCAGCTGCGGATCATCCAACGTGAACATAGGATGCCAGTCAAGGCACTCATCCAGGAGGTGGCAACATGTTGGAACTCAACGTATTACATGCTTGATCGTCTGTATGAGCAGTACAGGTCACTCCAGGAATATGTCTGGAAAAGAAGAGGGGATGCTACTGTTAAAGGCATGAACCTTGAGATGGAGCAATGGAGCCTAATTAAATGCCTGACTGAGATGCTTTGTCCTTTTGAGGTCTTCACACGTGAAGTCAGCAAGGAGGACTGTACAATGGGCCAAGCTATCCCATTATTGCAAATGCTAGAGCTTCAGCTGAATAATGTGTCTGAATCATACAAAGAGACAAAAGGAGGACAAAAGGCAAGCCCATGACTTGGTGGAGAGCTTATCCCGGCGCTTAGCTGAAAATGTAAGGATACAAAATAAAATTTAGTCACAAGAACATTACATTTGTGCCACAATTCTGGATCCACGTGCAATATTTGGACTGAAGACTTTCTTTGCTTTTCCGTGATTGATGTTGCCCGCTACAAAACTTGTATAGCTGAAGCAGCCAGTAAGTTGAAAAACGAACGGCTGCTAATTAAAAGCCCGCAAGATCAACCCAAAAGAAGTACTGCAGCAGGCCATGCAGGATCAAGTGCAACTTCGTCGGCTGAGGGCAGTGCGTTTGGATCACAACACTCACCATCACTATCGACCACAGAAACAATAACTGGATCATTAGGCCGAGTACAATCATTACACAATTGGTATGTAAAGTTAGGCATTAATAAACACAGTGCTGATGCACAGAGAAAAGAGCACGAAAGCTTACCAGCAGCAACCCTGAACATTGAGCGCATGGTCCAGGCCTATCTGGACGACCCAACAGGGGTGTACATTGATCAAAACCCTTTGCAGTATTGGTATAGGAAAAGGTCTGAATGGCCACAGCTCAGCAGGCTGGTGATAAGCTATCTGGCTTGCCCTGTCGCATGTGTCTCTTCCGAATGTGTTTTCAGTGCTGCTGGTTCCATTGTAACATTGAGAAGGACCAGCCTCTCGCCCAAAAACGTGGAGAGGTTAACAATGATCAAAATGAATCAGCACTTCATACCACCGAATTACACAATACATGAAGCAATGGAGGAAGATGAGGACAGCGGCTCAGGTGACGGAAGTAGTGTGTCACAAGATGATTACCTACTACTGGCTGACCCCCCAGAGTTTGAGGACGAGCTATACTTCCCTGACAATTAGGCTTGCACTTACTGTCTTCCTCCCTTTTTTCCCACAGTTATTTGTGTGTCTGTCGTTCCGGTTACAAACTTGTGAATCACAACAAATCCATTACCACCGTCTTCTACTCTTCTTATTTAATATACAATTTTCAGGTGTCTGCAATTTGACAGTACAGTCCTCCGAATCCAGCTCCTCCGCTCCATCATACTGAATCTCCCGCCCAAATCCATTGCCCTCATGAATGAAGATTGGATGATGGTAAAATACTACAAGAAAAAATTCAAACTTTGCTAGTCCTGCCAAAAGAAGTGGAGCATGAATCAGATGACTACTATAGCTATCCTCCTTTCAGAGCCGAGAGAGACTGGCCATTAACTGAAAATAAGATGGAACAGGTAATGATTGATGCCATGCATTGGACGCAGAGTCGCAGACTGAATGATTTTGTTGTGTTTGTTGTGCATGAATTTATGTAATTGTGCACTGCCACTAATCAACTTACTACAGAACACACTAAACTTAACTCAAGGTGAATTCAATTTTCCCCTTCTTGCAAATAAGAAATTTGTACTTCTCCTGCAGCTTGGTGATACATTGCTTTTAATTCAATACAGGAAGGGGACTCACTATATCTGCGCAATGAGTATGATGACACAACAGCACCGTCCATCATGATGATGGCAAAATAGACGGCCCGTTAACTTAAGATGAGAAGGAACAGGTAATGACAATTAATGGCATGCATTGGACACCTGACTCTGAGCGATTGGTCTTTGTGTTTTCGTTGTTTGTTTGTTGTGCACAAAGTGAAGTCAAAGTGTACTAGTAATCTATCTTTCTGTACACACTAAAGACTGACTCAAGTCAATAATATTTCTACTCTTGCTGTGTAATAACAATTTTACTTCTACTGCAGGCCGATCTTCACAGTCAGTCAGTAAAAGTATCGGAGATGATGATGAAGTCAGGAGGACGTTTCATGAGTGGCATAAACTTAAAAGCCTAAAGGTAAACACGTCAACAACAACCACAGCAGACCCAAATGTCTGTAGAAGTGGAATAGAGTGTAGCGGTGGGATGACTGTGGTGCATTGATATACTAACTTAAACTGTAAAATGCTATGTTTGGAATGGATAATGTGCTTTGCCTTTGTCCAACTCTTTAAAAAAAAAGTACTCTAAAGTCTTAACGTAGGATGTGCTACTGCTAAGCACTGTGGGCCTGCTCTCTCCTGTTATTGTTGAAGGTCAATGCTGGAAACAGACTAGAGTAGAGATGATGCATACATGCCACCTCGGAAAGTGTTCTTGTTGCACTACACCATAACTTGTGCATTTGTTTCAACTTTGTTTCTCAATATCCCCTTTGGTTTTCCATCTACAATTACAGGCCGGGCCTTGCCCTATACTTTGGAAAACATTACAATGTACGCTTACCTTACCGATAAATCGACATTTTTTTTCCAGCCGGGCAGTGGCGAGTGGCGAGGCGACACACCCAAGATTGATGGACGAGAGGAGGACCAAGAGGAATGCCAAGATGCAAATCCAGTCCACATTTTTTACCAGGATAACACAGTAACAGTATCCACTTTTATCTTCTGTTAAATAATTTGATTAGTATTTTGTATACAATCTTTACAACAGTGTGTTCTTGGAGTTTTTATTATCATCATTAGGTTTTCTCTCTGTTTACGATTCTTCCCTACCAATATTTAAAATTTCTATTTGCTATCTGTAAAGGATTAATGCCGGAACAACAGAACAAGAACTAGAAGTGTATGTAATCCGGGTCTCTCATCATCATGCATGCATTTCCTTTTTCTCCCTTAACATATGTATATGGTAGTCTTCAATGATTATCGTTTGTTTGTCCATGCATACTGTTTTTCTATGTCAAACCTTTCCCAAAAACCCCCTTCCCATCCATTCAACAAACCCTAACCCTCTTCCCCCGGGCTGTGTGACTTATTGTCGAGGTGTGACTAAATTAAATGTACAACAATACTTAATCACACACTTGCTGGGGCGGATGTGGCGAAAGCAACAGTACTTCAATTTCAAGGCAGAGCGATGATCTTCTTCTGCTTGCCCACCCATGAGTAGGATATTTTAGAGGTTATTTTATTTAACAAAGGAACATCTACCTCAGCATTAATTGCTTGGATTTGTTTGTTGTCATTCCTCATATACAGCACTAACTGTTAGGCTGTAGGCCTAGTCAAGTGACTCGACACAACTGTAGTTTGTAACTCTGTCTAGTAGGCTATCCCAACCACCATTATGTTTTGTTGTAAAATATTTTAGCATATTATTGTTGCTCAGTAAGTACTGTACTGTACTTCATTCTACTACTCCTCTAACAGTCTCTCAAAAGCGATTGACTGTCTACTTTTCAATCAATCAAAATAATCTTTATTTCGGTCGTAGACCATAAAAGATGAGCAATCCACAACAACATACAATTATACAGAAAAAAGAAATGGGAATTGCAGTTCATAAGAAGTAAGTACAATAAAGATTAGATTAATTGGCAGTTAATTCATTAAAACAGTAGAAAAGAGATTAAAAGATTAAAATGTCATAAAAACGGTAAAAAATAGCATCGATGGGTGTTAATTTATTCCAGGGGATTAGACAATAAAAGGGAACTTCTCCTGCGCCACACAGCATACCAGAAACGTGATACCGAAAAAACTATAGGTAATGCAGTGTCTGTCTTCAGGATTCTGTAGGCAACTTTACAATGTGTAGTCCCCAAATTCCTACAGAGTTGAAGAAGCCAACGTTTTCTGATAAGTTTATATGTGGGGCAAAAAAAGAGGACATGTAGGTCACTTTCACTAGAAGCTCCACAGGTTGGGCAATCAGAAGGATTATTTATCAACCATTTTCCTGTGAATGCTCTCAGGGGCAATGTTCCATACCTGAATTGCATATATAATTTCCTAGAGGCGTTAGGCTCCATCAGATCTAAAACTGACTCTATTTTGAAGTCTTCTTTAATATTAAGGAAGTCCATGGTCAGTGAGCCTAGCTTGTTATTGGTTAGCATCATGTTTTTGTTATTTAACCAAAAGGCGTTTGCCAATTCAGCTCTAGAGAGTATAGGGGCGTTTATTTCAGGATGGTGCCATAGAGCAGGAAACCCTAATCTGAAAAGCTCTCTCTTTATATAAAGTAACCACGGTATATTGTCTATACCACGGGGGGTCAACAGCGATTTTAAGTCATTTTGATAATCCTCTAACTCTGGAGTTGCCCACAGCCTGCGCCAATACAATAGTGGCCTTAAAGCAATTTTGTCTTGAATATACCTCACTCCCAGGTCCATTCTGAGTGGTATAAGGGGAGTGCTGGATGGTAGGGACAATAGCGACCTTAGGAGCTGGTTCTCAGATCTGCCAATGTCTCTGGTTAGACAGTGCCCCCATAGTTCAACCCCATACAGAGATGCAGCCCGAGCTTGTACTCTATATATCTCAATGATGGGGGCTATCGGTTTTGAGATGGAAGCTCTGTATAGTTTAAGGATCCCACCGCAAGTCTGCGTGAGTCGTAATTTAGCTTTTGCTAGCTGGGGACCCCATTCCATCCTATCCGAAAGGGTGACACCGAGATATTCAAAGACTGAAACCCTATCCAGAGTAACACCATTTAGAGTAGGGTTAGGACCGTTTTTTTTGGGCGGGTTGCATATCATGAATTTTGTTTTTGAGGAATTAACCTCAAGGCCTCTCTGGGAACAAAATTCAGAGAAACTATCGAGGGCACGTTGAATCCCCATAGGGGATTTAGACACCAGAAGGGTATCATCAGCAAACATTAGTGCGACCACCTGCTCGTTATTAAGTTTGGGGGCATCGATGTCCTTGACTCCCCTCAGGTGGGACACTAATGCATTGGTATAGAGAGAAAATATGGTTGGGGCCAGGACACATCCCTCTCTAACTCCACGGTTAACAGGGAACTTTGGGGTCAGGTTGCCCCACTTACCGCACCTAACTTGGGCAAAATTATCATTATGGAGCCGTTTTATAATCCCCAAAAGGCAAGCAGGCATCCCCATCTCAGCCAGAACCGCCCACAAAGTTTGCCGAGGGACTAAGTCAAAAGCTGCTTTGAGATCGACGAAGATAAGGTAGAGGCTGCCACCCTCTACCCTCACGGTTTTCCAATAAAGAAGTTGTAGTCGGAAAAGTTGGTCCACCGTGGATGTCTTCTCTCTAAAGCCAGCCTGGTAAGGAGTTAGGATTCGTTTTTCATCCATCCAGGCTTGCACTCGATCTAGAATAATACGTGCAAAGAGCTTCTGACTGACGTCGATTAGGCTAATTGGGCGGTAGTTACTAGGCAAGAGAGGGGAGCCCTTTTTGAATACCGGGACTATCTCGGCACCAGCCCAGGTATTCGGAATGGGGGCACCATGGAGGATGGCATTGTAGAGTAAACAGAGATATGGTATCCAGACCTCTGGTTTATGCCTGTATAGGTCCCCTGGAATCTTGTTAAGGCCTGGTGCCTTGCCTACTGGAAGTCTATTTACAGCCTTTTCTACCTGCCTGGAGGATATACTATCAATAACTTCATTAGTCGCATCAGGGGGGGATGGGGCCTCAGTGGTGGGGGCCGAGGGAGCATACAAACTCTTTTCTTTTTTTGCAAATGCTGCCGCCCTGCCAGTGTCTACTACTACTACTATACTACCACCACCACCACCCCAATCATGGCATGTTAGAAAAAGGAAACCATCTTCACCATGCAGCCATTGCTGTGCCCAAGTTAAACATAAACATTAAGCACAGGTAAGAGAGAAGTTTGGGGAGGCAGAATTAATAATGGACATGTTGTCAATGATTTCAATTTCACACACCAGTCCTGATAAAGAATGCATAGACTAGAGGACAGACTGAAAGTACAAGAAGGACAAGTCAATCAGTGAGGTGTGTCGCATATATCTGTTTGTGTCTTACACAGTCAGCCAATTATTTCAATCAAACACAGGCTATGGGCAGCCCTGCACCAGCAAGGAAACAGTGTGATGTAAAACAGTTACCCCACTACAAAACATTAACAACATTGCATGTAACATAGAAAAATATATTTAATTTACCCTAACAAAAATAAACTAAACCCACAAAAGCTGACCCACCCCCCTCCCTAACCCCAACCAATGTCCATAGGAAAGTCCAGGAGAAAAAGTCCGTAAAGCAAAAACCCAAACTCAACGTCCAAACCAGTTCCCACCCACCCAAACAAGAATTAAAAAAGGGGCAGAACTTGATGACAGGGACTAAGGTGTGGGGCGGGACTCAAGGAGGACACGCATCTGCTCCTCTAAACGGGCGACGCGGTGTGTGAGGGCGCGGCAGTTGCAGCCACAGTGGGGGGGGGGCACGAGAGATGGCACTACAGTGGCGGCGGGCAGCCGCCAGACGGTGGTGCCGTACCGCTGGAGGGCGGTGGCTGGGGCCCGGGGCACTGGAGGAGGCTTCAATTGCTGCTGCAGTCTCCTCCTCCTCCTCTGCTAAGACCACCAGCCGCCGGTATTCCTGCTGGATTGCCTCCAGCTTCCGGCGCCGTTCCTTGGCGGCCAACTCCTTCCGGTTGAGTTTAGGAGTAGCTGTGTATCAAAAAGAAAAAACAAGACAATTGTAAAATATACTCTTAGAAAAACAGTAAGACAAGTTAATTATTTACTCACATAGTGGCATGGTAGAGTAGCACTATAAAGCACAGTAGTACATAACATTTTAAATCTCGCCCGTCCTTCTTCCTTCCACCCGTCTTTCCCTTTTTAGTTGAACAGTGCACCAGGTGCTCTTTCAAAGCAGAGTTGAAATCAGATAGATGAGGCCATTGGTTACTCAATACTCCCACTCCTATGCCAATTAAAGGGATTCTAGTCTTCTAGTTCACTCTTCAAACGTTCCCAACAACTCATACTTACTTACCACTTCGGTTGGTGGGCGGACTTTGTCCACCTGCCATCCTCACGCTAAAAAGGGTGGGGGTCCCGTGGGGACAATTAATTAGGATGATGCGCCCGGCACAGTGGCAGGCGCATCCTGTTTTTTTTACATTCTGGTTGGCGGTGCCGAAAGCAATGCTAAAAATACATGTTGCGCTGCTTTTCCAAGCACAACATGACACGCCCTGCACGGAGCCTGTCACGTTTTGCTTTGAAAGGCAGGGGGGTACCATAGCATAGGTAGGTAGTACCCTCCATGGCGGCCCCCAAGCATACTCTGCAATGTCTGCATGCCTTTCCGTGGCGGACGGCAATGTCGCCACGCAAAGGCATTCCAAAATGCAGATTATATGGCTGGCGGAGAGTTCAGAGAGACACCACCGCCATATTGAACCCTTTTCCGCCTGGTGGACATGTGGGGGTCTGACTCTTTTCTACAGGGATGGCGGGAGGTTTGCCCCTGCGGTGTCGGCAGGGCCCTAAGTCTCAACGGTACAGTATACATATACATACAGTACACCCTTGCAGTGAGTGTACTGTCAAGTTCAACAATAGTTAAGGATTATGAATCTAATTTACCACCGCCCGCCACTGGTGCTGCCACTCCCCCACTGCTCCGTTGGTATCTGCTGCAACTGCCGCATCTTCTCCCTCCGCGTCACCTTCGCTGGCCCCGGCAATGGTGGTCGGTAGTGCGCCTAGAAAACATTACACATTTATTAGGCGTCATATACACCTCCCCCTTATTGATCAGTAGCAAGGTTGAAAAATGAGTTAATACTAACATACATCACTAGTACAAATCAGGTACTAATAGTTATATATGGTCATTCTAGCCTTTGCTTAGTTAGCCCGAGCCATGAAACCTTTTACCTTTGTCTCTTTTATTTTTTCACATGTGACGTTACCTTGCAGCTTTTTGTATGACACCTTTGAGCCCACATGACCTGCCTCACACTGCTACTGTCTAGTCTACGCGCTGCGTACAAGCGGTCAACAAAAACATTAACAAGCCACTTTTTTAGGAAATACTGGTGTACTGTTAGTCCATATTGCTTATCAATAAATGCTACACTTTTTGGCACGGCTGAGAAATGCTTGCAAGTTGCAATATACTAACGCGCACCATTTCATTTTTTGCATTACAGACGGAAGATTCCCTTCTACGAATCAGAGCTTTGCAGAGCTTCTGAATGATGCAACAACTACCAGTACTAGGTTCTTCTAAGGTGAGGGGTCCCTTCACTCACATCTTCATTTATAAATTTATATCAACTAAATTCCTAGGGGATGGTGGTGCTGCCTTCCACCACTGTTCAGTTATCATGATTTAATTCCCAACTGTAAGTGTAACAATGTTTATTGTTTTAATGTTATTGATTTTCCGGTTGGTGCTGCATTTTATAATAGAACAATGTACAGAGCTTCTCAATTAAAAATAAACATTTTGAACGTACATAGACATGGTGGTATTTGGTGTGGAGTAACTTACACGAGTGAGCAAATTAAAGTAAGGGTGTGCATGTGCATTGCTTCCACGACTGAGAGGTTGGGTGTGTTATGTTCTGGGTTGTGTACTTGTTGGGTATCTTGGGGGGAGGGTTCGGAGACCTAATAGTTATGACAAGACAGTACTATAGTTGAGCAGGGGATTGTGGTGGGTTCTGAATTTCTGATTGAGGTGTGTGAGGAAGGTCCAACCTACCATCACCACCATCCTATTTTCTTGTGCAAAGGTCTGCGTATGTGCAAGTTCCCTACAACAGTAGTAGTATGTCCTATAGGCTATCCTATCAAAATAGTAATAAATCTGGTTGGGCTTTTGTTGCTGTGAATTTTCAAAGCCTCGAGATTAACAAAGACTCAAGATCAATAAGACTAGAAGTAGTACAAGAGGACGACCCAAAGGATTGGACTCAATGGCTAGAGCTACTGGTGAATATGAGTTTTATATTACAACCTTTCACATAAAGAGTGGCACTGGCCAACTGGGCAAGCTTAGCTACTACAGTACAGACAGACAGACTGATAGTAGTAGTAGTAGTACTGAGAGTCATCATAGCAGAGGCAGGGATAAGATTTTTGAAACCGTACAGATCGAAGGATAATTGTTGGTAAAAAAATAGCATTTGGAAACAAATAATAGTTCGTGAAAAATATGGTGCAGTAAAAGTTATGGAATAAGAAATATTATTAAAAACAAGAAGACTTACTGGGGCCAGCAGAGGAGCCCTCATTGGTGTCCTCCTGGTGGTGCTGTTCGGACTGTTGTCCCGCCGACTCCCCACTCACTGTCTGTCTGCCCCTGGGTGCTGATGAACAGGAAAGATATAAGAAAGAGACAAACATTGATGGATGGTGTCAAACAAATACAATATTTTTCAACAACGGTCAAAAAACACTTATGTAAACAACAATTGCAACAACTAAATTGACCGATCTCATCTGGTCAACAAGTAGTATCGGGGGATTCGCGGATCGACTACTTAAGTTACTATTTATCAACAGTAATCCAGTCTTCCATTCTGATTTCAGAATTCTAAGTTACAAGCAACTAAGCCTAAGTACGACGTACCACCCAACCTAGCCCACCTATTCCAGGCATGCCAATTGTACATTAAGTATGCATTTCCACTTCTTTTATTCCTCAACAATGCATATGGTCAAATGGAGGACACATGACTACATTTTTTGTATACACCAAATTTTGGGTTGATTGATTGATGCTGATGTTCTGCTAGTGCTAAGCCAATTACCACCACTCATTGAACAAACTAGAAAAGGTTCTAATAAAGACTGCCGTACTAGCAGCACGTCACGTAACTGAGGGGGCATCACGCATACCACTAACAGATTAGAAACTCATACAAAGTACCTAAAACTAAGTATCAATCCGCCCCTATCTATTATTGACAGGACAAAGTAAGGAGTAGACTAGAGTCACTGTAGCATTACGTAACTTAATTTCTCTAAAATAAACTCGTACAGAATGGATCACGCTAAGCGAGCGCAAATGCAAAGTTGCAAACAAGTAAGATTAGTAGTAGCGCAGAAGAGCACCTGTGTCATAATCACAGAAGACTTTTAAACGTAATTAACCTGGAATGTAAGCAGCAACATTCTAACTGGTTGGAAGAAAAAAAAGATATTTGCAATATATAACACAGAGCAGAAGAATTGACACAAAGTAGTAATAATTAAATAGTTACTCACCAAGCCCCGGGACCTCCACTCCTAGCAGGTCCAGCAGGTCCTGCTCACGGTCCCGGACGTCGGACCACCGGTGCGTCAGCTGCGCATGGGTGCGCCGGACCCCAGAGAAGCGCGACACTGCCCGGCGCACCTTCCCCCACCGCTGCTGACGCTCCCGGAGGCCGTACCCGGACCCAGGCCTGCCACCTGCTGCCAGGGTTGAGGGGAGGTGGCGCTGCACAAAGAAAATCAGTGCAGCCAACTCCACCTCCCCAAATAAGGCCCGTGCCTGCACCCCTTGTGGGCGCCGCCTTCCGCAAGGAAGGCGGTCGCGGCTCTGGCTGTGACGGCGACCAGCCCTACCCTTAGACATGGTTCTGGGGTAAGAAAAGGTAATAAAATTAAAGAAGTAAAGGAAATAAATAATAGCAGGCAATAGAAAGAGAAAAAGTAGCTAAAAAACAAAAAAAAAGGAGACAAAAACCAAAAATATAAAAGCAGGAAAATAGTTAGAGAAATAATAAATAAGAAAGATAAAAAAAAAGTGGGTTTAAAAAAGGATTGAAAAGATGTAGGGAGGATTCAAAATCAGGCCCCAGAGCCATGCACTAGAGTGAAAAACAAGATGGCCGCACCCATTGCGACCACGTGCGCAAGTTCGTGCGATATTTTCTCCCCGAGCAACCAAAAAGCAACGCGATCAAGTAAAAGAGGTCGCGAACAGGAAATATCTACCGCGAACGGGCGCGAACATGCATTGCGCGACCCGGAACAGGAAGTAAGCATCGCGAGAGAGCGGGAAAAGTGAAAGCAAGATGGCCGCGCCCGTGAGCAACCACATGGGTAAGTTGGCGACCCGCGATCAGGCAAAAATTACCGCGAACAGGCGGGAAAAAAACTTCTGCGTCTTCGCGATATTTCCGGCATGTTTGCGGAGATTTTTAGCATTTTCGCGATAATTTGCGAAAGTTAATTTCGCAAATTCCGCCCACCCCTATGAATTACAGGCTGGACCACATGTCTTCCTAGCTGGAGAAGCAAAACGCGAGGATGGGGGAATTAGAGCAGCTCTATTCCACTAACGACGATGGCCTCGGCGAGGTGACGGACAAGGTGCTCCATATGGAAAAGGTCTTAGCGCTTATCCAAGCAAAAAATTAAGATTTGGAGGCCAGGTCTCGCCGCAACAACATCCGTGTCACAGGCCTTCCAGAATCCACTAACACCGATAGGATGAAGACCTTCATTGAGTCTCTGATCAAAGACATATTTGGCCCCGAAAATATCTTCCCTATGTTTATAGTGGAGCATGCCCATCGGTCACTGGCTGCACGACCTGTTCCTGGTGCCCAGCCTCGTCCTAAAATTGCCCGCCTACTGAACTACCAGGACCTCAATGTCATCCTGAGGCTCGCGAGAGAAAAGGGCACAATTAATCACCAAGGAAACACTCTCTCTTTTTTTCCCCGGACTTTACAGTGGCAGTCCAGTCAGCGAGACGCGAATTTGGCGCAGTTAAAAAATTCTTGCAGAAGGAAGGCATTCCATATGCCATGCTGTACCCTGCCCGCTTACGGGTAGGCCCAGATGGGGATTGTAAAATCTTCACGTCCCCTAGGGTGGCAATGGATTATTTCTTGAAGTTGAAGCGGAGAAGATATGAGGCGCCTGCGGAGCAGGACGACGGGGAGCTGTGATGAGGTGCCTGGACCTGCTATAGGACTGTGGGCACCACTGGGGCTCATGTTGTTGACTAGTTGTGTTTATACTGGTTAATACCTGCTGATTTTTGCTACACAGTATGTACTTGCATGCTCATCCTCCTTTATTGCAGGATCTGATTGTGCCGGGGAGCCGGTCCCTGGCCTTGACTTTAGTTTTCTGGATGGGCCTGGACACCACTTAATGTACTGAGATGTGTCGTTCCCCTTTCTATTTGATGCAGATCATGACGGGGCGGTCGGGTGGCCACTGCTGTTTACTGGAATCTCTCCTGTTGCCGGCACTCATGAGATGGCTGCTTGTACGGGGATGAAGTATGTTACTTGATCGCACTCCATTTGGAGTGATTTATACTAGGGGTGGGCGGAATTTGCGAAATTAACTTTCGCAAATTATCGCGAAAATGTTTAAAATTATCGCAAACAAGCGGAAATATCGCAAAGATGCGGAAGTTTTTTCCGGCATGTTCGCGAGATTTTCTGCATGGTTGCGGGTCGCCAACTTACCCATGTGGTTGCTTGCGGGCGCGGCCATCTTGTTTTGAGTTGTCTCGCGGTGCATGATCGTGAGAAGAAAGACGTGATCGCGCCACGCATGACGTCACTGCGGGCGCGAACTGTCGCGAGACAGCGCAAATGGCTAAAAACAATACAAAATCTCATGGAGAACGCGACCGGATCAAGAAAACTTGTCGGCGAACGCAGGGATTCAGGTAAGGCGATCGCGCGTTCGCGAGTATGTATTATTTTACAGCGCGAGCAAGAAACAAATTATCGCCAAGCTGCGGAAACCGGAATTTTTGACATTTTCGCGCTCTCCGCGGAACGCGAAAATGTCAAATTATCGCAATTTCCGCGAACGGAACAAAATTTTCGCCCAGGCCTAATTTATACTGTAGGCGTTCACTGTGACCCTTTTCCTCTAAATTGCTGTCCTGTAGGGAATGCAGCCTCTACTGTACTAAATATATCAGATGCATTGCCTTTGGTCACTGTTAGTATATCCTCGCACATGTCTTTGTGCCAGATCAGTCACCTCCTACTCTGTGGGAGGTTAGTAGCACTCTGGTGTTCCCCCCATGGGTGTTCCCCAGCTAAAGTTACATTCAATTTGTTCTCCATATTGGGGATTGTTTAAATCGGGAAGGGATGGCTTTGGCAAGTTTGGGTCCCTGAAGTGGGAGGGAGTTTGAGGGGTGGGCTGTTGGCACTCTCATCTTGTAATTTGAATTTACCTCTGTGGTTTGACTACCATGCTCTCTCTCGCGCTACTGATTACACCCGAGCTTGCGCTTCCATGGGCAGTAACATAGAGTTTCTTACATGGAACGTGCGTGGCTTAAATAGTCCCAAGAAGATACGATCCATCCTGGCACACTTAGACAGACTAGATGTCCAGGTGGCATTCTTACAGGAGACGCATCTTACGCAGCACTCAGAGAAGACTGTTGGCTCCCGCTGGGCTGGGCTGCGAGTAGCTTCCTCATATTCCTCTTATGCCCGGGGAGTGATGACGTTGGTGAAGAAAGGGTTCCATTAACTGAACTTCACACAGAGACCAATACTCAGGGCAGGGTAGCGCTGTTTCATGGTTACCTTGGTGGTGCGGGGGTCCTACTGGTGAATATCTACGGCTCAAATGTCGACAACCCTTCCTTCTTTGCAGATGTTTGGCGCCATATTTCGATATTTTGAAATACCCTCTGGCTGAGTTGATCTGGGGGGGGTGATTTCAATGCCTGCCTAGACGGGTACTTAGACAGACAGGGCAGCGGGATGGCACGACACAGTCAGGCCTCTGAGGCGCTATGGAGTTCCTGGATGCAGTTGCGGATGAAATCTCTGCACTGGAGCGTAAGTATGACCAACACCCAGCCTCAAACATTCTGGCTCCTATCCGTGAGTTGGTCACAGAGCATAACACTACAGTGGACCAGGATCTGGCACACAGGTCTAGACGTTCCACCGCTCGGTACTATGGGGACGGGGTGTCGCCCTAGGCCGCTCGCTCGCACATAAACTGACTGCTCCTCATAGCCAAGATAAAATCACAGAAATGCTAGATCAGGAGGGGCAGGCGCACTACACTTCCCCTGAAATTAGCAAGGTGGTGCTAGACTTCTACTCCACCCTCTATGGGAATCAGATTTGGGCGCCAGCCGATGATATAAATACTTATCTAGATGATGTAGCGTTGGGGTGGCTGTCTCTTAACCAATGTAAGTATCTCACACAGCCCTTTGACGTGGAGGATGTAAAGTTGGCCATTATGTCTCTGCCCACGTGTAAGGCAGCGGGCTTGGATGGGCTCCCTAGTGAGTTCTTCAAGGCCTACACAGACGACTTGGCACCCAGACACTTGGATGTCTTCGCGGAGGCGTATGATAGCGGCACTCTGCCCCCGTCCTTCAAAGAAGCCCTCCTGGTAATGCTACTCAAGCCTGATAAGCCTGCTGATCGGTGTGATTCCTACCATCCCCTTTCCATTATAAAATATAGATGCCAAAATATTGGCGAAAATGATCGCCACAAGGCTGCAGCCACTTATCCCCAACCTGGCCCTTCCGGATCAGTCGGGGTTTGTCCCCACCCGGTCGAGGGCGCACAATTTACGTACGGTGTTCTCCACCTTGCACTACTTGGAAGCAGTCGCTGTGCTGCTTGACGCAGCGAAAGCATTATATTCCCTGCATTGGGGGTTTATGTTTACAGTCCTACTCCGAATGAGGCTCCGTCACTTTTTTTTAAATGGATACACCTGCTATATGAGGCTCCCGCAGCACGGATATGGGTCAATGGATGGGTTTCTGCTGCATTTCCTATTCGGCAGGGTACACGGCAGGGGTGCCCCCTGTCACCAATGCTTTTCTCGCTGGCATTGGAGCCACTGGCTTGCAAGCTTCGACAATGCCACTCTCAGGCAGTGTTAAGATTCAGACAGCTTCCATTGGTGGTCTCAATATATGCCGATGATATGCTGCTATATGTCCGAGAGCCCGAAATGTTCCTCCCAGGCCTGCTTCATGAGTATATTAAATTTGAGAGCTTTTCAGGGCTGGGCATAAACTGGACAAAATCGACGGTATTCCTGCTCACCGCGGGGACGCAGTGCATGGAGCTAGACTTCCCATTCGCATGGTCAACTGACCCAGTCAAATATTTGAGGGTATGGTTGCACAGGGACCCGGAGGGGGTTATCTCAGAATTATGGCCGTGCCCTGACCCACATTACTGATTGAGCGGCGGGATGGGCCAAACTCCCGCTGTTGCTAGCGCACCGCGTCACGATGGTCAAATGACCTTCTTGCCCAAACTACTCTATTTGTTCATTAATATTCCTATTAGCCTCACTCTCGCGTTGTTCCAATCACTTCAGTCAGCGCTGCTATCCTTTGTGTGGGGGAGCAAGAAGCCACGATGTAGCTGGGAGGTTCTGGTATTGCAGTTTGAACGAGAAGGTTTTGAGGACCTGGATGTATGCTTATAATATCTCTACGCACAAGCCCACTTTGCTCATTACTGGTACTTCCAACAGAAATTCCAACCGCACATGGCTATTGAGGCCAATGCTGTACTTCCATTAGACCTTGCCGTGACTGCCCTGACTTGTGGTGGGGGTAGACCCCGGACTGAAATTAACTCCGTACTTTGCACTGCATGGGCGTGGAAGATGCTTGCAGCGCGCGCACTATTGCAGTATCTCTACGCCCGACGCTACCGCTTGCAGCGCACCCAGGTATTTCGGCACCACAAGAGCCCGCTGCTCTTAAAGCTCTGGGCACGGTGGGAATTTCACAATTAGGAGACCTTTATAAACAAGGCCGGTTCAGATTGTTCCCTGATATACAAGGTGGCAAGGACTGGGAGTTGATGCTTGGATTCACTTACGTGCGCGTGCCGCAGGCAATACGTTCCATCTATCCCAATTACCCGGAAGAGCCCAATCCGTTGCTGGCGCTGCATGCAGTGCTGGCAGGGGCGGATCACACAGGACTGATAACGAAGCTGTATAATGCGTCCCTTAGGGAAAGAGAACAGTGTGACTCCCCTTCATTTAATAAATGGGTGGCGATTTTGGGTACTTCTTTGTCGCCGGATATGTGTAAGTTCTGCTGCCCCCTGACAGGCCAACTAACGGCAAACTGTAACCACCACATTATCCATTTTAAATACTTGCACCAGTTATACTATACCCTGTTACAAATGATGCGCTTCGGTCTGCATGAGAGCGCCTGTTGTTTTCACTGTGGGCAGGGGGAATGGGCCATTTTGCATCTGGCATGGAATTGTAAAAGTATATACAGTTTCTGGGATAAGGTAACGAACCTGCTCACGAAGGTGGTGGAACCGGTGTGATGCACACCCGAGGTTTGCTTGTTAGGCTGGGTAAAGTCCCTTAAACCCTGTAATCGTAAACTGGTGGCCGTTTCGACCTTACTGGCTAAGAGAGCAGTGACACAATGCTGGGGCTCTAAACTTGCCTCAACACTGAAGAAGTGGGTCCGCAATTTGCTCTACTGCAGGGAGCAAATTGAGATCTACACTGAGGAACAGCCGTAATCATCACGCCCCTAAGACTTTTGGGCACCGCTCTCTTTGTATCTTCTGAGTAACCCGGATTTATTATAGTTGATGTCTTCCGAGGCTCTTGATTTGTTTCTCTTGGGACTATACAAAAGAAGGGTACGAAGTTCCTAGGTGATCTAATAATCACTTACAAAAAGCGTTAGCTTGTTATATAAAACTCAAGTGTACTACAGACGAAAAGGAGGGGAATTCCCCCTTTCGGAACTAGGGCTCTCACACACCCAGCAAGCTAGGTGTCATGCTTCATCATGTGAGCCTGCTCCTCGTCGGGCCAGCGCTGCAATGCCCGACGGGCACCCTTAAAGAGGCTCTTTATCAGAGATATTTTGTTCCTTGCCGTAATGGTGCCGTGGGTGTGAGAGGCCTAGGTGAGTGTAGATGTCAGGAATGATGCTTTTAAAATAGGTAAGGGAGTCATCTGTGATGTAATTTTATTCTGCGAGTGACCCTTCCTGATTAAAATGAAAAATAGGGAGGGGTAACTCTTTTTGTTATAATGTGACAGAATGCGT
This sequence comes from Triturus cristatus, assembly GCF_964204655.1. Lineage (NCBI taxonomy): Eukaryota > Metazoa > Chordata > Amphibia > Caudata > Salamandridae > Triturus > Triturus cristatus. Next base: position 588,445,467 of record NC_140583.1, on the reverse strand, counting down.
ACTCAACTCCCAGGAGGTCAACATGTTTCTCGCCATATACTGTCAAGGAGTGATCATTGGCGATTCTTCAGGACCGTGTGAGAAAGAAAAAACTATCTACATATGGGTGGTGAGGCGCGTTGCTACCTACCACCGGTTGTCCCCTTGGGTCATTACCCTGGGAGAGGTGAGGCGATCTGTAGTACAAGAGAAAACACAACATTCTACGTAAATATCACATTCAGCGATGGAGGTGTGTTGAAATAGAATAGTTAAATTAAAGAGACTTAGCTGTTCATGCATTCCAAAAAACTCTTAAAAACAACGTGACTTTCACAAGCATTACCCTTGGGATTAAAGATGAAACATCTGTGACAACACCGTGGGGGTGAGTGCTGTGTAGACTCACCTAGTTAGATATGTAATTTAGCCTCATCAGGTGCAGCGAAGTGCATGAGACCCCGATTGTGGTGTCTCTAGAAAAAAATTGAAAGGAGAGACACACATCCATATATCAGGGGTCAGTGTCATGATTCTGTGGCTGCTGTCTATTGCAGAGACACAATGGAAGCTAGCAGAATTGTGGTTAGCTTGTCTGTGACCTGAACGGGTGCTGTAGTATCCCATCCGAACTCCACTTAAAGCGTGTCCCAAGGCACTTATTGTAAAGAGAAAGGCCACCTCACAGTTTGCGGTCTAGTGGGCAAAGCAACCATGGTGGTGGTATCCCTGTACAAAAGCCCCGTAGTCATGGCAGCGTAAAGGGGAACCCTTCATTGAGGCATAAGGATGCGATCGCTTGCTCCCACTGCGGGTACATCTACAAGTCCCAGCCTACAACCCTCTTACCTCTATCTGTCGGTGTCGACATGCAGAGCCTGCAACCACGAACAGAGACTCACCTGTTCCTATTTGGAACCCGTCGGCCGACCTACACTGCTCCGCCGCTCCCAGGAAGGTGACTCTGCTCAGCCAGAGGTAGCGTTATAAGTCCTTTGTGGTAGTCATTGGAGCGCGCGCGGGGCGGTTGAGTGGGTGTAGCCTGAGTTGAGACGTGTCATGTGGTAGTGTGTAGTGGTCACATGATCACATAAATAGGGTGGCCATCTTGGAATGGAGTGCTGTGGTAGCGCTATGACCTGAGGAAATAGGTTACCTCTTTTCCTCAACTTGGGTAAGCATCCCTTATGTGCTGGTGCGGGTGCAGCCCCTGTAGACATGAGGGGAGTAAAAGTGCTTACTTAATTACAGTGAAGGCAAATGTCTAGCGGTAAATGTAATATGCCCTAAGGTCATACGTCAGTTATCAGGCAGTCTTGTATTGTACTTGGTTTGAGTGAAAGTACCAACTAAATTAAAGTGGAGGCAAATATTTAGCGGTAAATGTAACAGCTGTTCAATAAACAGATAACAAAAAAAAAAACATTTATGCAAGTATATGTCTAATGCCGTCAAATTCCTCCTGAAAGTTTTCACTCTTTTATCAATAACCAGAAGCTTACTTCATCTGTATCCTTTGCATTCACATCTAGCATTGATCGTTTGTCAATATCACAATATCTTATACACTGATATCATTTTCAGGCCTTGTTTCTGCAAAGAATCTGCTTTATGCGGCCCACCCCATACCATTAGCAAACTGAGCGCAGAGCGCGGAGTTTGCAAAACTCTGCAAACTCCGAGGGCGGACCGGAGTTCACCACCTACTGCTAATATATTGCAAGGACCTTACACCAACAAAAACTTTGATCCTATCCCATTCCAACATTAACCTTCAAACTTAGAAAAAAGGACCCTCCACTAATTCACAGGAATGTGCCTAGGCATTTTCAATGCATTCAAAATTTCTTTGATGTCATCTCAGTGTTTAGAATAGGGGTGGGCGGAATTCGCGCAATCGCGTTACGCAAATCTCCGCGAAACGGTAAAAAATCTCCGCGAACACGCAGAAATTCTACAAACACGCGGAATTGCTTGTTCGCGATGCTTTTTTCCTGTTCACAATCGCTGTTTGCATGCTCGGGGAGAAATATCTCGCGAACACGCATTTTGAAAACGCGAACAAGCAAAAATTTTGCGAAGTCGCGGAAAGCGGAATTTTGGGCAATTTCGCGTTCTCCGCGGAACGCGAAATTACCCAAATTCCGCGAACGGAACGTAATTTGCCGCCCAGGCCTAGTTTAGAATAGTCAAAAGCCTAGACAGGTAAATATTTTAATCTTCTCTTCATTTTACCTTCCCCTTTTGAGCACGAGCTCTTGTGTCACAAGATGGTAGAAACTAATCTTCTTTATCTCCCTATTTAGGGGCCGATTCCAATCCTGGAAAAAGGCTGTACAAATCATTGTATGGAGCGTTTTTCCCGTACAACTCGTACCCGGTAAACTTTTCTTACAACCTAGGAAGTACGATTCGTACAGAAAGCCTCTTTCCATACAAATCGTACAAAAGACCATACAGCTCAAATAAACCAACGATTCTGAACCAGAACAGCTTGCAGGCGACGTCTGTGTGTATTTAATCAGCGGTTTCCAGCCCAGCAAGTACGATTTGTCCCTACGGCACTCCTTACGGCTCTTTTCTTACAGGAGCCAAAAACAGCTGTAAAAGCAGAGTCCCCAGGGCTATGAGTCGTACAGGCATACACCCCCATGCGTTTTGTATGTACGGTGCGTACCCCAACATCGTGTACTCCATCATCGCATACCCCAACATCACATACCCCAACATCGTGTTCCCCAACATCGCGTACCCCAACATTGCATACCCCAACATCGCGTACCTAAACATCGCATATCCCAACATCGCATACCCCAACATCGCATACCCCAACATCGCGTTTCCCAACCTCACGTACCTCAACATCGCGTATGTACTGTGTGTACCCCCAACATCGCGTACCCCAACATCGTGTACCCCAACATCGCATACCCCAACATCGCATACCCCAACATCACGTATGTACGCACCGTACATATGCGATGTTGGGGTACGCGATGTTGGGGTATGTGATGTTGGAGTACGCGATGTTGGGGTACGCGATGTTGCGGTATGCGATGTTGGGGTATGTGATGTTGGGGTATGCACCGTACAGACACAACGCACGGGGTGTATGCCTGTACGACTTGTACCCCTGTACGACTCGCACCCCGGGAACAACTTTTCCCGGGATACGAGTCGTACAAAGTTCGCTTCGTAGCGGGTAATGGCATTCCCCGTGTACGGGACGTTTTCCGTACAAATGGTAAATCGGAAAGCCGGTCAGGATCGTACTAGTACGGTTGGACTGCATTTTTACAATTTGTATGGAAAAGTGTCCGGGTCCGTCTGGTACAACTTTTCCCGATCCGATTTGTAAGGATCGGGCCGATCCGTACAAATCGGATCGGGAAAAGTTGTATTTTTCCCATACGAATCGTACTTCACGGGTCGGACGGGACTTGTACGATTTGTATGGAAAAAATTACCGATACGAGTCGGCCGGGAAAAAAAAATACAGGATCGGAATTGGCCCCTTAATGTTTTATGAATTAATTCTGTGCCTCATTTGGATGTCAGAGACCCTCCGCCTGACATCCTGAGCTTTCCTTCCGATGACCTCTGTAATTTGATAAAGGTAGTCAGAGGGAAAACCGCAAGGGATTCTGCTCCTGTTCCGATGGGCTCTGTAAGCGCGTTGGAACAGGAGCGAGAGCCCCTCAGAACAGGAGTGGAATAGTAATCCCTTCAATGATGGCAGAACCAGGCTTGGCTCCACTGTCCGGATTAGGATGTTGGTTTCCGACAGCCTTTCCATGTATGCCTTTCTGACATGGAAAGGCTTTTGGAAAGTGACAGTGGGGGATCCTAGCAGGGCCCCTTTCTCCTCAGCCCTACGTATGTTGGCCTGGGTGGCTGAAAACCCCTGCATTGAATGACAGGCACTGTGAGTTGCCTGCCACATGGTGTCGGGATTTTCACGAATTCCCATTTCATATAAAAAACACAAAGCCAATATATGTGTTGATAATGTATCTAAGCTTTTGCTCTGCATTTTTGTCTAAAAAAATGTATGGCTAAGGGATACGTGTATTTTCTGTATTCTCACAGCGCTTGCAAATGTCATATCTCTGACTGAATGCACCATTTAGGAATCTCTTCTACAGCAGGTATACTCTGGCATGGAAGGTATTTTTGATCCTTCTATAATAATGAATCAAATCAAAAAAAGTGGCACGATGTGTCAAAAGTGCAAAAAATGCAGTAGTTTCAACTGCTGTGTAATTTATTCTATACTGGCAACGGATGCCTATTACTGGGTCTCGAGCTTTAGAAACAGATTCGATTGTTGTGGACTAAAGTACATTGAGCACTCGAGTTTATACCTGAAAGGACGGCACATCCGAAAATCAATTAAAATATTTATTAAGTCAGTGCGGGTGTTTGTTGCTCCCAGTGGTTGTCAGTTTTCGCTATCATGGTTGAACATTTTCAGATCGAGAACAGATAGAGAAGGCTTTGCCTGCAGTGCCTTGAACTTGTCTTAACCCTGATAATTCTAAACTATCTCAGTGTGTCCTTGTATCCTTTAGAAGGTCTGATAGCAACGCTCTCCACTCTAGCAAGTGTCTGTCTCCCTTCCATGTATGACAGCACAACCAAAAGGGTTACAAATGTGCACATTTGTTTCATTTAGTCATTTATTGGATGGACCAATGTATTGCCACTGTGGATCATTTCACTATAGAGGCCCTTTAAAGACAGATAAAACGTAAATGTTAAGTGATGTGTTTATTTCATACTGCTTTCTTTGTTAATTGTCTCTAAAAGTCATTATGTTGAGATTTAGTGAACACATCCCTTTGTTTCTGTACTGAAATGAGGCATTGTGATATTGTGCTTCTGTTGACCACTTTATCTCAGATGCAATTGAAACATAAAGAGGGCGCCATATGACTGAGGCAGAACACTGCATTATAGCAATTATACAGCACTTTTCTACCTCTTGGCAAGGCACTTTGTTGAATCGTCCAGTAAGTAATTACTACATCTGTTGTGCATTAGTGGGAGAGGTGTGTAGGCAGTAATCAGAGTGATTAGTGTTTAGTTTTAGTTTCTTGTGTGAGGCAAGCAGTGTTCTCCTGACTTAGAGCAGACATGGGCGAGTGGCTTATGCTTCTGAGTGTAATTAAAGCAGTGTGAGAATAGGATTGCAAGCAGCTTGTACAAACCAGCCAACAAATGTATCATTGGTTTCAATTCGGTGTAGCGTTTTGGTAAATAAGGAACATGTGCACTGCATGGGTGGGAGAACTTGGTAGTCATCACATATATCACAGCTGAGTTTTGTTGTTGTGTGTAAAACACAGAGTGTATTTTAGACTTGGCACAGCAAATGTATACATTCTTACTTTTGTGATTTTAAGCAAAGGATTGTGAGAATAGGGTTGGAAGTAGCATGTACACACTTGTTGTCAATGGTGGGATGAGGCTTAATTGAGTCCAGCATTTGGTAAATGCAGTGTCATTATTTCTCTTCTGAATTTTCAGTGACTGTGGATGGGCTGAATCCTCTTTGGCAATATTGTCCAGAATTACATATCTGTACTAAGAAGCAACTGTCATCTAGGCAAGTTTTTTTTATAGGAGGTTTCTCAGACATGGGACCCTACTTGCCCCAGAATATCCTGCTCAGGAGGTGCACACCCTGTCACACATCAAAGACCCCTTTGTACTCATGTCTGTAAGGAATACGTAAAACATCACAGGAGAGCCATTCACATCACGTGACCCTAGATACTGTCAGAAAGACACATTTGGTTTAGGCATGAAAATGGCAACTTTCTAAAAGTGGCCTTTTCAGAACAGTAATTTAGAATCCGGCTTGACCATTCAAGAGGATTTTAAAATATAATTCATTTGAATGGGAACATCATTTCTCTGTCTGGACGCAATTTGGAATTATCATTAATAAGTTAACCCAGTGTTAGTCTATGGGATACATAGCTTTACAACAAATAAAAATGACTCTAGAAGTTTTTCCCTGTCAGGACATGTAAAATGCAGGAACATGTGTCCTACATTTAAATACCATGCACACTGTCCTAAGAGTCGTTCGGTCTTACCATAGGGGTGATTTATAAGTATTAAATAGGAAGGTTTAGGCCCGGCAAAAGGATTATTTTGCCAAATCAAAATGTCAGTTTAAAACTGTACAACAGGCTGCAGTGACAATCATAGACATGTTTTACAAGACGTCTTTAGTGGGTTTCACAATCAGTGCTGCAGCCCACCAGTAACATTTAATTTACTGGCCCTTGGTACAGGGAGCACCATATAATATGGACTTACAAGTAAATTAAATGCACCAATCAGCTGTAGGAAAATTTCACCACGTTTTCAAAGGAGAGCACAAGCCCTTTACCACTGATTAGCATGGAAAACATGTAGAATGCTAAAAGCCCACAAAAACGGGTTCATCAAAGGAAGACAAAAATCTGGGGTGACCCCGGAGAATGGGACCAGTCCAATACAGTGCAATAGTTCTCACAGTAAACCCCTATATCTTACTACTTGACTTGTGTGATATCTCTTAAGATATTGGGAAAAACATTTGTTACTTCACAACTTTGCAAAGGTGGATGATGAGTTGCTGGATTTATCGGCTGTTTGTACCCTGAACACTACTGATGACATAAATGTCTGTGAGGTAGTTTGTGTTTAAAGTCATGTTTTTCTTCATATGAATCATTTACTTTGGTTCATTAGCATTGCTTAAAAGGACATTGTCTACTCTTGTTTTTTTTGCATGATATTGTTTGTACTTTGGTTGTGCAGGCTAACCCTAATTGTTTTTGCCTTTTCTTTTACAGATTGCTCCAACTGGATGCTGGATTTGGGAAGAAATCATGGTTTTGCTGTTGGATTGAAGACACAACAGGGAACAGGAATAGACTAGGTAAATTGTGTTAAAAGATTATGACCAGGGACTTCTTCTCGAGGAGACAGAAAGTAGGGGGTGAAACCTTGGGTTTGAGCCATACAGAATCACTTTCAAGATGGCAGTCTGGAATGATGGGACTATGTGGTCCACTTGATTTCTAGCAGGACCTTGAGTGTATACTCGCAAGGCCAAGGGGCATGATTAGAGACAATGGTAAAACAGGCGAGGCTGCTAGATTCTATGGTATGCCAAAATAAGGTGGTCATTGGGAACTGTTAGTGAGAAAGGACTATGCACTAGGCAGAGAGCGGAGTCCTTGCAGGGCAGCAAGAGAATGTGCACTGTAAGTTTCTCGATTCTGCACCTGAGGTTGGTTGTAAACAGGCCAAGGCCACCTAGACACCAGACGAGACCACTGACTTGGCAATTCTTGATATTTAGTTCATGATCTCACAATCTTTTTTTACTTCAATGGATGTTTTGAGTGGATGTCCCATTCCAATGGCCCAGGGGAATATAGGTTATGATTTTGCGATGAGCCACAAGTGAGTATTTGCGTTTTCGATGAGTTAAGTTTGTTGTGATTTTTAGAATCCATGCAGAGTCTAGATGAGTTGTCTTCAATGGGTTGCTGAATGGTTCTAGCATATGACATAGAATGGTTTCACACGATCAGGAAGAAGCTAGGGGTGCGATTGTGGATCGCTGTGTGAATTCTACTTGTATGAAATAGGATTGTGACTTAAATAGAGGCAGTATTTGAGATATATTTTAAGGAAAGATTTTTCCCATTTCAGCACAGTGCCATGGACACCAGTATTGTAAAGTATTTGAGCTAGTGTATGCTGATCTGGCATGTCATATGCTAATGATAGGTCAAGTAGGAGTTATCACTCTGTTAGTGTTGACAGATTTCTAGAGGTTGTCACAGATGGAGAGCAGTGATGATCCCATGCCATTTCTGGTTCTTAAGCCATTCTATCATACAGATAGTGGATTGTATTGTTTGACAAAAGATGAGATCTGGGTAAAGGGCACATTTTCAATTAAGGAGGCTCCTTTTGCTATTGATCTGTAGTTTAGCTGGTTAGTCTGGTCCCTTATTTCATTGGAATAGGCTTAATAACAAATATTTTTCATTTGCAAGGGATTTTACCCATTGATAGGGAGTAATTACTTATTTCTCTTACCAGAATGGCAGCAGAGCAGTAGCGGCTGGCAGGGAATGAGGGTGGAGGGGCTGATGTGAGGGGGAGGGCAGGGGACTAAATAAAATGTTTTTAAAACACGTACCCTTTCTGCCAGCCGCGTCCCTCCTCCGCTTCTCCATTGAGTCCTGGAATCAAGAAGCACCCAGGCTCCCCATAGCCAATCACAATGCAAGATTGCAGCATTGTGATTGGTCTGAGCACCATGAATTGGCGCTCAGATGGAGACTGGGGGCTTGGGCATGTTCTCCACCAGGCTGTGTAATGCAGCCTGGTGGCTAAAGCGGGCAGCCAAACAGTCATGTGCACTTGGAGTGTGCAAACCACTCCTCCCTCTGTGCCTCCAGCCCTGCCCCTTCCTTACCCAGCCCAGAACCTGCGAAAAATAAAATGATAATAACTATGTTATTATTGTTTTATTTTTCCTGCTCAAAGAGCAGTGGTGCGACGCCCCTGCACCAGAGGATTCTTGGAGAATGGTTTTGAAGATATTTGAAAGGTTAGCGCCTCCAAGCATGCCAAGGTTATGCCTTGTATTAAGTCATTAGATTCTGTTTCAGTTAGTAGAATGAAACAACTACCGTTTAGGTTCTATATTTGAGGTAGTTAGTTTATGTTGCGATTGGAATTTGTTGCATTGCCTTTGAATAAAAGTAAGATTCAAAGTGAGTTGATTTTTCATTGAAGATTGTCCCAAAGGTGTGACAAACTTATTGAGAATGCCTTATGATTTTTTGTGTGTTGGTGGAGTTATGACATTGATTGAATATTTGTAATTGCTCATTGGTAGGACAGGTAGCATCAGTGATGCATTGTGCATAGTCTATTCATTTTCTTTTTTGATGGAAATTCTGTATATTCTGTACTGCCTTTGTGGGAGACATTGGGTTGCTGGATGAGTGGGGCATTTACCCTGCTCAAGAAACAGCCACAATTCCTGTCAGGGTGAACCACAAAAGTCACTAAATTAACCTTTGCTTAACCCTCTGGTAGCTTGGCACAAACGCCGTCAGGCTTAACTTAGAGGGAATGTGTAAAGTATTTATGCAGCACACAAACAGTAAGAACATGAAAACAGAACACAAGAAAAATCCCACACCAATTTAGAAACATAGAGTAAATGTTAATAAATTATTTGACACAAAAACAACAAAAATCCACTTAGTAGAACTTGAGTTATGAATTTGTTAAGTTTATGGTATTGTGGTAAAAACTAGCACATGAAGGATCATCTATTCACGGGAGACCGGGTCAAAGTAGAAAATGTGGCCGACGGCTATGGAGTGTAGTTCAGATACAAAAAGTTGAATGGCCTTGGTCAGCGCTTACCTTCGGACTTATAAGAAATTTCAACAAAAGTATCTGTGATGGTAGGTTAGTGGGGCAAGGCTGCAGGCGGTTTCCAAGGATGTATCGTTGTCGTTGCTGGGGAGCCGCTGGACAGAGTTGCAGTGAAGATTTACACAGTTGAACTTAGTCTTTTTTTTTTTTAAGTCTAAAATCTCCAGCGTGACAAGGCTGGAGGCAGTAGTCGACGAAGGCTCCAAGAGACCAGATATGCCTTCTGACAAGTAGCACTGAGGATATATTTGCTACTGCAGAGAAGAACATAGCAGAAGCTGCCGCAAAGTCAGGCCGAATGGCGATTCACCTTAGACAGACAGACAATCAGATTGGTCCCGGTCTCCTCTCGGTTCTCAGTGCAGTTTTTAACCAAAATGTTTGAAGTCCCAAGTTTTGAATTTTGGCTATCTGGGTATCTTTAGCACCACTTCCAATAATACAGGACTGGAGAGGCATCACCTGGAGAGTTGGTACTCACTCAGGCTGGGTCCAGGTGCGGGTTCAAGATGTTTGGAGCCTTTTCTGTCCCTGGGGCTCTGATCAGGAGGCCAACCAATTAGCCCTTGGAGTCACTCTGGTAGTCCTGGGTTCTAGAGGTGGAAAAAGGCTCAAACTGCAGAGTGTGCCTCTGAGGGTTCAAGGCAGGCTTCAGGCAATAGAGCAGTCCTTCCTAGGTGCAGCAAATCAGTCTTAAGTATACAGCACACCACAGAGGCAGGCAGTGATCTGAGAGTCCTTCTGCTGGTCCAGTAAGTGAACTGAAGAGTGGGTCCGAGGGTCCTATTTTTATACCTGGTGCCTTCTTTGAAGGAGAAGAAGTTTCTAGAGAATTCCATTTGAAGTGCTTGGAGTTTCCTGTCTCTAGTATGGTTGCCTGAACAATTAAGTGGGGTGAAGTCCTGTGTGTGAAGGCGGAGCACAGCATATTAACCTGTAAGTGGGGATTTACCCCCCCATCTTGCCAGGTATGGCTCATCCAGGAACACCTAATCCCTCTATTGTGTGGCTGCATAGGAGAAATTAACAAAGTCCAACTTCCAACTATACACAGTCATGTGACCCAGGAACAGGCCACAGGCATGAAAATAGCAATGGCAGGAAAATGCCAACTTTCTAAAAGAGGCTTTTTCAAAATTGCAACTTAAAATCCAAATTTACCATTGAAGAGGTTTTTAAATTACAATTTCTTAGACATCAAATATGAAATCTCCACCTGTTCCCAATCAAAAGTTAGCACTTATTAAATGGAAGAAGTCAATCCATTGTTATGCTATGGGAGGGCTAGGCCTCATAGTAGTTCAAAACAAATGTAGAAGTTTTTCGTTCCAGTTCATGCAAAACTTAAAAGTGCATGGCCAACCTTTTAATTAGAATGTGCCTTGCCCTATGGGTTGCCTAGGGCCTACATTATGGGTGACTTATATATAATAAAAAAGGAGTTTAAGGCTAAGCAAGGGCGTTATTTAGCAGATTAAAACTGCATTCATGCTGCAATGGCAGACCTGGAACATGTTTAAGGGGCAACTTAAGTAGGTAGCTCATTAAGTGATGGATGCCCATTAGTAGAATTTAATTTACAGGCCCTGGGTATATGCTATACCACTGTACTAGGGACTTATAAGTAAATTAAATATGCCACGTTTTATTCAATTTTCCCATGTTTGCGGGTATGTGTGCATGCACTTAAGGACTGGTTAGCAGTGGTAAAGGGCACACAGCCCTTAGGCCATCAAAAAGAAATAAAAAATAGGAATGTGAAGGTAAAATGTTCGAGGGAAGACCACCCTAAGGCTGACAAGTCTAACACTTTGGTACCACTGGTTGCTGTTATGGTTGTATATTTTCCACCACACTCTTTTCAAGTATCTGGTTTCTCTCTTTTGTAGTTTTACTATTATGTAGTGAAAGTTGCAATCATCTGTCCTTCCTTTTGTGAGGATATAGCCATGCAGTTTTGGGAGGAATCATTATTTGTCTTGTTAGTTATTGTTGTAAAAAGTGTCCTGAAATCTTCTATGGGGAAGGAAGCAGAGATTTTCTCATAAGGAATTTCGACTAAAATTCTTCCACTAAGGTTCGTATTGTATTACTTTGTGAAGGAGTTTGGGTTTTCAAATGGGGCTTGTGTTTAAAGTTGATAATGCTGTAATCATTCCATATCAATCAATCAGGGAATTGTAAGCATGCTACTCACCCGTGAGGGTCTCAAGGTGCTGAGGGAGGGGTCTACAGATCTGTTTAGCCAAGAGCCAGGTCTTGAGGGTCTTCCTGAAGGTGTTCAGGGAGGGGGCGCGCCTGATGTCTGCCGGTAGCTCGTTCCAGGTCTTGGCTGCAGTGTGAGAGAAGGATCCTCCTCCTGCTCTGACTCTGTGGCTGCACGGGGTTTCGGCCAGTGCGAGGTTGGAAGATCGGAAGTTTCTTTTGGGTACAAGGAAATTGATTCTGTCGTTCAGGTATTTGGGTCCGTTGTTGTGTAGGCATTTGTAGGCATGAGTGAGGATTTTGGAAGTGACTCTTTTCTCCATGGGGAGCCAGTGTAGACTTCATAAGTGTTGGCTTATGTGTTCATGTAGGGGGATGCCGAGGACGAGACTGGCAGCGGTGTTCTGTATTGTCTGGAGTTTGCAGAGTAGGGACTTGTTGATGCCGGTGTAGAGTGTGTTTCCGTAGTCCAGTCTGCTGGTGATGAGTGCGTGGGTGACTGTCTTCCTTGACTCAGAGGGGATCCACTTGAAGGTCTTGCGGAGGATGCAGAGGTTGTTGAAGCAGCTGGAGATGATGGTGTTGACCTGTTGGTTCATGATGAGTGATGAGTCGAGTACGATGCGAGATTCTTGGCGTGGTCTGAGGGGGTAGCTGGGCTTCCGAGGGCAGTTGGCCACCAGATGCTGTCCCATGCAGAAGGGGTGGTACCGAGGACAAGGACTTCTGGCTTCTTGGCATTGAGCTACAGGCAGCTGTTGGTCATCCAGACTGCGACGTCTTGCATTCCTTTCTGGAAGTTGAGTTTGGCAGTGGTGTGGTCTTTGGTGAGGGAGAGGATGAGCTGGGTGTCATCAGCCTAGGATACGATGTTGAGGCCGTGATGTCGGATGATGGCTGCGAGCGGGCCCATGTAGATGTTGAAGAGGGTGGGGCTCAGTGATGAACCCTGTGGGACTCTGCAGGTGATTTTTGTGGGGTCGGAGAGGAAGGATGGGAGTCTGATCCTTTGGCTTCTTCCGGTGAGGAATGATCGGATCCTGTCCAGGGCTGTTCCTTGTATGCCTGCGTCGTGTAGTCTAGTGACTACTGTACGGTGGGAGACGGTGTTGAAGGTCACTGATAGGTCGAGTAGGATGAAGGCTGCAGTGTGGGCATGGTCCAGGAGGGTGCTGATGTTGTCTGTGGTGGTGAGTAGGGTGGTCTCTGTGCTGTGGTTGCTTCAGAATCCGTATTGGGACGAGTTGAAGATGGCGTTCTCTTCAATGAATCATGTCAGTTTCCTTTTGACTGTTTTCTCTGCAACTTTGGCTGCAAAGGGGAGGAGCGAGATGGGCCAAAAGTTCTTGAGGTGGGTGGGGTCAGCTGTGGGCTTCTTGAGCAGGGCTCTGACTTCTGCACACTTCCAGTCGTATGGAAAGGTGCCTGTATTAGAGGTGGTGTTGATGGTGCGTTGTAGTTTGGGTGCGATGGCAGCCGCGGCTCTGTGGTAGATGTGAGGGGTGCATGGGTCGTAGGGGCCTCAGAGTGGATGCTTTTCATGATCGAGGTGGTGTCTTCGGCCGTGATTGGTATCCAGTTGGAGATGGTGGGCTGGCTGGTGTTTCCGGGGGCCAGGGGCCGTCTGTGGTGCCTCGTGGATGGTCGATGAGGTTGTCGTAGAAGTTTTTGATCTTGAGGTGGAAATAGGTTCCAAGCTTGTCGCAGAGGTCTTGGGATGGGGTTATGTCTGATGCTTCGCTGTGTGGGTTGGTGAAATCTTGAATGACACTGAAAAGTTCCTTGGAATTGGCCAGGATTTTGTTGTAGATGAAGTTCCTCTTGGTGGCTCTGTTCTGATTATTGTAGTCTGTCATGGTGTCCTTGTAGGTGTTGTGGTTTCAGTTGTCTTGTTGTTTCTCCAGTTCTTCTCCAGGCATCTGCAGGTGCGTCTGGCTTCTCGGAAAGCGGTGGTGAATCAGGCGGCTTTTCTGGGGTGTTGTCTGTCAGGGTTGCGTAGCAGGGTGAGCTCGTCTGCGCAGTTGGAGTTCCAGGTGTGGAGTTCTCTGACTGCGTCATTTTTGTCGGGTGCCCAGGTGTGGTTGTCTTGGGTGAGGGTGGAGTTAAGTTGCTCGTAGTTAACCTTGCTCCAGTTCCTTCGTGGTGGGCGTGGGGCTGGTTTGGGTGCCTTGGGTTTGTTGATAGCAAAGTGTACGAAGTGGTGGTCGGTCCATCACGGCTGCTTTGTGTGGCTGAATTGGATGCTGTTTCCTGCCGCGAAGATGGGGTTGAGGGTGTGTCCTGCTCTGTGGGTCGGTGTGATGACGAGTTGTTTAAGTCCTATGCTGGCGAGGTTGTCACGAAGGATAGTGGAGTTGGGGTCGCTGGGGTTGTCGAGTTGGGAGTTCAGGTCTCCAATGAGTATGTAGTTTGTTGAGGTGATGGTGTGGGGTACGATGAAGTCGGTGATGGTGGTGGTGAAGGGTGTTCGGGGGCCGGGGGTCTGTAGATGATGGTTACTCGGAGTGTGGCTTTGGGGTGGTCTGGGTCTGGAAGTGCAGGTGTTCAGCGGAGGGGAAGGTTTCACTGTAGGTGGTAAGGTGGAGGGTGCTCTTTGGGCGATAGCGAAGCCACCTCCTGGTTGATTAGGGTGGTATTTCCTCTGGATCTTGTATCCGTCTGGGATGGCGGTGCTGATGTCTGGGGCGGAGGATGCATTGTTCCAGGTCTTTGTGAAGAAGGTGATGTTGGGTGAGAGAGAGTCGAGTAGGTTCCAGATTTCCATGACGTGTTTGTGTACGGAGCGGTAGTGGAGGCAGGAGAGCTGGCCGTGGGTCGTGTTTGGAGAGTCCTGTTGGCATTCTCTAAGTCTTCCAGGGTTGAGTGCGAGGAGGGTGGGGGGGTCGTAGCGATGGGTAGTGGGAGGTCCAGGGTTCCTGCCGCTCGCTGCGGTGGGGTCGCAGACGGGTTTGCATTTGGCGCGCCAGGGGTGGCATGCCCGCTGCACTTGTCCGCTGCACGACCGCGTCGTGGCCGCCATTAAGTAGGGGAGGTGGGAGGGAGGAGAGGCTGGGAGGAGGGAGTGGGGGAATTCTGGGGGGGATTTCTGGGGGTGGGGCCGCAGGGGCGAAAGGCAAAAGGAACAGGCAAGCACGAGAAAATAAAACCAGAGGTGGGATTAGAGCAAGACACAGATGGGCACAATAACAGTGGCACAACAGGAAAAAATTAAGAAGAAAAACGGCTGAGAAAGGTTACAGTGCTTGGAGGCAGTCTGGTCCCAGTTGGAGCGGTCAGCAGGTGCAGGAGCGGGCAGCAGCCTCGAACCTCCCAAGGAGGAGGTCGGATTCTGGAGGCAAGAGACGGCACAGCGGAGCTGCGGGGAGAGAGTGGACCTAGACTGAGGGTCAATCAATAAATTAATCAAACAAGACGGGTAAGGGCTGAAAGAGTAGGGGTAGGTCGCTGCAGGACTTGGCTGCAAGGTAGGAGAAGGAATGACCACTGCTGTAGTTACGACATATGCAAGGGGTGTGAGCTAGGTGAAGGGTGGTGGAGCGCAGGTGTCTGGAGGGTTGGTGGAAGTTGAGGCAGTGGTTGATGTATCTTGGTCCTTGGTTGTGTAGGGCTTTGTATGTGTGGATCAGCGTCTTGAAGTGACATCTCTTCTGAATGGGGAACCAGTGGAGTTTCCTGAGGTGGGGGGTGATGTGGGTACGCTTGGGGATGTCAAGGATGAGTCTGGCCACATAGTACTGTATGAGCTGTAGTCTCTTCAGGAGGTGCAAGGTGATTCCTGTGTAGAGTGCTTTACAACGGTCTAGGTGGCTGGTGACAAGGAGTTGGGAAATGGCTCATGTGGTGTTAACGGTAACCATTTGAAGATCTTGCGGAGCAAGCAAAGAGTAAGGAAGCAGGCAGAGAAGACTGCGTTGATCTGGTTTTTCATGGTGAGCTTGCTGTCCAGGATGATGTTGAGGTTGCAGGCATGGTCTGTCAGCGTGGGTGAGGGTCCTAGTTTGGAAGGCACCAAGAGTCGTTCCACGGGGAGGAGTTGTTCCCAAAGATCAGTACTTCTGTCTTGTCTGCTTTCAGTTTCAGGCATTTGTCCTTCATTCAGTCTACGGTACTTGGCATGCACCTGTGGATGTTGGCCCTTGTGGTGGCGGGCTCTTCGGATAGCGAGAGGATGAGCTGGGTGCCGTCAGTTTAAGATATGATATTTAGTTCACGGGTTCTGATGATGTTGGGCAGAGGAGTCATGTAGGTGTTGAACAGGGTGGGCTGAGCTTTGAGGGACACTGCAGATGATGCTCTTATTTTCAGAGATGAAGGGAGGAAGGCGGATTCTCTGGGTTCTTCCAGTGAGGAAGGAGGCGATCCATCTGAAGGTGTCTCCTTGAATTCCACTGTGATGGAACCTCTTGATAAGGATGTGGTGGGATATGGTGTTGAATGATGCTGAGAGGTTGAAGAGGATCAGGGCCCCAGGCTCTGATGTCGTCAGTGGCAGTGATGATGGCGGGTTTGGTGCTGTGGTTGGTGCGACTGGGAGATGTCCAGAAGATTGTTGCTCTCTAGGTGCTCCGTGAGTTGACAGTTGATGGCCTTTTCAAGGACCTTGGTGGGATAGGGGAGCAGAGAGATGGGACAGAAGACCTTGAGATCGATTGGGTTGGTGGACAGTTTCTTGACAAGGGGTAAAGAAATCCACCTACGTGTTGCAGAGTTCTCGGGAGGGGTTGATGATGTTTTCAGCAGCTGAGGAGATGGAGAACTTTCTGACGATGTTGAACAGGTTCTTACTGAGATTAGAACTGGAATTGATGCAGTTGTCAAGGGGGATCCTTTTCATCCTCTTCAGGAGTTGGTGGTATTGGTTGAGCGTTGTTTTGATGGTGGTTCGGTCTGTGGTGTCCTTGCTGGTACGCCACCTACTTTTAATTTGCTTGCAGTTGCGTTTAGAGGTTCTTAGGTTTAGTGTGCTTGATTGGGGTGTCTCTGTTGGCACAATCTATGATCCAGGCGGATAGTTCAGATGTCCGGGTGGTAGGAGTTGAGAGTATCGATCCATTGACTCTCTGATACATTACTCCTTCTTTGGTGAGAGGTCCTGGGCAGTTTGTCCGGGGTGGGGGGGCTGTGTTGGTGAAGTGGATGATGGCGTGGTCTGTCCAGGTGAGTTCAGTACAGTGGCTCTACTTGACTTCTTCACTGGCCGTGAATATGGGGTCGAGTGTGTGTCCTGTGATGTTGTGTGAGGCTGAGTGTATTCATGCTTTTGAAGAGGTTGGCGATGTAGGTTTCGTTAAGGTAGAAATTGAGGTTTCCAAGGAAGATTTAGTGCTTAGAGTCAATAGCGAGCGAGCGATGAAATCAGGTATGGCATCGCAGAAGCTGGGGCGAAGTCCTGAAAGTCTGTAGGCTAGGGTGTCTATAATAGTCGTTTTGCCGTCAGTGTAGAAGTTGATACTATCAAGATGAAGTGTGTTTTTTGGTTCAGTGATTCAGATTGTGAGTAGATAGTCTCTTTAATTGTACTCTCCAGATCTTTCTTAGTTGAATTTATATCTGTTTCCCTATTGGTTTAAGGGATTAGCCCTGATAGCTTCATCCATTGCAGTGGAAGCTTATATATCATGAATGATTACTTACTGGTTGGAGCTTATGAATCAGACAGCAGCTTATAGTATGGAAGTCTTTGATGCTTTCCCATAAGTTGAATAAAGGCAATCCTGGGTATGCTTGTCATGCTTGAATTAAGATGTATTTCAATGATAATAGGCCCATTAAGGTGTTTGGTTGCTAAATGACTGTTAGGTGATAAGGTCCTTTCATTGAAGAAATTTGTCTCCCAATCAAAAAAGTACTAAACAAAAATTTTTGAGATGATGGTTTTTGTACGCCATTTAAGAGCAAAACAACAGTGATGGCAGGACACTAAAAGATTATAGCTGCCAAGCGTTCATGCATGACACTTTTAGTTATGTCATGTAGGGCATAGTTGTCATGGGGAAAGTGAGATTGTTTCTGCATGCTACTGGCTCAAAGTGCCAGGACTGGATGAAGAGCAAGTTACAAAAGACACACTTTCAATTTCGGCATAAAAAATGGCCACCTATAGATCTATGCTGGGGCACTCACCTTGCAGAAGGAGGCCTTCGACTCCCACGAATATACCTGCCTACCCAGCAAAATAAGGAAAGGCCTGGTTCCTCTGTCTTGGTGGATGTGCCCCTCTACCATGGGGTCCTCTCTAACCAGATACCATTGTGTTGGGCTACCTGTTTATACTTTTTATTTCTGTCTGGGGAAAGACACCTACTGAGCTCTGTTTAGAGCTACCATCTGTTTTCTTTACTTTAGACCTGGTACTGGGAATGGACATCCTCATTTTAATATCTATGGCCAGGGCTCCTGCTTGGTGAGAGGTCCTTCCTGTAGTGTTCACTGGGAGGTAAGTTGTCTCATGGGACACCTTGTGTGTTCTCTACACCCTATGGGCACCTTGGCCACTGTGGTGGTGGAGGGTGGGACAGAAGTTGGTAACTATTGCTTTTCTATAGTCAGTGCTTGGTGAAGGGTGCCCACATTTTCACTCACACAAATCTACTGGTGCAGTGTGTAATGTGTTAGCACTGAAGACTCCTACAGGCTCTCCCTTCATCAATGCAGCACATCCAACTTTTTTCCTTCAAGTCGTGTTTTTGGGTATCACTCAGGTTACCATTTGAGGAGCAGGGGTGTTTGGTGGCTCAACCACCTTAACCTTGTGTTTCCTCAGATGGTTTACTTATGTAGGAAGCTTCTGAGCTTGCTCCAAAGTTTGCCTCTTAATTTTATTGTAAGCAAAAGATTGCCTTCCTAGACACCATTGCTAACTAACCTTTTCTGCGTAAGGTCCGCTGCCATATTTTGATGTCTTTGTTGTTGTGTTCACCCATTTGATTCGCATTGTAGATTCTTGTCAGTGTGACATTTAGAAAATGTTGATTCTGCTTGTCGTGAGGTCAAGCTGTCTGTTGCAAGTCAATGGATATATTTGGTGATAAGGCCCATCAAGACAATATTTGTGCTCTTTACATCCAGATCCCTTTGGCTGTGGCTCACCAAGTCAGAGACTAGGAGCATACAGGTTACTGCTATTGATCTCAGTCCACATTGTTACACAATATGGCAATTACTGATACTCTTTAATACATTGTAACTATATGATCAGTCATTTAACATACAAACAGATTACTTACAGCTACAAATAACTCTTGCATCCCCTGTCATGGGACCTCTTACTCCAGTTCCAAATCCAGCAACATGCTCTTAATCAACTTATCAATATTTATGGCCACTTAGATTTCAATCACCTTGAAGAAGTCCATACGGGGACGAAACGTGTTTGATGGCTGCCTTATAGATATTCTGTACAGAAACAACCATACACTGTTTTACATGAAATCACCCTTTCATATCTGATTTACTCGAATTTTGATTTGTTCCTTAATTGTCCTTCTTCAAAAAAGCTTGATTTAAAAGAGTATATCTGAATATGGATGGAAGACCTGGTTACTAATGTAGGTGTATGTAGGTTAAATTTTGTGCATGCTTCCATCATTACTGTAATCACCATTATACTACTACATGATTTATGACGGGCCAGATTCACTCCTGGGTAGAAGCACCGGATGCCTCTTTGGGGTATATCTGTTTGGATGCAACCTGGGAGTCCCCCTCTACTTTGGGGTGCCACTATGAGCTTGAGAGAGGTGAGTGCATGAGGACCAGGCGTTGAGTCGTGTAAGCTGTTGTTAATTTTCTACATTTAGGGGGATGACAAATATGACGAGGAGGAATACTTCTATTACTTACAGTAACATCATTACTCTGATTCCGTCACTCTCAACCAAGTCCTTACAGCTGATCGCCATTCCAGAGAGGTCTTCTTGTTTCAGCTGACTGAATTTGGGAAGTCTAAACTGGAGGTGTGGTGGAGGAGCCTTTAGTTGCACATGATAATAGGACAGAGGGTACAGACTTCTTACCTGGACGAGCCAGGCCTTTTTTGCTTTTGGGGGGTAGTGGGGTGTTTGAGAGATGAGCATACCTCAATTTCTTAAGGAGTGAGATGAGGAATATGATATCAGAGTATTAAGATTTTTGGTAAGTAAAGTAATCAAGGCATTTCAGCTGCACAGCATTAAGCAGTATTAACTCAGCACTTCAAAAATGTCTTAGAATGCACACAATCCCTGTTTACAATAATGCCCTTTTATTTATTTGAATGTTTCTTTTTACTATAGTTATCATATCGCTCTGTGTCAAGGTTACATCATATCTCCAGTCTTCTCTTTCATAACCAGGAACACTTCATGCAGGTATTTGTGGCATACTTCACTAAACTGTGAAATGAGCGAACCTCAAAGTGATGAATTTTTAAATGAAGGACCAGACACCTCAGGTAGCCCGTCTATTTGAGCCGTGTTACCCGTGATGTTCAGCGATTGATTAAATTCCATTTTACATGACTGTCGCAAATGTCCGTACACAGTTTTGTGTCACGTCAAACATAAGGGGCCATATGTAGGTAAATTACATTTACCGATTCTTAAATACCGAATTTTACCGATTCGGTATTTATGAATCGGTAAATGTAATGTAGGTAAATTATTACCGATTCGGTAAATATCGGTATTTAAGAATCGGTATTTACCGAATCGGTAATGGCAACTGGCTTCCCATTCATTCCTATTGGCCTGGAGGCCCATAGGAATGAATGGGAAGCCAGTTGCCATTACCGATTCGGTAAATACCGAATCAGTAATAGGGGAGGCATTTTCATGGGTGGCAGGGTGTCACATTGACACCCTGTTGCACCCCTGATTCGTTCATGTGTGCACAGGTGGCGCACATACATGCCCTAAGGGAATGTATGTCTGCCACATTGCACATTTCAAATAGCACAATAATGCTTTTTTACAGGTATTCGTCATTTACCATCAACTTTTAGTTGGTGGTAAATAACGAATCCACACACCGACGAGACACTCCCCCTACATATCATTTCAGGATTCGGTATTTACCGAATCGGTAATTTTACCGATTCGGTAAATTACCGAATCCTGAAATATGCCCCCTACATAGCAAAAGCCTAAATACCGGTCGGTAACGGGATATTTACCGAAAATCGGCCGTTACCGACCGGTATTTGGCTTCCTACATATGGCCCTAAGAGATGACTTGGAAATTATGACTATAAAAGATATGGGGCCATATGTAGGAAGCCAAATACCGGTCGGTAACGGCCGATTTTCGGTAAATATCGCGTTACCGACCGGTATTTAGGCATTTGCTATGTAGGGGGCATATTTCAGGATTTACCGATTCGGTAAATACCGAATCCTGAAATGAGATGTAGGAAACACTCTAATGAGTGTTGTGTAGGAATTAGAATTTGGTATTTACCACCAAATGTAGGTTGGTGATAAATACCGAATACATTGCAAAAAGCTATATTTTGCTGAAATAAGAGTGCCATGTGGCAGACATACATGCCCTAAGGGCATGTATGTCCGCCACATGTGCACACATGCAGGAATCAGGGGTGCAACAGGGTGTCAATGTGACACCCTGCCACCCTTGAATGTGCTCCCCCCATTACCGAATCGGTATTTACCGATTCGGTAATGAGGCATACCTTCCCATTGATTCCTATGGGCCTCCAGGCCCATAGGAATCAATGGGAAGGTATGCCTCATTACCGAATCGGTAAATACCGATTCGGTAATTACCGAATTTCTCCGATTCGGTAACATTTACCGAATTATTACCTACATACAATTTACCGATTCTTAAATACCGAATCGGTAAAATTCGGTATTTAAGAATCGGTAAATTGTATGCCACCTACATATGGCCCATGTTCTTTAACGACACTGTTTGCACATTTCACTTTAAGCAGTAATTGCAAGCTGCGTGTGTTAGATGCAGGTATCTCATCAAAATCTTCCTTTTCTCTTTGCATATTGATTCTTGTAGTTGTCATTTGGCATTATAAGATTAATTCTGTTTTGTATGTATGAATACTAGGCAAAACTTTTAGCCTCTAGGCGCTGCCTTCCCTCGCATAACCCCCATTAAGCTTGGAAAAGTAACCATTTTACTACACGTCACTGAAACACGATGTTTTCAATTTTGGCATTGCATTCCAATGCAGCAATTCAATTGGTTCAATTAGGGTAACCCACACAGAAGCTCCCTGAAAAGCTAGGCCCTGCCCTGCAAGGAGTGCTATGCAAGCCAATCATCTGTTAGTGTTGGATGGAAAGTATGAACAAAGGTGCTACATAGATACAAATATATCGATGGCAAATAAGGATAACCTGCGTCTTCTCTTCTGCAAGTGCTATTGGCCGATGTAAGATTTGTTTTCAGCTCTGTCCTTGCTCTTACACTATGATTGGCTGTAACACCATGCATTGCGGAATCCTGGTACTGGTTTTGTTAAAACTGGGTATAAGGAAACTTTATGTATGTCTCAGCCATGAGCAACTGCACCAAGGACATGTTTTCCTATCCTATTCTTCTCCCCCTTCAGCTTCATAATTTTTGTTTCATAAAGGCGCCCCACTCCCCTTCTCAGAAAACACGAGATGAGAAAACAAAGAAAAATCCCTGAAGTGTGGTAAAATGCTGACATGATTTAGCGAGGAAGACTCTGATAAGAAGATAGAAATCTAATAAACAAGAGTCCAGAAAACCTTGGCGAGTCAGGGCTGCTTGCCAGGGAAAGCAACAGCCCTCCCAATATAAACACAAGGAGCCCCTACGTCAAGGACATTCCGCTCACAGACCATCTGAAGGAGAAAGTGAAGGCCGCAACCCCAGCAAACAAAAGTTATGGGCCTGCTGGCAAAATAATATTTGGATTGCTTCACAAAGCCTGTTATTTCCCAGCTAAAATAAACCCTTCATCTCATATTCTAGCTTGATCAGTAAGTGGGGAGATAAGACAAAAAGAGTCAGTGAGGGTCCTAGCAGATGGGTTTGAAAATTCCACATGACAGTGGAGACGTCAACAAAACAGAATGCTACAAACATGCATTTTTAGTTCATTTGGCTAACCAAGCACTCGGGCAAAGAAAAAAGAAGTAGTTGTTTGCTGGTCACCTAATGACAATGGGCAACAGTGGGTCAACTAGAAATGTCCTGATTAATAATGGTCAAGGATTGCAGACCTGTATTTTAGAAGGCATCTCCTCATTCAGTAAATGGGCACTTACAATGCTTTTAGTGATGAAAACAGTTCTGTAGGGGTATGGTCAAAAAAGAGAATGAAAATCATGCTGCAATTGTTTCTTTGAGAATATCTTTCAATAGTATCTCGCTTCCCTCAAACAATATGTACACAACGTTAGGGACATGCTTGGTACATTCGTGCACAGCAAGCACTTGTATTTTTTTCTTTTCCTTTACGTTTGAGTAATAAAGCTTTTAAGGTTTTGACAGTTTTACTGAGCTGAATGTTCAACGTGGTTGGCCACCAAACCCAAGAGTAACATTTAATTTTGCTTCCCTAGCACATTTGAGGATTTCACTATAATTATTTGAAATGAAAAGTGTTCCATGCAACTGTGTTGCTCAGCATTATCCTCGACAGAAAGGAGTAGATTTGTTTTGGCTCAGTTTCAGGAAGGGTATAACCTGAAACTGCTTTAGTCGTGCTTGTCTGTAGTGGATCTTAATGACATTTCCAAGCTTGTCGCAGAGTGACTTTGGGACTTGGTTAGGTAGCATGCTCTTAAATGTCACTAAATGCCATACCTTACACACAATCACACCGCCTTAGGAGTAACTGCACCATTGCTTCAGCAGTTTATCTCCCTTTTTGATAGGCTACTAATAAATGTAAAGACATTTCTAAAAATCACATCCAAATCACAGGCATGCGCATGATGTTGTTTCCACTTTTGAAGTGCCCTTTGTTTTGAAGTTTGGAGAAGTTCGGAAACACTTACGGAGTTGTAGATCTCTATCACTAGTATTGTGATCCCGTTATGGGCCAATGAATGGGTGTATTTGGGAATCTGCCTACTTGCTACCTTAAGGGGATAACTAGAAAATGAATAATACCCCAATCGAACCATCAATCAATCAGGGGAATTGTAAGCGCACTACTCACCCGTGGAGGTCTCAAGGTACTGGGGGGGAGGAAAGCAGCTTCGTTCAGTCAAAGAGTCAGGTCTTGAGTGTCTTCTTGAAGGTGTTCAGGGAGGGTGCGCATCTGATGTCGATCTGGAGCTCGAGGTCTTGGCCGTGATGTAGGAGAAGGCTCTTCCACCTGTTCTGGCTCTGCGGATGCGAGGGGTCCTGGCGAGGGCGAGGTCGGCAGATCAGAGGTTTCTTTGGGTAGGTGGAAGGAGATTCTTTCTTTGAGGTATTGGGGTCTGTTTTTATGGAGGCATTTGTAGGTGTGGATGAGTATCTTGAAGGTGACTACCTTCTCCGCAGGGAGCCAGTGGAGGTTTTGCAGATGTTGGGTGATGTTTTTGTGTCGAGGGATACTGAGTATGAGTGTGGCTGCGGTCTTCTGTATGGTCTGGAGCTTGCAGAGCCAAGACTTGTTGATTCCGGAGTATAAGGCATTTTCATAGTCGAGTCTGCTGGTTATGGGTGCATGGGTGACAGTCATTCTTAATTCGAGGGGAATCCATTTGAAGGTCTTTCGGAGGATGTGGAGAGTGTTGAAGCAGCTGGAGGAGACGGCGTTGATCTTTCAGATCATGGAGAGGGAGGAGGAGAGTACAATGCAGAGGTTCCGGGAGTGGTCGGTGGGGGTGGGAGGACTGCCAAGGGCGGTGTGCCACCAGGTGTTGTCCCATGCCGAGGGGGAGGGTCCAAGGATGAGGACCTCTGTCTTCTCTGAGTTGAGCTACAGGCAGCTGCTGCTCATCCAGGATGTGACGTCCTTCATTCCTTCCTGGAACCATACCTCTTCATCGAGTACGCAAACCCGACCTTACATAAGAGGGTTACCTTTACACTTTAATCATCCTTTCATCTATCTATTAATTAATCCTTTCACCCTTCTTTCTATTAAGCCATTCATCTGTCAATATCTTCACCTTTCCATCCAAAGACTCTTTCATACATTTAGCTTTTCATATATCCATTTACATTTAAGCAAATACCCATTCTTCATCCTTCTATCATTTCACCCTTTTACCTTTCGATCTTTCACTCCAACATCCATCGATTTACCTTCCATCTAGCCATTGTTTTACCTTTTCAATCCATATTTTCACCCCCCATTCTTTCACTCCTCCATCCATTCATTCTTTCACCCTACCATCCTACGGTTCACAGTCTTTATTTCCTTTCGTCATTTTTCCCTTCACCCCCTCTTTTTTCTCTTATTCTTTCTTTACCTTCTACCTATTTTGTGTCTCACCTTTTTTTCTTTCTTATCTTTCTTACTCGTGCACTCTGTGTCTTTTTCTTCCTCTCTCTGTGTTGTTCCTTTTGTTCATCTTTATATCCCTTTCTCTATTTCATTTGTCTAAGCCCACGCACCGTTGTCATAGTATTCACTATTATTATCATTTTGTCTGCAGACAGGAGGCAGAAATGGCTAACTAACTTTATACTGGGACCAAGTTCACCAGCCCAACAGTCCCAGTGACAGCCCCTGCTTAAGCTGTTAAAGTAGGTGTTCACTAAGCTACCACCCTACTTACGCTCTCTGCTGCACATAACTGTTTGCCGCTTCGTTTTTGGGACTGTGCTGTCTGCAGACTGCAGTAAGTCACATAGTCACTGAGTTTTTTTGAGAATAGGCACAGGTGCGGAATGGGCTCGTGCCATGGGTCTTGAAGGGAGCCATCGTAACACGTTGTCTAAAGATGTCCAGTACTATAAAGGTCCTGTGTTTTATGTTTTGTTGTTGCAATTTGCTTAGTGCAGAGTCAGCCTTCGGTATGACTTTGCCAGTCAGTCATAAGCTTTTATTCGATATGCAAGATATCTTATAAGCACATTAAAATACAATCATTACAGTATACAAAAAGCATTGCTACAAGAAGCCAGTATAAAATACATAAAAAGATAAAAGGACATGAAATGCCCGTTTATAAATTAACTAAAAAAGGAATTAAACAGCTACTGACAATCTCTTGCAACGAATAAGCCAAAACTGCTTTAGAAATTTTGCTGTTCCACACACTATAGGGGGGGAAGTGTCCGTGGTTAGGATACGCAAGGCTACTAGGTGGCTACGTGTGCCCATATTTCGACAAAGAGGTTTCAACCAAAAACTCCTAGGCCTTGCGTAATCCGGGCATTCAAATAGGACATGCGCAATGGACTCAACCCTACTCGGGCAGCATGCACAGTTGGGGGAAGTACGGGCCGCCGATGTCCAATTCGATACTACAGCACCTAGCGGGAGGGATCCAACTCTAAATTTAAAATAAAGGGCTCGGTCAAAGGGGAGGGTGATCAGGTACAGGTAGGGTTCAAAGGCCACAATGTCTTTGATTTGTAAAAAGGCGACAGTGGACTTGCAGTGGTTAGAGTTTGTAATTAGACACTCCGCAGTCCATTTCCAATAAAGCGCCTTGACAACTTCTTTTGGAGGGGCTGAACGTGAT
This sequence comes from Triturus cristatus, assembly GCF_964204655.1. NCBI lineage: Eukaryota > Metazoa > Chordata > Amphibia > Caudata > Salamandridae > Triturus > Triturus cristatus. The sequence continues at coordinate 588,419,194 of NC_140583.1, read as the reverse complement.
GACCAACAGTCTCCTAGTCCGATCTTCACCAGAAGCTTTTTAGTTTCTCTTAGCCATCTTATCTTAGCCCAACCCCCCAGACTCATTATTTCCCCCAGGGCATCAGCATAGGATTTTAGTTCTTCGCCCCTCCAGATTCGTGTCCATAGCAGGAGCGGGCGAAGCTGGGCCTGATCTTTGATGTTTTTACAGCCCGTGTCCAGCCACACTGGTACAGATGGTGTGCTCAGTGGAATGGAGATGATGGATTTCAGTAGCTTACTCTCCGCTGTCACTAGGGCGTCCAATCGGCAGTGACCCCACAGTTCTGCCCCATACAAGGCTGATGTCACTACTTTGGCCTTGTAGATATCGATTACTGGGGTAATTGATCTCCTAGGTGAGGCCCTGAACTCCCTCATGAGCGCTCCTCCTACTCTCCTATGGTTGAGGACCATTTTGTCAATATGATTTGCCCAAGACATCCTATCCGTAATCCGAATGCCGAGGTAATCGAATTCGGCTACTTTCTCTAAAGGAATCGAATTAAGTATAGGTGGACGGCCCAGTTTCTTAGGAGGGTTTAGGACTAGGTATTTAGTTTTGTCCACATTTATTATTAAGCCTTTTGCAGCACAGAACTCCTGGAATCGCGTTAGGAGTTTCTGGAGGCCTTGTGGGGTCTTCGAGATCAGGAGCGTGTCATCCGCAAAAAGCAGGGTGGGGATACGGACTCCTCCGAGACAGGGGGCGTCGGCTGGTTCTTGTTGAAGATGTTTTACCACCCCATTCACATATAGTGAAAATAGGGTGGGTGCCAAGACGCAGCCCTGTCTTACGCCCCTGGACACTGGTATCTTCTCAGTGAGCTCTCCGTTTTTACCCCAGCGGACCTGTGCAAAGGTATGGGCATGAAGGCTAATGAGAAGGGACAAGATGTAAGGGGGTAATCCCAACTCATAAAGCACCCTCCAAAGCTCTTCCCGGGGGACCAGGTCAAAGGCAGTCTTCAGGTCTATAAAGGCCAAGTAAAGACTACCCTTGCCTAGTTCCACCACCTTCCACCCCAGTAGTGCCAGCCTAAACACCTGCTCTATTGTCCCCATGCCAACCCGAAAACCTGCCTGAAAGTCTGATAGGATTTTATTCTCCTCCACCCAATGGAGAATCCTTCCAAGGATAGCTTTACCCGCTATCTTTTGGGTGGAGTCTATCAGACTTATAGGGCGATAGTTCCCCGGTGTTTCCCTGCACCCTTTTTTGTAAATCGGGACCACCACCGCCCCTTTCCAGGATTCTGGCACTGCCCCTCCCATCATAATATCGTTTAGGAGAGCTGCTATGACCCTTGCCCATTCCGCTGGGTATGCCCTCATAAGGTCCCCTGGAAGGCCGTCTGGGCCCGCTGCCTTGCGAGGCGCTACCCACCCTATAACCCCCTCAATCTCTAAGGGAGTGAAGAGATCATAGGCATGAGGTTCAATTACTCGTGTAAGGTCCATCCCCACGTTCAATTCCCCATCTGGAGGGAGGTAAAGGGTCCCAAAGTGTTTTACCCAGCTTTGAGGTGGGATGTTGCAGGGTCTCACAGAAGCATCGGGTTTATTCCGTGTGCTTAAGAGATGACTTTGCAGGACTTTCGATTATCTGGGATTGATATGGTGCTTCCAATTTTTGTCGTCGACGAGAGACTTGACTAGTAGGTAAATATTGTCAATTATAAAGGATCATACAATATTGTTAAGTTGAAAATCTACGATAGGATAGTTCTTCAGTGGCCTCCCTAGCCACTGATCCATAGTCACAAGTCCACATCAGTGGAAAGAACATCCACCAATTGAATGTAAAATGTGGCCCTTCCAAGCTAAGCCTCTGTAAAGCAATAAACTAGGAGGGTTGGGAACCAATATGGAAATGTCTGCATTCCCCATTGTGTACTTTGCAAGTTTGTCAAATCCCCTTCATTGCCTTTTATTGAAGGCATTAGGGCATGGAGCTAGACTAATCTTTATTTTGTGTGCAGAATCCGAATATTTCCATTTGTGAACAACTACTGAAACAATCAGAGGGTAGACAGGGGGCCCACAATTACCAATGAGAACAGGTAAGAATTTCTACATGGAATCCTCTTGCCCTCGTTTCGCTGCCCTTTCCCTGAATTATTAACATGAGTTGTGGTGATTTCGAGGTTCTCTCTCACGCTCATCTGATTTTCACTACCGAGAGGATGGATGTTTCCACCTAGATTAAGGTGATAAGTATTGCTTTTGTGACTTCATGAGGGTTCAAAAGGATGAGTGTACATTTTTAGCATTTTGAAACAGAGTGGTGGTATGATGTTTTATTTCACGTCACATTACCATCTACCTAGAAATAGCAATATAAGTAGGATTTACACTAGAGTCATGATGTGTGTTCCTTTTTGGGCCTGGGTTGGTGGCAGATTCAACTTCCTGTTTTCCAAAACACCCATAGAAATGCATACATATACACATACAGATGTAGAAGTGCAGCCAGCCCTGTTCATCCATTGGTGTATTCAAGTGTCCCCTCTGCTTCATACATCATGAGGAAGTGGGACAGCCCATTCATCTACTGTCTGAGTGACAGATTTTTGCTTGTTTGATCATACGTTTGAACCTGCCAAAAGAGAAGTGCACTTCAGTGCCAGAGATTTTTTGCCTGTGCTGCTTGCAAGTCCCTTATTTTCATATATTTCCCCTGTTTTATAATATTGCATATGTTTGCAAAAATATTGCATGTTTGTCAAGGCAGACCTGTTGGCCTTGCCAGTGCTTATTCTTTCGGGGAATCCTGGCCCAGCCCTTTGCTGGTACAGCTGAATAAAATACAGATTCAACATGAGACATATTAAGGTGAAAAACTGGGAGGGGAGTGTTGGCTACAGAAGTGCTTATTTATATAATATAGCACCAACTGCTGCCCTTGGGCTAAGTCCGCGCTTTATAAGTTCAATATTCATTCATTCATTCAACTATCAGAGAGAGCTGGTGAGGAGCTGAAGTGCATGCACATGTTTTGATGTGCGAGAATGAGCCGACAGAATAGCTCATGTCACAAGTCAACACTTTAGCCTCTAGGCCACAGGAGCAGCTTGAGACACTGCACACACCGAGATGTGATTCTCAGTCTCCACTCACTTAATGAGCGTAGCTCTGGTGAGACCAAGGCTACTGGGAGAGTTTAATAGGATTCTACATATCCATGGAGGTGCAGATGAAATGAACGAAATAGAGCACACTGTAAGAGGTGAACATATGATATTAGACAATGTTTGCAATGCGTAGAGAATATGAGAGTTGAGAGGGGCTTCAGAACACCAAAGAAGAAACGAGGGAACTGTATTCCATAGTTTTCAGAGCAGGGGCCATTTTGCAAAAATTAGGGGGGAAGGTGACGACTATTGTTTACCAGGGACTGGAAAGAGTTGAAAGAACAATTTGATACTTAGTGGACATTTTAAAAAAATATTAAAAGATGGGTCTGATGAGCCCTGTAGAGAGACCTCATTTTATGCGTGGTTCTTTTGTCAAGTCAGAGCATTTTAGCCCACCAAAGTGTGCATTCTGGGGCCTGTGGTTCCACTTTCCATACTGTGGCAAACCCTAATAGATCCAATGCCCAAAGTGCTGCCGCCTTAAGAGCCCTGGCACCGGCCGCTCCTTGGCTGCTGTGCAGGCGTCTAGTTAAGGTTATGTTTGATCTTCTTTCGAAGTTAGGATCTGAATTGGTGATAAGGAGGCACTCGGCTGTGGGGAAAACATCTCGACAGATTCAATGCTTACAATGATGTGCTTAAATAAAAGTGATTTACATTGTATTCTCTTAAACTACCAGGTTGTGCACTTCAAAAATATAAAAGAGCATTCAATTCCCTTCCTAAACTTTTATGAGGCGCTTTATTAAGAAGCCAGAGCCGGTTATTGTCCACAAATCATCTCCTGGCTGAAGTTTTTGGTGGCAGCCCAGAGAGGAGAAGGAAAAAAATAGAAAAATTTCAATTTCAGCGCCATTATTATTTTCATTAATCATAAGAGGCGCTCTGAGTCACCCCTGTCTTTATTCTTCAGAGGGAGATCTATTATACGCTCCATTTAGTCCGAGCCATATTACCTCATATGTTTTCCTAGCTGACCAAATAAGACTTAAGAGATAAAACAATTTACTGTTCATTATGATCCGTGTCACTGGAATCAATCTATTAACCTGCGTTAACTGGATATGTGACGATATCTCTCTTTCGCACAGGGACGCACGCGCTCCGCGCATCTGTGAGGGAGAAAAAGACCAAGAAAGCAGGAAAGAGGAAGTGATTCAAAATGGAACCCATAAAATGCAGCAGACGTATACTTTTCCAGGCGAATACAGCTTCATTTTCCAGTGACCACAGCTGGCACCTTCCGCAGCTCCCGCAGTCCGTGACCTGTGAAGAATTCTAACAAATTGGCTTCTATTGTGGAGGCAAAAGGTGCCATCGATAAAGGGACGGATCGCTGACCCTCAAGTATGATGGGAAATTGCGAGCTGGAATAAAGAGCTGCGGTTTATGAAGTTAACCCTTCGTGGTGAAGAACAAAAAAAGCAAGGTCTAGGGCTCAGGCTGCCAGCCCTGATGACTTCATCAAGAGAATAGAATCTCTTTCGCCCAGCGGAGCCCTCTTCCTAACCAAGTCAGGTGGGATAAGAGGGCCTCCTTGAAAGGCAATGACATTTCTCCCACTGTGCTGTGGGGTGGGCTCGACATGCCTGAGGGAGCTTGTGCTTCATGAGTCAGGAAACTGACCCGTTAGGTGGTCTTCATACACTTCTGCACACAAGAAAATACGTTTTGAGTAAACGACAGAGAAGTTAAAGCTGTGCAAAGTCTTGGCGGGGTGTGGGGGGGGGGGTGGCGGCAGATAGAATTGTTGTTTAATCTTCCTACTTTTCAACACATGACTGTTCATTAGAAGGCAAACTGGGGTTCACCTGTGTGTGCTTTGATTTTAATCTTCTTCACAGATGAGTTATTGTCCCTGTAAACAGTCGCTCTGAAAACCTTCATCTGTACTAAATTCATATTTGCTGAGGTTTTGTGACTAAGAAGTGGTAGGAATTTTCAGGTTTGAAAATTGTTAATTGCATAATTATGAAGTCACTAGGAAGACTTAATATGACCTTCACAATGTTATAGCTGTAAATTACATTACATGTTACTATGGAAAGATTCGTCCCTCCTGAAATCTTGGTACCTGCTGCAGGACAGAGTGGCTGTTGAGAGATATATTTATGGCTGTAGTCATCATATATGGGATATAGTACCCCACCATACCCAATAAGAATATTGCAAGTCACCAAAGCACTCCATAACCATAAAGAGGAACAGGCCAAAGGCCAAGTTACTTTATGAGTCCATGTAACTCCAATGTGACTTGCATTATCCTTTTAATGTACAGCAGGAGCATTTTATTCCATATAATACATGGTCACGCCATCACTCTTCCTTCAAACTGGTAAAATCCTTTGAGTCTTGCTCTTTCATGTCCATTGTAGACAAGAAGAATAGAAGCAGTATTAAATACATTAAAAAAAAGTAATTTTAGCAAAAATATATTTTAATCAGTATAATGTAAGTCAGATTAAAAAATGCAATACCTACCTTAGAATATGTGGACGTATGCAGGCATTTTATCTTTCAGTATTCTGAAAACCTTATTCTGATTTCCTGTAATGACTTGTAGCGTGGAAAAATTAAACATGTTGCCTTAAATATCTAATTTCTGCTGATCACTGTTTGTTGTTAGAAAAACATTTCCGAAGAAGGAAAAGCCAGTTCCCTTTTGTTGTTTAAACTGGAGTTGTAATTATCCTCCTACTTCATTGCTATCTTCTCTTTCATTTTGATCCTTTGTTACCCTTTTTCTCTCTCTTTTTGTTAAGACTCTCCTCTCCCTACTACCCATCACTTTTCACCTTGATGATCCTGTCCTCCTCTTACCTTTTAACATTTTCACCTCCCCTTTCCTGTCACGATCACCTCTTCTACTCTTGTGGTGCCGCAAAAGGAGACACTCATTGGCATGGCCAATCAGTCTCAGCCATGGGAGTGCCTAATTTGGGCTATGCAAGAAGCCCTCTATTATTTACACAATTTGAGTTTGGTTGCCCTGTAAAACATGTTTCCTGCATAAGACTGATTGATATCACTTCATTTAATTTATCAGAACGATTATGGAGTGGTGTTCCTGGCTCCTCTCCCGGTAATTCGGCCTCACCATTATTTTGAGGGTCAGAATTGGGCCAGATGAAAAGGGCTGAAGCATGTGTCAACTCAAGAAGAATCCAAGTGATGCTATCATGAGGTCAGTAAGTGCATAGTCAACAGCAAGATCAGATCTTCATGCACCAGATTGGTGCTGCCACACGTGCTGGTGAATGTAAGCAAAGGAGATTAGAGGAGGGCACAGGGCACATAAAACAGTATTGTGCAGAGTGAGGAAATTATCAGGATCAATGGAAAGGTAATTGAGAATGCTTGGGTGTTAGTGAGGAGAGAAGCATCGACCTTCTATCACTAGTCTATTGGGGAAGGATAAACAATAGAAGAGGCATGACATATGCATGCCCTTGACAAATGGGGAGCATGCAAAAGGGAGCAACAATGGTGCTAGCAAATGACAAACCTATCAGTGGGCAGAAGCCCACAATGTAGATATAGCATGTCTCTCTTCAAGACAGCGCATGCACGCAGTCTAGAGTGGAGACATAAAAACAAGCATCCAACTATGTCATTACACAAGCAAAACTGTGTCATCGCTCTAGAAGCTGAAACCAGACTGACATCAATTAGAATAACTGAAGTCAAACTGTGACATCATTAAAGGACCCTGGAACAGGCTCATACTACAGAAGGAACTGAAACCTGAAATCAATCCGTAATATCACCCCAGAAACCCAACCTTAGAATGTGACATCATTTAAGCAGCCGACTACCAGACTACCAGTACTGCCAGTATCCAACACCAATCAAACTCTGACAAAATATCCATATTTTGACCTCAGACATACGCATCACTCCAGGAACTTGACCTCAGACTATAGAATCTTGCAGGAACATAAATTCTAAAAGGAAGCATCACTTCAGGAACCCGACTTCGGATTGCAACATCAGTCTGAGAGCTCGGCTCCCAGCTGTGACATAGTTAGAGAAACAGGGCCTTAGAATGTGACATTACTCCAAGATCAGGTCTTGATTGTGACAACAACACTACCGGGATTGCCACCAATCTGTGACAACACCCTGGGAGTCTGATGTCAGTCTGAGCAGAAACTATATATTTGTATTTAAATAATCCACATGCAAGGCAAACATGTTGTAAAATGAATGAAATTACTTTTACATAACATAAAAATATGAATACACCTAAAAACACTGATTCAACAAACAAAAGAAAGTCATTTTAGTTTTGAATAAATAAAATCCGACAGAGGCAGCCGCTGGACTGTCCAAAAAAAAGCATTCCTACTTTAGCGACAATTTGATCTACCTCATCCGACAGCCACTCACAAAAATGGGAGAAAGCCCTTCATCCAGTTATTTAGTGGAACACATGGAAAGCTTTTGGGTCCATAGACCATTCCCAAGTGGTCGCCACAACCACATTCAGTACCATCACAACTCAGCACACACTGACACTGCTTCATCTGTACCCGTGGCTGCAGGTGGTGGGCACTGGTACTTATTTTTGGGAGGAGAGGCATATATTTATTATAATTAGACTCGGACCTAGAGCAAGCAAGACTCAGCAAAGAAGGGAGGCAAAGGAATATACGTTTAGGAAAACAATGTGAAAGGCAGAAAGGAGTTATGGTAAATGGCTTTTAAGAGTGAGAGATGGGACAGGATACATCAAGTGGTGGCAATCAGAAGCGAGCAGTGAAACCGATCCCCATATCAATGGGCAAGAATGGGCCTGCAGGGGCATTTTGTATCTGACTACGCCAGAGAGTCAAAGCCAGTATTCCTCTTACTGAGCTCACAATGCAAAATTTAGAGAGTAGCAGGCTGCCCGTCCACTAAAAGCGCCTCGACTCTCAACATGGGGATGAAACACTATGCATAAGCAATTGCTACGCAGATTAAGATTAGGCATCTTTGGTGTTCAGCAATGCCAACGGGGAGCTCAACAGACATTGATGGTCTAGAAGACTGAGATGCCAAGGACTCCCTCGAGCACAAGGATCTCCGTTATTTAGGACCTTTGTTAGAAATGGGGTCTCTAGTTGACAGTGGTTTGCTCCCTGTCTAAGTAGGAACTGTCACTCTATTCAGTGTAAAGTAGTCACACAGCTAAATTAGCCCCTGCTCACCCCTCTGGCAACTTGGCAAGAGCAGTAAGGCTTATCGCAGAGGCAATGTGTAAAGCATTTGTACATACACACACAGTAACATAGAGAAAACACTCCAAACGGAGACCACACCAGTTTAGAAAAATAGTGAATATTTGTCTGACTAAAACAATACCAAAATGATGGAAATGCAACATATACAAGCCAAGATATCTCTTTTAAAATATTAAGCAAGCTTAGTCCATAGAAATCAATGGATGCATGAGTTTTAGCACAGACTACCTTAGATGCATCAAAAATCAAAGATGGTGCAAGGCGCAGAGGAAGTGATTTGCCCGAAGAGCAAAGCGATGTGTCAGTTCCTTACTGCACAGGGGAGGTGATGCATCAGATCCTTATTGCCAGGGAAGGTGATGCGTTGGTTCCTTATTGAAACTGGAGATGATGCGTCAGTTTCCGGACATGCGACCTCGGTTCCTTACTGTGGTGTGGTGTCAATGAAGAGTGAACATTGAGGGACGATGAATAGAAAATCCAGATGTGCTGCATCCATGCAGGTGCTGCATCAATTTTGGTGCAGGTGCTGCATCGGAGTCGGAGCGGGTGCCACGGACATCAGTGACACGGTGTTCAGGACTCACACAGCTACAATTTTTCGGATGGACTGCGGCATCACTTATAATTACTGAAGTCAAACTGTGACATCACTCCAGGACCCTGACAACAGGCTGATATTGCTGAAGGAACTGGAACCTGACATCAGTCTTTAATATCACCCCAGAAACCAGATGTAGCAGGGTTTTGTGAAATTAAACTTGCTCGGATTAAACTCCTCATTGTGTGCATTATTAACAAAATAGTGTGAAAATTAACAGTGCAAAACTAAAAAGGGGAGGATGAAAACTGCGCAAATGTGTGCTGCTGAAAAGAAACTAGTGTTTCCAGTGCTTTTGTAGTAGGCCGTGAATGAAAATGAATAATGCAGAAATAACAGCCAAAGAAATAATTCATAAGTTTAAAAGAGACATGATAATTTCCTTTATACTAACTGTTTGAAAATGTATGTAACATGATGCTAAAAAAGCTAAATAGTGGAGTTTTATAAAGTGACAACGATAATCAAATGTGTATTTGTTTTTCCTAGATCACATTTTACAGTGCTGCAGAGAAGGCCTCGAGAGTCTTTTTAGGTTTAATTTGCTTATTAAAACGTAGGCTTCAAAAATATGTATTTTGTCCTTCGTGAGTCCTAATGATGGCCAAAGCTTTGTTGAGGAAGTAATGAACCTTATGAATGGAATCTCCTTGCCGAGCAGAGTATGTGGACACTTGTTCTATGAGTTTAATACATTAGCGAGATGGAAAAATGTGCAAGGCGCGGAATAGATTATCTGAGTTTCCTCTGCCGAAGGTTGATGACGAAATTCTTATAAAAAACAAAGGAACTCTTGAAAAGTTAGGCACACCAAAAGTGGAGTGACCAGACATCCCCTGGTTTTGACCTATGGGACTTGAGGGTTTTCTGTGTGATAATACATGGGGGGTTGGATTTTTAGTGAATCCACGAATAACTATTGGTACTAGAATTTTTTGTTTGGAGAGAGGCTAGCGAGATTTCCTTTGCAAGAGGAGAGAGCCGTGTTGTTCTGATAATCCTGACTCTTTGACTTTGCTTCTCATTATCTTTGAGGGTGCCTCAGCTATTCTCTCAGCCAGAGAGTAGCTTTTCAGACTTCTTGAATTTTGAGCTAATGGGTTCATATGATATTCTAGTCGGTCGCATTAGAGGCGGACGGTCCCACTCCCTGCAACGATGGTTGAGGGACTTAAGTCCATCCGCCATAGTAATGAGCCCCAATGTTTGGTTTACATGTGATCCTTGACTGTGAGCAAGAATTTCTGCTTCCTACCAGAGCCACATAAAAATTGGTAGGTGGTTGGTAGGTGGTTTAAATGCCGAAAAAGCAGTAACCTACCTCCTACATCAGTAGGATTGTCAAGTATGATAGATTTGCAATAAAATGATAACCATGGCATAGACCAGAGGAAGTTGAGTTACAGGTGGTCCATAATTAGAAACCTCTTGAACAAACAGCATTGAACCAACTATCCTGAAATGCCTTAATCTTAAATCAATGTGCAGGTTGTACACCATTAAATGCATGACAGCATAACTGAGAGTATGTTACACATGTTTTTGGCAGCGTTGTGCTGAATTATTATTGAATATTATTGATCACCATTTTCTTGTAGTGTCTGATCAAATTCAAAGGCAGTTATTGTGGACAGTGACAATATATGCGTCAGTGAGTTAAGCAAAGACAACAATTTGTTCAAGTGCCAAATGATCAATATAAGGATACAGGGTTTTGTTCAGAGCACAGCCTGTGATTAGTATGGCCTTGTAGGGCTGTCAGCTCTCTGGTGAAGGCCAGAATCTGAATTGCCCTGTGGAGATATGCTTGAGGGATTGTTTTTTATTCATCTAGATGACTATGTAGTGAAACTTGCTAGTGTGAGGTTGGGCATTGGACCATTTATAAGCAGGAATAACAATAGCCCTGTATATGGTTGTGTGACATCTTATTCATTGAGATAAATATGTATGATAACGGCATTGACGGGAAAGCTTTGCAATATTTTATATGTTTGTTACACTGGCAAAATGCCCATTGTTACACACACTTATAACAAGCCTAATGGCTATAGTGCTTTCTGAGATGTTTTGGGAGCATGTATAATGTTGTGATAATATGTTAATTGAGTTGCATCTAGATGTCTTCTCAGTGGCCAGTGCTGTGTATGCTTCTTTGTTGTGCAGTTAATGGATAAATGAAGAATGCTCTATAAAATGTGTTTTTCTGTATTTGTGTGCCATTTTGAATTGAATCACCATGAGAAGCAAGTTTATAGTCTACAACATAGGTAGAAACAGCCAACATGGCACACTTGCTCTCTATCTGATATGTGTACATTTATATAGTATGGATGGCTGCATATTTTTGTGTGGCATATCTTGGTGACAATTACCATTGGGAGAACCATGATAACTAAATGTATGACATATTCTTGTTGCGTTGGTTATTTAATAGATATTATAGTTTACATATTGGAGTGAAGCACATCTCGGTAGCAAATGCTATCTATAGGGCGATAGTATTTGACTACATTTGACAATATTCTGTGGTGGATGGATTTGAAATGTGATTTCTAATTTGTTCTGTTGGAAGTTGGGCTGTTGAGATAAAAAGCAGCACTTTACATTACTTAGATATTATGTCTCTCTTAGAGATACAACAAACAGTGAAGAGAACCAGCTAATTTATCTCTAACACTTGCACATGATAAATGGAAGATTAAAGGGTTGCAGGTTAGTGTGAAATGTCTCCTCAAGTCAATTTCATACTAAAATAAAATAGTGGAAAAAACAAAAGCTCTGTGAACAACAGCTGCTCTCGCTCTGTTGCTCTTGTGCATTTGAGGTATATTTTTTATGCAAATGACACATTTGCAGTAAATGTTTTCCATGAGTGCATGTGATTACAGAAATTAGCGTCATGGTGTCATTACGGTACTTTGCGTAAGAAGTGTAACTCAAAATTATGCAAATTGACAGGTGTAATTTAAATTTTGACCAGGCCCAGATTAGGGTTACAATAGCAAATAATAAATACGCCAAATTAAACACTTTCCCCCATGATTGGGGTTGGCCTTGGACTGGTAAGCATTTGAGCTCCAAAATTCATCACTTTCTTCAATAGGTGTGGGTTTGAAGTAGTACAGTACATCTTAAATCACCACAAATTAAACAGTTTCCCCAATAGGCATAGGTTTGAGATAGGCTAGTAAAAGAAAATGAAACAATTTCACCAAAGATTGTGGGGCTTGAGCTGGAACTCGCCAAAATTAGACACTTCCACCAATGGGTGTGTGGTTGGAGTTAGATGAGTAAGTATCAAATTCTCAAAATGAAACATTTTTCTTAGTGGGTGTGGGGTTCAAGTTTGAATAGTAAATCTGAAATTCTCCATTTTAAATGTGTTTCCCAATGAGTGTGGGGTTCGAGATGAATAGGATATCTGAAATTCCCAAAACGAAACACTTTCTCCAACGAGTGTGTGGCTGGACTCAGAAGAGTAAATATTAACTTCCCAAGATTAAATACTTCCTCAATGGATGACGGGTTGGAGTTTGTGTAGTAATCATAAATCTTCCAAATTAAACGCTTTCCCTGATGAATATGGGTGTACAGTTGGTGTTAAAATAGCAAATCTGAAATCCCCCAAAAGTACACTTTCTTCTGTGAGCATGGGGTTGAAGTAAGAATAACAAATCTGAAAATCCCACAATTAAACAATTTCCCTATTGAGGTTCTGGGTGTTTGCCAAAATGTTGTCGAAAGAGTATCCTTAGACACAAATGTGTCTTAAATGTTGTGATGTCAAAAACATCATGGGTCAGAATATCACAGGTAAGATCATTGAGTTTTTAATGCGTTTCAATATTGTAGTTAATAAATATTGTTGTGTGTTACATCATTGTAATTTAAATGGTGTATTTTTGTTATAATATATTGTATTTGTTTTTAATATGCTGTGCTTTCTGTTCAATAGTTTTAGAGTGGGGAGTAAGTTCATATTTTAAAGTTTATTTTTATTTTTAACATTAACATTTTTATTATAAATTACCTTTTATAAAATGATATGTTTACATTTAATATTTTTTGTGTTTTTAAATATATAATAAATTCAAAGATTTGCATGTTATTTCACCCAAAAATTAATTTTATTATTTTTAATAACTTGTTTGCGGTATATCATTTGATAAAAAGGTTTTTGGTTTCTTGGTCATCTAAAATATTTTTGTTTGTTTTTTTACTGGTTAATTTAATTAATTTAATTTTGATAATTGTCTTCAATTAAAGTGTTTTTTGTGATTTCTGATTTTTTTTTACAGTTGAAGTTTTATGCTTATGTTATTCAATTTCCTATTTTAAAAAGCTTTTTTTATAATTGTTTTTTTAAGTTTGTTAGTGTTCATGGCGCATATTTGTTATCTTTTTGGAAATACTCTCAATTTACTTTTTATTGTTGAGTAGCTTAATTTCTGGGATACTTAAAATGGATTCTGTAATGCATTGTTTTTAATGTAATGTTTATTATAAAATGGTGGTTGTAGTTCATTTAACAGCATTTTTCGTAATGTCATTACGTTTGGAGTAGTGAATTAGACATGACCCCCATACACCACAATGTTCAAAATATTCCCAATGGGGTGAAGTATAGATTTAAAATACTAAATTTCAATCCTCCAGCAACCAGAGTCCAACCCTTCCCAAATGTGGTTACGCTCGGGGTAGGAATAGTAATTATGAAGCCCCCAAAGTCCAAAAATGTCCCTAATGTGAGTGTGTTGGGATTTGGAATAATAAATCTGACCCCACATTGAGGTCTCCCCTCAATTAGGATAATACTGTACCTGCGAGGGTGCAGTAAGGGGGATCCAACCTGAAAGGGATGCAAATGAGGAAGACAGCGATAAAGGATCTCAACACTAACTTCTCCAAATCCCCCATCATGGTGGTGGGACCTAAGACCACTGAAATCAGAAAATTTCTGGTCAAGGGTCAGCTCATAAGCAGGTTTGAAAATTTTCATTATCTGGGTATTCTGTTGGATTCTCAGTTTAACCAACATCCCTTGATAAATCATAAGATCCTGGCATATAATAGAGTCATGCACAGGGTGGGTGACTTCTCATGACGCCTGGGGCGTACTCACTCATAGTCTAGGATGGCTATATGCAAAGCTAAATGCATCCCCAATATAAGCTCTGGGGATATACAACCTGCATTGAGATCGTGAAAAACACATTTCCGAGGTGTTTATTAAAGGTTCCCCAATGTATCTCCTTGGAAATCGTCTATGAGGAATTCCGTTTGGGATAAATTTTAGATTTTATTCATGTCCATCCGTTGCACCTGTGGCTCCCGATTTGGCTGAAAGATTAACTTGATTTTAATAAATTGATATTAAGGGACTGTTTGGTGACGAATCATATGTTTTGTATTCTGTGGCTGCATTATATTATGAGCACTTTGAGAGACTTTGGAAGATCTGGATTGTTCTTAATATTACGAATTACATTTTGTGGGTCAAACATGCTTTCCAACCAAATTGAGTGCACAAAGGGAAATCCTTGCAATGGGAAAGCGCTTGGTGACTTATCACTCGATCAAATCCATCAGCACCATGGAATTTAATTTGACTTTAGACTTTCCCTGCTACCATAAAATAATTTTAGACCATTTTACTCTGAATCTGTTTTGTTAGCTTTTGTATGGTCATTCTGGGTGGCATAAGACCTCTGAGCTCTCTGCATGTGTATGTGACAGGACTTCTAGCCCGGATACTTTGCATATTGTTTTTATTTGCCTTAGATTCAACACTCTTCGAAGATAATTTTTTAGCACACTCCTGAAGCCACTAAACTTTAGACAAGGGCATCCAATGCTATTGTATCTGCAATCCTTACCCACTGCAACCATGTGTTTTTGTTTATCATGGTTTTGATCTGGAATTTTACAGTCTAGTGTTTAATATGTCTTAGAAATCTTTTTTATATGTGATCCTCTTATTGCTGTTTTATGGCATATGTGTTTTATTTACTTTTATGATTTGAATTGATCAAATCAAATAAAGAAATACTTGAACTTGAGTCTGAGGCATTGGAGGGGAGCAGCTACTTTCCATTGCCTTAGAAGCTAGTCATCACTTTCCTAACTAGACTATGTCTCACTTGCTTTCTTCTGTTGTTAATAGATGTTTTTTCTGGTACTGTTGTGTTAGTTATATTGCTTTTTTTTAAACTTTAATTCTTACCATACATTCCGCTCACATTGCTCAATATGCAGACACAGGGATCTGGGGTCACAGCTATTGAATCCTCATTATACTTCCCTCCAAGGGACCCTGGTCTGGGAAAACACCAATGCTTTCACCTAGAGACGATACTATGATGGTTAAGTTTACCTGCCTCAATGTTAGAGGCCTGAATAGCCCAATTAAGAGGGCTGCTTTTCTGTCCTCCTCGGAGCGTGGCACCAATAACCTCTACCTACTCCAAGAGACACAATTACTGGCCAGGAATGAGCATAGGATAAAGTCACACTGGGTCCCTCACCAATTTTGGTCCTCAAGGACAGGTGAAAAAGAGAGGGTTGGCTATATTGCTCTCAACGGGCTTCTGGGGGAGAGGCAATGGGTAAATTGGTCGAGATTAGGGGGCTGATGCTCACATATTGCATACAGATTGGACACCTAGATGCAACAATTGCCTCAATTTAAGTTCCCATTGAACAGCAGGAACACTTCGTTGAGAGGGCCCTGCCGCTGACACAAGAGCTGCAATCCACAGAAACAGCCATTTTGGAGGGAGGTGACCTAAACCTCGTTATGAATAATGACCTGGACTGAGCTGGCCAACGTTTTGGCAAAACTGGTTCTCGGCTTGAGGTTTGAGGTGGTTAAGCGAGTGCGGCCTGGGAGATGTGTGGAGGCAATCCCACCCTACTGCTAAAGACTACACATTTTACTCCATAGCCCACAGAATATATGTCTGCATTGACTACTACCAAGCAACCCCCACAATTCAGGCACCTGTCACAGACTTGAGCACTGTCCCATCTCACTATCAGACCATGCCCTTCTCACACTAGTCCTCAGGTGGATACAGTATGTGTGGGCCCTACAAGTTGGAGATTACACAAATAATATTACCACTCTAGACGTGGTTATCTCTAAATTCCTACAGAACAATTATACAGGGGGTACACTAGTGGCTACTCTTGGGAAGATGCTGAAGGCAGTGGTTAGAGGGGAACTGATCACCATATCAGCAGGATACAATCATCGCTGACAAGAGAAAGAAGATCAATTGGAAAAGGCAGAAACACATTTGAAGCCATACATAAACATACATGGGCCCCCAGGGTCTGGCGCTAGATTGACAAGGCATGGACATGCTGGAGCAGAGTTTTCTGTTGAAAATTTATCGAGTTTTAAGCTCCAGTTTCGTCTATATGTTATGATTTAAATCACTAATTCGTAATGACTAATTAATAGTTTGTTTTGTTCGGATTAACCAACATTACTAATGAGAGAAACTACACGTGGGATGCATATATGTTGCTTAATAATAATGTGCGGTTTAATTCACAAATGCATTTGTTTTGTGTTTGTGCGTTTAAAATAACGTGTACTAATGCTTTGTAGCATTGCAGAAGGCTAGATAAGTACATACACATAAGGGTATTAGTGGGGATTAACACTGTTTAATCATTATGCTGTGGTAACGTTGTTTTTGTCTCTTTTAATTAAGATGGTCCGTTTTGGCCTAAATAAAGATGGCTGCTATTTACAGCCTGCGCTCGAGTGATCGAATTTTGATGAGAGGCCTTGCTGAACATGGTCGAGAGTCACCTAACCGCAGCCTTTGCATGGTTAGAAAGTTTTCCGTGAGGACATCAGCTCCGGGAACGAATCCAACTGTCCTTGGACGAGGATAAAGCCACAATGAACAATGACAAGACTGCGGTGGCTCTGCTAAGATATCAAGGAAGAGCATTTACGAAAGAAACATTTGCAAACTCGAGTTTCCTTCTTCCGTCTTTTTATTTTTGTGATTTTTCCTGAGCAGTGGTTTTCTAAATGTAACCAAGAGACTTCCTTTCCTGCTCGCTCTGCTCAGTGGCTCAACGGATATCTAACATTTGTTTGTAACTTTTATTTGCAACTTACACTATAAGTATGTTAGACTAGAGAGGGTCCACGTTTGTTCGCTGGATCATTCTTTCATCGCGTTTGGACGTTTCATATGCTGAGGACGACGGCTCAAGAGACTTTACCGAGAGACCTGTCCTGTACCATTTAGCTAGAATAGGTAACTATGAGAATAACGATTTTACTAATGATTGACTTTTCATTTGAATTAATTTTAGATAAACAAGCAATTGTTTGAATTTCAGTGTCGGGTGTTTATTCTTTGTCATTTATTGAGTTTCAGATGTATTTCTTATGTTCAAAATCATGACTCAAGGCAATATCATTAAGGTTGCATTGACCTCATTGTAGATGCAGATTGGTTTAGGTTTTCTCTCCTATACTCAGTGTGGATAGAGTAATAGTGTGAATTTAGTGTGATGGGCCCTAGCCTATGATGTGTGATTGCGCGTGTGACTGTGGATTTACTCTGTCCGTGGAAGCAGGGAGAATTTATATGCGCCGATCTGCAGCAGTTTCCTGGTAGCAGAGGATGGTTGTAGAAAAGGAAAGGTGCCTGATACAGAAGTGAGAAGGTATGGGGCTAATGATTATGAGGATGAGGTCTTGGATGACATGATTTACAAGAGACCACCTCCGTATAGACCAGAACTGGAGGAGAGTACGCCAGTTTCTACTCCTGTAAGAGATACTTTGCGAATTATTAAAACTGAAGTTGTGACACCTGATCTGAAAAGTGGTAGCTCTTTCATGGAAAGGGAGAGAGAGAGAGAGCGAGAGAGAGAGAATCGAGTCAGTGAAGAGAAAACAAGAGAGTTAGCCAGAACAACGTCTGAACTGACTGAGAAAATCCGCGAGCTGACGAAAAATCTTGAAGCAGTTACAGTGCCTGTAACTATTGGTCCGGTTGTGCCTATTTTTGATAAACAAAGAATGGGTGAAAATAATTTGACAGTTCCTTATGTTGGGAATGGTTTGGTTGGTACTTGTACTTTGGAAGAATCAAGAGTGAGAACAGGAGGAAATGATTCGAGGCAGTCGAGACATGACACATGTAGTGGAGGATTAGATGTGCAGCCTAATTCAGGATTGAATACTGGTTGTTTGGGAGGAACAATTTTGGAACCACAGAGGATGGCAGAACAAGTGGGTGCAGTGAAAAAGTCTACTGAAATAACAGCTGAAGATCTGAATGATTGGTTGAAAGTTCTTCAAAAGAGGGATAAAGATTCACAGGCAATTGATGTAGCCAGGTTGCGCATAGAATTGGAGGAGCTTATTGCAGGGACAATTCCTACAGATATACTCAAAACCCATCATGATGGAGAGTTGTTATTTATGTGTAAGAGCATCACCTGGAGGGCTAAGAGTACACATGACAGGTTAAAGGTGATAGCGAATGAACAGGGAGTTGACATGGATAAGGTGAAAGCTTTGCAGAAGCCTTACAGGGTGGATTTTACAGACAAAGATATTGAAAATCTAAATGGTGCTGGCAGAACAGGACAGATTAAGGAAATGATTGCCTTATTGCGAAAATGGGGTGATGTAGAAAAGTGGAAGGATAGGTGGTATAAGAAAAGGGAAGATTCAGTGGACAGGACTTACTCAGCTTTTCCTGTAAGAGAAAAGGAGAAAACAGTGGATGCTTATCCTATGAGAGAGATTCCTGGAGGAGGATATGTACATGTCCCATGGACTAGACAGGATATTTTATCATTTACGAATGATTTCCCTCGACTGAGAGAAAAGCCCGTCGAGTGGTATAGGCAGGTAGACAGGTTTGTGAAGTTGTCAAAAGTGCTGTGGATTGACCTGAATAGTCTGTTTGATATAATTGTTCCAGCAGACTTGTGGGCTGAGTGTAAAATAGTTGTAGATTGGCCTGCTAAGGAGTATCCAAGAGATCCGAAAACAGGAGCACCAGATCCAGAGGTTATGAAGAAGTATGAGCAGGTAATTGTGTTCCTGAAAAATAAAGTACCCCCAAAAGAGACAGACTGGGTTAAGATAGATCGAACACATCAGGAAGCAAAAGAATCAGTTCATGCTTTTTACGAAAGGCTGATACTGGCTTTTAAACAGTTCAGTGGAGACGAACACCTGGGTGACAAGGATTTGAGTCATTTTGTTTACAGATTTGTATATGGCCTGAGACCTGAAATCAGTGAAAGAATACGTGAGCATACAGTTGACTGGCAGAGTAAAAAGATTGATGAAATCTTGAGACATGCAAAATACTTCAGTGATGAGATTGAGGCAAAACAGAGAAAGCTGAAAGAGAAAGCAATGTGGGCACAGGTGAAAGTTGCTGAGAGACAAGAAGCACAGTTGATGGAACAGGCGAATAATCCAGGAATTAGACCAAGATATGCGGGAAAAGGAAAGGGAAATTTAGAGGAGGCTTAAAAGAAGTTCCCTTGTCACAACTGTGGACAATTGGGGCATTGGAGATCCGAGTGTACCAATCCACCATTAGTGAGTAATGAAAGTAAATCATTATATCAACAGGTGCAGAACGAGGGGTGTAATCAACAGCAGCAACAGCAGAAGGTTGTCAGACAGCAGAGTCAAGAGCCAAAACCGCCCTTGCCACAGAATAGAGGGTCCCAAAAGTATAACCAGGACTCAGGATTCTACAATGATGAGCAGGTAAACAAACCGAGACGTTCAAACGTGGTACAGCAGTACTGGTTAAAGAATGAGGGGAGTGAGTCTGAAGGGGACTATTGACGGTGCCGAAGAGAGGAGGAAGAGTGCATACTTGGTGCAACTCTAGAAATAGACCAGGCAGGACCATTTGTAGATGGGAAAATAAATGGGGAGAGTGTTACTTTTTTGGTAGACACAGGAGCGACGAGATCAACTGTCAGGTCAGCAGATATTAGAAATCTTCCTCTCTCGGACGAAGCAATCCAAGTAGTTGGTGTAGCCAATACACAGATTAAGACTCGTCTTACCGAACCAGTAAGGGTAAGAATAGGGAAATTTTCAGACATGCACAGATTTGTAGTCTGTGACACCAGTCCAGTGAACTTGTTAGGTAGGGACCTATTGTGCAAGATGAATTGTACAATTTTTTGTACTCCGGATGGAATAGCTTTTGAAACACCAGATGAGGATGTTTTGTACCGGATGACTCTAGATAATAGAGAGAGTGAGATTGTTGGTACATATGCTGTGTTTAATCCAGATGATTTGCCTCAGGAGTTGAGACACACAGTGAAAACAGCGGTTTGGGATTTTACTGGAGAAGATGTGGGATTGATGAATAATGTAGATCCAGTGAAAATTTCAGAGAAAGAGGGAATCACTTATCCTAATATCCCACAGTACAGACTAACACCAGAGATAATTGAGGGAATAACCCCTATAATTGACAAGATGATTCAACAGGGTGTTTTGAGAGAGTTACTGAGTAGCCCGTGTAATTCACCGATAATGGGGCTGAAGAAACCTAATGGAAAGTTCAGGATTGTGCAAGATTTGAGAAAAGTTAACAAAATTGTGGTGGCATGTTGTCCTATTGTGCCAAATCCTTCAGTGATTTTGTAGCAGATTCCTCGTGATGCTGAGTGGTACACAGTGATTGATTTGTGTCATGCTTTCTTTTCAATTCCATTGCATCATGACAGCCAGCCGATTTTTGCATTCCGGTTTGGCCAGCGTATTTTAGCATGGTGTCGTATCCCACAGGGGTATACAGAGAGTCCTTCGATATTCAATCAGTTGTTGAAAAAGTCATTGGAGAGTTTGATCATGCCTGAAAGCTCAGTGCTAGTGCAGTATATCGATGATTTACTTGTGGCATCGAAGACACGTGAAGCTTGTGAAGTAGATACCATAGCTTTACTGAATCATCTGGCAGATGGAGGGTTAAAGGTATCTCCAGCCAAATTGCAATTTTGCAAGACAGAGGTGCATTATCTTGGACACAATATTGAAAAGGGTCTGAGAAAGGTGACCGATGACAGAAACAAAATTATCAGAGGAATGAGAGCTCCGATGACCCAGAGAGAATTGAGGATGTTTCTGGGGATGGTGGGTTATTGTCGTCTGTGGATAAGTAATTTCTCCCTGATAGCAAAGCTACTGATTAAGTTGACCAAAAGTGAGGTGAGAGACCCATTGGAACTGGATGGGGAACGAATGGCAGCATTTGAAGAGTTGAAGAGCAGAATGTGTGAAGCCCCTGCTTTGGGAATGCCAGACTATGAGAAAGAGTTTGAGTTGTACTGCAGTGAGAGAAATGGATGTGCACTTTCAGTGTTAATTCAGAAACACGGACAACTGAGAAGGCCGATTGCGTACTTCTCATCGACACTTGACCCCGTAGCTGTGGGTTTGCCAGGTTGCCTGAAAGCGGTAGCTGCTACATGCAGGAGCTTGGAACAGAGTGAGGGCATAATAATGGGATATCCTGTACGGGTATTCGTACCTCATGATGTGGCAATTCTTTTGACAAGAAGCAGGACTCAGTACATGTCACATAGTCGGCTGACTAAATATGAGAAAATCATTCTGGGAGCATCAAACGTGACTCTTGAAAGATGTGTGAATGTGAATCCAGCAACGTTGTTACCAGATGCTGACAATGTGAATGTTGGAGATGATGTTGATCATGATTGTTTGGATGTGCTTGACTACTGCACAAAACCAAGACCAGACATAAGAGATTTGCCATTGTCTGAGAGTGATCATGTGCTGTTTGTGGATGGATCGTGTTTGAGAACTGATGATGGTGTGCTGAGTGCAGCATATGCAGTGTGCAAGGTTTCAGAAGTTATGGAAGCTTCGCCTTTGAAAGGAGTGAGATCTGCTCAAGTGGCTGAATTGGTGGCATTGACAAAAGCTTGCAAAATCGGGAAGAATCTGAGAGTGACTGTGATGACTGATAGTCAGTACGGATTTGGAGTCGTTCATGACTTTGGCCAGCTTTGGCTACAGAGAGGTTTCTTGACGTCGAGTGGGACTCCAATAAAAAATGCTGAGGTGATTGGGAAATTGCTTGAGGCGATACAGCTGCCTAAAGAGCTAGCAGTTGTGAAATGTGCTGCTCATGGACAAGGAGATGATTTTGTTACTCTTGGTAATAGATTTGCCAATGACATAGCACAATATTGTGCTAAGAACAATCATTCGATTAATAGGGCACGAGAGAGGGAAATGTCTTTTTGTTCTGTGATGTTTACTAATGTCCTAGAAACGTGGGATGAAGTGAAACAGTTGCAGGATGAGGCAGGAGATGAGGAAATGAGAGATTGGATCAAGGCAGGTTGTGCCCCAAGAGAAACAGATCATGTTTGGATCTACAGAGATGGTAGACCAGTCATGCCTAACTCAATGCTGTCGACAATGGCAAGAATGTATCATGGTCAGGGACATCTGGGAAGGGACGCAATGATTAGGTCTTTTAAGCAAACCTGGTACAATGCAAAGTTCAGGTTGATTGCAGAGAGCATCTGTCAGAGATGTTTAATTTGTCAACAGTTCAATACTGGGAAAAAGACAGTGGTGAGTCTAGGAACAATAGGCAGAGAAGGAGGTCCTTTTACCAGAATGCAAATAGATTTCATTGAAATGCCCCAAGTGAACAAATTAAGGTATGTTCTAGTGGTAGTCTGTTTGTTCTCAAGATGGGTGGAGGCCTATCCGACTAGGAGAAATGATGGAATAACAGTTGCAAAGTTACTGTTAAGAGAGTTGATTCCTAGGTACGGGTTCCCAGTGACCATTGAGTCTGATAGAGGTGGACACTTCTATAATGAGCTCATGGGTTTAATTTGTGAAGCATTGAGCATTCAGCAGAAGTTACATTGTGCATACAGACCAGAGGCTTCTGGAGTTGTGGAGCAGATGAATGGCACAATAAAAAACCGAATTGGTAAGATGTGTTTAGCCACTGGAATTAAATGGCCTGATGTCTTGCCTCTAGTGCTGATGACTATTAGGTCTACTCCAGATAGAACCACAGGTTTGAGTCCGCACGAAATCTTAATGGGACGTGCGATGAGACATGCATTTGTGCCTGTCAACAAGTTGATGACAATAACTGATGACATGATTTTGGATTACTGTAAAGGCCTGGCTGACGCAGTTCATTCTGTGTTTCACCAGGTTGGAGAAGACGCTACCACACTTGAGAAGAAGCAAGCCCATGATCTGAGTCCAGGGGACTGGGTGAGGATTAAGGTGCACAGGAGAAGAAATTGCTTGGTTCCAAGGTGGGGAATGCCAAGACAAGTCATTCTGACTATGACAACTGCAGTAAAGTGTGCCGGTGTGAAAAACTGGGTGCATGCGAGTCATACTCTGAGAGTTCCAAATCCAAAAGATGGGACTGGTAAGGAGTATTTTGAAGAATCAGATTCCAGTGATGATGCAGAAACTGAACCAGTGAGAAGGGGAAAAAATCCTGAAAGGGGTGAAGGTGAAAGAGAGTTGAGTGATTCTTTTCCTTTTCCAAGAGAGGCTTCAAGAGAAACATTGAGAGTCTCAGAGGAGAGATCGGATTCTGTAAGAGTGCCTGAAGTTCCAACAAGCAGTAGAAGAGAAAGGAGCAATTCCACAGAGACTACACCTGAATCAGATGAAGAGGTTGAAAATCCACTTGAGATTACACCTGAAGAAGTAGGGTCAGAAGAAGTTAGAGAGGGACAGATTGCGGAAGACCCCCGAGGAGGTGTAGGGAACATTCCTGATAAGTTAGGTGAAGGGACAAGTAGCCAGCAAGAAGATTGCGTGTCGGAGACCCGAGGAGGGACAGAATTAGGGAAGTCTCAATCGGTGGTGGAAAAGACTGTGGAGCGAAAGAAAACTGTTGAAGAACAAGAGGCAAATGAGACAGAATCAGATGAGAGTGACAATGAAAAATCAGAGGGTCGAGTTCTGAGAAAGAGAACTTGGATCGGAGAAAGAAATAACAAGGAGGTGAGACCAAAAAGGGTTGTAAGAGGAGATCTTTGGCCCAACAGAATAAAGAGATTACGATACAGACTGACACGAGCAAATTCATCGAAAGCTGAACAGGTGAACGAGGTGTCGAGTCAGAATCAAACAAAAGGTGAAAAACAAAAGGTCTCAAAAGAACCAGAAGAGATCAAGAGAATCAGAAAACCTAACCAGAAGTATAGGTCTCCGGAATGGACGTATGTGGCACTGTCCGAAGGTGAAGAGGCAGAAAGTCAAGGAAATCCAGAGGGGACCGTACGGGAAGTGGTTGAGGAGAAAACTGTTGGAATCCTGAAAGTTATCTTGACTGACATTGGAGAAGAGTCGGATGCACAGGATGTTGTTGATGATTTGATACAATTTGATGTTGCTGAAGAAGAAGTAAAAAGTGATGAAAATCCAAATTGAGTGAGCTAAAGGAGTCACTTGGAGAAAAGTGAAAAGAGAAAATCTGAAATTAGCTGTGTGAAATAATCTAGAGTTCTAAAACTCAGTAGTGGAGTAGAAGAGGCTAAGTCAAAAGACACTGCCAAAGTAGTAAAATGGCTAACACAGAGAATATTCAAAGTAGATGTGCCTTTTTGAAAAGATGGTGTAGAATGTGCTGCTGCTGTACTGGATTATTAATGCTATTATGGGGTGTTTTAGCTTTATTAGTTACTTTTAGAGTTACAATAGATACTTTTGGAATACATACTGAAAATGTGACCAATGTAGAGAAGAATTCGCAAAAAGTAGTTCCAACTAGAATTAGTAACACTTACATACATAAAGATAGGTCAATTAATGATTTTTCTAGCAATGTTTTTTCAAAGTTGTTGTATGAATACGTAAGGACAATGGAAGTTAGGGATTGCTACGTTTGTATGCAATTACCTGCATCCGTTTCAGAGGGTGTTACTTATCACCATTTACCAGCTACGTATGGAATTTCATGTAGTGTGCTAAGTAGTGTTTTTATTTGTTAGGGAAAATAGATTATGAGATGTCTAACAAAGATAACATTTTTGGGCAATTGCCTATGGATAAAAAGCTGAATCCGGCTAAAGAAGCTAACATTTTTGGTGAGATTTTTATTGAGAAAGAAGAACTAACCTTAGATTATATTTTTAGAAACAATTTAACTTGCAGTCTGAAAGAAGAGGAGAAGGCTTTCCTAAACATGGTAGAGGAAATGAGAATGAGCATGCATGAGAAGGCAGGGAAATATAAAGTGAGTGAGACAATTTGGGACATTGAGATGGGAAAGGAGTTGAAGAATGGGGCCAGTCAGACTTTGGCTTTAGATGCACCACAGAAGGGTAAACTATGCATTACCAGAAAGAAATCCCGATATGATACATATTTTGTTGGGACTAGTGATTGTCATGATACATACTTCATTGTGACAGGATGGGGTTTTAAAGGTGGTGAAGATCCAGTTTTCCCAGGAGTGTATTATGTTTGTGGGAACAAGGCTTATTACAAGTTGCCTGACCATTGGTATGGCACGTGTTATGTGGGCCTGGTCTTTCCAAAGATTTTTCATATAGATAGGATAGAAGATGTAGAACATATTAATTTACTAACACGTTTTAAGAGAGAAACTTGGTCAGAGATAGTGGGTGACATTTTTGGTGCTTTAATTCCAGCAGTGGGAATTTCTTTGAATGCATATGGGATTCGGAAACTGTCAACAGTGGTGGATCGCCTATCGACCATTACCGCTGGAGGGTTTCTTTTGGTAAATGCGGAGATGATTGCCGTACGTGCCATGTCTATGCAAAATTGACTTGCCCTTGATATTCTATTGGCCAAAGAGGGTGGAGTTTGTGGAATGCTGAAAGTTCAAAATTGTTGCACTTACATTCCTGATGAAAGCAGAGACCTAAAGGTCTATATCAAAATTATTACTGATTTACATGAAGAATTAGTACCACTTGAAGCTGAAAGTGTCTGGACTAAAATAGCTAATAAGATAGTTGCTGTTAAGAGTTTTATTGCTAAGATAGGTAGTACCATTATTGGAAAAATATTGTTTCCTTTGACATGTATAATTGTTGCTTTATTGATATTAAGATTGGGGTGTTTGTGTTGTAAAAACAGGGGAGGGAAAAAGAGAATAATTAGAAGCAATGCTGAAAAGAAACAAAAGAGGTCAAGGAGAGACCCACAAGAAATAGAATTAGAAGAATTGAGAGAGAGTGTGTACTTGGAGTCAAGGAGGGATGATGTGAGAGAATCTGGTGTTTAATGTTGTGTCATAAAGACATTTTCAATTTCTCCTAAAAATTGGGACTAAAATTTTCCTTTTTGGGTGGTTTTTGTGGTGATAAGATATCACCAAAGGGGGGATTGCTGGAGCAGAGTTTTCTGTTGAAAATTTATCGAGTTTTAAGCTCCAGTTTCGTCTATATGTTATGATTTAAATCACTAATTTGTAATGACTAATTAATAGTTTGTTTTGTTCGGATTAACCAACATTACTAATGAGAGAAACTACACGTGGGATGCATATATGTTGCTTAATAATAATGTGCGGTTTAATTCACAAATGCTATTTGGTTTGTGTTTGTGCGTTTAAAATAACGTGTACTAATGCTTTGTAGCATTGCAGAAGGCTAGATAAGTACATACACATAAGGGTATTAGTGGGGATTAACACTGTTTAATCATTATGCTGTGGTAACGTTGTTTTTGTCTCTTTTAATTAAGATGGTCCGTTTTGGCCTAAATAAAGATGGCTGCTATTTACAGCCTGCGCTCGAGTGATCGAATTTTGATGAGAGGCCTTGCTGAACATGGTCGAGAGTCACCTTTCCACAGCCTTTGCCTGGTTAGAAAGTTTTCCGTGAGGACAGCAGCTCCGGGAACGAATCCAACTGTCCTTGGACGAGGATAAAGCCACAATGAACAATGACAAGACTGCAGTGGCTCTGCTAAGATATCAAGGAAGAGCATTTACGAAAGAAACATTTGCAAACTCGAGTTTCCTTCTTCCGTCTTTTTATTTTTGTGATTTTTTCTGAGCAGAGGTTTTCTAAATGTAACCAAGAGACTTCCTTTCCTGCTCGCTCTGCTCAGTGGCTCAACGGATATCTAACATTTGTTTGTAACTTTTATTTGCAACTTACACTATAAGTATGTTAGACTAGAGAGGGTCCACGTTCGTTCGCTGGATCATTCTTTCATCGCGTTTGGATGTTTCCTATGCTGAGGACGACGGCTCGAGAGACTTTACCGAGAGACCTGTCCTGTCCCATTTAGCTAGAATAGGTAACTATGAGAATAACAATTTTACTAATGATTGACTTTTCATTTGAATTAATTTTAGATAAACAAGCAATTGTTTGAATTTCAGTGTCGGGTGTTTATTCTTTGTCATTTATTGAGTTTCAGATGTATTTCTTATGTTCAAAACCATGACTCAAGGCAATATCATTAAGGTTGCATTGACCTCATTGTAGATGCAGATTGGTTTAGGTTTTCTCTCCTATACTCAGTGTGGATAGAGTAATAGTGTGAATTTAGTGTGATGGGCCCTAGCGTATGATGTGTGATTGCGCGTGTGACTGTGGATTTACTCTGTCCGTGGAAGCAGGTAGAATTTATATGCGCCGATCTGCAGCAGACACACCTTAACTGTTTGGACATAGATGGGGCAGAGTATGCCTTAGTGTATCTAAAACACATATTTTACGTTGGGAGCAATAAATGAGAGCTGATGCTGGCACATCGCCTCCAGTCCAAAACACAACTGGGTACCATAACAGCCATACAAGTAGCCAACAGGAATGAGGTCCAGGGGGAAATACACAAATAGTGTGGGACTTTCACGACTATTACAAAACATAATACATAATACACAGCTCAGAGACTTCAGTTCTACAAAACATTCTGCCACACACTAGCCCCAGTTCTCACCAGACATTTTAACACCTTAGTAGACACAGGGAAAGTTACCAAGTTCATGCTTGAGGCCACTATTACTGTTATTCCTAAGCCTGGCAAAGAAAAAACACTACGGGGCATATTCTCAAGGAGCTATCTCCGAGTTAACGGCACTTTATCGCAGCCAAAGTTGCGATAAATTTATCGCCCCATTCACAAGCTGGTGTTAACAGCCCACAGCACCAGTTTACCCGCGATAGCAGCCTCAAAAAACATCTCCACAGAAGACCCCCAAAACTATCGCTAATGGGGGGGCGCTAGGTGGCGCACGACCAAGATGGCCACATGCCTGTGAGGCTCTAGCCTTGCCGGGCAGGAAAATATACTTCAACCACATCCTGCGATGGGGAAGCGAATATCCGAAGTCACCGCAAGCTGCCTGAAGTGCTGCTGATCCTAACAATACTAAACTTAACTGCTAACCTGGAGGGAATACCTGAAACGCTGCCGCCGTTACTTTAAGCGACCTCCCACACTCCAGTCCGGAGCTTGAATACGGGCGCTCAAGCTGGGAAAGCCCGAGGCCGTGAAG
The DNA here is from genome assembly GCF_964204655.1 of Triturus cristatus. Classification (NCBI taxonomy): domain Eukaryota; kingdom Metazoa; phylum Chordata; class Amphibia; order Caudata; family Salamandridae; genus Triturus; species Triturus cristatus. The sequence goes on along the minus strand of NC_140583.1, from coordinate 588,390,673 downwards.
GCGGGAGCACCGCCCCTCTGAGGAGGCGCGTCGGAGGCCAGTATCTGCCGTTTTGCTTGCTGATCAACTGAAGCCCAGAGGTGGGTGCTAGAGCGAAGGCACGTGTACATGCTGGTGCTGCCTCCCAGTATCAGGAGCCACGGACTGCGCTGCGGGCTCCGGTGCTGAAGGCTGGGGCGCGCGATGCTGCGGAGCGGACGGCTTGCCGCGCGCACTTAAATTGAAGGAGCAGAGATACGTGGGGAATCGGAGGAGCTCTCGGAGCAAATTCACTGGACTACTGCATATACCTGACTTCCATGGTACGCGGTCAGTGCTGTCATCGGCAAGCTTTCGCGCGCACTGATGGGGACAGCAGCCATCTTATCTGCCTGGCATCCTGCTGATCGAGACGGGGACGCTGATCCCGGGGGGGCGACTGGAATTGCTGATTGCGGGGCGGGCCCCTTGGTCATTTGCCGGCGGTGCCCTGGATCGGGGGCTTCTGCTCTGCTCGTGCTCCTTACCAGCCACGACAATTGCAGCACAGACTGTGCCTGGCAGCCATTTTGAGGAGGCTGAGCTCCAGGGTGCTCTGCCTAGTTGGAGACGGGCAACAACTCACAGTTGATTGTGGTGGGGAGATAAGGCGTGTCATACCCCCCCTGGGGCCCCCGTGGAGTACTGATCCTCCCTGGAGAGCTGATTGACAGTTGGAGCTTCGGATTTATTATGGTATTCCAGAAACACAGTAGCAACCCTTTGCCTACACCCTAGGTGGGTAATATGCTATCGCTGCCAGGGTTGTCAGAGAAGTAGACTGCCCGGATATTACTTAATTTGATGTTGTGAGCCCTGCTTTTAGACACGCATTTGATGGTGTTTTTCGCCTTACGCTGCGTGTGAAAGCCGCCAGCCCTGATTTGCAGTAATCACTGTCGCTGACGACATTTCTGGGGATCCTGCTTTGTGCTGCTGCTTTGTTTTGAGCATTGCACAATGGGGCGCATGGATACCAAACAAACCAAACTCCCATTTGAAACGCGCAAGGCACCCAGATTGACCTCGCAGGAGCATGCTGACTCGGACGCCTCGGAAGCACCTGAAGAGGACTGGAAGGCCCTTCTGCTGGGCATGAAGCAAAGCCTCACGTCCATAGGTACCAAGATTGACACAATGAACATGTGCATGGAAGCTGTGGTCAACAAACTAGACCAGCATGAGCTGCATCTAAAGGAAGCTGAGACTAGGGTTTCGGACTTTGAGGATGGCGCTGCCTCCAGCCGGGGGCATACTATCGCAAATGGACAAGCTGCTCAAGATTATAGCCGATAAAAACGAGGATTTGGAGGCTCGCTCCCGAAGAAATAATGTCCGCATCCTTAGCCTGGCAGAATCCACCAATGTGGGTCGCATGGAAGACATCGTTGAATGGCTGGTTGCGGATCTATTTGGCAGGGAATCCTTTTCAGCGCACCTCACGGTGGAAAGAGCGCACAGATCACTAGGGGCTTGCCCACCTCCGGGAGCACCACCAAGACCGGTGATAGCCCGTTTCTTGAACTATCGTGACAGGGATGCGGTCCTACGGCTGGCTCATGAAAAGAAACAGGTTCACTATGAGAATACTATATTGGCGTTTTACCCGGATTTCACACAATCAGTTCAGGATGCCAAGCGTAAGTTTTCTGCAGTCAAGAAAAAGCTTCAAGCGCAGACATTTCTTATGCTATGCTAATTCCAGCGAGGTCGAGGATAACGCATCAGGGTACGCAGCACTTCTTCCAGAACCTGCAACAGGCTGAAGACTACCTTAAACAGCATCGGCGAGCGGCGTCCAAGGACTCGGAGGCACGACGACGCTCAAGGTCTCACTCTCCGCTGTCGGACCCTGACTAAGGCCTGTACTTGACATTGGTTCTCCTGTGACTCTTCTGGATACTATGCTTTTACTGAATGGTTTGCAGCTGGTGATGTAATATTTTACTTTCTGTGTTTGGTATGATGTCCTGCTCGGCATCTCCCCTCTGTCCCGTGGCAACTGCCCATTTTCTAGTGGAGTGGTGTGTGGGAGAAAGTAAGGAGGGAGTGAGCGGGTCGTGGGCCCCTGGTGTTTCCCCATGTGGGCATACCCCCAAGTATATGGTAATGAGGGACAGTAAATGTGTGATATTGACGGGGGTTTGGGTGGGGAGGGCTTGAGTGCCCGGCATGTTGGGGAAGCCGGTGTGGGAGGTGGGTGGGTGGCATACGGTTGCAGTTTTCTGGGTTATACTATCAATAGTAGTTCTTGATGCAGAGTTAAGTACAGCTTCTTGTAGCGTACACAATGGCTGACACCCTACGTGATTTTAATGGGCTTAAGATTGCTTCATGGAATGTGCGAGGCTTGAATAACCCCAGGAAGAAAAGGCAGATACTTGGGTATTTAGATAGACACCATATTACCGTAGCTATGTTACAGGAGACGCACCTCGGCCCTGGCGATGTGCCTTTGTTTGCCTCAAGATGGTCTCCCACCGATGCTTTGCATGCTACTCCAGTTACTCTTGTGGAGTTGCTATCCTATTCAAAAGGGGGGTACCGTTTGTGCCTAGTGGGATAGATACTGATGTAGGCAGCAGATTTTGACTCACCTGGGGAAAACTCCACTCCTATGATGTGACGTTTGCACAAATTATTATGGCCCCAATACCGATGACCCTCAAGCTCTTCTTCAGTTATGCAGTAGAATTCAAGAGATAGGCACCACCTATGTCATATGGGGAGGGGACTTTAATACGATGCTACGACCACGACTGGATAGATCCCGAGCCACACCGGCACACTCCACAATCACTCACAGAACACTGAGAGATATAGTAACTGATAGTCGCTTAGTCGACTCTTGGAGACACATACATCTTACGCTGCAAGAGGGTACACACTACTCGGCGGTCCATTCATCCTGGGCCAGATTGGATTACATGTTTATATCAGTTGGAATAGTGCACTGGCTACAGGATGCGGCCCACCTGCCCAAATGTATTCAGATCACTCCCCAGTTGTGGTGGAACTCCATGCCCCTTTGCAATACTCCCCGTACAATAGTTGGCGCCTCAACCCCTCACATTTGCAGGACGCGGTGTTTAAAGCGGAACTAGAATAAGATATCTGAGATTTGGATTAAAGTGACGGTTCGTGGATGGTGTTTGTCCAAAGTGGGTGGTATTCTTAAAACGTTGCGCAGAGACCTTTTCAGATTGGAAGAGGAGCTTAAAAAATTGGAAAAGGAAGCTAGTATCAGTACTGATGGGCGTGCACTTGGGGCTACCATACATAGCAAGCTGACTGAATATGGCAAGATAGCTGACAGGGGATTTAAATTTCGGGGGCAAGGAAATACGGGGAGGGGGATAGGCCGGGGAAGGCACTGGCGGCAGCGATCAGGCCCCCTAGGTTCTCCAATTACATAACGGAGATACAGGATGAGCAAGGTAATATAGAATATAACATAGAAATCTCCCCGATCAATTGACCACTTTTAGCGATTTTTATAGAACTCTGTACTCCTCCCAGAGAGGTGCCCCTCTTAATCTGCCTGAATATCTTGAGGATACTGCTCTGGCTTGGCTGGGGGAAAATCCGCAAAAATTCTTGAACCTGGAGTTGGAGTTAGATGAAATCACAGAGGCTATTATGCAGATGAAGTCAGGTCGGGCTCCGGGGTCAGATGGGCTGCCCATAGAATTTTAAAACCTATGCTTCGATTCTAGCTCCCATTCTGAAAGAGGTATTCTATGTGGCATTAGAGGAGGGTAGATTGCCTAGAACTATGCGCAAGGCCTTAATAACCTTGTTATTGAAGCCCGGGAAGACCCCTCTCTCTTGCGACTCGTATCGACCCTTATCTCTATTAAATTGTGACACTAAAATACTTGCTAAAGTGTTGGTGACCAGGCTGGGTCTGCTGATGCAGCGGTTGGTCCTCCTTGACCAGGCGGGATTTGTCCCCAACCAGACCACGTCGCACAACCTTAGGACACTTGCTGCAGTGTTACAAGATATTGACCCCAAATGCTCGGCGGTGGCGGTTTTCCTTGATGCCACCAAGGCGTTTGATTCTCTGGAATGGGATTAATTGCTTGGCATATTGGAGCGTATGGGGATGCCTTTCACTTTACTAAACTGGATATGGTTGCTCTATAGCCGGCCAGTGGCATCGGTGCTTTTAAATGGTGCCAAATCCCCCCCTTGGCTATCTCCAGGGGCACGCGCCAGGGGTGCCATTTATCTCCTATTTTGTTCGCTCTTGCCATTGAACCCCTGGCAGCGAAGCTTCGGCAGCACCATAATGTCAAAGCACTGATTTACCCCTCTAGACAATTGTTTATTTCGTTATACACAGATCACATGACATTATATGTGAAGAAACCCCATGTCAATCTGAATCCCATACTACGTGAGATATCTAAATCTGGCGCTATATCTGGAGTACAAATCAATTGGTCAAAATCTGCTGTTTTCCCCTTAACGGAAAATACCCTGCCATACCAGCTGGATTACCCCCTAATATGGGAATCGGATGAATTGAAATATCTGGGTATTCTTATTACTAGAGATAAGGAAGCGTTAATAAGAATAAATTATGGAACGGCCATAGAGAAGATAACTGATAATGTCACCAAGTGGCTGCGCCTTCCCTTTTCCATGGCGGGAAGGATATCTTTAATTAAGATGGTGCTGTTGCCGAAGCTTTTATATCTGTTTGTCAATATCCCATATTATCCAGGGAGTTTCTTCTTTAGTACACTTAGATCTCAACTCACAAGGCTTATATGGGGCGGGAAGCAAGTACGCCTTAACCTAACCACGCTTATGCTGCCATATCACCAGGGGGGGGTTTGAGGTCCCAGATTTTGAATTCTATTACTACTGTGCACAAGCCCACTTTGCATCCTATTGGTTCCATTCGCCGCCTTTTATGCCTCATCTGGCGGTTGAAGATGGCTATATGGCCCAACCCCTCCATCAGGTTATCTTTTCACTGCAGTGAGGGAACGAGTGTGAGATCCATCCACTGTGGATTGTACTATACTGGCCTGGCAACAGATAGTCCGCAAGCTGGGGAACCCTGTGTTATACTCACCCAAAATGGCCCTGTCGCAAAATCCCTTGCTACGTGTACGTGTGAGGGAATATGTCATAAGCTGCTCAATGGCCTGCAGTATTCCACCTGGGGGGACCTTTATATATCGGGGCAGTTTCTCACAAAGGAACAGTTCTTTGGAGCACATACGCCGACAGTTATGGACACATTTCTATACACTAGACTCCGACAAAGTATTAAGGCAGTGACCCCTGACTTCCCTGCAGAGCCAATCACATTAGCTCCTCTACATGCCATTTTGCAGACAGAGCCCCCCCAACACACTATATCTCTCTTATATAAACACACACAAAAAGCAATACCTACCTACCCTGGGCATATCATCCATGATTCCCAGGGTAGCAGACGTCTCACCACACCCACGACCGGCCTCTGTACGTCTCCTGTATGCATGCAGCTGGTGAAGTTACTGTAGGGATGAAAGGTCCTTTGTTTGTACTATCAGGCGGTAGGACATCTGCAGCTCAGAGCAGGAACTTGCATGTGCCCAGCACCCCCTGACAGATACGATAGCATTTGCTTGCAACTCACACACTACGCACTGTCTGACGTGAGACCAACATGTACACATCCCACACGCAGTAGTCCTTGGTCGTAGTTGGTGTGCGTGAAACGGCTTTCACACGTACTCCCACGCCACCCGAGGCCTGCACCAGTTGCACACAGACACTGCTCATTGCACCGAGCTGTGCCATTTCATCCACCGGACTGTCTCAGGACAAGCCAGTGCCGCTACAAGCAGAGCCACTGACGCAATGGCAGACTGTCCCAGACACATGCTCGACTCCAGGCACGTGGAGCTGTACCATGTACGTCTGCTGCATGTACTGGGGCACTGCGGCTGGCAGTTCTGTAGATCAGTTACCGGATGAACTTCCGCCTTGCGCACGGCACCTATGTGCAGCCTGTGTTGCATTGTCGCTCGTGCATATTCGAGTGGTCCATGGATGTCTGCCTCTCCAATGTAACAGTATCTGACCTGGATTATGACAGGTGTGTGCACCCCCTATTGGCCCACGACCAGGAGTGTCACCAGGATGACCGCTTATGGCATGCATGGATGTTTGGCATGCAGGCTGGAAACTGGACCTCGGAGATTGCATGAGTCGTAGTGGGCAGGGAGCACATTGAGCCACTACCTGATTGGGCTTTGGTGCACATTGGGTCCAGTGGTTGGAGTCGGCACATCTGTCCGGGTCAGCTGATGGATAACGTCGGTGACATGTCAGACGTGGTGGACGACGATCGCTCATTGGAGATGTTGGCCTATGCAGCTGCACTCGCGTTCATGGATGAGTGACAAGGTACCTGCTGCCACCACTGGATGTGAGCCATTGCACGTGTCCCAACACATGGTTGCATGTTGTGGATATGGTCACTTGTCGAAAGATGACAGTGGACATGGCTGCATTGACCAGGACTCATGTTCCAGGTGCAGACAACCAACGCGGGTTGGCATTGACTTGTGTTGGTGAGGGACACCCCCGGGATGGACACGGGCGCTTTCCTACGTTCCTAATTCAGACATGCTGCTGCATTTGTCTGCATATCATGGCACTTCTCTTGGTCATACTGACTCGCACTTGTTGATAAAGCATACGCACTTTCACTTGTTTCCAACTGTGTTGTGTCTTGATTTGTATTCCAATGTGTGTGTCTCGGACTCTCTGGCTCATTGCCATACATGCATTGCTACCCCATCAGGATCGTGGGTTTGTACTTGTGCATTGGCATGTCCCTGTGTCATGCTTTGCCAGTTGCATATGGCCGTTTACCGGCCACAGGCGGTGCATGTGTGTCCTGTGTTTGGCTGTGCACAAGTTGGTGTTTGTACCACATTGTGTTCGATGTTGGGGTGCTCTGCTTCCTATCTGTGTGTGCTGCATTATGTGTGAGATGTCCCTTCAGCTCTAATTTGGCTCACCCTTCTCCCTTTCAGGTGGTGTTGTCTTCACTTCTGTGCTTGTTCAGTGGGGTGACATTGCCGGGTTGTGTGACTTGTGCTCCTTGTTGGTGTTGTTACTCTTGGGTATGGTTTGTCTGCAGTTGTGCTGTGCTTAGTTGTGCATGTGTGCCACTGTGTCCATCTCCCCCCGCCCCCCAGTCCCTGCTGGTTCCTCTCCCTGTTGCTGTTGTTTCTGTTGTTTGGTGCAGTTTCCGGTCCCCGAGTCCTGCCAGCATCTCCAGACTGATGTGGTGGACACCATTTCCTCCATGTCATCCAGCTCCTGGTGTGGGACTGGACTCCCACCTCCTGTGTGCATTGCTACCTTCTTGTTGTTGGCGTGTTTCTGCTTGTTTGCACCTTTTGCTTAATTGCTGGAGTTCTGGTTTTCTGCCATTGTCCTCCTGCGCTCTCAAGCTGCCTTCATCTTGTCCAAGATGGCCTGCCATGTACAATGTTTTGTTGCCAATGGGTTTTGTGAGGTTGTCTGCTTGCTCGGGTTGCCTCCATTGTGTTAGGCTGTTGTTTTCTGTTTGGTCTGTCTTACTTTTTCAGGCTTTTGTTGTGCTTATTAACGCCTACCGTGTGTTTTGCCGTCCTGGCGGTGCTTATCCCTGCTTTCCTCATCGCGAATGGGCTCATCGCACTTTTTCTGGTGTTGTGGTTTGTGTTTTTATCTCCGTCGGGGTGGTTGTATCATGGACATTGGCCGCTGTTAGATTTGGGGGTCTCTAGTTGGCACAGGTATGCACTTGTGACAAATAGAGACCCTTGCCTCTAGTCAGGGTAAGTGGGTACACTCCTAAAATAACCCCTGCTCACCCCCTTGGTAGCTTGGCACAAGCAGACAGGCTTATCTCAGAGGCAGTGTGTAAAGCATTTGTGAACACATACAGTAATCAAGTGACAACACTACAGATGGACACTATACTGTTACTCTAAAAATGGTAGAATTTAGCTTAGTTATCTTTTAGATCTTAAATGCGACACTTTGAGTCAATGTACCTTTAGATGCGACACGCAGGGCAACGATGGTGAGGCGATGAAAGTTCGGTGCAAAGAAGTAAAGACATGAAGATCTTCCTGAAGGGGCACGCTTCTCCGATGTTGCGAGAAGACTCGACTCTCTGCGTCAGCTGCAGCGGCGACTCCTTTGTCCAGTGATGCGAAGACAGCAGCTTTGGCGGCGACACTCTTCTCCGATGATGCGAGACGCTTCCACTCAATGCGACAGCTGCAGCGGCGACACCCTTGTTCAGTGATGCGACGGCAGCAGCTCTGACGGCGGCATGCTTCTCCGTGAATTCAAGGCACTTTTCTAGATGCGGTGCAATGCGACAGCTAAAGCGGCAACATCCACAATGCGATGGCAGCGGCTGGCGCTTCTTCCTCGATGTGAGACTCTTCTCGTGATGCGGTGCAATGCGACAGCTACAGCACCGACACCCTGGTTCAGTGATGCGACGGCAGTGGCTGCGACAGTGACACGCTTCTTCGGTGTTGCGGGACGCCTCTCGTGGTGCGGTGCAATGAGACAGCTACAGTGGCGACACCCTTGTTCAGTGATGCGACAGCAGCGGCTGCGACGGCGACACGCTTCTTCTCCGTGAATCGCGCTTCCAGCTCCTTGCGATACGCAGTCCCTCAGAAGGCCCAAAACAGCAACAGGCACTTCCAAAGAACTCTGGGGAGCTGGTGGTTGAAGTCTGTTGTCCCTGAGACTTCAGCAGGAGGCAAGCTCTTTTCCAAGCCCTTGGAGATCCTTACACAAGTTGAATGAAAATGCACACAAAGTCCTTTCTCCTTTCTTTGGTAGTCAGGCCACCACTGCAGGCCAAACCCCCAAGCAGCACTTCAGCTTAGGGATAGTCTCTCCTCAGTTTCTTCTGGTTTCACTCCTCAGCAAAGGTTTCTTCTTGTTTCCCAAAGTGATCTAAAGTTCTGGGTTCTGGGTCTCCTTTTTATGCACAGTTTCTCTTTGTTCTCTGAAGGCAGAGAGGCCTTTGCCTAGTCCAAACCAGTTCTGGTCAGTCCTGGAGCACTTTGTTTACATGACTCCTTCTTTCCTTTCAGAGTGCAGGGCAGAGACATCAGACGCACCCACTTTCTTAAAGTGGTATTTTCAAATACAGAATGTTAAAACCAACTTCACTAAAAGATGTATTTTATCATTCTGAGTTCAGGCATTCTAAATTAGAATTTCTACCATGTTCCCTGAGTCAGTTAGGATTATAAGATGTAATAATCAAACTGCCCATTCTGGCCAATGGAGAACAGGTAGCCTTGCAATAGTGTAAAACGAAAATGGCTGTAATTCACTATTAGAACATGCCACACACACCAGGGCATGCCCTACCTTATACTTACAATGCACCCTGCACTTGGGCCTACCATAGGGGTGTCTGATATGAAGAAAAGGGAAGGTTTAGGGACCGACAACTGGGTGCACTAACCCAGTCAGCATGATAGTACCAGACTGCACGCATGCTCTGCAATGGCAGGCCTTAGACACACTTTTACAGGCTGCTTCTGTGGGTGGCACAACCAGTGCTGCAAGCCCACCAGCAGTGTTTGGATTACCAGCCCTGGGCACTCCTGGAGCACTGTACTACGGTCTGACAGGTAAACCAAACCAACCAATGATGGTCCCACTAATTCGTACATCAATTTACAATAGGGAGCACTTGCACTGTGGCACTGGACAGCAGTGGGACAGTGCCCAAAGCATCTAACACCAGCAAAAACACATGAGGCAACAGCAGAAATAGAAGGGAGACCCACGCCAAGGTGCCAGGTCTAGTGTTTTCGGCGGACTATCGCATGCTACCGCCGAGTTGTGAATTCCACTTGACACAGGGTTATTTTCCCACGATGGACTGTGATGTTGAGAGTTGCGTTAAGCTACTCTTGCGGTAGTTATCACATATACCCCGATGTAGCTCGTACTGACAGATTCCCCTCTAATGTCGATGCTAAACTGTTCACGCGCATCATAGCGCATAGACTCAATCCTCTCATGTCCAGCTTGGCCGACCCTAACCAGGCAGGCTTCATTCCAAATCTGTATTGGGGGAAAAACATCAAACGTATCCTCCACCTCATTGACAAAATCTGCTGGTCCACCCTTAAGGTGCAGTATGAAGTGGCCTTACGAGCTGAGCTGACTAGGGGCCATATGTATCACAATATTCTTTTGCGATTCTCAAATAGTGATTTTTGGCGAATTGCTATTTGAGAATCGCAAAACGCTATGTATGTAGGATTTGCAAATAATTTTGCAAATCCTACATATTCCTTACTTGCGAATTGTAAATTGCGATTCGCGATTAAGGAATACCTTCCCATTCATTCCTGTGGGCCTAGAGGCCCATAGGAATGAATGGGAAGACAGACAGAGAATGCAATTTCAAGGGAGCCAGTGTGTCAAAAGGACACCCTGTTGCATCCCTGAAATGTACATGTATGCACATGTGGCACACATACATGCCCTGTGGGCATGTATGTGTGCCACATGGCACTTTGAAAAAAGCAAAAAAGTTAATTTTTCTGAGAAATCGCAAATTACCATTAACCTGAAGTTGGTGGTAATTTGCGTTGGTGGTAATTTGCGATTCCTTAAGGCCAAATTGCACTTTTTCTGTGCTTCTTACATTGCATTTAAGGAATAGCAATTTGCGATTCCTTAAATGCAATCGCAAAATAAAGAATTGCAAATTTTGTGATTCCTTATTTTGCGAGGTAGTTTTTCTTTAATACATACCACAGAGCCAAATTGCGATCGCAAGCGCCGAAATTCTGCGAATGTTAGCATTTGAGATCACAATTTGGAATGATACATATGGCCCCAGGTTTCTTCCCCAGTGACCCCATAATAGCCAACCCAGATTTCACACTGGGCCTACAGGGTGAGGGCTTCCACAGATGGCAAAAAGGGGCTGTAAATATGTAGGTTGTCTATTTGATGCCCATGGAATCATTACATTTGACCACAAGAAATAGACTATGGCTAGAGGAAGCAAACCGTATCCAGTACCTACAAATCCAGCACTGGGTGACACACCCTTCCATCAACCCACATGCTGAGAGACTCCAGACGCTCTTTCAGAAATGGGACAACAGACTTCTCATAACTGAGATCTATGCACTGTTAGGGCAACTGCCCCTACAAGATAAGACTGAAGGGCAGAGGAGATGGGAAGCACATCTGGGCTGTGAACTCATGCACAAAGAATTGGAAGACATCTACTATCGAGCGAGGTACACAGCACATAATATGGCTAGTACAGAGGTAGCTTAGAAAATAGCCTCGTACTGGTAGGCAACTCCTGCCTATGTTCATAAATGGTGTCTGGAGCGCACAGGGGAATGCTGGAGGGGATGTGGAGGAACTGGCACATTACTGTACTTGTTCTGGCACTGCCTGAAGCTGGTTTGCTACTGGGGGAAAATACTGGAGGACACTGATAGAGCCTTCAACACTCAAATCGTGAGGCTCCCTATAGTAACCATAAAGGGGCTTTCAATCCCCTGACCTACCCTCTGAAGTAAGAGCAAGGAGAGCAGATGGACCTTGCCTTATGAGCTGCACATCAGGCTATACTTTCACTATGGGGCTCTGACAGAACACCAGACTACACAGTATGGTTACATAAACTCTGGTTCATACTAGAGATGGAAAAACTGACACTCGCAGAGCTTAAGCAAGACACCTATCAGGAACTGTGGGCCCTATATTTGAACACCCTATCCACAGAATTTAATGAGTCGACTTGCCTGAACTATCATGAATTACTACTACACTTGATCCCACCCTCGATGACACTCTCCATGACAGACCAATAAAACTTAGAGACGATGAGCAGAGTGCAGGACACACTCCAACCTAAGCCCCAGTTCGCCCAATTGATGGCATAGTGCCCGACATGTTATACTCATGCAAGACTGAAGGGGGGAGGTGGAAGTTTATGGGGATAAAAGTTGGGTTTTGTTACCAGTTTGCTATTGCACAACACTGCTGGCCCATGAGTTGTAGGTTAAAAGTTGTGTAAGAGGATTACCTCAAAGGATGTTTAACCCTAATAAACAGAATTGATCCATAAAAGCATATAAGAACAGTCGTATAAATCCATCCAAACAGTGTGATTACCTGCGCAGACAGGTGGCACCCTCATTAATTAGCCTTTCAAACTGGCCAATCAAGAGTTGACCATGCATAGAGATCTAACCTCTGCTTTGAAAAATTGTGTCAGCACCAGAGAGAATAATTCCTCCAAGTGCAATATTTCAGAGGAGTCTTGGACTAAAGGACAAAGCAAAGCATTTTATCCCTACAATCCCAGTGATATGAATAAATTGTCAGTATTCTTTATTTTGCATATTAAAAAGTTATGCTCATTTATAATATAAAGTGCTTGTTTGCTTTTAAAACTTTCTTTTACATTTTATTGTTCTTTACATTTTCTAAATATGTATTTTCATATATAGTATTTTGTACTGTGCAATATTTTCAATAATTACGTTTATTAAATGATTTATTTATTTCCAAGAATATTTTTTTTCTCCAGAATTACTGTAACAACACATATCACTTAAGGCCTGATTGCGATGCCGGCGGAAACGGCTCTGACCGGTGGTCGGAGCCGTTCCAACCACATCGTAATATGCCTGTCGGATTACTCTCCGACCACCTCATTACGATCAAGGCGGTTGGAAACGAATCCGAACGGTCATTCCAGCTGGCTTCTCATGGGCTCGAAGCCCGTCCGCCTGTCGGAATGTGGCCTGGAATCCCAAGGGCTGTTCTTTCCACCCCTGGGATTACAATGTTGGGTTTCAGCAGCCTTCCATGCCTGTCTTTCTGACACAGAAAGGCTGTCAGAACTCAACTTTGGGGGGCCCCCAGAATGGTCCCCTTGGGTGCACGGCCTCCGGTTGGATGTCGAGGGAGCTGCTGATTCCTACACCCCATGGTGGCTGCAAGATGCCTGCCACATTGTAGAGGGATGAACTGCACCTCCTATCTCCTATTTTACAACGGGAGCATGCATTCTGGCCGGAATACAGGCTCCCATTGTAAAGTATAGGAATGCGACTGAACAGTGTTCAGTCGCATCCTAATTAGTTGGTCGGAACCGCCGACTGAGTGTCGGTCGCTCCATTGACCGAGATGATATCCAGTAGACGAAACTCCGCCCGACATCATAATGAGGCCCATAGATGTAGCATTTATGCATTTTTACTTTTAGTTATTTCATTTTTGAAAAAATTATTATGATCATTTTTAGGATTTACCTACATATATTACTTACATTTTTTAATCATTCTAATACATTTAAAAAGTACTTAAAAATGGTTAGATATTTTTATTAGTATGTTAAATATTTATACATAAAGCAATATTGTACTTTTTTTTAAACAGACCATATTTTTACATTTTAATATGTTTGTTAATTTTAAGTTTTTTTTTTTAGCAGTTTTATATAGTGCGGCCTCAGCCCGAAGAAGGTGAAGTGCTTTATATGAGCACCACTTTATGTTACACATGGATATATATATATATGTTTGTTCTTGGGACATGGTGCTGTCATAGGCATTCTACAACGGAAAGTCATACTGGGGTTGGTATCTCTTGCCTGATAGGTGCAGGTGACCACCCCGAGGATCCTTAAACTAAAACATTAGTGGAGCTAGTTTTGCCCATGACGAGCTGGACTCGTCATGGCACACAGTTCTCGGGTGCCCATGACGAGTCCAGCCCGTCATGAGGCATCCCCTGCAAAATCCCTCTGGTGCGGGCACCAGAGGGATTTCCTTTAAAGCAAAATAGCCTCGGGAGCTGGGGAAGAGCTTCCCCAGCTCCCGAGGCCCCCCCTGCTTTCCCTGTAATGACGATCGCCGTGCACATCGCGCCAACGTCATTACAGTGAAACCGAAACTGAAATGAGCCAAGAGGCTCATTTCATTTTCACTTTCTACGTGCTCTGGGGGCTATCTCAGCCCCCTGAGCACGTAGAAAGACGGGAGAGGTATCGTTGGAAAGGGGAGAATCTCCCAGTGGATCCCTGCTTGGGGATCGCCACAGGAGGGCAACCACCAAGCAGGGATCCACCCAGTAGACACCAGGGAGGGGGGAGCGGCCCCTTGGGCAAGGGCTTTTGCTACCCCCAGTTTATTTTGGCATCATTTAGTCTTTTTGCCCCCCCCTGGGGGGCAGATGGGGGCAGTAGCCCCCAATCTGCCCCCCGGGGGGGCAAAACGCCCACTAGACACCAGGGAATTTTTTTTAAAGTAAAAATAGGAGCGGGGGCTGCCCAAAACGAGTAGGACCATGCCCCCACCCCACCCCACCCCCCCAATTAATACAGTCTTTCTGCCCCCCCTGGGGGGCAGATGGGGCAGTGGCCCCTAATCTGCCCCTTCGGGGGGACAGAAAGCCCACTAAACACCAGGGATTTGTTTTTAAGTTTTTTTAGGGTGGGGGCTGCCCGAAATGGACATGCCCCCACCCACCGGCCACCATTACAGCCTTTCTGCCCCCCCGGGCGGCTGTTGGGGCATGGGCCCCTAATCTGCCCCTTCGGAGGGGTGAAAGCCCACTAGACACCAGGGATTTTTTTTAGAAACTATAAATAAGGGTGGGGGCTGCCCAAAATGGGCATGCCCATGCCCCCACCCCCCCAATTATTACAGTCTTACTGCCCCCCCATGGGGCAGATGGGGCATTGGCCCAAATCTGCCCCTTCGGGGGGGCAGAAAGCCCACTAAACACCAGGGATTTGTTTTTAGTTTTTTTTTAGGGTGAGGGCTGCCCGAAACGGGCACGCCAATGCCCCCACCCATCCACCATCATTACAGCCTTTCTACCCCCCCCTGGGGGCAGATGGGGCATTGGCGCCTAATCTGCCCCTTCTGGGGGGCGGAAAGCCCACTAGACACCATGGATTTTTTTAGAAATTAAAAATAAGGGTGGGGGGCTGCCCAAAATGGGCATGCCAATGCCCTCACCCACCGCAATCATTAGTCTTTCTGCCCCCTCTGGCATTGGCCCCTAATCTGCCCCTTCGGGGGGGCGGAAAGCCCACTTGATGCCAGGGATCTTTTTCACGCAATTTTATTTAGGTTGGTGGATTTTGTTTAGGGTGGTGGCTGCCCGAAATGGGCTCACCAATGGCCCCACCCCGCCACCATTACAGCCTTTCTGCCCCCCCTGGTGGGCAGATGGGGCAGTAGCCACCAATCTGCCCCCCTGGGGGGCAGAAAACCCACTAAATGCCAGGGATTTTTTTTTACACAATTTGTTTTAGAGTGGGGGCTGCCCAAAATGGCCATGCCAATGCCGCCAGCCCCCGACACCATTACAGCCTTTTTGCCCCCCCCCGGGGGGCAGATGGGGACAGTAGCACCTAATCTGCTCCCGGGGGAGGGCAGCAAGCCCACTTGATGTGAGGGATTTTTCTTGCGCATTTGTTTTTAGGGTGGGGGCTGCCCAAAATGGGCACCCAAATGCCCCCACCCCCTCCCACCATTACAGCCTTTCTGCCCCCCCAGAGGGGCAGAAAGCCCACTATCCACCAGGGATTTCTTTTGCGCAATTGTTTTTAGGGTGTGGGCTGCCTGGAACGGGCATGCCAATGCCCTTCTCCCCCCCACAAAAATGACAGTCTTTATGCCTCCCCAGGAGGCAGATGGGAGCTGTAGCCCCCAATCTGCCCCCCCCGGGGGGTGCAGAAAGCCCACTAGGAAACCATGGATTTTTTGTTTTATTAGTGTAGGAGTAGGGGCTCCCCAAAATGGGCATGACAATACCCCACCCCACCTCCAGAGAAATTCCAGTCTTTCTGCCCCCCGGGAGGGCAGATCGTGGCAGTGGCCCCTGATCTGTCCCCTGGGGGGGCAGAAAGCCCACTAGGCGCCAGCGAGTATGCAGGCTTTCTTAATGCATGTGGGTGGGGGCTGCCCAAAATGGTCATACCAATGCCCCCACCCCCACAAAAAATAGCCACAGTCTTTCTGCCCATTTAGGGGCATATTGGGATGAAACCCCCTTCCCCGATTCCCCCCCAGGGCGGCAGAAAGCCCACTGGGCTCTGACTTTTTTTTAGCAATGTGCCTACCTGTGGATTTTGGGCCCTAGCGCAGTTGGCACATAGGGAAACCTAGCAAACCTGTACATTTTTGAAAACTAGACACTGAGGGGAATCCAGGATGGGGTGACTTGACTGGCTCTCACCAGGTTCTGTTACCCAGAATCCATTGCAAACCTAAAAATGTGTCCAAAATAACACATTTTCCTCACATTTCTGTGGTGGAAAGTTCCGTAATCTGCGTGGGTCCACAAAATTCCACCCACCCCGCGTTCCCCAAAGTCTTCTGTGAAAAATGGTACCTCACTTGCATGGGTAGGCCTAGTGCCTGCATCAGGCAAGGGTCCAAAACCTATTGCGGAGACATCAAAATTACCTATCACAAAACAACCTGGTTTTGCAAAGGGGATCACATGAGTTTTTGGCCGCGGGCTTGGCAGCCATCTAGGGAAACCTACCAAACCCACACATTTCTGAAAACTAGACACCCAGGGGGAGTCCAGGGAGGTATGGCTTGCATGGATGCCCCAAAGTTTCCTTACCCAGAATGCCCTGCAAACCTCAAATTTAGCTGAAAATATCACTTTGTTCACACGTTTTTGTGTGGGAAAGTTGTGGCATCACCGGGCTGACACAAATTTCCTACCACCCAGCGTTCCCCCGGGTCTCCCAATAAAAACGGTGCCTCACTCGTGTGGGAGGCCCAAGTACCCGCTACAGGCAAGGGCCCACAACGTAGTGAGGTGACATGAAAATGGCCTATCTCAGAACGACCTGGTTTTGCATGGGGGGGTCACTTGGTTATTTGGCCCAGTACTCGGCGGCCACCTAGGGAAACCTACCAAACCCACACATTACTGAAAACTAGACACCCGGGGATTCCAGGGAGGTATGGCTTGCGCGGATCCCCCAACGTTTCCTTACCCAGAATGCCCTGCAAACCTCAAATTTAGCTGAAAAAAATCACCTTTTTCACACATTTTTGTGTGGGAAAGTTGTGGCATCACCGGGCTGACATAAATTTCCTACCATCCAGCGTTCCCCCGGGTCTCCCGATAAAAAATGGTGCCTCACTCGTGTGGGAGGCCCAAGAACCCGTGACAGGCAAGGGTCCAAAACGTAGTGAGGCGCACTACGTTTAGGACCCTTGCCTGTTGAGGCACATTACATTTTGGACCCTTGCCTGTCGCGAGTACTTGGGCCTCCCACACGAGTGAGGAACCGTTTTTATCGGGAGACCCGGGGGAACGCTGGGTGGTAGGAAATTTGTGTCAGCCCAGTGATGCCACAACTTTCCCACACAAAAATGTGTGAAAAAGGTGATTTTTTCAGCTAACTTTGAGGTTTGCAGGGTATTCTGGGTAAGGAAACGTTGGGGGATCCACGCAAGCCATACCTCCCTGGAATTCCCCAGGTGTCTAGTTTTCAGAAATGTGTGCGTTTGGTAGGTTTCCCTAGGTGCCGGCAGACCTAGGGTTCAAAAACTACAGCTAGGCACTTTGTCAAAAAAATTTCATTTTTCACTGCGAAATTGAGGTGTGTCCACGATGCGTTTTGCGCCGTTTCCTGTCGCGGTCACTAGGCCGACCCACACAAGTGAGGTACCATTTTTCTCGGCAGACTTTGGGGAATGCGGGGTGGGTGGAAATTTGTGGATCCACGCAGATTCCAGAACTTTCCACCACAGAAATGTGGGGAAAAAGGGGTTATTTGGGCAATTTTTTAGGTTTGCAAGGAATTCTGGGTAACAGAACCTGGTGGAAGGCAGTCAAGTCACCCCATACTAGATTCCCCTGCGTGCCTAGTTTTAAAAAATGCATAGGTTTGCTAGGTTTCCCTAGGTGCCGGCAGAGCTATGGTTCAAAAACTACAGCTAGGCACTTTGTCAAAAAAGGGTTCTTTTTCACAGCGAAATTGAGATGTGTCCACGTTGCGTTTTGCGCCGTTTCCTGTCGCGGTCACTAGGTCGACCCACACAAGTAAGGTACCATTTTTCTCTGAAGACTTTGGGGAACACGGGGTGGGTGGAAATTTGTGGATCCAGGCAGATTCCAGAACTTCCCACCACAGAAATGTGGGGGAAATGTGGTTTTTTTGGCAATTTTTTAGGTTTGCTAGGGATTCTGGGTAACAGAACCTGGTGGGAGACAGTCAAGTCACCCAATCCTGGATTCCCCTGGGTGTCTAGTTTTCAAAAATGTAAAGGTTTGCTAGGTTTCCCTAGGTGCAGGCAGAGCTATGGTTAAAAAACTACAGCTAGACACTTTGCCAAAAAAGGGTCATTTTTCACTGCGAAATTGAGGTGTGTTCACGTTGCGTTTTGCACCATTTCCTCTCGCGTGCACTAGGCCGACCCACACAAGTGGGGGAAATGTGGGGGAAATGTGGTTTTTTTGGCAATTTTTTAGGTTTGCTAGGGATTCTGGGTAATAGAACCTGGTGAGAGGCGGTCAAGTCACCCCATCCTGGATTCCCCTGGGTGTCTAGTTTTCAAAAATGTATAGCTTTGCTAGGTTTCCCTAGGTGCCGGCAGAGCTAGGGTTAAAAAACTACAGCTAGGCACTTTGCTAAAAAAAGGGTAATTTTGCATTGTGAAAATGTGGTGTGTTCACATTGGGTTTTGAGCCATTTCCTATCGTGGGCACTATGCCTGCCCATACAAGTGAGGTACCATTTTTATCGGGAGAGTAAGGGTAATACAGATTTGTAAAGGAACTGTTATTACCTATTGACTTTCGATGCATTTCTGCCTTCCAAATGAAAGACATTGTGTAAAAAAGAAGTCATTTTAAAAAATGACTGATAATTCTCATGCTAGTATGAGTATTCCCAATTTCGGAAATGTGCAAATATCTACTGTTTCTAAACTCTATATTTGGTTCCCATTTCAGAAATACATAGGTGTCTTTCATACCGATTTTTCCATGTACACATTTTTACAGAATAATTACTAGCTGTCATAATTAGAAGAAGTTGCAGGTGAAAACGTTGACAGAAAAGGCTGTTTTTTTCAACTAATTTTTAATGTATCCTATATTTAACTGTTAGTTTCTATAAGGAAACCTTGATGGATCTACACAAATGACCCCTTGCTGAATTCAGAATTTTGTCTACTTCTCTAAAATGTATAGCTTTCCAGGATCCATTATTGGTTTTGTACCCATTTCTACCATTAACTGGAAGGAGGTCGAAAGCACAAAAAATAGCAAAAATAGGCTATGTCCCAGAAAAATGCCAAAACTGTGTAAAAAATGTTGGGTTTCTGACAAAAGTCTGGTATCCCCTAAAAGCTGGGAAAATGGTGATTTCAGCCCCACAAACCCTTTTTTGATAACATTTTCAGGGAAAAACCCAGATGCTTTCATTTGTAGCCCGTTTTTCCGATTTTTCCCAAAAAAAAACATTTCTGTGACCCCTCCAGGGGAATCCACAAACCCTGAGTACCTTTAGAATCCCCATGATGCTGGAAAAAAAGGACGCACATTTGGTGTGGATACCTTATGTGGTCAAAAAGTTGCACCTGTAATTTGGAGAAATTGTTTTAGGTTTTATTCAGTTGGTTGGAAACTAGTTTGAATTTTTTTTTGCATCATTTATGGTGAACACTAATTTGTGTTTTCATTACTCGTTTAATGTATATTCTGATATATTTTTATATGTCTGTATACATTTAATGTAATATTATATGTTTTATTTTGATTTCCATTGTTCAATATTTTGTTTTTGTGATTGTTTTTATAGTTCATTGGTATTAATGTGTAGGGGAAATTTGTTATTTCTTTATTTTTGGTTATGATAGCACTGTATTTTAGCTGTTTTTCTTGTTATTTTGGTCATCAATATTAAAAGTAGAGAGTTGCAAAATGTATGTTTTTATATTGTTCGGCAAGATTTGTGTATGTCGATATTGTTTTTTTCAATATACTATCATACAACCGAGGATGAGTTTTAGAGTTAGAATACTTACTTTGATCGCTTGTACCAGAAATAGTTTTTGATTAACTTTGGCACTGTAGTTATAAGATTATGATTTTTTTTAAAGAAATGTTAAGATCAGTCTAGGAATGCAATTAAACTATTGAAAATAATATTAATAAAAGGTTATCTTTCAGCATACACTGTATGCAACTAGGATATGTAGCAGTATTAAAATGTAAATTCTTACAGTACTTTTAACTATTTATATATTTGTGTACATTTTTATTATTGATTACATAAAAACATTGCAAACATTTTTAAATGAAATTGTTCGTTAACTTTATTTAAAATATATGTAATAACATAAATGCCTTTTGTTTAAGAATATTTTTTTATTAATATAAATTGTATGTCTAAACTTAAACAGAAACATTATTATACATATATCAATTAAAGTTGGAAGGCATTCAATAAATAAATTTACTTTTACTTTAAAATAACATTCATTTCTTGGACAAACAATTATGATATTAAAAATAGATTTTAGGTAACATAATACATTATGTATACTGAAAAGAAAATGTTTGCTCTTTATTTTGTTGGATTCTTTAAGTAATAATAATATACTTTTGAAATTTAGGAATTTATTTAAAAGTGCATTTTTTACATGTTTTCGTACTGTTTGAACCACTGCCTGTTCAAAATTCATAATTTTGGGGGGGGAGGGGGGGGCGAGTAAATATTGTTATTAATTTTTGCTATTTGTTGCTTCGTTTATTAAACAGCAGTGTGTAAATTAGTGAAATGTTAGTATTGCGGTGCTGGCTATTAAAAACATAAATCTGGGTAAAGAGTGATGAACAGGATTTCAAATGTGCCATCTATTAGTGAGCTATTGCATTTTGTTAGGGTACTGTGTTAGCAGGTCTGAAAACTATAATCCATTTTAGTATCATATAGAATTATGTTCTCTTCAACAGAGTGGTACCATTATCTCTTGTAGAATTCCCTTCTCTTTTAACAGGATTCTGTTCAATGTCCATCTAGTTTGTGCCCTGAGGTCTCACAATTCTAAACTAAGACTGACTGCTCATTTATCAGAGACATTCACCAAGAGATGAGATATCCCTTTAGTCATTCAGACCAAGGTATTACCTAGTGGCAAATAATCCAACATTGATTAATGCCTATACTCACCTATATATGATTCCCTCATCTCAGCTGCCAGATATACCATAGGACTAGATTGAGCAGTAGATCCTTTGTTGTACAAGATATTTCTGGGATGGAGACTTATTTGTATTTGGATGACCTATCCAAAAGGGCATTAAAAAAATATGTTGGGGCCATAAAAGTCATAAAATTTAAGATTTATCAAACTGAACCTAAGAGTAGCGTTATCTAATTTATGGCCCACCACCTTGATTTCAGTACTTTTCCTAACAATTATTGCTACCCTATCTCCAATGCATGTCTGATCTGTGCACAGCATGGCGTGAACTCACCTACATTTCGTAAATAGTCTTCTATGCTCTACTCTCTGCAATTGTGCTTCTTATAGTAAAAGGATTTGCACTTTAGAGTCTCTCAAATAATCTAGGTCACATTTTTGCTTTCTGCTAGTACGTAGCCTATTGACATTCAGTTAAAAACTCAATCTGCTTTCCAATATCTAAACTTTGCCTCTAATTCTCGTCTGCTCACAATCTCTCTCTGTATTAAGATTATGCTTAAGGGACTTATTATAAGATTTGTGATCTTCCAATGGGACCGCCACTGTGGCGGTCCCAGGAAGACTGCCAAGCCCGTGGTTAGCCAGCCCACCGGATTAAGACTTGAATCCAGAGTGGGTGGATGGTGCGGCGGTCTCACGACAGCCGGTGTGTTAGGCTCATAGGAGAGCCTCAACAGCATACTGCTGCTGTGAGAATGCCTACATCATGTTCCTGTATGGTGTGCAATTCCAGGGGTGCACAACATGTGCCCCCTTCACATACACCTCCAGGCCCAGATTTGGCGAGGGAACTAGCTGCATGTCCACCACCCTTTTCATGGTGGTATCCCCACCATGAAAAGGGTGGTGGATATGATGGTCATAATATGCTCAGCAGCACCAGCTTTGGCACCGCCAGCATATTCAAGCTGTTTTCAGACTGCTGCCACCATGGGATCCTTCTTACCGGCCGAGGAAGCAGTCTTACGGCAGTCCCATCTCCACACTCATAATACAGCGGTTCGATGGTAGTGGTCGCACCACCACTGCGAGTCTGGCAGTCCCAGGACCACTGTGCTTTTAATAAGGCCCAAAGTGACTATGGGCTGCAACTTATGCTTTCACTTTTTTCATCCATATGTGATGAGAACCTTTTTTAAAATCTTTTTTTCCACATACTCCCCACCCAGTGCTCCTAGTACACCCTATGCTCCCACCAGTGCTAATTTATTTTGGGAACGTCTCTCGCCCCCTCCCTCTCCTAGCTTTGTTAACCTATTCTATACTCATTTTCAATATGAAATCATCTACTTCATACACCATGTCTAACATTAAACATCTTGTTTCTCCATAGGATTCTAAAAGTGGCAGAGAATTTCAATTGGACTCTTGTGCCTAGTTTCTTTAACTCAACCATGCTCTTTCCCAGTTCCATTGTCATTGCACTGTCAATCCGCCAATGTCAGATCTTATTACATAAGAAAAATGTTCGCACGTCAGCTCTTTGTCTTCAGTGTGTTAGCTAGGATTTTCTCTTTCAGACTTTAGGTCAAGAAATTAACCAAAGTTCTCCTAGGGCTTTTGTGGTTTGAGTTTAGTTTGAACGGATCTCTCTGTGCCCTTTGAATTTCAAATTCCAAACTGTAGTCAACCTTAAAGACATCCTGTTGCGGAAACGTTATCGGAAAAGCTTTCAAAGCACTTCCTTCAGCCCCCTCCGGTATATTTAAGAACATCAAATTATTTTGGCATGAATGAAAATCTAAGCTCTCCATTTTCGCTGTGAGAATTTTGATCAGTTGTTTAAGGTTCTCTAACTAAAGGGCATTTTCTTATATTCGTACCTTGGCTTTCTCCAGGTTGTCTTCCAAGATTTTATTTCTTTCAGACAACTCATCCAATTTAGTTTCCAGAGTGTGGCGTGAATCTCAGACTTCTCCCTGATTGCTTTCTGAGGTCTCAAAATTCATTCTAATCTCTGCCTTTAATTTGAAAAGGATAGATCCAGGGATATTCCTTCAAAACCAGTATTAAGTGTAGGGTTCAGCCACTACAGACAATCCCCCTATGGGTACCTCTTGAATAGGATCCACTTCAGACTCCGGTATCCCTTTTTGCATTTCTGAGGTCTCCTGTTACGTTAAATTTGCCATTGCAGTAGACAAGCTATCCTTTAACACTTTTTCTGCTGTATGTGTGTGCTGTACAATGCAGCATGTGTGCAAAGCAGGAAAGTGAGGACAAATGTAAACATTTCTCCTTATTAAGCCTGCCTCGAGGAGGCATAAGATTGTGGTGCATTTCCCTTTCTGAAAATGGTTGTAGATAAGGATTTGTGTCAAAACCCATTCCCCACCCATGGAATGCACCGCGACGAAAATTCATGCAAAGCAGCGTATAGAACAACTTTGCGTTAATTTGGAAAACTATCCAATGCAAATCATTGTGTTACAAAAGTACACAAACCCACGCAAAGCATTAGTAAATATGGGAACTCTTTCCTAGAGAACCTGAGTAAGTCTATGAGTTAGCTCATCAGTCTTGGACTTTTATAAGGGGTTGGTCTTTAAAAGTCAAAAGTAATTCAGTATTTCAGAAGGATCTGTCCCTCTTGCTAAGGTGGGGGAATTGCGGTCATAACATTATAATAGAATGGGAAAGTCTCCTTGAGAGGTATAACTTTTTATCCTAGAACAGTGGCAGACTTGGAAGTGTCCTCAAACCACAGTTGCTATGAGTTCAAGGTGGTGAAAAATAGCTTTGGGGTCAGGTTTCCTTGGGTTTCAGTTTGGCATGTGAGCAGGAAATAGAGTTTGGAGGCATTTCAGGCCCTTACCATCTCTATTTTAAACGGCTGTGAAATGTATCTTCAACTTTATCCTCTTTAGAACTGATTCAGTGCAGTTTTTTAAGAGGTGGGCTGTTTGATTCTGCAGACCAAATGGTTTCTTAAGGTCTTTCCTAGTGGCTCCTCCATAGGCATTGCTGCAATAGTGCAAACACAAGGAGATGATGGACGGAGCACTTAAACTTTTCAGACACTCATCCCCAGTCACAAATCTGGGTTGAATCCATCATCGTGCTTTAGCTCACTTCGCCACCTCAGTTCAGACTGAACTGAACCGGATATAAGCATCCTGGGACCGGTTTTGGGGTAACACCCCTCATCAGCCAGGCTAGCTTGAATCCAGTGGCAAAGTGAGCAAGGGACCCACGTCTGGGTATACCCTGCCAACTTAGCGTAAACAAAGCAAACACTTTGCCACTGGATTCAAGTTAGCCTGGCTGATGAAGGGTGTTAACCCGAAACCAGTCCAGGATGATTGTGTCACGATCTGCAGAACTCCTCAGGATCCGGGTGGCGAAGAATAGAGTTCCACCTCCAGATCACCCCGGACTCTAACCAGAAGGTTACAGAGCCCAGAGGGGATCAGGCGAGGGAAAAGGATAGGGGGTGGGGACAGCTGGGATTTGATCCTGAAACGAGAAAACAAATAACAACCAAACAATAACTATCAACAGTCTACTCTCTGTCGGTCTCGCTAGGGCAAGGACTACTACACATGTATAACACAGTCTACTCTCTGTCGGTCTCTCTAGAGCACGGACTACTACATATGAATATCACAGTCTACTCTCTGTCGGTCTCGCTAGAGCAAGGGCTATTACACCAGTTATATCCAAACTAGGTCGCTCCTAGGCGACTCGCTACACTCCTCCCTAGATGGGGATAGTCACGGGCTATTTCCGGTTTGGTCGGCTTCAACGGTGAAGACACCGTCGCCTGGAGTCCCTACGTTGTAGCGCTCCTTCACTGGGGATATCAACACGCTAGGATTGTTCCACTTTTTCCTGCCGCCATGTAGCGCGCTGAACTCTGTACAAAGTCTCGTGAGCCTGCTGATAAGCGCCCTCTCAGCGCGGGGTGAAACGTATGTCCTGCAATATTCGCTCCGCCGAGCGTAGCAACCAAAGAAATAATCCTCCTACTATTTTAATCACGGGTAGGTTCCGTGAGCCAATCTCAATCCGCCGCTCCTCCGAGCGTGAAAGTCCCACAGTATTTACACACCGCCCTGCTATGCTATTAACAAGCGCGGCTGTACTCACGTATAGAGTTTCGGTTCCTCTGAAAGACGGGTCAGGAGGTCGCCGGGAGATTCAGATCCCTCGCTAGCTCAGCCGAGCTACGGCTCTCTCACCTGTTTCCAAATCCCGATAACTCCGCCGCTTGCAATTACTCTCCCCGCCTGGTCGCCAAGCTCAGAGGGACGGGGAAGAGTTCTCCGCAGATTAGTCGTCGGATGCGCTGATAATCTCCTGCTTCACCGGGACGTCGAGCTCCGGCCAGCAAACAGGATGAGTCTGTGGATTCAAAATAACGCACGCCTCCTGACGTGCGTGAC
Organism: Triturus cristatus; assembly: GCF_964204655.1. NCBI lineage: Eukaryota > Metazoa > Chordata > Amphibia > Caudata > Salamandridae > Triturus > Triturus cristatus. The sequence continues at coordinate 588,364,980 of NC_140583.1, read as the reverse complement.
GTCCTTAAGTATCCTCTCACTTCCTGGTTCTAGGGTTGTTGGGACTTGTAGTCCTGAGACGCTAGGTAGGCGCCGTGGAACCTGAACCCTCTCAGATTGTTTCCAGTCAAGGTAAGACATGACTTGGCAGTTCGGGCTGGACTGTTCCCATGAGGCACAGGGTCAAGACTGATTTGCATCTAGCTGTGTCTGAACTGGGGCGGTGAAGTGAGCTAAAGAACGATGATGGACTCAACCCAGATCTGTGACTGGGGGTGAGTGTCTGAAAAGTTTCAGCACTCTGTCCATCATCTCCTTGTGTCTGCTTTGTTCACCTTAAGTTGGTAGGGTATGCCCAGACGTGGGTCCCTTGCTCACCTTGCCACTGGATTCTGAAAAGTTTCAGCACTCCGTCCATCATCTCCTTAGGTTTGTATTGCTTCAATAGTGAAATCCCTGCAAAACCAATGCTGCAGCCAGAGGTGGCTGGTAATTTTTTAACATGGTAGACATAATACTTGCCTGAGATTTATGCAAGCATGCAATCTGGTGGAGCCCAACCTCTTTGAGAAGGATTCAGGATGGATCACATCATGCCGAAAGTCTGAAAAGAACGAGATTATACAGCATTTTAAAGCTCAATTGTCGAAAGAGTCGTAGGCTCTGAAACAGCACTCACAGAAAATTAATTTACTTTCATGGTATTCAAAGCCAATTAAGCCTGATACTCGCCAGGTGTTAACATTTATTTTTAAATGTATAACAGGTGACACCCCACCCAAAATATATTGATAACCACCTCCATTGTGCCAGGGCCAACATTTGTCTTGGGTGCTCTCCATTTGAAATGGGGTGCCCATTTATTCTAAGAATTACATACATTGTAGCACGGTCAGAGGTTTCCCATTGATGTCATCAATTTACAATTAATGACCCATATGTCAAAAGAAAACTCTAGTGTGTTATGGTCAGCATGTTGTCATGGTTACCTGTCTCTCCAACCTCATAAAACATGGTTGTCCTCCTAATGCCATGATTTATGTTCAAAATGCCTGCTGCAACATTATGCCATCAGGATCAGTATGTGAAAAATTATCTATAGTGTGTCTGGTCCAGATTTTTGTCATTGGTGCATCTTATCCCAAGACTCATCTCCATATGCCAACACCAGCATTGTGCTGTGGGTGGTTCTTATGCCAAGAATTGCATCCAATATGCCAGTGCCAATATTTTGCAGTGAGACCCATATGCTAAGTAATTACTCTAGTGTGACAGTGCCAACATTTTCCCACATGTACTCTTTGTGTCACAAATTACCTTCAAAATACCAGTTGGAGCATTTTGCCACATGTATCCCATATCCTAAGAATTATCTTGTTTATGTTAGTGCCAGAGGCGCACTCACATGTGTAACACACTCAAATACGCCTGCAATCAGCCACTCATGCTCACTTACATTGACCCATTCATTTACACTCACTGTCACACTTATTCATTCCAATTTTCTTCCTCACTCTCACTTCTGTACATTTTCACCCTCATACTCACTGATTGATTCTCACTCACTTTTACTTGCATTGACTCTTATTCTCAGTCTTACAGTGTCCACTCTCACTCAGTCTCACTTATTCTTGCTTACTCTTGAAGGAAGTGACCCGATTAGGGTCACTGGGTCACTGGCGACCACCTCTCAGCCTTCCACACAAATGAAGAGTTGGTCAGAAAGTAGAGAATACAAACCAAAGATATTTATTGAAAGTACACTCGAGTGGAGTCCTGTCTGACCAGCCTCCTTAGATTGCTGCAGAGGGAATGCCTTCTCCCAACAGGACAACATATAATGTACATTTTCAGGATCACTAAAGACACGCCCAGACTGGAAATGTCCAGTTGGTAGCTAGTGAACAATGGAGATACAGAAGGATGAGTTGCAATCCCAGGACAGGGTACACGTTATCTCAGAGCCAAGGGCCTGCACCCGACGCTCTAAGAGTGGGAGCAGACCTGTCTAGCGAGAACAAAAACAGTCTATTTTTTAGCACAGCAAAGCTCAACCTTGGAGAAGATAGAAAAGAGAATATCGCAGCTGCTTACCATTGAGGCAAAGAGAGACAGAAATTAGTTTCGATCATGTCTCCGAATGGTGGCTCAACTTTAAATGGTGCAGCAAATGCTACCTTTACATAGAGCAATACACTGGGAGAATGAATGCATAACATTTACATTTCAACAGACCCTCCTTTTAGCATGAGCTAATCATATTAAGTTGAGAGAATAGACAGTGCAGCAGAGCGTGGATACATCAAATAAACTTCAAAGTGCAGAGCACTGCAGATATTCAGCATCAAAGGAGGAAGAATCTTCGAATATACCCTTGTCTATCTGTATGAAGCTATCTATCTCTTTCTGAGTCATAATCACAGCATTAGTATCGGAGATGGGCGCCTTCTGTTTTGGAGAAAGGAGTGTGATACAGTAAGTAAAATAGGCTGGAAGACATTGTATACAGAGGCAACAGGTGAGGAAAATACCAGCGACTACCACTAAGAAAGCAAGTATCTTCCAACCCCAGGATGCAAATATGCTCCAGAACTATCTGGAGAGCGTCCAGGTACCATTCTTTTGGTGTATATCGGATGAAAGCCTATGCAACTTTTGTATGGCAGAATGCATGTTGGGGGCGTGGTCTGGGATGTATACACAACAGATACTGCCTATGACGCGACAGGCCCCTCTCCGGTCAGCAAGGATGACGTCTAACACCATTCTGGTTTGCAAAGCAACAAGCCTCGTAGCCTGGATCTCAGCTGTGATATTCATCAGTATCTCTGCTGTCGTATTAATGACCCCTTCTGAAACTCTTGTGAGCCGATGAATATTAAGGTTGTTGGACATGGGGCCCCAAAAGGGTACTTTATGGCATTTGTGAACTGTTGCAAAGTGGTATCTGTCTGATCTATGTCTTCTGTATTAATAACCCTTCTAACTCTGGGCAGGTATGCACTCCTACGCAGCAATTGATGGTCCTTATGGTAATTGGACGGTGCTATATACACTGGGGGAAGAAGGAAGGCACAACTAGAGCCAAATTTCAGGTAGGGGGGCTAAGAAAATATTTCAAGGGGGCTAATTCTTCCAGCAATAGGCAGAGTGGAGATGCAGGGGCTCTAAGAAGGGGTGAAAAACAATCAAGCCTCATTAACAAGGAAATGGTCTTTTAAAGACCTGTGAATTACTTGGGTGCTGCTGTGTGTGTGCCCGAAAAGCTGTCTCAGTCCGGGCTGCCACACACGATGGGGGGGTTGAAGCCCATTTAGTCCAATGGGCTTTGCATGCCTGCACTTCCCTCATCGGAAACTCGGATTCCCTCTTCGGGCTCTTTTCAAGCAGCCTATTTCGATAAGTGACCAGTGTCGTGAAATCACTAAAAACCTCACCAGGTTCCATACCAGAAGCATATACATGATCCCTAATATCGTAAATAATTTAGGGGCTCTACATCATTAAAACACTGTTCCCACAATCCAATCAATGTTGCCGACATGTGCTTAAGAGCATGCTGCTGCACAAAAGGCTCATAATCTTTCATTACACTCAACACATCTTCCACACTGTAAATGGGGTTGCAAACCCTCTGGGCTGCTTGATTAGCCACCACCTTTTTATCAGCTTCCCCTACATCAGATCGTATCAACGTCCGCCCTAACCGATCCTTGAATTTCGTCCAGTTCCTATCCTCTAGGCCACGTACTGGTGTCTCAAGATTCTGCATCATCAGGGTATAGGGGAAAACAGTGGGAGTGATAACAGAGGTACCAGACAATAACGTCACGGCTGGCTGGGTTGTGGGTGTAAGAGCTGGTGAAAGGGATGCCGAAGCAACAGGTGTTACCGAAGTGTTAACAGTCGTAGTTGCCACAGACGGCAATGACAAAGACAGGACAGAAGGTGCCGTGGCCAAGGCAGACAGAGTAACAGTAGCAGAGACAGCAGGAACAGAAGAACTGGGTAGCAGGGGCTGCGGGCTAAGAATGGGGTATACCCTCTGCGGGGCATATGGAGGAGGGGGTCGAACAACCAACAATTCCTCCACAAAAGTAGCATTCTCTTCTCGGGCACCATAAGACTTTTCACATTGTAATCTAAACTTTCTATCAGCGCCCTCCTTTCCCTTTTCTATTTTCTCTCTATAATGCACTACAGCATTCTGAGTCAATGTCTGATATTCCCCTTTCGGGTCTCTTTCTTTGCTTTCATTTGCCTCTGTTTCGCTTCCTTTTGCCACATTCTGAGGGAATCAAACATCAACTGCCTACTCCTTTTCGCAAATAATTTAGCCTGTAGAAAATTAATTTTCTGTTCATCAAAAGTGCCCATCAACGACCACTGTAACTCAGCATTGTCCCTTGTATATTTGTGCCATAACGTACTAAACATATAGAGGGCCAAGGCCATGTATTCCATACATGTCAAAATTTGGGGTGCCTTCCGGAGGTGCTGGCTGACTTTCTTCCAATCGAGCTTCAGCAGAACAGCAACAACAGCCCATACAAAACACTTTGCTAAGGCACAGCATTTTTCAAAAGAAAACAAGTTCACTATGTATGCAGAGCAGATATTTGCAAATATCTTTACCCAAAATTGGTCCTCAGACCTCATCAAATACAAGCCAAAGTGGTACCATGTTCATTAAGAACTCAAACAAATTCAAGCGCTTTTCCAAAGACGGTCCTCGGACCGTGCCAAATACAAATCAAAATGGCGCCATATCCACAAAGAACCAAAGCAAACTCACCTGGTGCACACAGGTCAAAAAAATGTATTCTCCACTGCCGACTCTTCGGACCAAATGGTCACATCCAAGGGTTTTGCCATTGAGGACCCCAGTCAGGATGACCACTGGACGACGAACCAGCCTGCCAGACAGACGGGGCAGCTGTGAGTACAAGACTCTCTCGTGCAGGGATCCCCGGTCCTCCCGTCCGACCCGACATGGCCCCGACTTCCTCACCCAGAATGGGCCATCCGATGCAGTCCCTGTTTTGGTGCCAACTAAAGGAAGTGACCCAATTAGGGTCACCGAGGTCACTCGCAACCACCTCTCAGCCTTCCACACAAATTTAGAGTCGGTCAGACAGTAGAGAATACAAACCAGAGCTATTTATTGAAAGTACACTCAAATGGAGTCTGGTCTGACAAGCCTCCTTAGATTCCTGCAGAGGGACTGACTTCTACCAACAGGACAACGTATAATGTACATTTTCAGGATCACTAAAGACTCGCCCAGACTGGAAATTTCCAGTTGGTAGCTAGTGAACAATGGAGATACAGACAGAAGGATGAGTAGCAATCCCAGGACCGGGTTCATGTTATCTCAGAGCCAAGGTTACTCCGCCTGCACCTGCCGCTCTAAGAGTGGGAGCATACCTGTCTAGCGAGAACAAAAACAGTCTATTTATTAGCACAGTAAAGCTCAACCTTGGAGAAGATAAAAAAGAGAATATCGCAGCTGCTTTTCGTTGAGGCAGACACAGTGAGACAGAAATTTGTTTCGATCATGGCTCAAAATGGCAGCTCAACTTAAAATGGTGCAGCGAATGCTAACTTTATATAGAGCATTACACTGGCAGAATGAATGCCAGCGCCAGGCACTGCTGTCACTATCTTTTTGATAATGTTCTCCCCACTTACTCCTTGCTTGGTCCTTATACTTTCTCCTATGAAGAGATTTCTCACTTCTCCGGAGTTGATAACTTTTTCTGACATCCACCTAAGGTTTTCAGCTGTTTTAGTCTCAATTGTAGCTCCCTTTCTAAACATCAGCTGCATCTATTTCACTTCTTAATTGATATGGATCCAGATGTGGTTTTTTTAACTGAGACTTGGCTCTACGATGGGTCCATGCCAGATGTGACTGCGGCGCTCCCACAGAATTTTGCGTTATTAGGTATCAATAGACCACTGAAAACTGGTGAAGGAATCGCCATTATTTAAAAAAAAAAAAAAATTATAATTGCAAAATAGAGGCACTCATGATCCCCAACAGTGAAGCCCTACTTTTTTCCATCCCGTTTCCCCTAAATTTACCTTTTCTGGTACCCTCATTTACCGTCCTCCTGGCCCGCCTAACAACTGGGGTTCCCTGTTGACTGAATCACTTGCCCCTCATGTTCTTAGTGAGGCAAATTTTTCAGTGCTAGGGGACTTGAATTTTCATTGTGATGATCCTAACAATAAATCGGTCCGTATTCTCTTGGATGATCTTTTGACCCTGAATCTCTCACTCATTCCTTACCTACTCGTGAAACGGGTCATCTTCTGGACCCTATTTTTTCGAATCTCCCTACTATATCCACTGCACCTCCCATTCAGCTAGGTTGGCCTGATCACCTAGCTATTCCTTTCTTTATTGACTCCTCACTGGCTCCCTCACCTCCTCCTTCTGCCTTGCCTAAGAAAATGCGGAATTGGTCTCAACTTGATATGAAGGCACTTAATGAGCTGCTTCGGCAGACTACTCCCTCCATTGCATCTCAATTGGACTCGGACCAGCTACTAGTTGATCACTGGCTGTCTGAGGCGGATGTACGATGTTACAACGCGAGTTTTTACAACGCGTACCGTTACATCGCGGTCGTTACAACGACTGCGATGTTACCACGCCATGCCTTTACAACGCAAGTCTTTACATCGACTTGCACTTAAATAGATTTACTATTCCAACTCCAGTCCACTTAACAGTAGGGAAGGTGTTGGGATAGTAAACTACACTATTTGTAATGTTAGCATGCCATCTAGCGCAAGTCGATGTAAAGACTTGCGTTGTAATGGCATGGCGTGGTAACATGCAGTAGTTGTAACGATTGCGATGTAACTGCATCGCGGTGTACTAACCGCGATGTAAAGGTTGTTCCCCGTCTGAGGCTATCGATTCCATTCTTCCTCTCTCCACTCAATACCAATCTATATTGCTTCCCCCCGCTCCGTGGTTTACCGACTCCCTTAGAGTGGACAAAAACAATGTAAAGTTCTGGAGAGACTGTGGAGAAAGCACTTTGTGCCAGAGGCCAAAGCCACTTATTTGGAGGCACTAAAAAGTATCACGCTCTATGCAGATCAGCTTGTACTTCCTTCTACACGGTTAAAATTATATCTGCCCAAAACTGTCAGAAAACCCGATTTAAAATAGTGACGGAACTTTCTGCATCGGATGCGTTCTTGCCAGCCCCTTCCCTTTCATTACAGCATTACAGCATGGTGTCTTTTCCTGACCTGTTGCCTGAAGTTGCCACGCAGCCTGTTTGCTCCCTGTGCCGTGCTATCTTGCCACACCGGAGGACGCCACCTTGGAGCACCCTAGCGTTTCTTTGCCGCTGCCGCTCCCACCACCTACGCGGCCACTGTGAGCAAAGAAAACTACTATTCCCAGTAACCCTTGCGGGACGAACCCGCCCACGTCACAAGAAGCGCGCTTGTAGGCGCATAAAGGCAGCGGGAGCCCCGGCAGAGCGGGGGTGTCTTTTCCTGACCTGTTGCCTGAAGTTGCCACGCAGCCTGTTTGCTCCCTGTGCCGCGCTATCTTGCCACACCGGAGGACGCCACCTTGGAGCACCCTAGCGTTTCTTTGCCGCTGCCGCTCCCACCACCTACGCGGCCGCTGTGAGCAAAGAAAACTACTATTCCCAGTAACCCTTGCGGGACGAACCCGCCCACGTCACAAGAAGCGCGCTTGTAGGCGCATAAAGGCAGCGGGAGCCCCGGCAGAGCGGGGGTGTCTTTTCCTGACCTGTTGCCTGAAGTTGCCACGCAGCCTGTTTGCTCCCTGTGCCGCGCTATCTTGCCACACCGGAGGACGCCACCTTGGAGCACCCTAGCGTTTCTTTGCCGCTGCCGCTCCCACCACCTACGCGGCCGCTGTGAGCAAAGAAAACTACTATTCCCAGTAACCCTTGCGGGACTAACCCGCCCATGTCACAAGAAGCGCGCTTGTAGGCGCATAAAGGCAGCGGGAGCCCCCGCGACGCGGGATCGCGCGCGGGTCGGCGCCGGGCTAAGCCCGGGCAAAGGGCGGGCCGTCTGAGGCCGTCCGAGGACGACAGAGGACGGGACGGACCCACACTACTATGAAAGTGTCTGAGTGAGTGTTCTATCGAACTTTGTCTCATTGGGCATCATTGTCAATTGCTCTAACAAAGCTGACACCAAGTGGCAGTGAACTACTAGTATATCTCTTATAGCGGTGTGGTGAAATGCCGAAATCGAAAAAAGCAACAAGTGTGAACATTATGGACAATTACATGGTGCAGATCGTTAGTAAAATTAATAACAACAGGAGGGCTTCACTGGGGTTAAATTGTTCCCAAAATCCTCCTGAAAATTCTCCTGTGTTAGCACCTTTGTCTGATTCACTTTTGGCTTCCCCCTTAATGGCTAACACTAGTACCCCAACTGAAATTGATGAGTTAGAGAGTGACATTATCGAACTAAGTATCCATCCAACAGTCACCTCACAACCTATTTCTGATGTAGATTTGCATATGGCCACCGAACTAGCTGATATCGACTCTTCCATCCCTCCCCCCAGAGTCAGGCAAGTTAGAGCCTGTAGGAAAAATCAGGCTAAAAGTAATGGTTCCCGTCCAGGGAAAAAAAAGGCTACCTCTGCACCCAAAATTGCGAGGAAAGTTGAGGCATCAGAGTCCCACTTTGCGAAATATTCTGAGAATGAATTGTCGAAGAAAATAGCAAATATGATTGACATTAAAATTGAGAGTATTATTACTCCTCTGGTAGCCAGAATTGATGAATTAATGACAGAGGTAGCCAGATTAAATTCCCTGATAAATAGACCTGTGGAAGAAGTACCTAGAGCTGAGTCTTCGGCATCGAGTCGTCGTAGCCTGATAGTACTACCTGATAGTGGGGAGGGAAGGGCTATGCAAAAAGAGATTGCGAATCCTCCACTCTTGCAATTTACAACTGAGGAGAATTTCCAGGAAACTTCTAAACCAGGCCTCCCCATTGACCGACTTGCTCAACGTCCAGCGAATGACCAGTTCCAATGTATTGTTGAGGCACTTCCTACTACATTGGTTCTTGCCAATGTACCTATTTTATCTTCTGATAGAATAGAAACTACATCTTCCCTCATTAGTAAATCATTACATTGGTTAACAAAAAATATGAGAATGACTCCGTGGGGAGAGAGACAACTAGCTGGTGAAATCACCATGGCAAGAAGGGTCTCATGGTTAGGCCATGATCCTAAAAAGTATGCCGGGGATTGTGTGGTTATTAATTTTTCCAACCTGGCAGTCCTCCCTAATATCCTGCATAATATATTTCCTCCACAACAGAGACATGGCACTATCATTCCCTTAACACTTAACTTTTTCTATTGTAGAAAGAAAGGGGTGGTAAAGCAAGCGACGGTGAGGAAAGGGCGGACCCTATTACCTAGTATAGGGGGTGGGAGTGATCTTAATAGGATGTGGAATATCAACATAGAAAACAGGTTTGAGGTCCTGTCAAATCTGAATGACTGTGATTGACTTGATGGGAATGCTAGATCTGAGGCTGTTGCATTTACTCTGCACGATATTTCATCTATCCCCATAGGACTAGCTAGTTGCAATGACAGTACTGAAAAAGGCAACCCCAGCTCTACCCAGTTCACTGCACAGGAACTTTGTAGATCTCCGTTACCCACCCAACCAGGAATTGGAGATATTGAATTACAGGCACCAATAAATGAATCATTAAGTAATCCAAGTAGCAGGACTGATTATATGAGTAGGACTGGTGATGATATCCAAAGCTCACTAACGCTAAATGAGCATACTAGTCCCATTAAACCCAAGCCTCATCTGTCCGTTTTATCCTGGAATCTTGCGGGAATTGGCAACAAAATGCACTGTCCTGAGTGGTGCATCTTTGTCGACCAGTTCGATATAATATTATTTCAAGAGTCATGGTCAATGGACCCGGTTTATCGCTTGGGTTTTCTTAACTTCTACGTACCTGCTACTAAAAAAGCTAAAGGTCGTCCCTCAGGAGGCTTGATAATTTGGATCCGCCAATCCCTACGCTGTAAGATTGACAAATTTAGTCTTCAATCTAGCGATATTCTGTCATTAAATATCACCTGGCCTAATGACCAGGGATTGGCCATAGCAAATATTTATGCTAGAGGGACGGTTGGAGGCTCCTCATCAGACGTAATATCTGCCTTAGACCATCATCTTTCTGTATTACCATCGGAGAAGTCTATTCTAGTGGGTGGAGATTTTAATACGACGTTCGAACCTCTTGGCTCGGCGGATCAGTTCCTAGCAGAAGAAGAAGATAGTAGGTGGGGGGTTCCCCAGCTGGAACTACCCCCGGTCAAGAGGTGGACCGCCATGGCCATCCAATTGAAAGCACTTTGCCTAGAGAGAGGGCTTAGGGCTGCCAATGGACGTACTCGGTCTGATCACCAGGGGGCAAATACGTTCGATAATGGCAGATCCACTAGTCGTATTGATTATTTTCTAGTGGATATAAGGATTTGGCCTAAATTGAACGATATGACCATAATCAAACGAGAAGACAGTGATCATAATGCCCTGTACTTGGAATTACAAACCTTTAACGAGCCCACAGAATTTGAAATTAATGATGGGAAAACTAGTCTGGATGTTGTTGTATCCAACAACATGAGGCATGTTAAATGGGATAGATTCATAGAGAAGCCTGAAGAATTAGAAGATCTTAACTAATGAAGTGGATAACTTGATTACACAAGCATCTGGGAATCAATTTTTATCATCAATGGATGAGGTCCACACCACTTTTTTTCTAAATCTCCAAACATTTTTTAAAAAGCCCCTAGTGGGTGGAAAATCCAATAAGGACAAACAACTCATGGCGGGATGGTTTAATAAATCTTGTAGAGCAGCTCGCCAGAGTTTAAATTTGGCCCTTAGATCAAAAAACATGGATAGTGTGAGAACTGCTAGAAAGCTATATAAGTATACACAGCTAAAGGCGAAGAAGGAATGGGACGAGGATCATTGGCAGGATCTGAAAACAGCCTGCCTGTCCAAGGACCAAAAGAAGTTTTGGGCGATAGTAAAATGGGACAGAGGCGGGGTTGCACCATCTCCCCAAAATAATGTGGCAATAAACCAATGGGTTGATTTTTTCAAACCACAATATGCTTCAGTCTCGCAAGTAGGAGAGCACTCACCCCCTCCGGTCATTTATTTTCAAACGCAGGTCTTCACGATCAAAGATATAAATCTAGCATTAGATTGTATAACCAGGGGCCGTGCCCCCGGGATGGACGGAATACCTGCGGATGTATTTTTAACCGACAGATCGTCCTGGTGTCAGTATTTCCAATATCTAGTAAATTCCATAGCTATGGGGGCGCCCGTACCCCCCTCATGGAAAGGGGCTGAAATAATCCCAGTTTTTAAGAAAGGGGACAAATCATTACCCAGTAACTATAGACCTATCAGCCTCATAGATTCTGCCCAGAAACTGATGGGTCGATTAGTACAAAATAGATTACACACCTGGATTGAAGAAAATAATATTCTGTCCCCCTTTCAGGCTGGGTTTAGACCATGTACTAGTTCGGTTGATCAGGTATTTTATTTTCTAGCACTCTATTGGAGGAATGTAAAGCTAACCAATGGGACCCTTTATGCGGTTTTTATAGATTTAAAATCCGCATTTGATTTGGTGCCTCGCTCCAAATTATGGAGGGTTCTCGACGAAGCAGGGATAGCTCCAGAATTACTAACATTACTCGTCCGCTTGCATGAGAACAATTATGCACAAATTAGGTGGGGAACGCAGGGGGAGGTTACTGACACATTCCCTGTAGAGCGTGGTGTTCGGCAGGGATGTGTCTTGGCACCCACGTTGTTCTCCCTGTTTATTAATGGTATTGTAGAATACCTGAGTGGCTCGCCCACAGACGCTCCCGTATTGGCTGGAACCCGCGTGCCTGTCCTCATGTTCGCGGACGATACACTGATAGTCTCACGGACACCTAGTGGCCTGCAGAAGGCGCTAAATGCATTCGGTGAATTTTGTCGAGAACATGGTCTTGAAATAAACACCTCCAAAACAAAGTTTATGTGCTTAAATAAGAGGAAAAATTTTAGAGGTGTTATTAAATTCAATGACACACCGTTGGAACAAGTAGAGGCATTCACATATTTAGGGATATCCCTCCAGAACAATATGAAGTGGACAAACCATATTGATATGGCTGCCCTTAAATTTCATCAGTTAGCGGGAGCAATTGTTTCAAAATATAAATCTTCCCTGACTAAACCTATCACTCCAGCCTTAGAGATTTATAATATGAAGGCTATTAGTGCTGTATTATATGGCTCTGAACTATGGGGCTTTGGCAACCTGAAACAACTAAGTCTAGCTGAAAATAAGTTTTTACGTTGCTTAACGGGAGTTCCCCGAAGTACCCCAATGATTCCATTAGCCTATGATCTTGGCAGGAAAAGAATCGAGGATTTGGCACGATTGCGCCCACTCCTTTATTGGCGACGTATCATGGTCACACCGGAACTGGCCAACTATGCTACCGCCCTAAAAGACATTATTAAGGCCGACCAATTTCACTCTATAGCATGGCTTAAAGAAATCAGAGACTTATTAATAAAATTAGATCTGGGGCATCTATGGGATGATTCAAATGGGCTAAAATTTCCTCCTAAGTCTGCACTCAAAAAAATGTATTGGGATATGATTACAACATCTGCTTTTATCACTGGCCAGAATACCAATCTAACAGGACGATACCTCGACATCAAATGTATTCCATCTTGTGAGGCTTTTTGGGATTACATTGAGAGGCCTTTTGATAGAAAACTGTATTTTCAGTTTCGAATTGGGTCTCTCCCTGTTAAAGCATTTACTCAAAATTGGTCACCTAACCATGATAATTGTTGTCCTCACTGTCGAGATTTGATTGAAGATGCTGGTCATTTATTATTTATTTGTCCATTGTATGTCATTCTACGTCGTAGATGGATAAAACCAGTATGTTTAAATTTGGGAATACGCAGATACAAGGATGCCCTGAGGATACTCGAATCTGATTGCACTCCATACTTGGTTATTGCCGTAGCAAAATTCTTGGGGTGGGCCTGGGTAATACGTTCAAGCACCCTAAAAATGCTAGAAGAAGGATAAAGAACATCTGACACCAAGGACATTGTTCTATTTTTTAACAAAAGTTTGTTTTTAATTGATGGTATCAATTCATCGGAACTATTCGCCAGCACTATGGTTTAATGTATTTTTAAGATTGTATATTGTTTTTAAATATAGTATTTATATTTATTGTTAGGATGTAAATATGCTTTTATGACAATGCTGTCGAATAAAGCTTTGAATTTGTAAGCATTGTAATGAACTTGTGCTGTTTTTTTCAGAATAAAGTCATGTCTATCCATCGTGAGCTTGATTTGGGTTCCTCTCGTTATGACAATTTCATCTTTCCTCCCACTCAACTTTCTGACCTGGTCATAACTGCTCCCTCTCACTTTACATCTGATGGATCTTGTCAAGTTAAGGCTTGGGTCCCAATTGACTTAATTTATTTGAAAAAATTACTGGGAAACATTAAGTCTGGCTCCCCACTTGATCCTCTTTCCTCATCCAAGCTCAGATGACTGGACAAGCCGGCCCGCGAGGTGATTGCTAAGCTTCTTAATTCCTCCCTAAAACTGGGCCAGTTGCGTCGTAATTGGAAGCATGCTCTTGTGCTTCCATTGTTGAAAAAGTCTGGCTTAGATCTCCTGTGCTGGTCAAATTACAGGCCTATATCTTGCCTCTCCACTTTTTCCCAAATATTGGAAAAAAAACATTAACTCTCAACTCTCTGTACATGTGACAAAATATAAGCTATTTCATCCATCACAGTCTGGCTTTCGTCCTGGTCACAGTACCGAATTGGCTCTTTTGTGGGGTCACGGAGAACCTTAGGCAACAGCTTGACTGTGGGGCACAGCAGCGCTCATCCTATTGGATTTGAGTGCTATCTATGACACTGTCTCACATTTTATTCTGGTGGGTCGCCTTGAAAGTTCTGGCATTGTAGGTGTAGCCTTGCAGTGGTTGATTTTGTTTTTAAAGGATCGCTCCTTTCAGGTCTTCTCTTACACTGCTAAATCTAGTCCTGTGGCCTTAACATCTGGAGTTCCGCAAAGTTTAATCTTGAGTCCTCTGCTTTTCAATCTCTACGTTCGCCCTTTGAAAGACATTGCAGAAAAATCGGAGTTGACCATCCTTTCATATACTGACGATACGCAGATTATCTTCTCTGTATCGCCAGCTCAACACCAGGATCCTTCCTTACTCAAACTTGGTTTGTGTAACATCTCCTTGTGGATGTCCAGAAATGCACTAAGGCTGAATGGTTCTAAGACTGAGGTTCTCATCCTGGGTAACAATCTTGAGCTTTGGGAAGCCAGCCATTGGCCTGTCTCTTTGGGACCTTTGCCTACCTCAGTTCCTAAGGTTAAGAACCTGGGCTTTTCCCTCAATAGCAAGCTCTCCCTCGCTGCTCATATCTTGGGAGTCACCTCAGCTTGCTTTGCTGTCCTCAAGTGGTTAAACAAAAATCTTTGGCTAATTCTACTGGCTGCTAAGAGGACTGTTCTACAGGCCTTGGTGATCTCCAGACTTGGTTATGGTAATGTACTGTATCTGGGTGTGGACAAGACCTCTGTACATCGTCTCCAGCTCATTCAGAATGCGGCAGCCTGCCTACTTTTTAGGTTGCCTCTTCACGCCTCTGCTTCCCCTCTGCTCCATCAACTCCACTTGCTCATGGTTAGTAAGCATATCGAGTTTAAGGCCCTCTGCTACATGTTTAGAGCTCTACAACAAACAAATGATGGACGGAATGCTGACAATGCAGACATTCTCCCCCAGTCAAGAGATCTGGGTTAAATCCATCGTTCTTTTACCCACTACGCCACCCCAGTTCAGACATGGCCATATGCAAATCAGTCTTGACCCTGTGCCTCATGGGAACAGTCCAGCCCGAACTGCCAAGCCATGTCTTCCCTGGACCGGAATCAAGCATCCTAGGACCGGTTTCTGGCTATCAGCCGTCATCAGCCAGGATAGCTTGACTCCAGTGGCGTAGTGAGCACGGGTCCCACGTCTTGGAATACCCATCCCACTTAGGGCGAAAAGCGTTACAACAAACAAATGATGGACGGAATGCTGACAATGCAGACATTCTCCCCCAGTCAAGAGATCTGGGTTAAATCCATCGTTTTTGTGCCCACTACGCCACCCCAGTTCAGACATGGCCATATGCAAATCAGTCTTGACCCTGTGCCTCATGGGAACAGTCCAGCCCGAACTGCCAAGCCATGTCTTCCCTGGACCGGAATTTAGCATCCTAGGACCGGTTTCTGGCTATCAGCCGTCATCAGCCAGGATAGCTTGACTCCAGTGGCGTAGTGAGCACGGATCCCACGTCTGGGAATACCCATCCCACTTAGGGCGAAAAGCGTTACAACAAACAAATGATGGACGGAATGCTGACAATGCAGACATTCTCCCCCAGTCAAGAGATCTGGGTTAAATCCATCGTTTTTTTGCCCACTACGCCACCCCAGTTCAGACATGGCCATATGCAAATCAGTCTTGACCCTGTGCCTCATGGGAACAGTCCAGCCCGAACTGCCAAGCCATGTCTTCCCTGGACCGGAATCAAGCATCCTAGGACCGGTTTCTGGCTATCAGCCGTCATCAGCCAGGATAGCTCGACTCCAGTGGCGTAGTGAGCACGGGTCCCACGTCTGGGAATACCCATCCCACTTAGGGCGAAAAGCGTTACAACAAACAAATGATGGACGGAATGCTGACAATGCAGACATTCTCCCCCAGTCAAGAGATCTGGGTTAAATCCATCATTTTTTTGCCCACTACGCCACCCCAGTTCAGACATGGCCATATGCAAATCAGTCTTGACCCTGTGCCTCATGGGAACAGTCCAGCCCAAACTGCCAAGCCATGTCTTCCCTGGACCGGAATCAAGCATCCTAGGACCGGTTTCTGGCTATCAGCCGTCATCAGCCAGGATAGCTTGACTCCAGTGGCGTAGTGAGCACGGGTCCCACGTCTGGGAATACCCATCCCACTTAGGGCGAAAAGCGTTACAACAAACAAATGATGGACGGAATGCTGACAATGCAGACATTCTCCCCCAGTCAAGAGATCTGGGTTAAATCCATCGTTTTTTTGCCCACTACGCCACCCCAGTTCAGACATGGCCATATGCAAATCAGTCTTGACCCTGTGCCTCATGGGAACAGTTCAGCCCGAACTGCCAAGCCATGTCTTCCCTGGACCGGAATCAAGCATCCTAGGACCGGTTTTAACCCAGATCTCTTGACTGGGGGAGAATGTCTGCATTGTCAGCATTCCGTCCATCATTTGTTTGTTGTAACGCTTTTCGCCCTAAGTGGGATGGGTATTCCCAGACGTGGGACCCGTCTACTACGCCACTGGAGTCAAGCTATCCTGGCTGATGACGGCTGATAGCCAGAAACCGGTCCTAGGATGCTTGATTCCGGTCCAGGGAAGACATGGCTTGGCAGTTCGGGCTGGACTGTTCCCATGAGGCACAGGGTCAAGACTGATTTGCATATGGCCATGTCTGAACTGGGGTGGCGTAGTGGGCAAAAGAACGATGGATTTAACCCAGATCTCTTGACTGGGGGAGAATGTCTGCATTGTCAGCATTCCGTCCATCATTTGTTTGTTGTAACGCTTTTCGCCCTAAGTGGGATGTCTGAACTGGGGTGGCGTAGTGGGCAAAAGAACGATGGATTTAACCCAGATCTCTTGACTGGGGGAGAATGTCTGCATTGTCAGCATTCCGTCCATCATTTGTTTGTTGTAACGCTTTTCGCCCTAAGTGGGATGGGTATTCCCAGACGTGGGACCCGTGCTCACTACACCACTGGAGTCAAGCTATCCTGGCTGATGACGGCTGATAGCCAGAAACCGGTCCTAGGATGCTTGATTCCGGTCCAGGGAAGACATGGCTTGGCAGTTCGGGATGGACTGTTCCCATGAGGCACAGGGTCAAGACTGATTTGCATATGGCCATGTCTGAACTGGGGTGGCGTAGTGGGCAAAAGAACGATGGATTTAACCCAGATCTCTTGACTGGGGGAGAATGTCTGCATTGTCAGCATTCCGTCCATCATTTGTTTGTTGTAACACATGTTTAGAGCTCAGCATGGCCTGGCCCCCGCATACATACTCAATCTGGTCAAGCCTTACCGACCCTCTCGCAATCTAAGATCGGCCAATCTTTTTCTTTTCTCCATTCCCATATTTCGGCTGACTCGCATGGGAGGCCGTTCGTTTTCCCTCCTGGGACCAAAATTGTGGAATTCCCTCCCGCCAGAACTCAGGAATTGTCAATCTCTTTTTTCTTTTCACAAAAAAGCTAAAGACCTTTCCTCATAGTCAGGCCCAATGCCAAATGAGCTCCTTTCTCGCTTAGACCGCATCAGCACCGGGAAACCCTGTTGGGTAGCTGCGCACTTTATAAATCCTTTAAATAAATAAATAATAATTTACATTTCAACACACTGACTCAAATCATTCTCAGTTAATCATCCTAAATCATAGTTTCACTCACCCTCTTTCACATTCCAAGTCACTTTCAATCACACATATGCTCTCTCCTCTATCACCTGCATGTGCACATGTAACATATGGCAGACTTGTGTCTGTATTTCCCTCTGGGTGCATGCATCACTCTGCTCCAGATCCTTAGCTGCTGAAGCATTGAACCTAGGGGAAGGCACACAGCTCTCTGCCATTTCAGACATTAAATCAGAAAATTGAAATCTGACACCTGTGTAGTGCATGTATTCTCCAGTTTACAGGCTCCTACTTTTTCACCACACCTTACCCTATCTCGTTACAGGCTGGGGTATGTGACGGTCCTGTCCCTATCTCCTCCTATGATGAGATGGAAAAGTGTGGGTGGCAGGTGATTTATAGTTAGCCCCTGGGCTTAAAGCTCCCACAGTAATCTGTATGGGTGACACTGCTTCATGTCACATCACAAATGGGGTGACAACTAGGCATGTCAGACCTCTGAGGCAAAAACAGGAACTTTGCCAGTCCTGGATTCGCTGCTTCAAATGGCTGTTCGCCTCTCAATGGTCAGCATTTTCAATGAAGCCCGTAGGGAATAAGTAAACATTATTGCCCCGCCACCTGTGGGTAATAACAACTGTTAATTACACTTCCTTTATTTAGGAGCCCGAGTTGCAAGAAACAGAGCACAGCAAGGGGGTAATTAACATCTATTTCTGCCATACATGCGAGGACAATAAGGCTTTTAGTGCATTCCCCCAAACACATACCAAAATAGAGAGCTTTGTGGGAGCATAAACAGCCTTTCACTTGAATTTGCTCAATCTTAACCCTGTACCTTCACTAATAAAGTTGACGGTACAAAGATGGCTGTAACAACTCCGCCCCTTCTTTTTGGTGAATGTACAGCATCGTTTTGTGCAATTGAGATTGAGATTGAGCTGCGGCATTGCCCATTATCTTGTCTCATTTCCTAAAATGAAGTCCCATCCTTCAGATATGGTACCATGTACGTGTGACAACAAAAGTAAACAAAGCACATTGCCCTTTTTATTAATCTGCAATTTTTATCGTAATTTTAGATGTTTTTATCTTAAACCTTTGTTTGCTGTTCACAATATCAGGCCGCACAAACTAGCTATGAAATTCTTGGTGACACTAGAGGATCCGCTAACATGTTACAATGTCGCCTTGTTCATCCTGAAATCGATTAACGCAAGAAAAAACATTCTGTTGTAATTTAAGAAATGAATTTCACTTAATAATTGGCATTGTAAACTATATGTTTATTCTCTTTTAGATTCGTTTTTTTTGTCTGCACTTTTATGGCTGTTTTTTCTTTGATAGCCGAAAATGAAAAATGTAAAATGAAGGGAATCCCAATCAGCCAAAGAAAAGTATAAAACATTTGTTTACTTTATATTTCTTGTGTTTTCGTTTCTGATTGTGCTTCTCTTCGGTAAAAGCAAGTGAGAAATCCAGAAGGCAATCCGTCTACAGGCAGCTTGGTTAGAAGAGGCGGAAGGAGCCCTGAGGGAGGACGAAACTGTTTTTATCACCCAAACGTTAAGGGTAGTGACTACTTCTACTTCCACAGTGCACCCTATTTGCCCGGGGAACAACCTTTACAACGCAACTGTTACAACGCACTACACTTACAACGCATTTTTTACAACGCATAATCCATTACAACGCACTACACTTACAACGCATGACACTACAACGCATTTTTAAAAACTACCTTTACAACGCATTCCATTACAACGCCTACCATTACAACGCATAATATTACACTACACATTTCAACACTTACCCTACTGTTGCACCCCCTGGAGTTAGAATAGTAATTTTTACCCCTATACTATCCAACACTTACCCTACTGTTGCACCCCCTGGAGTTAGAATAGCAATTTTTACCCCTATACTATCCAACACTTACCCTACTGTTGCACCCCCTGGAGTTAGAATAGTAATTTTTACCCCTATACTATCCAACACTTACCCTACTGTTGCACCCCCTGGAGTTAGAATAGTAATTTTTACCCCTATACTATCCAACACTTACCCTACTGTTGCACCCCCTGGAGTTAGAATAGTAATTTTTACCCCTATACTATCCAACACTTATCCTACTGTTGCACCCCCTGGAGTTAGAATAGCAATTTTTACCCCTATACTATCCAACACTTACCCTACTGTTGCACCCCCTGGAGTTAGAATAGCAATTTTTACCCCGATACTATCCAACACTTACCCTACTGTTGCACCCCCTGGAGTTAGAATAGCAATTTTTACCCCTATACTATCCAACACTTACCCTACTGTTGCACCCCCTGGAGTTAGATTAGTAATTTTTACCCCTATACTATCCAACACTTACCCTACTGTTGCACCCCCTGGAGTTAGAATAGTAACTTTTACCCCTATACTATCCAACATTTACCCTACTGTTGCACCCCCTGGAGTTAGAAAAGTAATTTTTACCCCTATACTATCTAATACTTACCTTAAATGCAATGTAATATTATGCGTTGTAATGGTATGCGTTGTAAAGGTAGTTTTTAAAAATGCGTTGTAGTGTCATGCGTTGTAAGTGTAGTGCGTTGTAATGGAATATGCGTTGTAAAAAATGCGTTGTAAGTGCATGCGTTGTAAAAGTGTGCGTTGTAATGTCATACATCCTATTTGCCCACGTTACGATGGTTGAGAGATGGCCAGCCACAGAATGCTCCCTTGGCAGGCCTGTAATATTAAAAAATATCCAGTAAAGGGAGAATTCTGGTTAGCAGACCAGCTCCCAATGCTGTACTTTGAGTGCTAATAGGTATTATTCTCTATTTGTGTAGTAAAAATTGGACAAAAAAGGAGCAGGGCTGATCCCCAATGCCCATAAGGGAAAGCTTCTAATTCAATGTGAGGAGTTACTTGGAGGATAAAAGTAAATGTTCTAGGTCGGACATTTGTGTTCTCGACCACCACAGTGGTTTGCCAACCGAATGATAGAATTTCATGGAGCTATATGTAATGTATAGTTGGGTATTGCCGGTGTATTATTTGGCATTGGATTTAGCATTAATAGATCAATAAAGTTAAAGGAAACCTAAATATTTGAGAATAGGGGACATGATGGCATTGTTTAAGGATCCTGTATATGATATTTTCCACTAGACAATGGGGAATATATATATGAAAGGTAGACATCATTGGAAAGCTGTTCTATTAATACTAGACCACTTTTCTATTCTGTGCAATGGTGTTCTGTGGTACACTGTGTTGCATACTGCTAACAGATTTAGTAGGATATCCAGTTCAGCATTGCCCCCAAAAGAGGGAGGTTATGTGTTCTGATGTCCTAAGATGTTTTGGCCTTTTAATAGACTTAGAAGTTGCTGTTGGATTTGAAGTGCTGTCACATATCTCCGTGCTGCGAATTCTAAGCTATCCAGTGTTGCATGAAAGCTGGTAGATGCCAATGCTTGAATGCATGGTACTTTTTGCTGAAGTGATTTAAGCACAGTTGTGTTGCATAATCAATTAGATATTAGAGTAAATTGGTCAGTGTTTTTGGTGAGCATAAGTACTAGAGATTGGACATATGCCATGCAGATTTTGAAATGTTCTGAGCTGCGTGAATTTTAGTGGTAGATGGTCTAAAGTCTGACTGTGGATTGTAAGAGCAGTGTTATGCATTTGATAGCTTTTATACAGGTATAAACCCATAGTGGGAGTTTTGGAAGAGGAAGGCAAGGTTTGGAGAACCACAACTAAAACCGAAGGATCAAAGAGGCGTTAATGGAGTATTATGGGGGCCTGGCTGCTAAGTTTGTTTACTGATGGAGTGATAAGTAGGTGAAGTGCAATAATTGTTTGAACAGAAGAGTCTTAATTATTTTCATCAATGTTAGATGGTTCTGTGTTAGAGTTTTTGGTGGGACTGAAATTGGAGGTGTCTAATTCAAAAGGTGAATAGACAGTTTTGTGTTTGTAATTTTGTGAGGGAAAGATCTTGCATGACCTTTTCCTAGTGGATTGGGAGGATACATACCTTTAGTTTCCCAACAGTGAAGCTTTTAGAGCTAAGAGATAAATTTCTCAACAAGCCATTAATAATAGGAGACGATATTCTAAGGTCACATTGCAAAGCAGTTGATGTTATTGCACACCAGCTGCATTTTGACACAATTTGTTTTGTATAAATCTGTTGCAGCACAAATTGCCCCTTCATTCAGTTTCAAAGAATCCTGCCTCAATAACATTAATGAGGCAGGTTTTTATATTTGGAACTTCACTGAATGCTTGGGAAACCTGGGATGAAGAATGTTGATGAGAATTCAATCCATGTAGAGCATTGGTCAGGCCGCTAGGCGACATTGGTGAAGCATGCAGTGTGGTCTACTGCCCCACTGTCTGTTCCTCCCCCTATGCCCACAGAAGCCATTCTCAAATTTGAAACAAGCACAAACAGCTTGTATTTTGAGAACCCATGCCATCTTCTGTTACAGGTCGATATCTATTGAAAGGGCTGTACCTGCATTTGCGGTCGCAAACCATAGATACATCCCACTGCAATTCAGAAAGATGAGGACACCCCTTCCATATCCCACCACCTTCTGTATTTCAGTGATTCCCAAAGTATGCTTTGCGATTTGGAAATACTAGGACGCCGTAAATTTGGATTCTGCAGTCACAGAGCTCTGATTTTGCAAATGACAGGCTTTGCGACCACAGAGTCGCTTAGTGGATATTGTCCCAAGGGAGTGAGAGGTGGCTCTTATCGTACTCAGTCTGGAGAGTGAGATCTGAGGTGTGTGCAAGCTGTGATCAGTTGGCTAAAACGACCTTTGTTGTGGGCGATTCCTTTTAGAAGAATGTTTGTTCTGTGCCATTCTGTGTCTGTGAATGCAGATTACTAGGGGGCAAGGGTTCATTAGGCAGGCCAGCAGAAAGTCTGTGGGAGAAAGTGTAGACTGACAGATGGCATTTTAACCTCTGCATAGTGCCTGGAGCAATTTGAGCACAACTGTAATAATCGCAATTATATTTGAGCAGACACGGCCGGTACCGATGTTTTAGGGGCCTAAAAATAATTTTATGCATAGCCAAACTAACAATGGTTCGCTTGTTTCCTCTGCTTCTATTGTGCCGGTTATGTTCATCGTCCGACCACTTTCACACCGTGAAATTCACTCCCTGCCACCGTTAACAGGGGAGGACGAGACTCATTCATTCCCTGGCTAGATGGCTAGACAATGATAGCTGCTCTCGGCGTCTTCGATTCCCACCCTGCCCAATTAACCCCTTCCTTTTGAAAATACATCTTCATTGAGGAGTCTCACCCCGCGCTCGCGAACACACAGTCTCACAAGAACCTTGCCCAAGGTGAGAGGGTCACTCGCCGTCCAACCATTTTATATTAGCGGCTTGTGTAACCGCGATGGCGCAGGTTTATTGGAGGGCTGAAATACGTTTCACCTAAAACTGATATGAACAATGATACATGAAATTTGAAAACTGGGCCGTATATAAATAACGCCAGCCTGACATTTAGCTCTTTCGAATTTATGAACTCCATTCATCCTAAGTATGTTAGGTGACCGGCTCTGAGTGTTTCTGTCACAGGCTTTTAATTAAACACATACTCACTCGTTAAGATTCTGTCCTTGGCCAGCGCTGGCAGAATGGCGGGATGAGACGTTGTCTTGGCAGATTACGTCCTCAATTCTACACGAGACACCGCCCGGCGCAGCAGCTGGCGCGAGTAAAAAAAACTGGGCTCTGTCTGAACAACTAACTGACTTCTATTATCAATGGCATAATCGGGTTGACGAGAAAACACCGACGTAGAAAATAGAAAATATGAGGAGAGCCATGTCGCTATTGATGCGTTTTCCGTTGATGACGTTCCTTACCGGTAGACTACAGGCTGGCCGGAAGTGGTAATTCAGTAAGCAGGGTACCGCCACGTTGCTATGCATGTACTACATTTGCAATTCAGTGATTCTCTCTGCCACAATTTAAGTGATGGTGAAAGAGAAAGATGCACAAAAAAACATACACAGAGCCGGCGAATCATGAGCTATTTTCATTTTTTTAAATGATACAGAGATTTGGTTAGTTAATTTGGTTATGGTTTAACCTGTACCTCGCACGCTTTGGCCAAAAACGTGTGAGTTTGGAAAAATCGCTCTAACTAGCTAACCCTGAAATATGAACAGTACCATTATTTGCAATTGTGTAAATAAATACACGTGATGTACAAAAAAAAAAAAACGGTTCTGTGACCTCAGCTAACAAGCACTACAAATCTCTTCAGCCCGCCTTCCTTCCTGTATTTTGATTTCATTGGGAGTCCACGTATCCAAATCTGTCCTGAGATTCTGCTGTTAAAATGATTTTTTTTTCTGCAAAGCACCTTGCTTCTCCTTGGAACTCAGTTCAGTTCCGAATAACAACACACAAAAAAACTACAACAATGCAAAAGTAAAAAAAATATTTTATTCATACTGTTTGCCCTTTTTATTGGAGCTACAGCTGCAATCCAAAAGGGAACTATATCAGCTTCTACAAACCTACTCACTGAAAACTTACAATCCTGATAAAAAATATGTTGAAGAGCACAGGCTTGTAGCGTGGTATCAAAACGTTGTTGAGTTGTACAGTATAAAGACAAATACAATACGCTTTAAAGCAGTTGCACTACATGAGAGCTTTACAAAAAAAAATGATAATTTTGAAGTTCGTCTCACTTTTTGACGAGAGCGTTGACTGAGCTCCCTGTATTTCATTCACTCAGTGAAACATACTGCATTTTCTACTTTCGCCTTTTTGGTGAATAGTAGTTTAGCGCTTATTAAGCTGAGAACATATAACGTATTAAAAGATCTTCTTCCTTAAAGTAATTCACAGGTCGATATAATACGTTCCCACTTCAGATGTATTAGGATGGTGTCAGCACAGTTTCGTCTGAAGAAATTCCCTGGCAGCCTGTGTGGACCGGCTATATCTTAATTACTTGAGTGGCTACAACGAAAAGCCCTGGAGAAAAGTTAAATCGACCCTATCAATGTGCAGTGCAGCAGAATTAGGGAAAATTACTATTATACAGATTGTTTTGTTTGATCTCCCATTATTTACTTCAGTTTTCTTGCAGTTAAAAGTAACACATTGCTGACAAAATTATGAGAAATAATTTTGATAGTACTGAAACTTTCTAG
The DNA here is from genome assembly GCF_964204655.1 of Triturus cristatus. Classification (NCBI taxonomy): domain Eukaryota; kingdom Metazoa; phylum Chordata; class Amphibia; order Caudata; family Salamandridae; genus Triturus; species Triturus cristatus. The sequence goes on along the minus strand of NC_140583.1, from coordinate 588,340,132 downwards.
ACACTTGAAGCCAGAATCACAAACTATTTTGTAATAGACAAAGGAGTACCACAGGAGGATTACATACTCTAAAATGTGATTCACAATCTTACAGGTGGAGCTCGCCACTTTCACTTCTACTTTCTTTTCTGTGTGGAGATCTCTGGCACGTTTAAGTATACTATTTTTTATAGTTAAAGTGGGAGGAACTATGAAGCGTGCTGGGGCAAACGGGGAATAAATATTCAAAATGGGTGGGTTTAAGGTAAGCTAATATAAAACCAAAACCCACAAACAGTAAGACAATTTAAATTCACAAAATTCACTTCCAAAGTTGCTAAAGCCATAATGATGTCAAAACAGGTTTAAATGTACTCCAGCCCAGCCATGGAGAAAGTCCAGCACTACATATGGCCAACCACTGTTATTGCAACATACTCCCATAGAAAGCAGTGGAGGCTGGGAATTAAACTAATGAGTTATCTTGTTTTTCTGCTGCCTGCCAATTTTGCAAATGAACATGCAGAAGTATTGCTGCCTCTTATTATTAATATATATCTATACACACACACGCATACTGAAACAATAAGCATAATTAATGATTCGTTTTATTGGTCTTGACATTTAAAAATACACTCAAAATTAATAAAATTGAAATCACATGTTTTAACAATTTAAAACATAACTACAATAGATAAAACATTTTAACCACATTTATTACAAATTTAAAACATGTTAATTAGTGTGAATATTTTCAAGTTTAGATTTTGAAAATTAATATTTCTGAATTATATTAATATATTGTAACGGTGTTATTATTTTACACATTTAATTTGAGGAATTAGTCCACAAAAACGTTTTAATTTTTTTTAGTTCAAGGCCAATATTAATTATTTTAAATCAGTGTACATTTATAGTTTATACAAAAATGCACTTAATATAAGTTTAAAACAAAAAACGATATTACATTTTCATACTCTGTCCCATTGGGAGATCTCTACCTCACTGGGGCTGCCCGCCATCAGAGATTCCATTAAACTTCTTGCCCCAGTCCATACGGAAATGTAGAAACCCGAGCTCTTTACTTGTCCCTCATTCTCGGACCAGCTTAACGCTGAGAAGCAAATTGTCCTTAACTTGGAGAAGGCCTGGAGAAAATCTTCAATCAATCAAGGACAAGTCCTATACCACAGACATTTGCATAAATACAACCATCTAATCCACAAAGAAGAAATATCTTTCTACTCTTAGTACATTCTATCTTCCCCCAATAACTGCAAGGAACTTTTCAATACGGTTGGGCCCTTGTATGATCCCCAAAGCTGGGAAGGAGGTCCATGTCATCTCGCAACAACTTGACAATCTTGGATCTTTTTTTGCGGAAAAAACCTCACCGTTACCCTCCCCTTAGGGATACCTACCCACTGAAGTACAAAGAAATATACTATCACCACCAAATCTTGTCTGAGTTTTTCACACTTTTCCTGGGGAATCCTGCACTAAACTCCACTAGACAAGTAAAAGATAAGGGTACCTCCAAGGTATATGTCCTCAATCAATGAATCAATCATAGCATTTCTAAAGCGCACTACATACCCATGAGGGTCGCAAGGCGCTAGGTGGGGGATGCTGCTACTGGTCGAAGAGCCAGGTCTTGAGGAGTCTCCTGAAGGATATAAGGTGTTCGGTCTGCCGTAGGCGGATGGGGAGGGTGTTCCACGTTGTGGTGGTGAGGTGGGAGAATGATCTGCTACCAGCGGTCACTCTTCGGATGCGGGGGATGGTGGCGAGGGCATGGTCTGTGGAGCGGAGCTGGCGGGCGGGGGTGTAGAGGCTGAGTCGGCTGTTGAGGTACGCTGGTCCGGTGTTGTGGCGTGCCTTGTGTGCGTAGGTGAGGAGCTTGAAGGTTATCCTCTTGTTGATGGGGAACCAGTGCAGGTCTTTCAGGTGGGGTATGATGTGGCTGTGGTGGGGGATGTCCAGGATAAGGCGAGCGGAGGCGTTCTGGATGCATTGGAGTCATTTCAGGAGTTTGGCCGGGGCTCCTGCGTAGAGTGCATTGCCATAGTCCAGTCTGCTGCTGACGAGGGCCTGGGTGACCGTCCTTCTAGTTTCGGTGGGGATTCACTTGAAGATCCTGTGAAGCATGCAGAGGGTGTTGAAGCAGGAGGAGACGGTGTTGATCTGCTTTGTCATGGAGAGTGTGGAGTTAAGAATGACCCCTAGGTTTTGTGCATGGTTGGTGGGTGTAGGGGGTGCTCCTTGTGCCATCGGCCAGCAGGAGTCGTCCCAGGCCGAGGGGGTGGAGCCGAGGATGAGGACCTCTGTCTTGTCCGAGTTCAGTTTCAGTCGGCTGTTCCTCATCCAGTCGGCGACAGCTTTCATCCCTTCGTGGAGGTTGGTTCTGGTGGTGTGGGGGTCCTTGGTGAGAGAGAGGATCAGCTGGGTGTTGTCGGCGTAGGAGATGATGTTTAGGTCGTGCAGTCGGTCGACGTGGGCGAGTGGTGCCATGTAGACGTTGAATAACGTCGGGCTGAGAGATGAGCCTTGGGGTACGCCGCAGATGATCTCGGTGGCATTGGAGCGGAAGGGGGGCAGGCGGACGCTCTGGGTTCTTCCGGAGAGGAAGGAGGTGGTCCAGTCCAGGGCCTTCTCTTGGATTCCGGTGTCGTGGAGGCGTGCTCTTAGTGTGCGGTGGCAGACTGTGTCGAAGGCGACTGACAGGTCCAGGAGGATCAGGGCCGTGGTTTCTCCATTGTCGAGCATGATCCTGATGTCGTCGGTGGCGGCGATGAGGGCAGTTTCGGTGCTGTGGTTGCTGCGGAACCCTAACTGGGATGGGTCCAGGATGTTGTTCTCTTCGAGGAAGCTGGTCAGTTGTTTATTGACGGCTTTTTCGATGACCTTCGCCGGGAACGGGAGCAGGGAGATGGGTCGGAAGTTCTTGAGGTTCTTGGGGTCTGCCTTGGGTTTCTTTAGTAAGGCGTAGATCTCTACATGTTTCCAGCTCTCCGGGAAAGTCGCTGTCTCGAAGGAGATGTTGATGGTTTTCTGAAGGTGGGGTGCGATGGTTCTACTGGCTTTGTTGAAAATGTGGTGTGGGCAGGGGTCTTCCAGGGATCCGGAGTGGATGGTGTTCATGATCTTGATGGTGTCGTCGTCGTTGGCCCAGGCGAGCAGGCGGTTGGTGCTGGTGGTGGTCGTGGGAGCGGGGGAGTCGGCTGTTGTCAGGGTGGTGACGGCGTCAAAGCTGTTGTGGATGTCTGCGATCTTGCGGTGGAAGAAGGTGGCTAGCGAGTCGCACAGTTCTTGTGACGGTGGGATGTCGTTGGTGCTGGAGCTGGGGTTGGAGAGTTCCTTCACGATGCTGAAGAGCTCTTTGCTGTTGTTTGTGATGTTGTCGATGCGGTCTCTGAAGGCGGACCTTTTGGCGGATCTGATGAGTTGGTGATGTCGGCGGGTGGCGTTCCTGTGGGATGTGTAGCTTTCCGGTGTTCTTTCGCGGGTCTAGTTTTTTCTAGTTTTCGGCAGGTTTGCTTGGAGGCCTGGAGGTCTTCGGTGAATCAGCTGGCTCTCTTGCTGGTGTAGGTGTAGGGGGCTTTCTTGAGCAGGGCGGGGGTGTTGGCGCAGTCGTTGATCCATTGTTTGAGGTTGCGGGCTGCGGCATCGGGGTCGGTTGGGTCTGTGGGTGGGCTCTGGGTGAGGGCGGCGGTTAGCTGATCCTCTGTGATCTTGCCCCAGCAGCGGCGAGGCATCTGCTGGGTGTGGTGGTGGGTTCCCGGAAGGTGAAGTGGATGCAGCGGTGGTCGGTCCAGTGGAGTTCGGTGGTGTGGTCGAAGAAGACGTGGGTGCTTGCTGAGAAGATGGGGTCAAGTGTGTGGCCGGCAGAGTGTGTGGGTGCTGTGACGAGTTGTCTGAGTCCAAGGTTGCCGAGGTTGTCGGTCAGTGTGGAGGAGTTGGGGTCGTTGTTGTTCTCGAGGTGGAAGTTCAGGTCCTCGAGGAGGATGTAGTCCGTGGAGGCGAGGGCGTGTGTGCTGACGAGGTCGGTGATGGAGTCGCTGAACTGCGGTCAGGGTCCGTGGGGTCTGTAGATGAGGGTGCCTCTGAGGGTGGTGTTCGGGCGATGTGGATCTAGAAGTGCAGGTGTTCGGCGGTGCCGAGGGTGTCGTCGGCGTGTGTCGAGATTTTGAGAGTGTTCCTGTGGATGATGGCGATTCCTCCCCCTGTTCCATTGGCGCTGTCCTTGCGGGTGATCTTGTAGCCTTCCGGGATGGCTATGGCAATGTCGGGTGCAGAGGAGGGGGTCAGCCAGGTCTCCGTCAGGAAGGCGACGTCTGGGGAGGTGGAGTCGAGTAGGTCCCAGAGTTCGATGGCGTGTTTGCGGGCGGAGCGGGTTTTGAGTAGGATACATCTGAGGAAGTTGGTTTCCATGTTGGGCAGGTTGGCAGGCCGGATGCTGGTGAAGCTGCAGTTCCGGCAGGAGAAGGGTCCTTGGGTGCGCTTCGGGATGACCAGGCAGCAGGTGCGAGATCGCCCGGCGTTGAGTGCGTAGAGGGTGCTGGAGTCATAGTGGAGGTGGGCGTCGTGGTGTGTGCGGAGGCCAGGGTTCCTGGCACTGGGCGCGGTCCAGGCGCTGACGGGCGCAGACAGGCTTGCCTTAGGTGTGCCTTCGGCCCACCCGCTGGTGGCGTCTGCTTCACAGCCGCGCAGCGTCCGCCATATATGGGGAGGTGGGAGGGAGGAGCAGCTGGGAGGCGGGATCAGCGAATGGGCAGTGGGCAGTCAGGGGGGGCTGGGCCACAGGTTGCACAGCGGCTGGTTAGACGAGGGCACAGAAAGCAAAATGGGGCACAAAAAGGGGAAAACAGTGGCACAGAAGGCAAAAATCGGGACACAGAAGGGGGAAAAACAGTGGCACAGAAGGCAAAAATCGGGGCACAGAAGGGGGAAAAACAGTGGCACAGAAGGCAAAAATCGGGGCACAGAAGGGGGAAAAACAGTGGCACAGAAGGCAAAAATCGGGGCACAGAAGGGGGAAAAACAGTGGCACAGAAGGTAAAAATCGGGGCACAGAAGGGGGAATAACAGTGGCACAGAAGGCAAAAATCAGGGCACAGAAGGGGGAAAAAGAGTGGCACAGAAGGCAAAAATCGGGGCACAGAAAAGGGAAAAACAGTGGTACAGAAGGCAAAAATCGGGGCACAGAAATGGAGGAAGCACACATACGGGTGAGATCTTAGCAGCGGCAGATGGGGCAGGGGCACACAGGCGGAGCTGTGCAGAGGGGGAGCAACCTACCAGGACCTCACATTCCTGCTGTCCTTAAATCCAATGTGATGCCTCTCTGATGACTCAAATATTCCATGCTGCTTTAATTGAAGGGATTGTACCTGACAAATTCAAAAAGGCTATTGTGAGACCTCTGGTTAAAAAAACAGGTCTAGACACAGACAATTTAACAAAGTGTAGGCCCAACTCACTTCTCCATTTTTTCTCCAAAATCCTTGAGAAAAACATGACTACACAACTACAACGTGCAGAATATCATAATCTTCTGAGGTGTAAACAAGGGGGTTTCAGACCTAGCAGCTCGACCGAACTGGTTAATCTCTCCTATTGACAATTTACACACTCTCGTACACAGGGGAGGTTCAGGAGTCTTGCTAGTCCTGGACCTTTCTGCACATGGAATAATCCTCAACCAGTCTTCTCCTTTGTAATAATTTTCCATGATAATCATGGCAGTTAATGCCTTTGTACATGCCAGACTAGATTATGGGAATATGGTCTGCATAGGCATTCCTAAATCCTTAATTGACCATTTCCCAAAAATCTCATACTCTGTCCAGAGTCAGATCCTTTTTAGGTCTCGCCTGACCCAGCGCATGCGCTGGTCTGGCGACACTTATTGAGAGGGCTCCAAAAAGTGCTACCAGGCCAGCCTAGAGCTACAGAGCATGTGCGCGGCGGCGCGCGCCACGCTTTACCGCGATTACCTTCACTTTCGCGGCCACATAGCCGCTTTGCATAGCCAATAGGTCTCGCTTTTGGGACCTTATAAGTATTTAGTTATGCAACTGTTGCATGGCTAAACACTTATAAGGTCCCAAAGGCGAGACCTATTGGCTATGACAATGCTTGTTTCAGCTTGAGGGCCCTTATTCCACCACTAGCCACTTGTAACAGCTTCATTCTCTATCTGTTAGAAAGATAATTCTCATCAAATCCACTTGCATAATGTTTAAAATCTTCAAGGAGAGAACCCCCTACACGTCACGAATTTCAGAAATACCGACGATGTTGCCCTCTGAGATCGGCGACACATTCAGGATTATTGTCCGTTCCTTCAAGTGGTTACCGTGGGAAGGCCCTGCCTGAGATTACAGGGCCTCAAACTGTGGTACGGTATATTGGTTGAAATCAGAAACATATCAGCACTGCTTATGTTCAGGAACGCCCTAAACCCTGGAAGTTCAGTCGGTAAACTAGCCTTTTCTGTTTAGCCTGGCTGAGAGCAACAGCACTGAGATGGTCCACGGCAGTGCTTGTTCTGCTATAAAAATCCCTACAAACAAATAAATATGTTTTCAACCAGCAGGTGAAAGGTTAATTGTAGTGGCTTTGCACTTGAAAATTCAGTTACAGAATCTCCTCCCCCTTATGGAGGGGATGGAGACATGCAAGTTTACACCTAGTTGTAAATCTCAACTTAGAAATGGTAAAGAATGAAAAGTTACACCTAGGTGCATTAGTAGATCTGTATGTAACTAAATTTGCACATGTAAATTTACCTTTGTTAATTGGCCCCATAATTTTTAAAATACATGCAATGGTAAATGGTCCTTGAAATATTGTTTTGTTATATCATGATTTTCTGGTGTATCTTTATGTTGGGTATGCTATTGCATAATATTATGTTATTCTGTTTTGGTATAATGTACTATTTTATATTATACTATGGTTTTATGGTGCAATATGATGTGCTTTGTTATACTGCTTTCTTATGGTGTGATTCATTGTAGTCTAAACATGGGGTTAAACGGTGCAACATTGTGCTATACTTTACTGTAGACCTCGATTAAGGAGAAAACTGTAGTGCGATGCTAGACAACTGCAGTAGGTTATGTTATAATGCGCTGTCAGGCTATACTTGTTCGCTCATATTTTTGCCTATTAAGATTTGCTATGTTTTGCTGTCATTCAATCTTCTTTTAAATATACAAGTTATGTAATTGTAAAGGATTCTACTGGCTTCGTTTTCTGTTATTTTGTGTTTCAATATTTCCTTAATAACATTCTGCAAAGGGTTATTTTTTGTGTGCCGCTTTATTTTTGGGAGCTTATAATATATGTCGTTAGTACATAGTGACCAATGTACTGTCCAGTGCGGTATGTTTTTTCCTGTAAAACTAGATCATGTAAGACCAAATTATGTTATATTATTGTAGGATGCACTATGTTATACTATGCCATGCCACGTTATATGATATACACTATATCCTGCTCTTCTGTTATGTCATGTTTTGGTAAGGCATGGTATTTTGTTATTTTATCTAGTGAAAAAAAAAAACACCAAGACCTTCTCAAGCTAGATGAGGCTGTGGGATTCCATTCCTATCAAATTTCATTAGCCACAACCCCTCTTTCAGTTCAGAAAAGAAACAAAGATCCTGCTCTTCAAGTACTCGTCATTGGGTAACAACTCAGTTATCACAACATGTGAAGAAAGGCCTTAAATCCCTGCCAATCCCTCCCTTCCGCACTGCTGAACTCTTAATTGCAATACAGTGTTCCACTCTGCACTATCGGCCCTACCATTATACCACAATACCCTGGGTCTCAACACAGCTTGAATTGTGACTGCTGTAGTACAACGATTCATTGTTGTGCTAGCAGGCGTGCACGTTGTAAGTCCCTCTGTACACACACTTGTGCATATACTACTATGCCATGCAATCTTATACTGTTATTTGAAATAATATACTGCATTTTTCTGCACTTCAATAGTCATGCTGTGTTATGCTATACTATCAATGTGATGTAATTTCATGTTGTTCTGTTATGTTTTATGCTATTTTGAACTGTGCTACACGGGCGGCAAAGTGTGTTAAATACTCACTGCCATCATCTATTTTAACCCGCTCTTTACAAGTCTGAAAGCCAGCTAGATTGGTTTCTTCTGTGGTTAGTAAATTGCGCAAGCATTCAATTCAGTAATAGAAACACCTATTTGAAAGCTTCTAGAGATGGTAAATAAGCAATATGACGCGCTTTATAAAACCAAATTAGCATTATTGTTTAGGGACAATAAGGTATGGTAGTAGCCTGGTATGTTGTTTTATGGTATCATGTGATGTGAGCTATGGTATTTTATTAATGTGTTTGATAATACATGTATTGTTTCCAAAATTCCAAATGTGATAATGCCTTGAAGAGGCACTTAAGTCCTACACTGTTAGTGTATCCCTTCAAAACAAATTTGGAGATGCACATACACATTTTAGACCTATGTGGTTAATAATACTACATGTATTTACAGTCCCTAGAAACTGCAAACAATGTGGTATTAAGATCTACATAAAACCAATTTCGGTTTCTCCTTCTACTTTTATAAGAGGGCTAGTGTGCTCAAAGATAACCGACAGTTTGCTCCAGCAAGTGGTTGTGAATCAGGCACAAACAACAAGCAACCACATACATTTTTGCAATAACTGTGAAAGCTTGTCCTTGGCAAACAGGGTTTCTGCTAATAGCAGCGCTATACAGAACCATGGGTCTGTCTTTTTCCCATTCCGTGATTGGAGTGCAGTAAGACATATATGGTAGTATAGAATAGTGTGGAAATGGTTATACATTAGTTGTTGAAATTGTATTTTATTAGTATTGTACATGTGTTATAAATGGGTTTCTCTAGTTGGCAGTGGCTTGCACCCTGTCCAAGTAGGGACCCTTCCTTCTAGTGAGGATAAGAGAGTTACACACCCAGATAGTCCCTGCACACCCCTGTGGTAGCTTGGCACGAGTTGTCAGGCTTATCTCAGAGGCAATGTGTAAAGTATTTGTACATAATACACAGTAACACTGTGAAAACACTACAAATGGACACCACATGAGTTTAGAAAAATAAAGTATATTTATCTAAACCAAACAAGACCAAAACTTCAAAAAGCCAACATACACAACGAAAAACATGACTTAAAAAAAGTTACAAGCAATTATGTTAATAGAACTCTATGGGTGCAGTGATTTTATGCAAAGTACCTCAAATACATGAAAATCCACAAGGCAAAACAGCCGGAAGTGTTGAAAAACACAGCAATGCATAGGTTCCTGAGTCCTTGGGGAGGCAATGCATCAGTTCTGCTGCACGCCGGAGAAGTGTTGCGAATCCAGACTTTAGAAGGGAAGCGATTTATTGAAATCGCACAGCAGGGCCTGTGTTGGAGTTAGTTGGGCAATCTCGGTCTTCGAAGACACAGTGTGTTGAACTCAGGCTGCAACAGTTTCTTTGGCCACGGACAGGCGCTACATCGATTAATTCGGCCACACAGTGACGGTGCGAGGAAATATCTCCGCATGGAGATGCTACGTTGGGACATCAGGCGCTGGAAGGGCAATGCTTCGATTTTGATGACTTCAAGCAGATCTTTGCAGTGAGAACAGCCTCCAAGGGCCCAGAACTGGAATTGGCACCACTTAGCAGGTCAGTACTCCCAGCAGTGGAGATCAAGGATGCTGCAGGTGAAGTCCTTGCTGGCCCTAAGGCTTACTCCACAAGCAGGATACAAAGCAAAATCCAGTCCTTTTCCTCTCCAAAGCAGAATCAGCAACTGCAGGCCAACCCAGCAAAGCAACACACAGCAAAGGGGCAGTACTTCTCCTCACAGCTCTTCAGCTCTTCTCCTTGGCAGAGGTTCCTCTTGATCCAGAAGTGTTCTAAAAGGCTAGGGTTTTAGGTTCAATACTTATACCCGCTTTTGGCATTTGAAGTAGGCATTCTTCAAAGGATTGTCTTTGTAGTGCACACGCTCTTGTCTTGTCTGGTCTTGGCTCCAGACACACTTCGGGGGGTGGGGGTGGAGACAGCATTGTGAGAGGCCAGGCACAGCCCTTTTCAAGTGCAGGTGACAGCTCCTCCCACCACCCTAGCTCAGGAAGGTCCATCAGCCTGGTGATGGATCGTCAGTATACACATGGTGCACCTCAACTCCCTTTGTGCGACAGTCTAGAGGGACTGCACAAACAGGCCCCTGTCAGTTTAAAATAGACGTTGATTCCACAGGAAGGCAGTTGGCTAAACAAAAAGTGGCATTTTCAAATACACAACTTAAACATGTTTTGTTTTTAAAGTTCTGAGCTCAGATTGCCCAAACTCCAAATCTCTAGCTGTTCCCAATCGAAAGTTACACTTGTAAAATGTTACAAGGCAGTTCCAACAATAGCCTATGGGAGAGCTAGTCCTTGCAATAGTGAAAAACGAAATTGGCAGTATTTCACTATCAGGACATGTAAAATGCACCAGAACATGCCCTACCATTCATTCCACCATGCCCATGGGGGTACCTTGGGCCTATCTTTGGGGGTGCCTTACATGTAGGAAAAGGTAAGATTAGGGCCTAGCAAGTGGGTGCACTTGCGAGGTCGAAATGGCAGTTGAAAACTGCACTCACAGACACTGCAATGGCAGATCTGTGACAAGTTTACAGGGCTACTTATGTGGGAGGCACAACAAGTGCTGCAGGCCCACTAGTAGCATTTAATTCAAAGACCAGGGCAAACACAGTTCACTTTACTAGGGACGTATCAGAACATCAAATATGCCAATCATGAAGAACGAATCAGAATTAGAATTTACACAGGGAGTGCTTGCACTTTAGCCCTTATCAGCAGTTATAAAACTGCCCAAAATACCTAAACCAGCAAAAACGAAGTCCGGCATAACCAAAAATACAGGAAGTAGAGGCAAAAAGACAGGGGAAGCCCTGCCAAGGATGCCAGGTGCAACAACATGTATTTACAAAAGCAATAATGAGAATTATCTACTTTCTGTAGGGCGCTCTGTAACGCTTGGCATAATGATTATTCCTAGTGGTGGGCTGGCAGTCAAGTGACATATTTCTAACCATAAAATCCAGTTTATTTCCAGAAACCTAACGATTATCTTATGTGTCAAATTTACTTGTACAACAAAAGCACAATTTGCAGTCTGCCTCGCATGTAAGCTTTAGATAACACATTTATCAAAGGCAAAGTAGACTAATCTGATGCCCCTTTAATATAAAGAATCATTGAAACAAAAAAGATAAATTTTATTAGGTCGCAGCCTACCAAGGATATCTTGGTGACATTCAGAAAGTTGACCTAGGAATGCGTTCTGTAAGTAGCTTGCCATTGGCTTTATGGTTCGTAACTCACTATTTCTTGTGTTCCATTTGCAGGATTTATTTGTTTTAGGTTGTCCAGCTTGAGTTTGTACCTTCTCTTACCCAAACCATATTTACAGTATCCTTCCAAGTGCTCCCTTTCTGTAAACAAGACTGTAAATCTGTTCTTGTCTTGTCACATTTGCTATGCATTAAAAAACTAAGGTCAGAAGTCAGGTGCTTCTAGTGTTGTTATGATCCAATGTTGGTTGCCAAGGTAGGTGTCATTGGTATTATAGCCCCTTAGTTCTAGGATGGAAAGGAAGATATTCCCAGAGATATTTTATGCGATAATGGTCCTCAGTTTATTCCAGGCAAATGTAAAGCGTTCTTGGCTAGGAACTCAATTAAAGAAAAACACACTCCTGTTTATCATCCTGCTGGAAACGGAGCTGTAGAACATTTTAACTGTTTTGTTATGGGCTCTGTGCAAGCTGCTATATATGCAGGAGGTGATTGGGAAAAAGAATTAGCGGAAACTATTTGGGCACACATATCACCCCCACCATCACTGGGTATAGTCTGTTTAGGATTCTTCGAGGTAGAGAGCCATTCACTACAATAATACTGCATAGATGCATATGGAGTTTCAAAGTAAGTGGTCACCATTAGTGGTTAAAGGGAACCTGTTGAAAGCTCGAAAAGTATACAGAAAGTACTATAATATAAAACATGGTGTGAAAGATGTGAAGTTGTCGAAGGTGACTGGGTAAGAGTGAAGCAAGGACACAGATCTAGAAGGGCTGCATGCGTTTTACAGAACCTCTCAAAGTGAAAGAACTTTATCCACGCTCAGCATTACTGAGTGATGGGAAGATTTGGCACTTGGATAGAATGACCAAATGTAATACGGTTTTGTGGTGGAAACGAGATGATGGGTGTGGAAATTCCATAGGGGGTGAAAAGTGGCTCTGGACTTAGGTAGATCAAGCATTAAAGATTGAGCCAGCAGGGGTTCTCCCGTGAGGGCGCCTGGGCTCCGCCCCCTCTTTTTATTTGCATTGTATTTCCTGCGTCTTTTTTTTAATATTAGGTGAAAAAGATTACTAAATGATATTGATATTGCTTCCTGTGTCAGCAAAATGGGCAATTGTAGGCTGGATCTTTGTGCGCATGCGTCACCCAAATAAGGCAAGCTGGGCTGACAATCTCACAGCCCTTAGGTCTGTGAGGTCATCAGTTGGTCAGTGCCATAGCCTGCTGCACTGAGAACACCCCCTTATGATGTGGAGGTAAAATTCGACCAGAGCGCTTCGAGCTTCATCCCTGTACCACTCTGCGCTATATGTCAATCAGGAACTGGAGGATCAGCCAACCCACCCTTTCATAACTCATCATAGGATGGGGTGGGGCAGAACCTTCACCCCACCCCTGCTGGGTGACAAGTTGGGCAAGGGTGGGGTTAGAGGCAGGAGACGCACATCCCTGAGGTTTGTGCTGCGTGTATCCCAGCGCTTAGGTTACCTGACTTTTATAAGTGAGTGCGTCATTGCTGGAGTGACACACAGTCAGTCTTCAGTTGTAATACTACAGCATGACCGTACGGTGCAAGGACAGCCAGACCAGTCACTGCAGAAAAGAGCAGGTATTTTGCGAAAGGCAAAATGGAAGTGCGCTCTCCGCTGACTTTGTGGTACCAGTGCCACCTGAGGCTTGCATTGTCTCCTTGATTCTGTCTTAGTTTGTCCCGGTCTCAGCAGCATATTTATGATTACTGCAGCACAGGCAGTGGCACTGTGGCCCAAAGGGGAAGGTAGTCTAGCGTGTCCTGTACCAGCAGTACTGATGTTAATTTATTCACCATTTTCTTTCTTGAGGAGCTACCAGCTAAGTGTTTTCACTTCTGTGGGGGTGGGACTGGAGAGGGGGTTCAGCTGTGGATATGCAGAGGCACTCATAGTAGTATGCCCGCAATTCTAGGCATTCCATGTGATCAGGGCTTCAAGTTGGATGAAAAAACTGAGGGGTCTCTCAAAGGGGCGTGGCCACTGTAATTAAGGGTGTGCCTTAAAAACAACTAAGCTAAAAATCTGTGCTTAGGTGTGCCGCCCAACTTGTATTTTTCTTTTTCTTTTATTGCATCCAGATATATGATACAAGTAACATGAAACTTACAACAATTCAGGAATATTGAGTTTATCAATGGTCATTAGTTGCATAAGATAAATAGGCAGCAACTATGGCTTGTATGGTATATAATATTGAAAAAGCTTCCACTTAAAGCCCTGATGACACCACAACAATGTTGCTGCCCCTGAGTTTCAAAAAGAGAGGGGAAACCCAGAGAGAAAATTACTCTCTTTAAAGGATTTCCCTTCCCTTACAAGGCTCACCTGGCATGACGTCATGCCATAACTTCTCACTAGTGAAAAGTGAGCAGTGTGAGCACGCACAGATCGATGTGCCTGCTGTCACTGCAGTCCTTAAAAAAAGGGACCGCCTGTGACAGGGCACAAAACAGAGCGCGATAGAGACCAGTTTCGAGGGCTCCTTTAAAAAACTGCCAGTGCTCAGCACCGGTGAGACCCGGCCCACTTAAAGCCCTGCATGTGATTACCCCAATATGCACAGTTTTCAAGCAGTATTGCATCTCCTTAGACACGTTGCAACTTTTCACTGGAAGAGACGTCTTGGTCAATGCAGATCCATTCCATCAGAGCTGTCACGTCTGCTTCCTTCCATGCCCTAATTTATATTTAAGAAAGCACGTTAAGCACAAAGAGACCGCAGCCGTGAGGGGAACGGCCGAATCTTCTTTTACTTACCAGCCGTGAGGGGAACGGCAATCTTTCATTCTTCTTTGCTGTGAGGGGGAACGGCCGGCGCTGCAGAACCAGCCATGAGGGGAACGGCCAGGGAATGAACTACACTCCCCAGCAGCCCCGAGCAGACGCCCGCCCCTGACGCTGCGTCCCGCGCTCAGAGGTGCGACTAAAGCCACACAGGCCTCCCGCACCGCGGGGGTGCCCAGGTCGTGCCCAGGCAAAGCGCCCATCGGAGACCCTAGAAGGCTGGTCTGGGCCACCTCTCTGACATCCCCCATCATACCAGACATCAGAGTGGTGAGTAAAGCAAGGAGTGTTCCTGTGGATTTCATTTGTCATGGCCAAACGGTCTGCTATGCCTAGTTCATGTGCCTCCGCCTCTATAGACAGTATGCTGGAGAGAGCTGTTAACATCGTCAGTTCTGAAATTGAATTAACTGAGAGGCGTATGTCACTGGGATTAACAACGCCTCAACTCACCCCCACTAACTTGAATGGTGATCATACGAGCTCTAGAGACACAAGACTGAATACTACTAGCAAAAAGACAAAGTGCTACCGGAAAAACAGTCCTCATAAAGAGGATGAAGTCCCATCACCCACCGTAGTGGCATGCTTCATCATCTGGGGCCTCCTCTTAACCACACCTGGTGTGGTTAAGGAGCTACCACTACCAGAGGTGAAAAAAGGAGGAGCTCGCGGATGTTTTTCTTGATACTAACAGCCCGGAAAAGCTACTATAAACCGAGACTGAAGCTGCCTAACATGTGGTGAAACAACGTGTAAAGTGCAGTGTGGAAGAACAGTGTATTAAAATTGATTATCTAAAGAAAAATATGTTTATTGAGTATCTTTAGATATCAAATGATAAAAACATGGTCAACATGTTTCAGCCAAGTTTGATCCCAACTCTTGGATCATGGCTTTCTTCAGGACCAAATTCAACTACTGCAACAAAAAGTGAAAGAAGGGGTACAAATGTATCCCAAAACAAACACAAATTGAAACGATACCACCTACAGATATACCCACTCTTCAAGTAGTAAGCGGAACTGCATGGGTTCAAATCAATCACCTGTTCAAAACAAAACAGAAGGGGGGGAGAGAAGGGCAAGAAACAGGCGAAAATATCAATGATACACATAGTCTCAAAGCACAGCACTCAGTCAAACAAACCAACTGAAAAAATAGTAAACAGTTGATATATTGAGGTCTCTAAAAGACCTTCTTACCCGTAATAAATCGGGGATAATCGCCTCCACTCCTGGTCACAACTCAGGGCGTGAGGCAGCGCTCTGTTAAAAAACAAAAATTACCTCAATATATCAAGTGTTTACTATTTGTTCAGTTGGTTTGTTTGACTGAGTGCTGTGCTTTGAGACTATGTGTATCATTGATATTTTCGCCTGTTTCTTGCCCTTCTCTCCCCCCCCTTCTGTTTTGTTTTGAACAGGTGATTGATTTGAACCCTTGCAGTTCCGCTTACTACTTGAAGAGTGGGTATATCTGTAGGTGGTATCGTTTCAATTTGTGTTTGTTTTGGGATACATTTGTACCCCTTCTTTCACTTTTTGTTGCAGTAGTTGAATTTGGTCCTGAAGAAAGCCATGATCCAAGAGTTGGGATCAACCTTGGCTGAAACATGTTGACCATGTTTTTATCATTTGATATCTAAAGATACTCAATAAACATATTTTTCTTTAGATAATCAATTTTAATACACTGTTCTTCCACACTGCACTTTACACGTTGTTTCACCACACGTTAGGCAGCTTCAGTCTCGGTTTATAGTAGCTTTTCCGGGCTGTTAGTATCAAGAAAAACATCCGCGAGCTCCTCCTTTTTTCACCTCTGGTAGTGGTATCTCCTTAACCACACCAGGTGTGGTTAAGAGGAGGCCCCAGATGATGAAGCATGCCACTACGGTAGGTGATGGGACTTCATCCTCTTTATGAGGACTGTTTTTCCTGTAGCACTTTGTCTTTTTGCTAGTAGTATTCAGTCTTGTGTCTCTAGACCCACGGATTCCTTGTTGGTATATATTCAGTGATTAGGGGATTCTTTCCGTGCAGGTCTCTAAATTTCCCCTCAACCCCCTTACCCACCGGTATTTCTGCGATCATACGAGCTCCCCATTGTTGCCGAATTCGCCAATCAACCATAATATGCATTTGCCAGCCTTGGGAAGCTACCCGGGTGATGAGGGTAACAAGGTTACTGGGGATCCCAGAGAGGCTGTGGATCTTTTGTCATTGACCTGCTGCAAGGATACTAGCGCTAATGTGAATGTCTCTCCCTACCCAGAAATTTCAGGGGCAAAAAGAAAAACAATTAAGCCTGTCTGCCCAAAGAGGAAACAACCATCACGTCTAAAACCCCAGCGTACCGCTTTAAGTACATGGATTCAAGGCCCAGCGGTCTCAGCTGACACAGCAACCGTTAGCGTCCCTGCAGTCTTAATGCCTATTGATATGTATAATCGTTCAATTCATACTCAGACTGAATCTATACCAGCACTTTTTAATAATTTAAAATTGGGAGACACTGCAATTGATATTATTGTAGACACCATGTTTGAGCACGTTAAGGAACTGGTTGATAAGAATTTCGTTACATTTTGGAAGCGCTTGGGCCATCTAGAATCACTAATTAATAAGTCTAGTTTGCACAGCAATGTACCCAAGATATCATTACAACAGGGATAGTCACATAAAACGCAGGCGCAGAGCAGACCAGTTTCCAGCATGCTACAGAAAAATTTAACTGTTATGCAGCCTCCGCTAATTGGCTCTTGTGATACCTGTCGCAAAGTCAAAGAATGTATTTTTTCCGAGACTTCTATTTACCAGGAAAAAATCTCAAATATAGGTAATGCATTACATTTACCAAGCCAACCAGCTGATCACGCACCCAGTACAGCCCTTGTAAATAATACTAGCCTAGTACATAGCTCCGAGAGTACTGCCGCTGCCACCAGGAACAATGTTTACGGGCCCGTCGATACAAGAAAAGATGTTCTAAGCTTCCCACCCGAGGCCTGTCCCTATGTCTTGGTCTTAGCAGGGGTGCCCCCTATAGGGAAAAATCAGTCAGAGTCGTGCGACCAATTACGTAATAAAAGTACTAATTGGCTGGCTAAACATAAAGGGTTCAGGGTGTCTAACATTAATAGCATCTTGAGGGTGCGCAGGGTTGGCTGGGTCGGTCCCTCAGACAAGACCATAGAGGGAGATTGTGTTGTTATTAACTTTCATCGACCGGCTCTTGTAAAATCAATAATAATGTCAAGAGAGCATAATAGCTCCTCACCCACTGACGTTCGGTCATTGCCCCTTGGCTAATTTTTACAAACTCAATGTAGCCATAACATACGTGTTATCTCCCCATTCTTGTCACAAAATAGGTTCTCCTCCCTTTCCGGTTTAGATACTCTAGATTGACTGCTTCACACACCAATGTTGACCGAACCGGCCCCTATTACAACAGTACCTATCCCCCTGGTAAAAGATGTCTTTGGGCCACTTGACCAACATCTGTAGGTGTTAAGCTGGAACATTGCTGGCTTAGCCTCTAAATTAGAAAAAAAGGATTGGGTTAATCTGGTAAATAAATTTGATATTTTAATGTTTCAGGAGACCTGGTCCACAAGGGAGTTATATCTCAAGGGTTTTCAATTTTTTAATGTTTGTGCACCTGCCTCTAAACACGGGCGGCCTTCTGGCGGCCTTTCTACTTGGGTTAACATCTTGTCTGGTGGCAGTGTCAAAATCATCCCTACAAATAGTCTAAACTTCCAAGCCCTGATATATACACGGGGGACTTCTGTTTGTTTTATTAATTTTTATAATAACAATTTTTTAAGTGTACCTAACATGATTTTTGCAAATCTTTTTAATTTTGTCTCAGACTTACAAACTCTAACGGGGAATCACAATTTAGCTGCAATCTGCCTGGGCGGAGATTTTAATGTTCAGATTTCTGGGGCAAATAAATTGGACACAGTCCATGAACCATATGTGAATCTGTGTAAAAGGGGGACTGAATTACTGAATTATCTGTCAAACCATTACCTATTAAATGTGATGGACATTGCAGCCATAAACTATCATGACAGTTACCCAATACCTACCTAAAGATGTCGCTGTTGTGCTTCAATAATTGTTTATGTTTTTATATCAGCCACGCTTCAAGACATTTTAGTCAGAGCTGAGGTTATACCTGCTGTGTTTGACCACAACCCAACCTCGGTTATGTTTAGAATTGCCCTTAGAAATAATTTTACTGCAGAACCAGGGGCCTGTAATTTATCATCCTCAACTGACAATCTAAGAATTATCTGGAAAGCTATCGACAATAGTAATGTGTTTTTGAACATGTTAACATCCCATCGATCACTTGTCGATATGTGTTTGTCGCCTATTGACCCTAACTCTGCGGTAGTTGCTGCTTGTACCCACTTATGCTCAGGCATTAAACAAATGATCTCAAAACCTGCATCCAATAATAACTACAATCCCAAGTGGTTTAATAGCGTTTGTTCACGGGCCAATAAAGAGCTTCGCGCTGTTTTGTCAGCTACACCCAGGGATGCAAACCTTATCAGAATAATGAGGAACCAATATAACAAAGTGGTTAAGCAGAGGAAAGAGGAGATCCTGAAAGAACAATGAGATAACTTGGCCTGTGCCGCAAGATTTAACAACACAACCAGTTTTTGGGCAGCAGTTAAACATATGAGAACTATGGGCCAGACTCTAACCCCCCAAAGCTGTAATATAACCAGTGAAGCTTGGGTAGCCCACTTCTCAAAAATATATATACAGCCCCTTCTCAGAATCAGGCCTAGACAGACCTTCAAGTTGCTACACGAGTCCAGATATCGTTATCTGAAGTTGAGGATGCCATTGATCAAAGTTTAGGTAACAAGGGCCCTGGCCCTGACGGGCTTCCTATCGACCTCATCAAGCATAAACCGGAGTTTTGGGCACCGCTTTTACTCTATGTTTTTAATAACCTAACAAACTCCCAAATCCCCAGTACATGGTCGACTAGTATCATAGTCCCAATTTTTAAGAAGGGGGGCAGGTCTAACCTTAGCTATTATAGATCAATCTCTTTGATCGACAACACACTTAAGATACTTGGGCGGGTGTTATTCAATAAAATCAGGAGTTGGGCTGAGGATGAAAGTATTTTAAACAAATGTCAGCTAGGCTTCAGAAGTAAATTGGGAACGGTAGAGCGATGCCTCAATCTAAACTTGATAATTGGCAAATACACGATAGCTCGGCAGTCTCCCATATACCTAGCTTTCATGGACCTCACCTCAGCTTTTGATTTTGTAAACCGATCACGCCTATGGTTATGTCTTTTAAAATATGGGCTGGATGGGACCTTAGTGCACTTTTTGGCTAATTTACATAGGGACTTGGGGCCAAGATGACGATCAGTAGGGATGGGGTAGTCTCAGGGAACATAGTCATTGGCAGAGGGGTCAGGCAGGGATGTGTGCTGGCCCCTCTGCTTTTTATTTGATATATTATTGAGCTGCATAATGAGTTGTCTAAACTGACTATGGACGTCCTGATAATCAACGGCAACAAACTTCCCGCCTTATTATATGCGGATGATGCGGTCCTAATGAGCCGCACACCCAACACATTGCACATTTTAGTTGGGGGCTTTTTTGATTTTATGAATAAGCTGTACCTTTGCACAAATTTCCAAAAATTATTTTTAATGAGTTGTGGCCCCAAAAAACACCATGTTAATGTAATTACCTCTGGCTCTGAAAAACTGTTATGCACACGCACTTTCCCATATTTGGGCTTGGTTTTCTCAGATAATGGCTCTTGGGATGCTCATTTAGCATATAGCCGGAGAAAGTTTCTAAAGGCTGTCAACTCGATCTTGTGTCTCCCCCAACCTAGAAGAACTGAGGTAGTGTTATCCCTATTGAAAATATATAAAACTCAGTGTATACCTACCGCAACATATGGAGCTGAAGTTTGGGGCCACGTGAATTGCAACAGTATTCAGGTAGAAGAAAACAGATTCTGTCGGAGAGTTTGGGGGGCACCGTTCTATTCCTCATCCTTTGTATGCCACCATGAGTTAAATTTGTCCTATATAGAGGACTACATCAGGACTCGCCCAGCCATCTTTTGGTTAAAAGTGTGGCAAAACCCAGCAGCCATGCTAACTAGAGAAATCATAGTTAACTGCCTTAAATGTAACAAGGGCTGTGACATACCATGGTTGGCGGCCGCCAAAGCTAGCCTGTCTACTGTAAACTTGTCGCATATTTTCACAAATCCAAGTACTGTGGCAGGCATTAATAAAAAGACTACGCAGGAGGCCTTGTATGAGTATTACGGCAACTTGAGACATAAGCAAGACATTTTAAAATCCTCAGTCGCCCGGTCTATAACTATGGCGGATGATAACAATGACCCCCACACAAAACTTCCAGCTAGCAATCTCTTAAAAGTGACCAACCACTGGGAACGAAGCTTCCTCTTTCGCCTTAGGGCTGGCACTGTAAAATACCTAATGTGCTTCCCCTTGGGATTTAAAACCAATCGTGAGCAAATGCCTTGCCCCTGTGGAAATTGCGGTAGTCAATCCATGTTACACTTTTTGTTTTTCTGTAACTTTTACCAAATATATAGCAAACAGCTATTGATTCCCTCTTTTAAGGCTTCGGCTATTACTGATTTCAAGGTGGCCTACTGGGATATTGTCACGCTTAATGGGAAAAATCTAAACCTTCGTGTTAGCACCTTTCTGAGACTGGCTGTTGGATCCCGCGCCTCCATGAGCACTGTATAAGTAATTTTGATTGCACTCTTTAACATTTTTGACCCCTATGTTGGTCACATAACGTTCTTGTATGCACTTTATTGCACTATGTTATCTGTTAAACTGTGTGCACTTTATTATATTATGCTGCTACATTTTATGATTCACATTGTCTTAGGAATATTCTTGCTACTGGTTTTAACTAAATTACAAGTCTATGATGAACTCGCCGCATTGATTCATGCACTATGTATAATGTTTTTGTGTGATTACTGTTTTCTGCCATGTGTTTACTGTTTTAATAATTTTTGTATGCATTGATTGTTACTGTTTTTAATGTATATTTGTGCTGGTATTTTATTTTGCACTTTTATGGATATCCTTTTATCTGAATAAAGAATTGAATTGAAAAATTGAATTGAATTGAAAAAAGCAAATCCATTCTAATTAAGAATAGTTGCTCAGCTGATAGCTGCGTAGTTTGTGAGTCTTGCCTGTGAGTTGTACATATGCATTGCGATGAGGGAGAAAGGTGTAGTGGCTCAGGGTGCAGGGCTTTGGGGCAGTACTGGCCAGTCCACTAGTAGTCATACCTGCACAGGCCTGGGTCAGATATTTGTTACCTGTTGCCACTCGCCTGTCCTGAATCACCATCGGAATAGTTCTTGAATCCCTATCAAGCTTCAATACATTCTGCTCTCCTAGGCCAGTGCCCAGGTGAGAGAAGCCATTTTGCCATTTGGAAGGCGGCTGCACACATTCACCTCCTGCATCTCAAAGTATGTTTTTCAATCACCCCTGCAGGTGAGGGCCATCATGTGGGGGAGAGGAGGGCCCTGTGGCAGTGTCGACTGAGGACTGTGTTACTGTCCCAAGCTAAGTAAGGGCAAAGAACGAAAACCGCGGCCAAACAAAAGAGCAGAATCCGTAGGGTGGAAGGAAGAAAGTGTACTCTGAGAAGCTGAGGGAGAAAGCATATACTGGATGGCACCAGGCATTGAGAAGAGGCAGACCCGTAAGGCATGTAGAGGAGGTGAAGACCACTAAGAGGCAAAAGCTGTGAGAAATAGGAGAAAACTGCAGGAAAAGTAGAAGACATGGTGACATAGCAGGCATAACGAAAATCAGCAGTGCACAGAAATGAACCTGCAAGGCACCAAAAGCAACCAGCAGCATACAGAAAGAAACCAGGCAAGGGCTAACATCTTTACGTAGTGGCTCTATGTACAGTGCCTAAGAGACAAGGTGCCTGTATGCTGTAATCCAACAATGTGCCTCCATGACCCAGTTAGCGACTATACTCCCAAGCCTGGATCTGCCAGCCCAGGCCACGATCATCACCTGTGCAAAGTATAGCGGAGAGAATCAGCTCTGAAAGTTTCTTTGTCAGAACCATATTTATTAAATGGGGCACTGAATTAATTAGGCTTCCTAGAGGCAGTGCTGCATTTGTTTTTTTCTTTCAGTATCTGATGTAGTGAGAGGGCTACAGAGACCCCATGACAAACTCTTGTCAGCTATCCGTGATAACTCAAGTTTACAAATGCCCCCATTGCACTTTTTTTGCTTCCAGAGGAAGGGGTGCAGATAGTAACTGTAAATGGAGAACGGGACATGGGTGAAGGTGAACTGGGAGAAGGTAAGATCATGAGTGAAATGGAAGGGCATATGCGTACATGGGACTTACTTTCACAGGCCTTTGGAATGGGAGAGCATGAAAGGATCTATGCAGATAAAAGTATGTCAAAGATAGTCCATAAGGATGGGAGAGGAGTAGTGATGCGGACTGTGGTGACATAGTGTGTACATGGAAGATGGAACAATGAGGACTTGTAGGATGGAGAGAGAGAAAGGGTATTTGAGGAAGAGACTGAGTGTAAGGGTCTGTAAGGCTGGGAAAGGGGGCAATATGTGAATAGGAGAGAGTAGCGAGAGCTGTGGGGATTGGAGAGTAGGTAAGGTAAAAGGGTGGTCACATAAAGCCTGGTTTAGCATGGTAAATGGGCACCCCAAAAGGTTAAACAAGAACACAGCAGCAGTGGGGCATGTCTGGAGGGGAGTTCCTGCATGACAGATTGACATAGCTATCACTTGTGTAACAGGTGCACTGGCACCAGGGTCCATGAGTATGAAGGTGTTTAGTATTACTCCTCACTACTTTCAAAGTTCACCAGCCACCACTGGAGTGAGCCCAGTTTAAATAATGTGACCAATCAAACCAATGAAGAGAATATGGACAGAGATTATAGTATTGTGCAAGGAAGTTGATGATGCTGTACAATGAAGTGATGTTGCTTGTGGCGAGGATGCATGAATTCCAACTAATGTGGCAAAATCAAATCTGTTGGGTAGACAAGTGAACTTACCAAGGAAATATGATAAATTTATTATGTGATTTATTTACTCACGTTATTTTGATGAATTTGAACAGTTCTACTGTACCTTACCATTTATGCAAGGACTCTACAGTTTAATCGAACATTTTATTTTAATTGTAGTGTTTGTTAGAGGGAAGATGACAGAATGTAGAGGGAACCGTTGGAGCACAGTTGGCGCGCATCTTGTGTAAGGAGGATACACTTTCCTGCTCTCCCCATTGTATGGAATAAACCAGCTGTTTTACCTTTACTTGGTGTGCGACTCGTCACTACGGCGCTGTTTTATGAGGGCGCTTGTGTCCATTTCTTTCTCGGACTTCAAAGTGAGAGCATTTATGTGACAATCTTGCTGGATACTGGGAGTAAGAAAGAGCTTTTTTTAGCATACAACAACATTTAAATGAACTGCGTATTTCAGAATATATCAGAATTAAGAACACAAATGAAGCATTTTTTCTGTCTTTTCTGAAGTGTGTTGGAAACAAATACTTTAATATGATCAAAACGAATTATTATAGTAGGTGTTGCAGTTTCCACACATTTTCTTCTATGCAGTGTACAGTTTTTCTTGTAAAACAGTATATCTGTGCACATATAATGGTCTTTTCAATTGAAAATGCATTGTCTGTAATGGAAGCATGCTACCACACCATGAATATTCCACTCAACGCCACTTAACTCTACTCTGTGCCATTCCACACCACTGCACTCTACTCTGCCCCACTCCGCTTTACAGAACTCTATGCCCCTGTACTCTGCACCACTCCACTCTATGCATCTCTACTCTACCCTGTGCCACTCAAGTCTATTCCAATGCACTCTTCACCATTCTACTCTACACCACTGCACTCTACACTATTGCAGTCTAGGCCACACCAATCTATTCTGCACCAGACAGATGATCGTCCAATCCACCGTGCAGCCTCGACTAGATTACTGTAATGGGCTACTACTTGGCGTTAATGAAGCTGTGACCAAAAGACTTCAATGTACACAGAATGCTGCTGCCCGCATGCACTTTGCACTACCTAAGTATTGCCATGACTCAGACCTTCTTCACCAGCTCCAATGGTTGCCTATAGAACAGAGAGTCTACTTTAAGACGCTATGTACTACACACAAGATCCTGCATGACTTGGGTCCGCAAATTCTGAGCGAGCTGTGTTCGCTGTATGTTCCCGTCCGAGCCCTGCGCTCTGCGGATCTGCATCTGGCCTGTGTCCAGTGGGTGTGCAGGACAAGATCAGGGGGTTGCTCGTTAAGGGCACTGGCACCTGCCCTTTGGAACTCTATTCCTCTTGCTGCTCGTGGCACGCAAGACTATTGGGCTTTCAGGAAAATGATCAAGACGTGGCTTTTCTCCAATCTTTAGCTTAACTTCCTCCCCTGTCTGCTTCTTTTAGATTTAGCGCTGGGACACCCTGTTGCTGGGGCAGACATGCACTCTATAAGCGTAGATAACATAACATATCATAACATAACTCCACTCTACGCCACTGTATTCTACATCATTCTACAATACTGCACTCTATGTCACTGCACTCTATGCCAATACACTCTATGTCAATGCACTTCAACCTGTAAACCTCAACTCTATGCCCCTGCACTCTACACCAATCCACCTTACGTCACTCTAATCTCCTCTGCACCACTGCACTTTACACCACTTTACTCCACACCATTACAATCTATGCCACTCTACACAACTGCACTCTACCCAGCAGTACTCCACTCAACACCACTTTACTCTACTCTGAAACGATCTACTCTATGCCTCTCTACTCCACTCTGTGCCACTCTACGTCACTGCACTCTACACCATTCTACTATGAACCAGTACACTTTACATCAATACATGTTACACAACTGAACTCTGTCACTGTACTCTATACTACTGCACTCTACGACACTGCTCTCTTCGCCACTCTACTCCACTCTACACCACTGCACACTGCCCTTCTACTCTGCAACATTGCACTATCCATCAATGAAATCAATGCCCCTCTACTCTCCACTACTCCACTCGCCACTACTCCACTCTATGCCACTGCACTTTACGCCACTGCACTCTATGGCACTCTACTCTGCACCACTCTACACCACTGCACTCTATGCCACTCAGCTCCAGTCTGCACTCTACGCCATTGCACTCTATGACACAACTCTAGTTGATGCCACTGCCCTCTACATTACTGAACTCTATGCCACCACACTCTGCACCACTCTACTCTATGCCACTGCACTCTGCGCCACTGCACTCTATGCCACTGCACTCTATGCCACTGCACTCTATGCCACTGCACTCTGTAGAACTCCACGCTGCACCGCTCCAAGATTTGCCACTCCACTTTACTGTGCGCTACTCTAACCTACACCAGTGCATTCTATGACACTGCATTGTAGGCCACTGAATTCAATGTCACTGTACTCTATGCCACTTTTCTCTGCTTCACTCTACACCAGTCACTCTACTCTGTGCCAATCCAGTGAATGCCAATCTAGATGACTCTACAATAGGCCACTCAAATACATGACAATCTCTGCCGCTCTACTCTTCAACCGCAGACATTGTAATTCGGCGATCGGACCTCAAACCGACGTGTTGGTCAGAAAGCCTCCGACAACAGTTGGAAAGCTTCTGACTGGCGGTCGGAGGCTTTCCGACCAACATCATAATCTGCCTCCATATCTGGAAAACACTTAACCCAAAGACCTTCAGTAAAATAATATATTCATGTACGTTACCAAAATGAATGCTTTAGTTATAGCGCAACAACCACTGCTTTTACATGTCTGATGATCTCTGGAAAATCAAGGTTTTATCACCTAGATCACAGAACCATTGCTAAATGAATTACATGCAAAACCCTTGTCTTCCTTGCTCTATGTTGCTTTTCCATCGTTCTCTCAAAGAAGTAAGACTTTATTGTAGGGAACATGGCTTTCATACAGAAAAACCTGCATCTGCAATAAGAAATGAACTCTGCATCTTACCCTGTCTTTATCAAATTCAAATCTTTTTTATGAGTCTCCCTAAATTTATCATTAAGGGAGACATAATTTAACAAACAGCTACCCTGAGATCTCTCTTCATAGAAAGTCACACTGACTACCTTACAGAAAACAATGATGTAAACCTCACACTACACATTCATGAAGGCTTCAGCAGTCACTGGGAGCACCATGAGAAATTCATAAATATCCTAAATCATTGAACAACCACAACCAATATACCTGCTTCCCAAAAGACAGTGTGGGAGCAATTCTACACATTATCAACATATGCTTAATCTTCCCAATTTGTGAGGATCCTGTAAGTCAAATCTTTCCCTCCCTGACTCCACCAAATAAACGTGACCATTAACTCACATCCCTGGCCAATGACTAGAATAAAATAATATAGCTACTCTCTCCATCTTGCAATAGGCAATCTCCTTAAATTTTCTATCTGTGAGTCTCCAAGCATTTTGACAATGAAAACACTCTTTGCAAGGGGATATTGTTATTGAGTACCATTAGAGAATCCTACAACTCCTATGCCATATATGCACTCTACGAAAAACATTAAACATGTTTCCAGGTCATCCTTCATCCAAAACCAAATTCAGAAAGTTTTCAACCATCTTAGACAACTTTTTGGAATTATGTTAGAATTACAAACAACCTAACAAGCACCCTTTACTACAAAAATGTTCCCAATCCAAATCTTACTCACTGATAATTTAAATCATGTTAGATTCCGTACTATGCCTCATACAATTTGTAGGACCATGACAAATAATGACATCCAAAACAGAAGAAACTCCAAAAACCATATGTAAACATGAAATGCACTAACTCAAAGACTTTACTTCTGCCACAACTATTAATCAGTGAGCCTTTTAATCAACTTATAGCACCTCGTAATTGATGTGAAACTTACAGCCTAACATACGTTATAACTTATATAAAAAGATAATTACCTCCAAAAGGACTTGAAATACATGTTTTATATATGATGGGGTACTTTATCCCATATAATATGTGTTCAAATCGTCAACCTCTCCCCCACCTGAGCATTACATTATTTTAACTCTTTTCCTCTGCAAATAAATCTTCTGGGTGCAGAGTATATATACTAAATATGGATTGTGATAAGTGAAACTAAAGAGCAGCCTGTAATTTCTTGCAAAACACACACTCAAGCAGTTTAATGAAAAGGCATTATCAACTCTAGATTTTTGCTATATAATGCAAAAGTGACATGCAGATAAGGTCCTGCTCCCCTCTATTGAACCTCAGAAAGGCTATAAGTTAACATTTGTCAATAAACAGCAAATGGGGTTCATTTGTTTACGGCAGATTCTATACATGAAATCATTGGTAACTGAGATGAAGACAGTTGTCACAATCTAGGAGTCAGGGCCGGACTGGGAACCAAAATTGGCCCTGGCAAAGTGCTCGGCCGGCGCCCCGGGGGGTGGGGGGGTTTGGGGTGCGGCCAAGCAGTTTGCCAAGGCCGATTTCGTTACAGCGGCCGATATTACAGCTATGCTGAAAAACGGCCGTGTGACAAAATCGGCCCCCAAGGGCCCAAAACCGGTCCCCAACCCTGGCGGCCCACCAGGAAAAGCCTGGCACCCGCTAAGGCTAGTCCAGGAGTATTCACAAAGTGCCCATCTGTACATGAAAATCTTATCTAGCAAGGAGATATATTGCCCAGAAGTCTTTCTCAAGTTGTTTGAAAATAGGATGGTGCTAACCTTAATTATGCTCACCTCCCAAAAGACAGAATTTATTTTGCTTTTGCCCAAAGACTCCACAGATTTTAACAAAACATGGGTAGGGGAGCTCAAAGGACTCATATTAGATACCTATCTCACTACACGTGTCCATGTCAAATACCTTTTGAAGGAAATAAAACACCAACCAAATAACTACCATCTTGCAGTTCAAGCCCAAGTCTTACATTATTGGCAACTTTTCATATCCACTTTATAAAAGGGGATTTGGACAAAATAATGAAAAAAATATAGAGAGATACAGAAATATTGAATTTTAAATATCGTGATGCACAAATATAATGTACAAAAATATAATTGACAAGAATATCGATTTTTAAGGTAATGTCGATGCCAAAAATATCTTTGTTGTTAATATAATTTACAAAAATATCTATGTTGTTAAAATCGATGTTAAAAATCTCTATGTTGTTAATATCATTTACAAAAATATTGCTATTAACAATATCGATTTAAACTTATTTTTATGTATTTTAGTATAGATTTTTAATTGAATATGTTATAAATTGCTTGTATAATTATTGTTAATGTTTTGTAATATAGTTTGCAACATTTTAGTTTGATGAAATTTAATTTAATAGTTTATTGTCATTTTTAGTGTTGTAGTGGTTTTTAGGGTTTATAGGGCCACAGGGTGGGAAGTAAATTAATTCTAATTAATAATCCATTTTAATTAATATTAATTATGTAATTTATAATTAATTATGGTAACTGTGTGGAAATTTTTTAAATTAAGTTTTAGATGTGGGTTGTAGGGCTTGTAGGGGTATAGGATGTGAAGTAATTTAATTATAAAAAATAGCAATTAATTTTTAATTATTGGTATTATGCAATTGATAATTATGTAAATTACGTAATTTTATTTTCCATTAATTTTTTATGTGGATTGTTCCTTTTGTAGGGGTCAAGAGTGTGAAGGAAATTAATTATAATAATTATCAATGTTTATCAATAAAAAATATTTAATTGAAAATTATGTGAATTGTGCAATTAAGATATTGTTTAAGTCATAGATCAGGTGTGGGTTGTTGGGTTAGTAGGGGTAAAGGGTGGGAAGTTAAATATAATTAATTCATTATTAGTTTATTACTAATTGATTAATGGATAATTTATGTAAATTATGCAATTAAGATATTAATTCATTTATATATTAGGTGCAGGTTGTTGGGTTTGTAGGGATAAAGTCTGGGGTATTAGCTAAATACAATTATTTTATTAGTCATTTACAATTACTTGTTTAATTAATAATTATGTAAAATGTGTAATTATTTTAATTCTTAAAATATATTTTACGTGTGTGTTGTTTAGTTTCTAAAGGTATATGAAAGGAAGGTATTTAAGTAATAATAAATGTAAAAATGGGAACTCATTCATTGAAAAATGGGGTAGTTATTATGTTATGTGTTAATTGTATAAGGCGTTTTAATTGTAAATGATATATTTGTTATGGTTGTGAGAATATAGTGCGGTGTTTAATTATATTAATATTTGTTTTAATTTTAGATATTTATTAAACATTGCAATAAATATGTAATTAAAAATACATATTTATTTATAAAACATATTTATATTTCTAGTTGTTTGAAATAGTCGTTTAAATATTTGATTTGTTTGAAGCCAGCTACTTTCTCTCTACTCTGTTACATAGACTGGAGTGGGAATAGTAACCTTTTCCACACCTGAGTCCAACCCTTTAACTACTGTTGCACCAACTGGAGTGGGAAAAGTACATTTTACCCCTCTGCTATCCAACACTGTCCATATTGTTGCACCGACTGGCGTGGGAAAAGTCATTTAACGTTTGAGTTCTGAAAATTGACACGTGGCTTGGACCAACGCATCAAGGGTCTCTTTTCTGCAGGGCACTGTGGTCCTTCTTATGAAAGATCTGTGCTTCTATATGCTGAAGACCTGACACTGGATGGTCTCTATAGGAAAGTATTGGTGAGGCCTAAATAAAGAGATTCAACGTACTATGCACAGGATCTTCCAGGGTTTCATAAGTAGCAGAGCAATCTGGGAACTTTACAACTGAATGACAATAAAGACGTAGTTTGCAGTTTATACACGTGAAAGCCAATTTCTATACACTGCTTGATACAGGTGATCACTCTGGGCGAGATTTACTAAGATGTGAGGTAGTGCAACGCAGCAAGACAACTTGCTGTGCTGCGCTGCACTACATCACATGGAGAGGGCTTTCTCCCTAAGCTAGCACACACAGTGTAGCCTAGCACAAATGCAGGCACCCTTGCATCACATGTTTGCATATAGTCTGTGAAAATTGACATGTGGCTTGTACAATCTCATCAAGGGTCTCGTTTCTACAGGGCACTGTGGTCTTTCTTATGAGAGATCTGTGTTTCTATATGTTGAAGACCTGGTTACTGCATACGTTGACACTGGATGGTCTCTTTAGGAAAGTATTGGTGAGGGCAAAATAAAAAGATTCAATGTACTATGCGCAGGATTTTCCGGGGTTTTATATGTAGCAAAGCAATCAGTGAACTTTACAACTGTATGACAATAAAGGCGTAGTTTGCAGTGCATAAATGTAAAAACACATTTCTATACACTGCTCGATACAGGTGATCATGCTGGGTGAGATTTACGAAGATGTGAGGCAGCAACGCAGAAAGACAACTTTCTGTGCTCCACTGCATCACACAGAGAGGACGTTCTAGTGCACACAGTGTAGCCTAGCACAAATGCAGGCACCCTAGCATCACAGTGCAAGGGGGCCTGGATTATAGGTAGAATTGTTTTTTTTGCAGGAAGAGACACCGTCCTACACCAAAATAACCCTTTGAGTTTTTTCCTCTTTCTACATGTTCAGCAGAATGCAACACACGTACAAAGCAGAAGCTGCAAGGAGAAATAAAGTTATTTTTCCTCATTACGCCTCCCCTGGAAACTCATAACTTTTTGGTGCATTCCTATGTTTACTACTAAAACTAAATCTAGGAATGCACCAAAATCCATGGCTGGATGCCTGGGAACACCCAGGCTCAACCCATGAATTGCCTTCCCAGGGCAGAGTAACGCAAGGCAGTAACATGCTCTGTGTTGTGTGACTCCAGAGTTAATGTGCCACCCATGGTAAATCCTCGGACTGCCATATGTGCAGTGGCAGTCTGACCACCGCTACCACTGTGAGTCTTCCCACTGTATTTAGAGTGTGGCAGTCAGACAGCCATAGGACCCCCGCCTCTGCTGGGATCCAGGATCTCACGGTGGTGGTGCAGCAGTAAGTGGCAGGAATATGCTGGTGGAGCCACTGCGGCACCGATAAGCATATTCGGAGTTGCATTTCCACCGCTCATTTCATGGCAGTAAGCCCTCCATGAAAAAGGTAGCAGAGATGCAACTAAGGGGTCCCTAACAGGGCCCCCTGCTGCTTCTGGGCCTGAGGGTGCATGTTGGGGGGCACATGTAGTGCCCCCGGGAAGTGTAGCCTTGTTCTCACACGGTGTGGCATGCATGGTGCCATACACTCATGTATTAGCCAGTGAAACACATTTCGTGATACAAGTGTTAAATGCCAGAACAATACATATAATTTACATATAAAATGGATTCACTTATCAAGCCTCAAAGATATCCCTATGGAATTTCAAGAACAGTTCACAAACTGTTTTCCATGTTATAGTGGGGACTCCTCTTGGTACCCGCTAGACACACTAACTGTATCCTATTCTGCTGCCAGAATCATGTTCTCTAAACCTCTCTGGTAATGTCTGTCCCAGGGTGGGCACCTATGGTATGGCTTACTGCCAATGTTAGAACAACAACCCACTACACATCTACCCTGTTAACGGTTATCACAGAGTACTTTACTCTGGTATGTGGAAGGATACATTTGGGCAGTTTAATCCTCCAGATGGATCATGTTTATCTTGCACCAAACTTGCCAGTAGGCAGGATAATTCCTGAAAGAGTTCTCATGTCAGCTAGTCGTGGATGCTCTTAGTTGCTGGGACACTCTAACGATAATGACCTGCATTTGTTTCAGTCCCATGCCAGCCATCCTGAAGTAAACCATTGCTGCCGCAATGTTTCGTGTCACCACCATTCTCTGTAAGACTTTTTAGCAAATGTGGAGTCACACATTTGTTTCTCAAAAATAAATGAGCCAAATTGCAACAGTTGAAGATTTAAATTAAATCAAAGAACACATTCACTGTTTTTTCAATAGTTTGTTTATTATTACAGCTTTAAAATGTTCTTCCTGCATAAGTAACATTTTCTCTTATCTCACACAGAAAGAATGCTCATTAAAATATATGGCTCCTACATCGACATCTGCAAAGCTTTGAGCTCCCCACCCTGGAGTACTTGACAGAGGAGATATGATTCAATTCAGAATAACAAAACACACACAAAACTGAGGATTGTGCAAAGACCACCTACTTAGAATTAGATTTAACATACAAACATGAGCAGGGTGCGGGGTCTCAGAGGCTGCACTGAGCTTGGTGCTCTCTTTTACTGAAGCAAGCATTTCTTTTCGTTAAAGAGTTGGTTGTCTAGTGTGCTGGGATGTCCAGATAGCATGCCAACCAGAGTTGGCACAATTCCAGAAAAACACAGTTCTTTGAGTTCAGGTCATCCACTTAGCACCATCACAAATTGCCAAGTCTATTGTAATGGGCTCACACAATGCTGGCATTCATATGTGGATTTGTAATCAGTGAGAGGCATCTCAGGTAGCGTCTCCGTTCCATCCCTTTGACATTTCACGTTGAGAAGGAAATGCTGTCTGCTTGGCTAGTGCTGATACAGTTGGAGCCAACAACACTGCTCCAGCTCCGCTGCTCTAATAGCATCTACACAGTAAACGAGGACACAGTGACTGGTTTGAAGGCTGTGTGGGGATTTACCTTCACAGCAAATTCACAGCTGTAATGCTGTGCCTGGAGTGGTAAAAGATTTTGTTATTTTGTGCTCTGTATGGGTGGCACTAGCTAATCCTATGCTTAAAGACTTGGCTGCAAAAATGGCAAAGGACTTCGTCACTTTTGTAGCTCAGCATGATCGGAACTCTGCTAATCCTATACTTAAAAATTCTGCTAGAAAAACAGTCATTGAGGTAAGCAGTTTTAGGGTGTTGGTGGTGTTGCCTCTACCATATAAATGAGCTGCTCACCCCCTAAATCTTTGGAACTACCAAGATATATATATCTACCGTGATCAAGAACAGAGTTCGAAACGCATAGGAGACGTGCATCTAATTAAAGAACTACTAAAGCCAAAAGGAGTGCTGCGTTCTCATATTTGCGGAAAATAGATGCGAGACACTGTCCTGGTCTCGCCGCAGGCACCAACTGTGCAGGCGCTCCTCTCGTATGGGACATTGTGCATATATATATATATATATATATTCACTGAAAAAAACCATAGGTTTCACACATGTTATAGTTAGCTGTACATTTCACTCGTAAAAAACCAATGAAATTCCCCCGTTATAGTTAGTGCAGGCAACTATAACTCACGCGACCGCAATCCTCTGCTGATGCTAATACTGTATTTAGACACTTATTTGCCCATGTCTTCTTCCATTAAATTTTAGCTATACATATATTACAAATATTTTTTTTTCATAAAGACACATATGTCATCAGCAGAAGATTGCGGTCGCGTGAGTTATAGTTGCCTGCACTAACTATAACGGGGGAATTTCATTGGTTTTTTACGAGTGAAATGTACAGCTAACTATAACATGTGTGAAACCTATGGTGAAACTTCTGTTTTAGAGAGGTTTAACTTATATCCAGAAATACTGGAATATAACCGAACCTCATCCAAAAATGGAGGAAGGGAAGTGTGAGGATTGGACATACATATTAATATATCATCGGCATATGCTGATATTTTGGTTTCAATGGAGTTGTGTGTGAAGTCAGAAATCTGTGTATTAACACGATGCGTTCACGGAAGGGTTCAAGGCATAAAACAAATAACAGGGGGGAAAGGGGACAAACCTGATGTGTACCTCTAGATAAAGAAAAAAATCTGGAGAAATGATTAGTTACAAAAATACTGGCACGAGGGCAGGGATATAACAATTTAATATAGGAAATGAAAGTAGGACCAAAACCAAACCATTGGAGAGTTGTAAACATATATTGCCAATTAATACGATCAAAAGCCTTTTCGGCATCTAGAGACAGCGCTGCAAGAGGGGATTTAATCTTTTTTCCACAGGAAATAACATTTGCAAACATTTGAGCATTGTCTGCAACCAACCTGCCCTTAACAAATCCAAATTTATCAGTCTTAACCAAAGATGGAATAATACTTTCAAGGCGAGAAGCAAGAATTTTAGCAACAATTTTACAATCATAGTTAATTAATGTTAGAGGGCGGTAGTTTTTACAAAGGGAGTGATCTTTATCAGGTTTAGGAATGAGAATTATTAAGGCGTCCATAAAGGAACCGGAGGCTTTAGCTTCATCAATAAAGGAATTAAAAAGAGCCAAAAGTTTGGGAACAAAAATGGATGAAAAAGTAGAATAAAATTCAACAGAGAGGCCATCTGGTCCTGGTGCTTTTGTTTTTTTTTTAAAGATTTAATGGCATTAGTTATTTCTTGAACAGTAACCTCTCCCTCTAATGATTCAAATTCATCGAGAATGGAAGGAGGGATGGGAAGGCCTGTGAAGAAAGTATCTAGATTTTGATTAGAGGGATTTGTGTCATCAGAGTAGAGCGATTGATAATATTCATGAAATATAGTAGCAATAGCTTCATCTGAGGACGCTAAGCTGTTAGCGGATTCATTTAAGATGGGTCCAATATTTTTACGTTCAGATTTGATTTTCAAGTAATTGGCTAACATCTTACCAGCTTTATTTTGGCCTCCATGGTACTTAGATTTAATTTTAGGGAGGATATTGCATGCTTCGACTGTAGTAAGTTTGTTAAGTTCAGATTTGGCCTTGATCAGCTCATGAAGAGCCAAAGACGATTTAGCAGTGATATAATTATGT
Organism: Triturus cristatus; assembly: GCF_964204655.1. NCBI lineage: Eukaryota > Metazoa > Chordata > Amphibia > Caudata > Salamandridae > Triturus > Triturus cristatus. The sequence continues at coordinate 588,305,016 of NC_140583.1, read as the reverse complement.
TCCAATAATTTGAGCTGTTGTAGTAGAGCTGCATACTTATTTAGAGTGATTTTCTTTTTCTTTGCAACATACGAAATAGTGAAGGCACGAAAAGAAGCCTTGAAGGCATCTCAGTTATTGGAAATGAAGGTGTCAGAGGGATATTGAACTTAAAAAAATCATTAATAAAAGCAGTGGCTTCTGTAATAAACACAGTATCCGATAATAAAAAGTTATTAAGCTTCCAGCGGCTGAATTTTGGAGAGCTTAAGGAAAGGTCCAAAACAGTAAGAACTGGTGCATGGTCGCAGATGAAAATAGACCCAATCTACAATGATTGAATGGAGGGGAGTAGGGATTTACTAACCAAAATATAATCAATCCTGGATTATGTTTGATGAACATTGGGAAAAAAAGTAAACTCGAGAGAGTCAGGATTACAAGTCTTCCAAACATCAGATAATGAACGAGAGGTAATGGCCGATTGGAATGCTTTGTGGGATTTATCTGGGTTAAACTTACACTTAGATTGTCTGTCAGAAAAGGGGTCTATCCATTGGTTAAAATCACCAGCAATAATAATATTAGGACATTCAATGGAGGAAAGTAAAATCTTAATGTCATTCCAAAATTCAGGATCTGGTCTGACCGGCCCATAAATATTCAATAAAACCAGTTCTTTGTTTTGTATAACAACCCTAGCCATTACCCATCGTCCATCAGCATCATTTTGCGTAGATAAAATTTGTACAGACAATGACTTATGAAACAATTAAGCACAACACCCCCTTTTTTACAAGAGGCAGGAGAGTAAAACACTTGACCCACCCACTGTCGTTTTAACTTAAGCGATTCTGCTTCATTACAATGTTTTTTCTTGAATAAAAGATACCTGAGAGTTTAGTTTAGATAAGTGAGAGAGTACCTTTTGTCGTTTGACGGGGTTTCCAAGACGACGAACATTCCACGTAAAAATATTACACATGATGAGGGAATGAGGGGGTAATACATGTAAAGAGTTGATACACCTCAGGGATACAGCTAGAAAGAAAAAAACACCACATATGAGATGAATAGAAGAAATACGTTATTGAACAACAAACAGCACTAATGGACACATGCAACAAATTGAACAACATTGAATAGAAAGAACAGATAGACAAAAAAACAAAATGAGAAAAAAGAAAAAAGGAATAGGAATAAAAGAAAGAGAAGATAGATCAAGGAAAGACATCCAGATCTAAGCGAAAGCAACAATAACTGATGCATGGGGAGCAACAGCACCGACGAGAGATGAAACGACAGAGAAAAAGATGAAAAAGAGTAGAATTATAACAGCAGAGTGAATATGATATAGAGAAGAAGCAAGGACTCAAGGACGATAAGAAGAACCAGTTGCAGAATTTGTAGAAAGGTTCTGGAGAAAAGACCTCAGTTTAAGAGGATCATCAAAAGAGCGTGTGGAACCATCATGAGTAATTTTATACAAACAATAATGAAGGATACCATATTGAATATTCAATTGTCTCATTTGAGGTCGAAGAGCCAAAAATTCTGGCGGAAGGTCTAAAAGTTCTGACAAGAATTTCTTTAGGAAGAGAAGCATATCCGGACCTTCAAGTTTTTCTGGCAGGCCGTAAAGACGTAGGTTGTTGCGTCTATTACAATTTTCAAAGTCCTCAGTGTGGAGCTTGAGATTATGAATTTCCTTTCTAAAATCGGAATTTTAGTAGATACATCATATAGATCACTGATGCGTTGTTCCATATCTAACACCTTGGCTTCCATATTAATCCATATATAATCTATTTGCTGAAGTTTCTTGTTAGTCGTGGACATAAAAGACTCACCTCATCCAGAATGATATCAAGAGCAGGGTTTTGAGAGGATAAGATGCGTGAGGGGGGATAATTTTTGGCTCTCTTGGGTTTAGTACCTGAACACGAGGCTTTAACCGAAATTGGAGCTTCATTAGCCATCTTGAAATGATGTGGAGGCCGAGAAGTGATTTTTAATAAAGATTTCAGTCTGCCCATATGCCTAGTGAAGACACATCATTAATTAATGAGGCTCAAAAAAAAAAAACAGGAGGCAAAAATTGCATCACCCTCCGTCAGCACTCTAATATTAGTTAACATGTAACCAAGAGAAAAACGACGTAGCATTATATTAGGTCAAATGCCAAGTTAACAAGAGGCTAGAAGGTATGACAAGACTTGTAAAAAAGATTAAAACAGTCACTTGCAAAACAAAAAGGTCAGAAGCTCAAAAAATGCAGAAAGCAGCCATCATTCTGAGGAATATCCATGCATTTGGGGTAGAAAAATAAGATATGCAAGCTGATATTAACGTGAGGAGAAAACAAATGCATAAAATCACAATCTGGTTCAAGATAGAAAGAAGGCATCATATAGTTAGCCTTAACAATGCTTTTTAAAAAAAGGTGAAAGTCTTATGCCAGTATTCCAGGAAGAGGAAATAAACTAGCAACGTTGCCGCGCATTCAATAATAGAAACACCGGTTTACCTTGACGAGATGTAAAGTGAGCGGCCGATATAAAATGGCCGCTGCCGCTCGCATTTCTCTGAGGGGAAACACCGCCGCTGCCGCTGGTTCAAAGAATGCAGGAACTGCGGTCAGAGCGTTTCAATCACCGCTCTGACACTTCATCTGTCGGCTTCCGTTATTGTAGACCTCGAGGGAAGCAAAAAGCAGGCTGAAATCGATAAACAAGCTCCGCGTTTGATCAGAGCTCAGAGATGAGCCGCCATCTTCTTGCGGCGCGAGACCACGCCCCCCTAAGCTTTCCTTTTTTGTCAGTGAATTTCTAGTTTTTAAAATAAAATGTAAAGTAATATCTTATTACCCTACATAAAGTCAAATCCTACAGTGTATGGCAGTTGGGAGGTTGACCACAGGTTCTCATAATTGTTAAAGGGGGGGTGGGCCACATGGCCTCCCTCCCTGAGGCTTATTGGGCCCTGTGGACTCAATCCCCTAGGGTTCATTTTCTTTTTTATTTAAAGGAGAGGGGGGCACTTTGCCCCACCCCAAGCCTTATTATTCCCTGGTGACCCCCTCTCACAGGGCCTTTTTTTTTTAAAGGGTAGGGGCCAAGTGGACACTTTCCCCAAACCTTATCAATCCCTAGGGATCCCATCCCCCAGTGCATTTTTATAGCCCCTTTTTCTGAGTCTCATTTGACCCTGGGGACCCCATCACCCAGAGACTTATATTTGTTAAAGGGCAGGAGGACCATGTGGTGGCCCCCATCACTGAGTCTTATTAGGCCTTGTGGACCCCAGCCACCAGGGACAACTTGCTTTTTGTAAGGGGCGGGGGACACAGCCCCCCTCCCCAAACCTTTGAGAGGCCCTGGGGTCCCAAAACTCCAGGCTATGATTCTTTTAAGGGGAGGGGTGCTCTAAGGTCCCTCTCCCAAATTCTTATTAGGCTCTGGAGACCCCATCTCCAGGGCCATTATTTAAATAAAGGGGAGGGGGCCAAACAACCCCCTCCCTGAGCCTCCTTAGGCACTGGACACTTAATTCTCCAGGGCCTATGTTAAAAGAGGCTACATAACCCCCTCCATGAGCCCTTATCAGCCATGGGGACCTCATCCTCTGGGCGCATGCTTTTAAAGGTGGGTCCCCACCCAAGGCACCCACTATATATTTGTTGTGGGCCATGAGGGGAGCCCCAAGACCCCTATGGACCCAGATGGCTACCCACATGCAGCGGGATCTGGCATTGCTCCCTCCCACAGGGAGCAGCTACTAATTCTGATCACTGCAGGCAGGAGAAATATCTTAATCTGTTATGTGGGCGGGGAAACAGATCAGAAGTCTACTCCCAGCTGGCAGGCACATTTTCAAAGCTTCTGCCTGCTGGCAAAGACTCTGTGTTTGCTCCCACTTGGTGGGTTATTTAAAAAGAGTGAGCACAAGTTTAACTGCCCACACCGGTGCAGACAGGGAAACCACTTTGTGTTGGGGTGGGCTCCAGAAGACATAGCTAGAGAGCTGGCCCCTGAGGTGGGGTCCCCCGGGCCATTAATGGCTCAGGGAGGGTGCCCTCCTCCCCATTTAGAAATATTTTAGTCCCGGGGATGGGCTCCCAGGGGTCTGTCATCGCTTGGGGAGGCAGAACATATGGCCCTCCTACTCATATTAAATTTTTTCAGCCCCAGGAGTAGGTTTTCCGGGGGCTCTGATGGCTCAGGCAAGAGAGCTGCATGCTCTCCCTCCCGATATATATTAATTTGCTAACTGGGGTGGGCACCACGGGGCATGTAAAGGCTCGGGAGGGGGAGCGGGCCCCCCCACTATTATTAAAACAATGCGCCCCAGGCCGCCATTTCGATTTGTTTTTTCCCTGATCTTAGAGGAGACCGGTAGGATCGTGGAAATTTGTGCTGATTTGTTTTATTTTTGGCCCGGGGAGGGGGGTCCCTAGTGTCCTCCCCATGGTGCCTAGGGAGTATGGGTATTCCTACCCTGTCCCCTTATATATTTTCTTTATTAACATGTTCAGGATAGGGGACTAAGTAGTCTGGCAGTCCTATAATGTCTACCAGCAACATTGTTTTCATGTTCCTGGCAGCCAATCAGAACGCTTGCAAGACTCTAGCAGGAGTGAGATGGTCAAAGGGAAATAAAGATCCATGGGCCAATCTGTACGCTCTATTTTGAAATTGGTGCTGTCTCGAGCGACCCAACCTTCCAGATATGCAATCATGTTTTAACCTCATTTTCTCAAAAACCTATGAATGGATTTACACCAAATCACAGAACTGCATAGCTGCAGACCAAGATCGAGCTTCCTGGCAAAGATGGTGTAATTCTGCACAGCAGTTTTTACTGGTACCTTGTTTAAAGAAGCCAATGGAACATGCATGGGGATTTTTCATTTTAGGACCCCCTTTTTTCTTGGCCCCTGTCTAACGGATCAATCTGAAACTTTCCATGCATAAACTAGTCAAAAGTAGCACATTTTCGGAAAGTTTCATCAAACAGTGCCAAAGTTATTAGCAACATAAAAATGCTTTCCTATGGTACAGCTGACCTAACTATTACTACCTAGTGAAAATCTCCACTAGGTAATGTATATGTGTGTGTGTGTATATATATATATATATATACACACATTTATATATTACCTACTGGCGGTCGCCAGTAGGTAGTTATAGTTAGGACCAAGTTTCCATAGGAAGAGCATTTTTATTTTGCGTATAACTTTGGCGTTGTTTGATGAATCTTCATGAAATTTTCCAAACTAATTCTTTGTTCATATCAGCAACTATGTTGAAAGTTTGGGGGTGATTCGTCAAGGGAGGGCCGAGAAAAAAGAGGGGGCCCAAAATGTGTTTTCTCCCTGTTAATTTCCATAGGAAACTTTAGACAAGGCTACAGGTCGAACGGATGAACGGAATTACCCCAAATTTGGCAGGGAGAAGGGTCTTGATCTAGAAAGCACGCTTTTGTTTATTTGGTGTAAATCTGTTCAGTAGTTTTTGAGAAATATTGAAATTTACAGATATCGATATTTGGGAATTCTGCCATCTGATTGGCTGAGGCGTTACGAGCACGTGCTTGCTGCTTATTGGTTGGGAGCGCTGCGAGCGGTTTCAACTAGGAAGTGTTTGCCGCCATTTTGTGATTCTGTCGAAGCGAGTAAGGGGAAAAAAGGGTGAATAAAGTAGGAAAGAAGAGGGTAGGAGCACTGTAACCTCTGTGGGGTGTTTAGGGTGTACTATAGAGGGGGTGCAAAGCCAATTACTCATACCTACCGGTCTGAAAGTGCTGAGTACGGAAATTAAGTGAGGTTTTGCGTAGAGTCAGATGCTGCTAAGGTGAGCTGCTGCAGGAGTCGGGGATGAAAGCGTGAGCCTAAACTGTGTGTCTTATGGTGTGAAGTCATGTGCCCTGGCCGCTGCAGCACACCTGTGGAAGTAGAGTCAGCATGTGTTTATACCTACTAGGACAAACTACTGACTCCTACTGGTTTGAAAGTCCGGGGGTACGGAAAATATGTGAGGTATTGTCTAGAGTCTCATGGTGCTAAGCTGAGGTGCTGCCAGAGTCGGGGATGAGTCCAAACTGTGTGTCATATGTTGTGAAGTCATGTGCTCTGGCCGCTGTGCCACATCTGTCAAGTAGTGTCAGCATGTTGTTGTAAATTGCAACTTCGATGTGATTAAGCATTTACTAAAGACATGAATTCTCCTCCCTTACACATGTTCCTTTTGTTATGTTGACTGAAGTCTGGACTCCATTTTGTACTGTCATGTCTCCACGTGCTCAACACGAGGAGAGTCTTATCTTTGTGTTAGTTGCTCTTGTAATCTGCCTAGTAACAGTCTATAAATAGTTCCTTTGTCCGTCTGGCACATGCCCAGACTTGACCACATCTGTTATCAGTTAGTCCTTGCTTGACCATGTTTTCGCGGGCTTAAGGAGTATGTCAGCTCCGCCCACATATCGATCTTGTATTGCAAATGTCCATAAAAGGTAACATTCCTCGTCTCATGTCGTGCCCTCCCACTTATGAGCCCCTCTGTTGTGTATAAAAGGGGACCGTGTATGCAAGTTCTGTGTGCTACTCTATGCAATACTGAAGGGTATTGTATGGATTGTAGGACCACCCTTAAGGGTTAATAAACCTTGTCTTTGTACTTTGCAGTTTCCGTGCCAACTTCCTTATAGATTCCATTGCAGGAGAGCGAACCCTTGTGTCCTGCGGGCCTAGCTGGGGCCTGTACTCATCAATTGGCGCCCGTCACGTGGGGCTCATCGGCGACTCGGATGCTCGAAGGATTGGTCGCGACGAAGGTGAGGAATTTGGCCGGGGATGTGATCACTGCCAGAGGCACTTTAGTCCTGGCATCCCGAGGTTTTTCTTCCTTCCCTTCCGAGCTGACCATCTGGGTGGCGCCGGTCCTCGACTGAGACCTCTTCTGTCGGTTCTGCCGTGACAGCCGTTTGGGCGAATTTCGGAGCTTGGCAGTTGGAATCTGGACTCTTGATTGGTAAGAACCGTTGTACGGTACTTGCTCCGAGTTTTTGAAGCCTGGGTTGGCTATTTTGAGTTTGATTTGCGATGACCGGTCATATCTTGTATTGATTATTGTGAGAATATATGCGTTGCAACACATATAGGCAGGTAATGTGGAGATATTTCTCCGGAACTGTGTAACTTTGACCAGCACAACGTTTAAGTGCCATTTTTTTGATAATACTGCATATTCTGCATTATTTTTGAGCATGCCTGCTTTTAGCGCACTCCGTAAGTGGTGCTGCTGTTTTGGAAACCGGTTAAACCTCGAGGAATCTGCTCCAGCTCCCCCAGAGGGGACTCCTAATAGGGATATGTATGTGAAGCATGGTCTTTCCTCCATAATGTACAGCACAGTATGGAGGAAATATACCAAGAAGGATCCTGAGTTACGGTGGCCGTTGTATGGGTCGTTTGATATACGTAAGATTGAGTATGTGGAACAGTGTATGTGTAAACGGCGTGCGCGGCAAGACATGTTTGAATGTGTGCGACTATGGGTGAAGGAAGTGCGTGAGCGAGAGAAACGCGAGAAAGCGCTGTTTGATAAAGAGCAACGAAAGAATGATCATGTGAGAGCGCAGGAAGCAAAGCGTCGGGAGGAAAGAGAACAGACGGAGAAACAAGAGAAAGAACATAGGTTACAAGTCTCGGGTCAATATTCCTGTCCTTAATAATCATGACGATGATTTTTATTTATTAGATCGTTCTCCGCCTCCTTATGTCGGCGCGTCTGCCCCGAGGCCACAAGATTCTGGATCGGGTTCGAGTAAGGTAGACACGCGGTCCATGTTATCGGCTGAGCGAATGGGTGAGCTTCGGCAGGTTTCTTATCGTGCATGTAAGGGCAAGTTATCCCTTGATGAACTGTTGGCTTCTTGGGAGTCGTGGCAGGATAGAGAAAGGTTGTATTTTTTGGGACACTTTTCTGATGAAGTGATTGGTGCCTTTCGGAAATATTCCAGCGTCTTTGAACCTGACGATGTGGTATTGGATGCTAAAGCATTGCGTAATGGTGTTTTCTCTCCCTCTAAGGCGCCTGAAGCAGTTCGGCGACTATTTGCGTTGCGGGATGCGGCAGCAGACCTTAAAGAGAAAGCGCGCCAACATCTTGAGGAGGAAAGGCGGTCGGATTCGCGTACTGGAGGCGGCCATTCATCCATCTCTCAATCAGATAAGAGCGATCCAGTGCATGCTAAACCAATGCGCGAGGCGGCGCCTTTGTATGTTCCTCCTAAAGGAGCGGGGACTAGCTCGGATATTACCTCCGCCGATGCTAAGGGATATTTTGTGTATAATTGGGTTTATACTCCCTGGCACAGGGCTGACGTCATGGCATTAAAGAATGCGTTGCCTGATCCCCGCAAGAATCCAGCGGCCTTTTTTACGAAGAAGTCGAGGGGGCCTTGAATTCTTGTATTATGACCTTAGCGGATATAGATTTGTTCTTTGGGCTTATTCTACCACCAGATATGTGGCGATCCGTGCGGAAGGTAGATGATGTTGCCACTTTTAAGGCTCGATGGTCTGAACTTGAGGATGAGGATAGGGAGAGAAAGCCCGCGCAGAAACCACCTCAGATTATTTTAGATCTCCCCGCTGCTATTTTGACTAAGTTGAAGACCATCATTCCCCCTAAAAAGATTGACTGGAATATGCTAGCCTCGTGTAAGCAGAAAGCCGATGAATCAGTTGCAGATTTCTTTACGCGCTTTGAGGAGACGTTCCATGATTTTAGTGGTCAATCTCTTACGGATGATACGGGTCGGCACCTTTTTGCTGACAAATATGTGGCGAATTTATTACCGGCAATTGCAGCTCGCCTCAAAGCGAGTGAAAGTTCTTGGTCCACTACGACCCCGACAAGCCCTTCTGACTATAGCTCAGTACTATGAGCGCCAGGAGCTAGAAGCGAAGGGGCAGGAGGAAAAGAAATCGAAGGATTTAAAAACGAAGGTGATGTTAGCACAAGTATATGGTCCGCCCCGACGGGGTGTAAATAGAGGTAGGAGAGGATTTTATGGTCCTCCCTCGGGCCGATCTGATCTGAATAGGAATCAATGTGCGTATTGTAAGCAATCGGGGCACTGGGCCAGAGAATGCCCAGCGTTGCATGCTTCACGGCAGGGGCACGGTCAGGGACACACTCAGAGTGGCCCCAGAGGTAGAGGGGGTTTCTCGAATTTTAGAGGGAATTCTACTGATCACGCTCGTTTTGACCTTGCTGGGCAGCAACGAGATAGGTCTAATGTTTTTGATCGACAAAATCAGTATCGAGTGTCGGGAATTGACCGGTCTGGGTATCATGATTCTCAGCATGCATAGGAATGCGTTGGATGGGGGTTAGAATCAGTTGAGGTGCCAGTTGATCAGAGGGGTCCTTACGTATCAGCTGAGGTTTTGGGCTCCACTGATCAGTTTCTAGTGGACACAGGAGCGACTCGTAGTGCGCTGTCTAAACAATTGGTTCCGAGGGCTCCCCCATCTGGCTTATTGGTTACATCGGTAGGGTTTGATGGAACACTCTCCCGAAGCCCTCTTTCGCAGCCCCTTCCATTTCGGGTTAATTCCTTTTCTGCACACTGTCCGTTTTTGTTAGCTCCGAGCACGCCGGATAATATTATGGGCCTTGATATGCTGAAGCACTTCAGAGCTACGATCCGGTGTTCCCCTGCTGGAGTGCGGGTGATATTGAATGACAATTACCCCCTGTCTGAACGGATGTGTGTGGCTACAGAAGATGCTGTGTTAGCTGCCCTCCCCCGTGCTCTGTGGGCCACTTCGGATACTGATGTGGGACAGATGGTGATTCCGCCTGTTCACATTAGTGTCCAGGAGGGGGAGGTGTTACCACGCCTTCCACAGTATCGTATTTCGCAGGAGGGGGAAGAGGCTCTTATACAGATTGTGCAGGATTTGATTAAGGTGGGAGTGGTGGAAGAAGTTCCCTATAATGTTTGTAATAGCCCGATTCTACCCATTCTGAAAAAGGATACGGATGCTAAAGTCTACCGGTTTATCATTGATTTGAGAGAAGTAAACAAGATCGTGATACCCCAGTACCCAGTGGTTTCGGATATCACGACGTTGCTTACTTTGGTCCCACCTACGGCGACCACGTTTTCTGTTATTGATTTGAAAAATGCCTTCTTTTCAATTCCCATTCATCCCGATAGTCGATACCTTTTTGGTTTCACTCTCAATAATAGGTCTTACCGATTTTGTAGGATTCCCCAGGGCTATACGGAAAGCCCTAGCATCTACAGTCAAGCCTTGAAAAGACAATTGGACTCCTTTGTTCTGCCCGAGGGTGTCGCCCTCATTCAATATGTCGATGACATCTTGCTGGCGGCTGACACCCCGGAGTTGTGTGAAACGAGTACGTTGTCTTTGCTTTCCTTTTTGGCATCCCACAATCACAAGGTCTCTCGGAAAAAGTTGCAATTTTGTAGACCAAAGGTGACTTATCTAGGTCACCTTTTGTCTAAGGAGGGACGTGCACTCACACCAGATCGTGTTCAAGTGATTCTGGATACACCGACGCCATCCACGCAGAAGGACGTGCGCGCATTTTTGGGTCTTGTTTCGTTTTGTAGGCAGTGGATATTAGGGTTTTCGTATATAGCCAAGCCATTGTTAGCCCTTTTGACAAAAGATACACCTATCCCGCTCCCCTGGACGAATGAGTGTGACACTGCCTTTCAGAAACTGCGACAGGCCCTCTGTTCAGCACCAGTATTAGGGACACCTGATTATACCAAGCCTTTTTCGTTGTATGTGCATGAGAAAGATGGATGTGCATTATCAGTTTTAGTGCAGATGCACGGCGATAAGCAGCGCCCTTGTGCATATTTTTCGGCTGTACTTGATCCTGTTGCCCGAGCATTGCCTGGTTGTTTTCGCTCGGTTGCGGCGACAGCTGTGTCAATACGCCAGAGCGAGGGAATTGTGTTATCTCATAAGCTGTTGGTATTAGTCCCCCATGCTGTTGATGCCCTGCTTAATCAGACAAAGACGCAGCATTTGACCAGTGCCCGTTTAACGGGATATGAGCTGACGCTTTTGGCTCCTCATATCACGTTGAAGAGGTGCGTGACGTTAAATCCTGCCACATTGTTGCCATACCCCGAGACTCGGTCTGAGGCACGAGAAGCACATGATTGTATCCTCATGACCGAGGAACAAACAAAGGGTCGTATTGATCTCCAGGATACGCCCTTTTCAGATGTAGATGGAGAACTGTGGGTGGATGGGTCATGCCTGAAGCTACCAGATGGTACGACTTCAGCAGTGTATGCGATTACCACATTGCAAACAATAGTGGAGACAGCACGCATACCACAGAAATCAGCTCAAGCAGCGGAACTGATAGCATTAACACGAGCATGTGAGCTCAGTACAGGATTGTGTGTGAATGTTTATACAGATAGCCGCTATGCCTTCGGAGTAGCGCACGATTTCGGCCTGCTCTGGAAGGAAAGAGGGTTCTTAACGTCGCATGGAGTACAAATAATGCATGGGGAGTTAGTTCATAATCTTTTAACTGCATTGACATATCCGAAGAAAATTGCTATCATTAAATGTAGCGCCCATAGGAAAGTAGTCGATAAAGTTGGAGAAGGGAATGCGTTAGCAGACCGAGTGGCGCGGGAGACTGCGATGCAGCCCGGTGCTACTGCCATGTATGTAGTAAAGTCGCAAGTAGAAAGATGGCATGATGCGAAGGAAGAAGTGCGAGAAATACAGAGGACCGCTTCTGATAAAGAACGGGAGCAATGGTCCAGTGAGGGAGAATTGGATGATGAGGGTTGCTGGAGAAATAAGCAGATGGATCGATGGAAATTACCCACAGCTTTTGTACAACCTATGGTTCAGATGGCACATGGGCTAGCACATGTTGGAGCTTCCGCAATTGTAAAATTGCTTACCCAAGTTTGGGAGCATCCAGAGATTGCTAGCACGGCAAAGAGAGTGGTGCAGACCTGTATGATCTGCTTGCGGTACAACCCAGGAAAGGGGACTCGGACCCCAGCAGGAGGATTCGTAACGCCTACTGCACCCTTTGAGGTGTTACAGATGGATTACATCCAGCTGGAGCGTTGTAATAATTTGAAGTATGTTCTAGTAGTGGTGTGTGCCTTTAGCAAATGGGTTGAGGCATACCCCACGAAGGACAATACTGCAATGACTACCGCTAAGATGCTGTTGAAGGAGTTCTTCCCTCGATATGGCGTTTGTAGACTTCTGTGGAGTGATAACGGGCCCCACTTTATAGCGGACGTTATTAAGTATGTTCTGAAGGGTCTAGGCATCACCCAGAAGTTCCATGCAGTATTCCACCCTCAATCTGCAGGACTAGTCGAGAAGTATAATGGTACACTGAAGCTCAAGATCGCTAAAATTCAAGCTTCAACGTCTTTGACTTGGCCAGACGCTTTACCGCTGGCATTGTTGTCAATTAGGTCGGTACCGCACTCTCGAATCGGTCTTACACCATATGAGATTGTCTTTGGACGTCCAATGAATGTTTGGGGTCCGCCAAAACCTAAGACTGTGTATGATGTACCTTGCGTAATGATGAATGATTATTTGGCACAGTTAACGGATAACTTGGTTTCCATTCATCAACAGGTCCGGGAGGCGCTCCCTGATCGGTCCACCGGCGAAGGACATAGTCTCCGGCCTGGAGACTATGTCATGCTGAAAATCTTCGATAGGACGAACAGCCTGGAGCCGAGATGGGTGGGCCCTGAGCAAGTCTTGCTGGCAACAAGGACGGCTGTGCGAGTTTCCAACAGAAAGAATTGGATTCATTCCCTGCACTGCCGCAAAGTACCGCCCGGATTGGTGGAGCCCGCTGTACTGACCGATCAACGAGAGATTCTGACCACAGAGAAAGGCCGTGCTGTGGAATCGAACGACGCTGAGGAGCTCTTTCCGGACCACGCGACTCCTGGAGGAAGGCGATATCATCTGAGGCCAAGAAAGTGAATCCTTCAGTATCGGGACATGTTGTCAGAACGGCCTTTGGGTTAGTGAAACGGAGAGCCAGTGAGGCAAGGGGGGGGGATCAGCCCTGCATTAGTGTAGTGACACCCGTCTTGGCCCGTTGGTGAAGAAATCGACCGCTGCCCAAGGGGAAGAGTTCTGACAAACCTTTAGTTTCAGGAAGATATTGATTTTTTATTTTTTGACATGGAGAAGAAGAAGATCCTCTGCGCAACAGGTTTTATGCTCACAGTAACTATTGTTGGGATAACCACATGGTTTGTGGAGAACGTGACTCCTGCCCGAGAGTTGCTTGTGTTGACCACTCCAGTGCCTGCGGAGCACTATTTCTATACCCTTCCATACCAAGAATTGAAGCATCGTCAGTCTTATTTGAATAACACTTTCATTCAGATGTTACATCATACCCATGTTGCCACCAATGCTACGAACTGTTGGATATGTGGTATGATGCCAGCTCATCAGAAGAAGGGAGGAACGCCATTTATACCTCTTCCTTTCTCTCATAATGGCTCTTGTAGAGCATGGTACACTTTGCTTTTTGCCACTCGGAAACCCACAGTGGGACGATTACTCTTCAGACTCAATAAAGAATGTCATCAGGATAAAGAAGGATATCCGCAAGCGAATGGGACAATTTGGGAATGGGAAGAGTATCGACCAGACAATGAATCGATTCCATATGTTTTTACGAACACCAGAGACACTGTGGGAAGAGATAAATTTGTGATTCAAGTGGCACAAGCTCAAGCGGACCTGTGTGTCCAAAGTGTGGGTTATATTCCCGTCGGTGTTAGCGATTGTATTACCATATTAAACATCGATGGATTGAATAACAGTACTTTTTTAGCATCCCATAATACGTACTTCGTGTGTGGAACTAAGGGTTATTATCGTTTGCCAGCCGGTTGGTCTGGAGTATGTTATGTATCATTTTTGTTACCTCCTGTATTTCTGGCACCTGCATCCTATCATAAGGATTTAAAGTTGTTGAATAATGTGACTGTAAATAGGTATAAACGTACTTTATCAATTGATGATGTGGATCAAACTGACACCAGTTTACAGCAGTATATCGACTTCAATCTAGGATTGTTTTTCTTCGTTGGAGCTGCCCTAAATAGTAGGAAAATTCGAAGATTAACACGAGTGGTAGAGGCTGTGACAAACCAAACCGCTGCTGCTCTTGGGAATCTTACGGAAGAATTACAGATTACCAGAATTGTTGCATTGCAGAATCGTATGGTGTTAGATGTTATGTTAGCTGATCGAGGTGGAGCTTGTAAAATTATCGGAAGTAGTTGCTGTGTGTTTATTCCTGACCACACACCTTCAGTCTACAATGCAATTAACAGGTTGCATAAAATTGCAGCTGAAATCCATACAGAAAATGGCACTTGGTCCTTTTCTGGATGGTTTTGGGCATTGATCACTGCTTGGGGTTGGAAGGTTTTGACTGGTCTCTGCATAATTATAGCAGTTCTGTTTTCTTGCTGTATCTGTATTCAATGTGGTCCTTTGCTCTGTTCCGTATGTGTATCATTTTATATCCCCGATAAGAAAGCTATTGCCAATGTCACTTATCAGAAACGTTTAGCTAAGGAAGTAGAAGAGATGATGATAATTGATATATATGATGATTATTCTAACAAGCCGGATGTCTTCAGTAAATGCTGAAAGGGTCGTCTGTTGTAAATTGCAACTTCGATGTGATTAAGCATTTACTAAAGACATGAATTCTCCTCCCTTACACATGTTCCTTTTGTTATGTTGACTGAAGTCTGGACTCCATTTTGTACTGTCATGTCTCCACGTGCTCAACACGAGGAGAGTCTTATCTTTGTGTTAGTTGCTCTTGTAATCTGCCTAGTAACAGTCTATAAATAGTTCCTTTGTCCGTCTGGCACATGCCCAGACTTGACCACATCTGTTATCAGTTAGTCCTTGCTTGACCATGTTTTCGCGGGCTTAAGGAGTATGTCAGCTCCGCCCACATATCGATCTTGTATTGCAAATGTCCATAAAAGGTAACATTCCTCGTCTCATGTCGTGCCCTCCCACTTATGAGCCCCTCTGTTGTGTATAAAAGGGGACCGTGTATGCAAGTTCTGTGTGCTACTCTATGCAATACTGAAGGGTATTGTATGGATTGTAGGACCACCCTTAAGGGTTAATAAACCTTGTCTTTGTACTTTGCAGTTTCCGTGCCAACTTCCTTATAGATTCCATTGCAGGAGAGCGAACCCTTGTGTCCTGCGGGCCTAGCTGGGGCCTGTACTCATCAATGTAGTTATACCTACTCGGAGGAACTTTGGTTTGAACATTGTAACTTGTGTATGGTGCTTAGGGGGTGTTATACAGGGTGTGCGGCGGTAAATCTGCGCATATCAAATCAATACGGTATTTGTAAAGTGCAAACTACTCACCCCTATGGGTCTGAAGGGCCTCGAGGCCGGTGTGGAAATTATGTGAGCTATGAAGTGAGCTATTGCCCAGAGTCACATGGTGCTGAGCTGAGGTGTCCAAAGGTGTCCTTCATAAGCATTTCCAAACCTACCCCAGTCAATGTGCCTAGGTCATTTCCACCACAATGCACAATCATGAGGTCAGAGTGTGGAAGATGCAAAGAGGTTTTAACCAAAGGTAGCAATTGGTGCCACTTCAATCTTCTCTGTTCAAACCATTTAATGTCCACATTTTGTAAACCTAAGTCTAAGTCAATATGTCTGTGTTCTGCATACCTCTTGCACCAGAAAATATAGCTATGTCCTACGATCCTTACTAGCATTTTGAAGGTATGGCTGGAAGGTATGGAAAGATGTCTGTAGCTCATGCAGTTCCTTGGTAGAATAAGAGATATGTTTAAAGATGGGGAACTACACAAAACGATACGTGATTGGGAGATGAAAAGCATTCTTTTTTAAAAGTAGGGTGCACATTAGTTTTGTGGAAAAGCATCTTTATGATTGGTTAAGAAAAAGCAGTTTCAATGTGGAGTACATATCATAGGATAAAATGTGCTCAACTCAACCACACCTGCTACTTGCTTTTGGAAGGCACTGTTCGAACTTAAAACAATCGTGAACTTTTAACCTGCACGTGCCGTTAAATGTTCGAGAAAATGATGCAAAAAAATATCGTTAAGTTTAAAAAAATTGATGAACTTTTAACCTGCACGTGTTGTAGAATGATCAAGAAAGTGTGTTGATAGAATACGTTGCACTTCTGACTTCTATGTGTTGTTGAATATTTAAAAAACGGTTTGTATGGAAAATTAAAGAAACCAAGAGACAGAAGTTTTGAAACCTAAAAGAATCAAGGAACTATTCTAATTTGCTCTTTACATGTATTAAAAAATTATAGACACAACAGCACCAGGAAGAGGAAGAAGCAGGGAGTGGGGGGAGGGGGGAGATGGGCAGAATGGCACACATGCACAATTAAGTACAGCACAAGTATAGACAAACAATGGCCAAAATGAAACACACCAACAAGGAGCACAAGTCACACAACCCGCCAACATCACACCACTGAACATGCATAGAAGTGAAAACCACGTTGCATTCATACAGGATGTGTACAAAGGCTGGTCGTTGGTGTTGTGGGATGTCTGCGACCGTGGTCATCATGGATGAGATGCCCAGCACGTGGCACATGGGCGAGTTCACTGTATGTTACGGTGCCAAACAGCTGCTCCTGCCTCCCACGAGCCCCCACACTTTTGTACAGTGCGCTGTGGTATCTCATGTACTCGTACGGCACACCATTGTAATGCCTATTCGTACATGTCCTGCTACATTCCAACTACTCCATCACAGTGCCGTTTGGAGTTGGTGCATGCCACTGTACAACATCGACTGCTGCAGCCCTTGTGGCAGGCCACACCAGAACACAGAGACACACTTACCGCACTTCCCGTACACGGACATGTCTGAGACAACCCGTTCCCCTTGCCGGATAGGCACACCCCTGTACCCTGGACCAGCACACGCCGGTTGTGCATGCAGGAGGATGCGTGCATAGCTACATGTCCAGGCTCACTGCCAATGCTGAGGTGACAGCACACTCTGATGTTGTAGGGCTCGTGCCTATCATGCTAAGATAATGACCACAGGGACACACTTGCTCAGATGTGAGTTTGGCGGGCGTTGGCGGTCCTGGATTTGTTGGGATGAGTCTTGTGGCCCTCATGGGTATCCCTTTATCAAGCTCATTGACTCTATGGCACCTGTGGGTGTTCTGGTGTGGCTCTTGGCTGCGTTCCCTTTCATGGTGCAGGTAGTCGTCCTGTGTAACACCAGCAGAAAGCAGGTGTAAAATCCCTGGTCCTAACGTGGCTCATCGCCGAATATGTTTCGCATTGCAGTTGGTGTGAAAGTTGTGATGTGATTTTTTTCGTGTGCAGAACAATATACGAACTGAGCAGTGTATCTCATCAAGATCCAGCACCTGACGCACTATTCCCAATCAATATAAATACAATGAGATTTCTTAATTGATTTTGTGTTTACACTGTAAGTGCAGCCACTACCTCAGTGAAATTCAATACAGGATTTTAGTATTTAGAATAAATTGGAAAGGTGCACCTCGTGTCTTTTTGCACAGGAACGGCTAGTCTGCATTTCATTATCAGCACTTTAATGGAAGTAAAGTTGAGATAAATCTAACACACTATTCAGAAGTTTGTGCAAACTGCAGATATCACCAGTATTCCCGTGATAAGTGCCCCAAAATTTAACACCATGGTGGACTCCATCAAATAACAGTAATAAGAACAAGAAAGAGTCACACAGCAGTTACAACCAAAAACGTTATCAATCTTTTTTTTTTAACTTTATTTTTTTATAAACATAAATATGTAAACAATAAACTATTTTTAAACTTTATTTTTTTATTGACATATATATGAACGATAAACTAATAAACAAAATGTATCAAAAATAATACAAAACAACAAGGCGGAACACTCCTGTGGGGACCATGGATGTCGACGACAGAGCCTGGAAAATAAAGCACAAAATAAGGACGTGTGTAATGTGCATATCAAAGGAGAGAGACACAGAGAATGAAAAAAAAGCCAGAGAGAAAAAGAGAGAGAAGGAAGGAAAGGGAGAAGGAAGAGAGAGAGAGTTAGAGAGATAGAAGGAAGAGAGAGAGAGAGAGAGAGAGAGAGAGTTAGAGAGATAGAAGGAAGAGAGAGAGAGAGAGAGAGAGAGAGAGAGAGAGAGAGAGAGACAGACACTGCTGCCTCTGCGCATCCCAGATATGTCGCTGAGTCATTAATGGCAGAGACCACATCATCTTCTCCACGTCCCAGCAGATCTCACACATGTCGCTGAGTCCTGGTCATCAATGGCGGAGACCACATCAGCTTCTCCATGGCCTGGCAGATCTCACACACGTCACTGAGTCCTGAGTCATCAATGGCAGAGACCACATCAGCTTTTGGGACCGCTAAGCCAGTGGAACTCAAGTCAGTGCCACGTGGTGTTAGGCCCCTGATGGCCATATGAGCTTCGGGTGGCACTAACACTGTGCATCTGAAGTCTGCATGAAGGGGGTGGTAGGGCCCTGACGGCTATACAGATCAGGGTGTGACTAACCTTCTGCGCAACTTTTCAAAGACTCTTTAAGGTTGAGACACATGGAGCGTCCACCATCTAGTCAGCACCGGCAATAAAGGATGTGGCGTTGTCAATCTATTATATTTGCGTGGTCACATGGCGTGTGACGCATGTGCCGGATGAGTGTGATGTGTGTGCAAACCTGCCCTCAGGGAGTGGCCGTGAGATGTTGAGAACTAGACCACTGACCTGCACACCAACAGCGAGTATGCCTGCGTCAGGTAGCTATGTGGGGACAACGTCAGAACGTAATCGGAGTGGCGTGGCGTGGCGTAAGACAGTACCGGGCAGGGATAGCTACAATGACGCAGACGGCTAATAGTACTGCATCTGTGAGTCGAGCGGATGGGCTGAAGCTGTCCCTCTGCGAGCCTGGGTGCGAACTGTTCATAACTCACACTACATAAGCATTGAAAAACCATTTTGTGATTCAGTCCATCAGCTGGCATTTGTCCGAGGCATTTGTGAAAACATATCACACTTCTTTCTGTGATAGATACCCCTTTGACGCTGCCTCTCCCCACATCAGCAGGTAACGCACCCTCTTCCCACATTACCATCATACCCCCAACAACCTTCTTGGGCCTGGAAGTGTCCCTGTGTGGTTGGACAAAAAAGAATCTTAGTCATGTATAGATTTACATATAAAACAAATTATTTAAAGAAAAGAACAACAAATAAGACTGAAGGGGGTCTGGTGCTGTGGTCGCCGCCATGAAGTTGGGGTCACTGCCATTCAGGACTCAGGACACAGTTACAAATGTGGGATCGGCTTGTGTTAAAGAGGGTTAGTGGGACTATGTGTCGCCGGCCTTGCATATCGAAATATGCCTTACTGATCGAAGGGAGTGTGGTGCTGTGGTCGGTGCTACCGACTTGGGGTCACTGCCATTCAGGACTCAGGACACAGTTACACATGTGGGATCGGCTTTTGTTACAGAGGGTTAGTGGCACCAGAAGCATTGAGACTGTATGAGCCTATGATGATGCTTGGTGTGGACGGGCCGCACTGGTAGCAATGTGTCTTGGCTGCTGGACTGCGTCATGTGGAATCAGGACTCTATCTGAATTGTGAGCCCTGCTGACCATAGTGTAGGCCAGAGGTCGCAGTGAGCAAGGGCCCACAGTCACGTGCATACATTGGTGGCCCCAGCGGCCTGCGTAGTGCAGGTTCAGTGGCACCATGTGTCGCCAGCCTTCCATATGCAAATACCCCTCACTAATTGAAGGGAGTGTGGTGCTGTGGTCGGTGTCACGAAGTTCGGGTCACTGACGTTCAGGACTCAGGACACAGATACACATGTGGGATCGGCTTGTGTTGAACAGGGTTAGAGGCACCACACGCTGTTGGCCTTGCATATGGAATACCCCTCACTGATCAAAGGGAGTGTGGTGCTGTGGTCGCTGCCACGGACTTGGGGTGACTGCCATTCAGGACTCAGGACACAGTTACACTTGTGGGATCAGCTTGTGTTAAAGAGTGTTAGTGCCACCATGTGTCGCCGGCCTTGCACATGGAAATATGCCTAACTGATCAAAGGGAGTATGCTGCTTTGGTCGCAGTCACAGATTTGGGGTCACTGCCATTCAGGACTCAGGACACAGTTACACATGTGGGATCGGCTTGTGTTGTACAGGGTTAGTGGTGGCACGTGCTGCTGGCCTTGCATATGGAAGTATGTCTCACTGATCAGAGGGAGTCTGGTGCTGTGGTCACTGCCATGGACTTGGGGTGACTGCTATTCAGGACTCAGGACACAGTTACGCATGTGGGATCGGCTTGTGTTTAAGAGGGTTAGTGGGACTACGTGTCGCCGGTCTTGCATATCGAAATATGCCTCACTGTTCGAAGGGAGTCTGGTGCTGTCGTCGATGCCATGGACTTAGGGTCACTGCCATTCAGGACTCAGGATACAGTTACACATGTGGGATCGGCTTGTGTTGGACAGTGTTAGTTGGAACCACATGTCGCCAGTCTTCCACAGTGTAGGCCGAAGGCAGTGGTCAGCCAAGGCCCACAGGCAGGTGACATTGAGTAGAGCTGCATAGATTGGGGGCATTTGGTCTTCTTAACCCATTATAGTGTCTTACACAATTTGCGTCGCTACTATTCTTGAATTGTGAACCGTGTAACCCCAGTGTAAGGCGGAGGCAGCGGTCAGGATGGGAGCACAGCCACGTGGCATTGAGTTGAGCTGCACAGTTAGTGGCACATGGAGTACTCAGTGTGTGCGCACCCTGCGATGATACGTGGGTCCGGCAGGCCGCACTGGGAGCAGTGTGTTTTGTATAATGAATTCTGGCTTGATGAGGCTATGTGGCGATGACTTATGGTGAGTTAGTAGCACCTGAAACACACAGCGCGTGCACAGCCTGCGATCAAGCGTGGTCCGTGCAGGCCGCACTGGGTGCAACGTGTCTTGCGAACTGGACTGCGACATCTGCAATCGCCAATGCATCTGAATTGTGAGCGCTGCTGTCTGCAGTGTAGATCGAACGCAGTAGTCGGTACAGACATAAGTCTGTGGTGCTGTGCCGCTGGGTTCGAAGCGGACCTGTGTCCAGGAGGCCCACAGTTATGGCAGCAGCCAAGTGCCAGAGTGAGGGCTGCCGCTGTGACAGACTTGTTGGTCTTCCCACAAGTGAACCACACCTAGGGCCTGGCCTATTTATTCATACTCCTACGCTGGAGTGGCGTATGTTGGAGCAGCCTACTCCACTTCCGCTTTCAGGGGGGGACAACACAGCTACATGACCGAGATCTTCCCCACTGCCTGAGGTAACATCGTTGCGTCCACTGTGCACTACACTACAAGTATCAATAGTATATCTCCACATAGTGAGGTCTGTGCAGCACATCTGTGTTACACTTGAAATTGCGTGCTTTATTGTTGATGGGTGACTTGCCTCCTTCATATATAGTTGGTTGCCACATCTCCCAACATTCAGCTATTGTGTGGCTGAGGGGCATGGCGTTTTGGGAAGGTCCGTTGTCCTGTTTTGTGCTGCCTCGGTGGTAGTAGCGTGGTAGTGCGGGGGGAGGTTCTGGTGGTGGTGGTGGTGCTGGGTGTTGTCGCCTTGTTGGGTGTCGGAGCTGCATGATCAGTAGATCTACCACGTGTTGGTCTTTAAATGTGATTGTGAGTTGAGTCCAATTCACGGAGTAGATAGTCGACCTCCTTACACCAGTTAAAGGTTGATGTTAATTTGGTACTGCTAACTCAGTTTATCGCCTGCTTTTTGGATCGCATTGCAGATTTGGCTGGTCATTGAAAATATGGGGAAGGGGTGTTTTCGTTTTTTTGCACGGGGACACCTACTTTGCATTTAATTAGCGTTAGTTGTGGCTCTCGTTTGTGGCGATTTTGTTGGCGTAAGGTATCGATGAAGAGTGGTGAGATTTGCAGTTTTCACCAAGTTCAGAATGGGATGATAATTAAAAACACAGAAAAAAAGATAGGTTTAATAAACATTATAATTAGTAATTAGCATTTAAAAAACCATTGGAATTAACTGTAAAAACCATAGGTTTCAGGCACGTTATAGTTAGAAATTAGCATTTAAAAAACCTTAGAAATTCACTGAAAAAACATAGGTTTCAGGCACGTTATAGTTAGAAATTAGCATTTAAAAAACCTTAGAAATTCACTGAAAAAAACATAGGTTTCAGGCACGTTATAGTTAGAAATTATCATTTAAAAAAAACTTTGAAATTCATTGAAAAACCTATATGTTTCAGGGATGTTATAGTTAGTTGGACATTTCACTCATAGAAAACCATGGAAATTCCCCTGTTATAGTTAGTTGAGCTAACTGTAACTCGCGCCCCCGCAATGCACTGCTGGAGATGTCACATATTACATCATTCATGACATCTCAAATGACATCACTGATGACATCATCAACATCAAAATCTGATGCACCTTATCAGACCCTAATATAACACTTGATACACCCACTCTAAAATACAGACTATAATTTTCGAAACCATGAACACACCAATATCCACTCACTAATTCCTAGGTCTACACACACATCCATTCATTTACCCATACAGTCACTCATACATACAGTCAGCCATCAATAGTGCATTATCCTATCCAGTCCAATATCTATACAGACATTCACACACCGCCTCTCATTCATAGAGTTATTCACACACCTAGTCAGTAATGGAAATAATCAATCACACTTTCATTTACTCACCTGTACAGTTATACACATACCACGTCACTTATTTAAACATATACTAACACATACTTACACTCTAATACAATAACTAATACAAGCACACACTAATCCATACAGGCACTCTCCCAATCACTCACTTTCACATATAGTCATTTATACAGTCCAACACTCATATATACTGCCTTTCACATATGGAGTTACTCACACATGTACCACTGAAGCATCCATTCACTCACCAAGAGACTCATACACACACTCACCAAGCCATACAGCCCTTAACAGATACAGACTTGAACACATGTACCCAGTGAATTATCCACTCACACATCTATGCACAGAGTCACACCCCCCACCCGCCTACACACAGACTCAGGCACCCATACAGGTATTCAGACAAGCAATCAATAGCTCATATAGATCCTTATTTAGTTGCTAACCAAACCATGGAACTGCTTACACACCAACTGACAACCTAAACTGTGTGAATGTCTGTATCACTCGCTAACACATGAATTAAGCAAGACACAATAAATCACTCAGTTATACAGTCAGTCACACACCTACTTAATCATCCATCCTGACTCTTATACACCCATTCATTCTTCAATACACCTTGGCATATATATATAAAACATATTTACATTTTATAGAAACACACAGTCACTGGATGATGTCATCAGTGATGTCATTTGAGATGTCATCAGTGATGTCATCAGTGATGTCACTGACTATGTCATGCATGATGTAATATGTGACGTCATCAGCAGTGCATTGCGGGGGCACGAGTTATAGTTAGCTCAACTAACTATAACAGGGGAATTTCTATGAGTGAAATGTCCAACTAACTATACCCTGACCCTAACTATACCTAACTACATCCCTGAAACCTATGGTTTTTTCAGTGAATTTCAAAGGTTTTTTAAATGCTAATTTCTAACTATAACATGCCTGAAACATATGGTTTTTTCAGTGAAAATATATATATATTACTCGTTTTAGGCCCCCCTCTTTTTCTTGACCCCCACTAGATGGATCTCCCCGAAACTTTCCAGGAAGGAGCTGAGGTGGATAAGCCTGCTTTTGTGAAGATTCATCAAACTGAGGAAAATTTATAAAATCAAAAAATGTTTTCCCCAAGGGAAACATGGTTCCAGTTATAACTACCCAGTGGCACTCAAGACTGGATTGCTCCAGCTTTCCATGACTGACACAGGTCTTTAGCTGGTGTGACCTGAGCTGCGTTGGAGATGGTGCCTCAATGACAGCCATATACTGAGTATTTCACAGCTCATCACGAGGTTGAAGGGCATCAAAAAAAAGTATGGCAACTGTGATCGTGACTGCACTGGGGACAGGGGAGGTGGTTTAAGGGCAGGCCGGAGAAGTGGCTCAAAAGAATATAATATACTTCAACTTTCCAACTTCAGATAAACACATATAAAATACAGCACACACATCTTAAAAGAAAAATAAATATTTGCTATAATGAGATGCAAAGCAGCAAAACAAACAAAGCTGATGTGCTGCATTGTGTCGAAAGGGAGAGTGAAAAACAGCACCATATCTACTAAGATATGATGCTGTTTTTCTTTACCCCAGTGCTGGCACACTCTAGGCTGTTAGGCATTAACACACACACTTTGGCACTATAGTGTAAGGGTGCATGTTTTCTGTCAAGCATTGGTTTTGTACTGGCAGGGTAGCCCTCCAGTACAAAAACTATGGTTTAATACTTTTTCCGCTTGTTATCTGTAATGTACAAAACAGCACACATGCAATATTTATAAAGTGATGAGAAATTGAAACATTTCTCTTACTTTAAGCCTTGTACAAATCCCTATGTACAATTGTTAGTAGATAAGGATTTGTGTCATGGGAACGCCCATGTACCACCCATGGAATGGCTCCTTAGCACAAAAGAGAACATAACACTTCTGTGTTTTACTTTGACCAACTTTCCAAAGCAAATTCAAATTTGCATTGGAAAGTAAATACAAGCTCAATGCTTTGCAGAGGGTTTAGGTAACGCAAACCTGGTGAAAAGTTTTAGTAAATCTGGACATAGTGTTTTATTTTTTAAACAAGTGTGTTAAACAGTTTATTAAAATACATATTTTTAGTAACATGCAACCAGACTGCACCTACCTAGCACTAACTTTTTTTAGATGTTTCTATTAGGTCGCACGCCAGAGCTGATCTGATGGCATCATTAAAATACCTCTAAAAAAATAAAAAAAATAAAAAAAAACCTCAAAAAAGAAAAAAACCTTTGTCATTATGACATCTCAAATTACTCCATTATTTAAGGCCATATACTGGCTCCCAAGGAGCCTTTAGATTTGCTGATAAATTAGTTGCACACATTTATATTTCTTTCGGTTAGCAGGCACCCATGGCTTGTTCCTTGTTTACTATTTCTTGGATTCACCAAACCCCTCCGTTTGCTTTCAGCCAGAGGCACCTGAAGGGCGGCTTTATCCATTTTTAATTTTTTTTCATAAAAGTAACAGAATTGCTTTTGTACGATTAAAATAGTCTTGCAATGCCACTTCCAATTTATCCTGCTCATTTCAACCAATGAGAATCTTCAAAAGCCATTTACAGGTGGAGGAAGCTTTGTTTTTTTTTTCATGGCCTTTTGTGCCTCATGGTGTTGCGCTATTTCTACATAATCAGATCATTTGCAAGGTGCCAATAAAACACATAAGCCCAATTTGGAACTGTGTGGAGCAGAATTCCTGGTGTTCTTGCACCCGGATTTAGAAGGGGTGGGAACAACGGGACATAGTTTACTGGCTGGAAAAGCAGGTAGGTAAGCTCAGAGTGGGAAAAGGGTGTATTGCAGTCCAGATATCTTCCAAAACACCTACCCTAACCTCAGAAAAGGCACCGCTAACAAATATTCTTCATTAACCCTGGGCGTAGTTCACGCAATCTCATGTAGTGCGAAGAGATATGCGTGAGATATGCGTAGCACTACGTGAACTGCATAGTGCACTGTTCGCGATGATTGCACAGTGCTGGATGCTTGCCCTCACTGTGCAATCATTGAAAACATCTTGCACAGTGCAAGCTGTCGTTTTCTTTACTCGAGCGACAGCTTTCTCAACATGGATCGGTAGTTTCTCATCGCGAGCGGTCGCGAGTATATGCAACCACTCGCAATGAGAAACCTGACCTCCCCGCGTTGAAAATCTCACCGGGAGGTTTATTTTCCACGCTCGCGATCGCCAACTTGATGTTGCTGATCGCGAATGAGGAAAAAGTCTCGCCGGGATGTCATTTTGCTCGACCGCGAGCGAGCAAAAAATGCCAACTACGCTATGCGATTTTGCACTGTGCTACGTGCAATTCGCGTAGCGCGAAGTAGCACAAACTACGCAAACTTCGCAAGCGTAGCGTAGTTGTCCACCCAGGGTTATTCTTCATTCCTTCCTTCACCCTCTCCTCTTGTCACCTTACAACAGCCCTGATGGACATCTGCCATTTCTGCAGGGACACCCTATATTTGTTTGCTGAACCATATTTTTGCTGCCTATAGAACTCTGTACACTTACCCCTACTAAACAGTGGAAACATGTTTATGCTCCTCTTTTCAACATGGTAAAATGTAGATATTCCTGATTGACACATTTAATTTACACATAAGTTCCTAGTATATGGTAAAAATGCTACCAGTGGCCTGCAGCACTTATTGTGACATTCACAGAAGCATCATGGTAAAATAGGTCTCCAAGCTTACCACCGTTTTAAAACTGCAAATTTGACTTGACCAAATTACCCCCTTTGACAGGCCTAAATCTTCCTTTTAGATATTAATACACCAATTCTATGTCAGCCTGATAAGGCATGTATGATATTTGAAAGTTGTGCATGCAAAAGTTTAATATTAAACATGTCCTTACAGTAAAAACACCCTAAAAGTTATTTTTACTGTAACAGGGTTGAATGTTTCATAGGAAACCATTAGACTACAATATTACATTAAAGAAATGTTATCACTGGCGGAAACAATTACAAATGTAATACTTGGACTTTTTGAAATATTTATTATAGCCCAATTAACTGGTGAAGTCGGATTTGTAATAATGTTAAACATTTCCCTACAGTAAAAATTCCCTAAAAGCTATTTTTACTGTAGCAGGGTTGGCTGTCCAATTGGAAAGCATTAGAATATAATAGTAAGTTTAATAAATATTATCACTGGCTAGGAAACAGCTACAAATTTAATATTTGGACTTTTGAAATATCTATAACAAGCCCAATTAACTGGTGAAGTTGTTTTTTTATAGATAGTTTGGAAAGGTGACTTTTAAAAACTTACCTTTATTTGCATTTCGTTCTTTCACATCTGCCAGCCAGTAATTTCAGGTGTGAATGAGGTGTGAACTTGCTCCCAGGACAGGAACACAATGCCTTCGGTGTAGGGAGGCGTTGTGGTACCCTTGACAGGATGGTCAATGGGTTGGGCCCAAGGACCTGAATAAAGTCAAAGGTGCTTACCCTGATGCAAGTAGATGTAGCTAACATCAAGATCTGCCCCTTCTTATGGCCCCCAGCCAAACCAGCCTCAATTACTGAGAGTGTCTTGTTGACATCACAGTGTCAGATCCTGCTGGAGTTTCAAGACCTGTTTGACAGTCTGCTGGGTTTACATATATCATGTGGGCGAGCTTCAAAGGAAGGAAACAGAATGCCAAAACAATTTGTGCATATCCACTGTCTGGTTGATAAAACCGGAGCTTTGATTTATCAGACGTCTCTCTCTGATTTCTTTTTGATGGTTCGAGGACTGCCTAAAACTAGATTTTAGTGTTAGATGTTAGAGGACACTAATACTACCATAGTACACTCACCGCACACGTGCCCAGCCCTCCGAACCCAAAATTAGTGTGGCCAAAGAATTTGGCCATTTTGAAAATGCCCAAAATAGGTAGAGTGAGCCCAGGTAACCTTTGATCCATTGGTTAGGGCATCCACAGGAGCCTTTCTCTCCCACTAATTTGTGCCAAGCGTAAATGTGGCTTCTCCAGGCACCCACTTCAGAACACTCCTCGACCTGGGGAATATCAGAAGAGAACTGAACCTGCTATCTAAGAGCTGAGAAGAGCCTATAAGACCCACCCTCTTATACCTAGGATAGAGTAGTGGGCTGTAAGGGTCATGTGGCTGATCTCCAGTTACAGCAATAGGGACACAACAAGCTATGTATTCCTGCAACTGCTCCTGTTGCCCTCTGCCTGCTACCCTATGAGACTCTAAGTTACTCCCCTGAGGTCCGGGGGGCTTTAGAAGCATACTCATGTGGTGGATTGGGACTTAAAAAACTAAAGTCAGAAACTAAAATCTTTGACCAGGACAAACCTGGTTATTGTACCCTACCCATGCTCCATTGTGCTTACGGTCAAATTGCACCTAGGTCCTGGTCTACCGCAAGCATTGACTATCATTGGCACTACTAAAAACGTTAAAATTCATTTCTCAAATTCCTCTTTTTTGATTTTTATAGTTTTGGTGCAATTTTGTTTATTAAATGTTACTTTATTTTTTCTACATCTTGGGATTTTTATTGTTTTTAATTTGTACTTTATTACTGTTTTAGTACTGCATAAATACTTTACAGATTGCCTCTAAAGTAATACTGTCTGCTCTGTGTCATATCTCCCAGAGGGTTGAGCTCAGGTTAATTTATTTACTTTAAGGGTTCACCCTGAAAAGGATTGTGATTATTCCTTCAGGTGGATACTTACCCCGTCTACTACTAACTCAAATTCTTATAAGCTTCCTACACACTTTACCACCTGCTCAGGACCCAACGAAAAAATAATGCTATGCAGAATACCACCTGGTACATCCGGTCTGCATAGTAATTCCCCATTCCATGAAGTTTAACTAAAAATTGCACAGTAAGGTGTGTTATTACCACATGGAGTGGGAAATTACTGGTGCAGAGTTTGCACCCCTCCAGTACTGTACAACATGTAATTGGGCCACAGTGGGCTACTTAAAATGCCTGGGGATAGATCAACAGGGATAAAGAGGGCAGTTTTCATATCCCACCACATTTACAAATATACTAATGCACAGCAGGGGTTGTTCACCGCACTGTAATTTCAAGAAAAGACAAAGAGTGCAAGATACTATCAGACTGCAATAAGGATAAACAGTGACGTTATAATATATTGTCATTTATATGGCAATTTCCTAACCATTGAGAGACCAAAGGTAGATACATATCCGGCAGAAATATTGCTTTGTTTTATTTTCTTAATGCTTTCAACCCATTTGTAATATCCGTTACTATTTAAACAGAAACAGAACAAAAAAGGTATATATTCTATCATATTGTCAAATTATTCTAATTAATGCCCCATCCCTTAAAACCCTGTCACCGTCCCTGATCCCAGGTAATTGTTGCCTTAAACAAATTGTATTGCAGGTGTGGTAGGCTCTGTTGTACTCTGAAGTTCATGTGATTTTTTCCTTCCACAGAGGCGGTTTTGGATTTGATTGGATGCACTCATGGGTTTCATAAGTGCTGTATCCCTTAGTTTGCACATCCCAAGGCTAGCTCTCTTCATTTTGTGATATTTTTGGCCCTGTTTTATATGAGATATGTACTGTACCTATACAGACCACTCCATAGATGGCAGGCTTTTTTTGCGGCAGTTTCAGCCATATCTATATACCAAAGCACTTCAAACACAGGCCAGACTGTAGTCACACACTTCTGTCCATCAATTAGAATTGAATGTTCAAGCTGCATATCTATCACTTATTTTATCTTCAAATTCATGCAGAGGCATAGAAACAAAACTTCATAAGAGCAGAATTCTGGTCCTAATGCATGACATACATAAATTCCCCAAAAAGGCTGTACGACAAACACACATTGTTCCTTCTATGGCACTCAATGGAGTAGGGTTGTACCTATATGCAAATACACTTTGGTTCCTCGTTAGGAGTATGAAGTCCTGTATAAATTCAACTACAATACAATGCAACATTCTCCAACACTACAGCACTGCAAGGCCGTAAAAATGGCAATGCAGAGTGAGGCAGTTCTCTATTCACAAAACCTTTGCCTGTCTTCTATAAACATTCAGACTTTGCGTAGACCCCGATTTAAGATTTTGCTTTAAACTTCTGTCTATGCGCTAATGGATATTTGCACATTGATCACATTTTAAATTGTGCACCAGTTCCCACATTCAACCTCTGTCTTTACCCTGACAATGCAATTACGCATTATAAACAGAAGAACGGGGTGTAAACTGTGGATGCGCATGCGTTTGTGTGTATTGTGTGTGGAGAGAGGGACAGAATCCATCTATTCTGTCAATGTGTCACCAGCTCAGCCTTGGATATGCACTTTCATAACATCATAGAGGATAAACACGTTTATGCATATATGTATCAGATGCTTGTCTACTATAACCCTATAGACCATGTTTAGGGGTACATTTAGAACCTGGTGGCGAGTCAGCAGATCTTCCTATGGGTATTAACCCATGGTTGATGCCACTCAGACAGAGAGCCTTGCACCTTATTTAAAGATCCTCGCTTGCCGGGCTGATATTTCTGTGCTGTGAGGGCAGCCTCCATGCTGGAACACCCTTCAGAACGCTGCAGGTTTTCTGACTGGACACCATTTCTAAATTTCTTTGGGTTGAGAAAATAAACTTTTAAAGTTGGAGTTTTTTTTAATACAAAACACAGATAGACTGAGGCACAGGGAGCTTCCTCCCTGTGCATAAGGGCCATTCTACATTTTCCTTTTCTGTGTTCATCATACTTTGCTCCTTGTGTTCCTTCTCCATTGTTGCGTCCTGTATTTCGAATGCACTCTAACTTGGCTTGTTCAAAAAGAGGACTAATATATATTTAGTAAGGCTCCTAAAATTCATCTATTTTCTTGATTACCTTCATATGCTCTCTTCTGTTAGTTCAGTGTCAAGATGCCTTAGGGTGTTTGTTGCACTTTATAAGTAACAACTTAACTCATATCTCGCATTTATACAGTTTCAGCATTTTAGTCGCTGCTCTGAGGCACAAAATGCAGGGCTGGTGGCAATTTTAGAAGACATGGAGCAGAAATTATTGATTGCAGCTCTTGTCCTTTGGTGATGGATAGCTCGGGTGTCTTGAGCTTAACCTGTTGGTAGACTGAAATATAGCACAGCAAAATGAAGTCTGAACATAGAATTATTTTTAACTAGAGGCATTCATCTGCCGCCTAACGCAAACACCTCTATGATCTCCATCATCCCTCTGTACAGGAAGTGACATTACTGGAGTTTCCATCATCCATCTGCACAGGAAGTGACATCACTGGCTTCCGATCAAAATGGTATTTAAAATAAGTAGCCAAGCATGAGCAGTCATTTCCATCACCCATCTGCACAGGACATAACATCACTTGATTTCCAATTACCCATCTGCACAGGAAGTGACATCACTGAATTCCCCATAATTCATCTGCACAGAAAGTGACATCATTGGATTTCCCGTCATCCCTCCCAGAACCTAATGATGACTACCACAGCGTGGACATAAAGCGGACAAGCACAAAAGGTGCACAAAAGACAAGCCAGTCTTTGCCCATCCATGCCGTGACCGCACCCAGTGCCAAGAACCCTGTTCCCCCCGCCACTACCATGCTGCAACCCTTCTCAACCACAACCATGCCCATTACACCACAGAACACTGAGAGAGCATTCTTCTGTGTTGCCTGCAAGTTTTCATACACTTACCCACACCAAATACTCACTGCACTGACAGCAGAAAACACCTCACTCCCTGACACTCAATCAGTCCTGGAACCGCCCACACAACACTTCACGCTTGCATGCATGAGCCTCAACACCCGCTTACCCACCAAACATGGCACAGAGATCTGAGACTTGCTGCAAAACAATGCCTCTGACCTACTTTTTCTCATGGAAACCTGGCTGAACCCTGAATCGCCACCTAAAATTGCCTCAGCCATCCGCCCCAATGGCTACAAGACTGCCAGGCTAGATAGACTTCGCAAGCCTGGAGGTGGAATCACCATCATCCACAAGAACAACATCAGGAGCATCACATCTATGGACACGTCATCCTTCAACATGGAAAACCTGTCATTCAAGCAGCATTTTATAGCCAAATTTAGCCTAAGAGGAACTCTCATCTACAGACGACTGGGGCCGAGCACCCACTTCACTGACACCATCCAGGACTGTGTTGCAGCACCTACCGTATGCTAGCAGTTACATCTTACTCAGAGACCTAAACTTCCACCTGGAAGACCACGTCAACCTGAACTCATGCAACCTTATTGAAGACCCTGGAAGCCTGGGCCTCACCTAATGAGTAAAGGGACCTACCCACAACGCCGGACCCTATTTTCACCAAGTTTTGCAACATTCCAGTTGACAAGCTTAGACCAGTTACCTCTCATCAAGTTCAGCATACCCGTCCCAGTACAATGCAAACACATCACCACCTGATCGGCCTGCTAAAACTGGAACAGCATCACTGACAAGGACTGGAATATTCTATCAACACCCACTGACCCGTACACAGCAACAGCTTCCCCAAAGCCATCAAGAATTTTAATAATTGGATCACCTTCTGCACCGACTCCCAGGTCCCCTCAAACCCAACAATACAACAAGATCCAGACCCCAGGCCAGTTGGTACATGGAGGAACTCAGACTGATGAAATGCCACTGCAACCAACAGGAGCGGAATTGGAGAATGGGCAGGACAATGCAGAAAAGAGCACATTCAAATCCATGCTATCACCAAATGGTCTGAACCACCAAATGTGCCACTCTGGCAGATCACATTGATGGCAGCACAGAAATCTTTGCCATTGTCAAATATGTCTCCTCACCATCGGCTGTCTCCAACTTGATCACTCCTTCGCAGGACCTCTGTATTCTACTGCCATTTACAGCAACCTCAGCACACAACTGGACCTGAGAGACCTTGCCAAACCTACCTACCGATCTTATCCAAAGAACCAACGCTAGCCATATGGCCTGTCAACACTCCGAAAGAAACTGCAGCCACCATAAAGTCCATTCACTCAGGGGACCTTATGGACCCCTGCCCCACCATACCTAGACCAGAAGACTGCAACCCATCAACGCCTTGCTCACATCCATTCTGAATGCCATCACCTCTTCTGCGACTTTCACAGATACTTAGAAACACACAGCTGTCCTCCCATTGCTAAAGAAATCCTCTGCAGACCCTTCAACACTCAGCAACTACAGACCAATTTTCCGGCTATTATTTCCAGCTCAATGGATATCTCAACGACCACCAACTCCTCAACAACACTCAGTGTAGTTTCAGACACAACCCAGCATGGAAACAGCAACATGGTGTCCCTCATCCTCCTGGACCTCTCTGCAGCATTTGGCACAGTCTCCCATCCCATCCTCATCCAATGCCTACACAACATCGAAATACATGCTCATGCACTAAGATGGATCTGCTCCTTTCTGGCTGGAAGGAGCCAGTCAGCCAGCCTGACATGATACACCTTGCATGACTGCCACCTCATCTGCAGAGTTCTGCAAGGACCCTCCCTGAGCCTGACCCTCTTCAATGCATACATGATCCATCTAGCCAGCATCATCCGCTTTCTGATCAACATCCTCTCCTATGCCGACGACACACAACCCATTCTCACCCTCATGGACAAGACACCCAGTACCCAGACCAAGTTCAATGACTGAAATTGCATACTGGATGTAGATCATCTGTCTAAAGCTGAACACCAACAAGAACTAAATTGTGATCTTCGGGAACAGCTTATCACAGTGAGACTCCACCTTTTGGCAAACTGAGCTAGGACCACCACCAATCCCCACCACCCTTGCCAAGCACCTCTGGATCATCATCAACACCAAACTTGACATGCATCTAAGTCAATACTGTTGCCAGCTCATGCTTCCATACCCTGAAAATGTTGAGGAAGATTTTCAAATGGCTC
Organism: Triturus cristatus; assembly: GCF_964204655.1. Classification (NCBI taxonomy): domain Eukaryota; kingdom Metazoa; phylum Chordata; class Amphibia; order Caudata; family Salamandridae; genus Triturus; species Triturus cristatus. Next base: position 588,271,169 of record NC_140583.1, on the reverse strand, counting down.
CCAGTCAGCATCCGGAAAACTGTCTCACTCTCCCTGGTCAGAAGGAAGCTGGACCACATGAACACCTTCTATGCCAAGTTCAACAAAAACTGACCAGAAGACTGCAGACCATTTAGAACTCAGTGACCAGAATTACTCTCAACCTCCCATTCCTCATTCACAACCAACCGCACCTGAAGAAACTCCACTGTTTCCCAGTTCACAAGTGAGCACAATTCAAACTCCTCACTTTCAAGGCACTACAAAACCCTGGCCCAGCATACCTCAACAATCTCATCTGCTTTCACAAATCTTCCAGACATCTCTTCTCATCTGGACTCCTACGTGCACATATTCCACATATACGGAAAACCAGATCAGGCAGTTGAGCCTTCTCTTACATCACTCCCAAAGCATGGAATTACTTGCCACTACACATAAGAGCCGCTTCCTAACTACTTGAATTCTGCAAGAAACTGAAGACCTGCTTTTCGAGTAGCCCCACTAGGCCCCAGGTGTGCCTAGACTAACACCTGCTCAGTGCCAGTATACCCTGCTGGGTAATAGTGTATGCTACAAATCAGCATGTGCATTGTAAGATAGATGAAAAATTTGCTTTAACATACACTTTGTGTGATTATTTCCAGGATGATGTCACTGCAGATGAATTATATCAGAGCTCACCTTGTGTAAGCATTGTGTACCTGTGTCCTGCCACCGCAAAGAGGTGTAATTTGGCAGCACAATGTTTGAGAACGTTTTTTCTGCTATTAGACCAATTATGAATCTGTCAAAAGAAGCCTAATAGGTTGCCAATGCAAGCGCACTGAACAATGAAACACTACTTTGTGCACTACTAGTTCTAATGTTTAAATGGCAAACTGGCAAGGATGGTGTCTGCCTGGTGTGTCTCATATGGCCCATTCATGATTGCCCTGTTCTTCTCCCAGACCAGTCTAATTGCTTTAAGCCGTATACATAGTTACAATCATTTCTCGCAGACATTTCGGAGAAATCCATAGCAAATGTTGCATTTTAATATGCATATTGCACTTGCAGGATTTAAACTTAACATTAATATTTGAGTGGATGTGACACTATGTGCTAGGGACTTCAAAACAGAATTGGAAAAGCATAGTGGTACTAAATGCTATTAAGAGACCTAATGTCGGTTTCTGATGTAGTGACCTCAGCAGGATATTACCCATCAGCCTCACATTCTATGTGTTCTGGAGCTTGAAGGATACTTGCATCCTTTGCATGCTAGAACACCATATCTTGCAACATTATTTAAGACAACTCCTTTTTTATTTTACAGTTCTCAAGCATGATAGCGTCCTGCATGGATGTAGCTAATTTATGTTGAATAAGAACTACTCAAAGTGGGGTGCTAACAGCAACTATTTTATTATGATTTAGGATAGCATAGATTCGTGGCACAGTAATTAACAGGTGGAAATATTGAAAACTGTTTGCACCTACTTATTCAATATCAGTAGGAATAGAAGATACATCAAGAATCAGTCACAGAGGAGTGTCTTGGAGCATCAGGATGGCGGTCGCATTCTAAGAGTGCCCTGGACCCCTCCATCATCCGCTGTGCCAGATCATTTGAACTGATTTGGTCTTTCCAGAGTCTAGCCAACCACTAGAGCTGCTGCAGCACATTGACTGAGGCCTGGGGTATTGATAGCGGGACCCAGGAACGTGAGGAGCGGACACAAAATGGCAGCTTGGACCCTGTCCAGCCTGCCTGACTAGCTCTGCAGTCGCACTTCTGCTTGATTGGCCCCAAGGTCCTGTCAGACTGACGGGTGGGTGTCAGTGGAGTATCCTGGCGGGTCAACGTGCTGGCCCGGCTTGGCTGTTAATGGAGAGGCCAGGGGTTTGACCTGACCCTTAAGGTTTGCGGCCCCCATGTGACCTGCGGGTGATCCGAGAGGGCAGCAATTGGAACATGTGACTGCCTTGACCCACCCCTAGGTGCTGGCCTGCTGGCAGTGGAGGACATGGCTGTCTATGGAGCTGGGCCTGCACTTTGACCCTGGATTCTCCAGAAGGTCGTGACCCACTCTGGGCCTCCAGCGTCTCCCAGCAGACCCCCAGGTGAGGAGTGGTATGGGTCCCTTCGTGGACCCATACATTTGATCACCAGGGTCAGTGCTGGGGACTTTGTCACACGGAGGGGGCTGTGACTGTTCCATGACCCGCGGCATTGAACAAAGGGTGGCCTCACGGCACGCATCACCTGCATCTCTGTCTGGTGCAGGCTGGGTGTTGGGGCCCGTTCGGTTTGCCCGGTCTGGAGGCAGCCTTGTGGGGCCTGGCTTGGCTCATGTTTCACTGACTGGGCCGGGTCTGGACCATACTTTGAGTGACTGTCCGTTGCTTTGGGCCTGTGGCCTGGCCTTCTGCCAGGTGGCCCTGTGGTAATGCTGCTACGTCCTGTGGCACAGATCTCGTAATACTCTGCCAAGCAGCTGCAGCCTTGAACCTCTTGCTTAAAAAACCGGGCAATTGGATGTCATTGGGAGCATGCCTGACTGACTGCTGTGACGCCATGGCTGCATGGCTGTAGGGGATTTTGTTCCTGGAACCTCCTGACTGATACCTGCATAATTTATTGAGGCCCAGGACGTTTATGCACCCCTTGCAGCAGAGTGTACTGTGCCAAGCCTTACCACTCAGGTCTTAGGTACCAGGGTGAAGTGACCGGTCATCGGCAGCTTCCGTTCCACCCGCTCCTGCCTCCCCCACCACTGTTTACCTTCCATGGGCTCCGAGGATGGGCCCTGCACCTGCCTGCTCATGCAACTGTGAGCCGCAGTAAGCAGACCAGGCTCCTCACTACAATCATTGCCCCTACCTTCAAAGAGATGGGGGGAGGAAAAACCTCGAGACTGCTCCCCTTCCCAGCCACACATTTGCCAATTCACAACTCCTGCTGGTCCAGCGGGGGCAGAACCACCAGATAGGGACCTTGCATTGGTCGACAGTCTGGACAAGATACTTCATGCCATGCCGTCCTCAAAGTGGTCAAAACGAAAATAGGGGAGGTGCAGGTGGATGTGATGCTCCTCTGCCAGGATCCCCAAAATGCTACTGGATGCCTTACTCAAGCAGAGGGCAGAATTTCGATGGTGAAAGGCAATGTGGCAGAGCCAAGGTGGCCCAGCTCCTCAGTCATACAAGTGAGCTGCATCATTGTGCCATAATGCCAAAAATCGTTCTAGGCACAACAACTTGCGCTTCGTGGGGTTTCCAGAAGGAGTAGAATGTACCTACCTGGCTAATTTCCTGGAAATATGGCTCAAATCTGGGATGCTGCAGGACAAGCTCTCCCCCTGGTTTGCGTAGGAGCATGCACATTAAACGCTTGCACCCAAGCCTCCTCTGGGGAGGGCGCATCATCCCAAGATAGCCAGGTTTCTTAATTTCAAGGATATAGACAGTATCCTCAGGGAAGCAGAGCGTGACCTAATCTCCTGTACCAAATCTGTAAAATATAGATTTTTCCAGACTACACCTGTGAAGTCGAGACCAGGAGGCATTCCTACAAACCTGTCAAACAGAAACTCTGCGCTCTCCAACTGTCTTAAAGGCTTCTGTTTCCTGCGGGACATAAGGTTATCTATGAGGGTAAATCCTATTTTTTCGAGACCCCAGAGTCCGCTTGCGAATAGCTTACAGAGAAAAAACAGCGACACCGTCCACCTCGCTCTCAGTCCTCGCCCACTGGTCAGGTCCTGGCCGATGATCTGCAACCAGTCCGGTGCCATATGAGGATCTGCACCTGCTCCCAAGCTAACTGACGCACCACCAGGGATGTATCACCCTTCTTGAGTTCGGGGTCTTCGGCGCCACCTCCACCACTAAGATCAGACTCACTCTTGATTGTCCAGGAGGAATCTCACACACCGGCCCATCTTGAGGAGTAGTTCAGTTAGACCCCTTCGGCTATCTACATATATCATGACCAACCTTGAGATGCTAACATGTAACCATTCTTTAACCTCTTTTTCCATAGTTCATGACTGTCTCTGTTGTCTCAGGCACTTCACTGCATTGATCCTATATACTGGAGGGGTCCACCACTCCACACCAATCCAAGATACCGGAGTTTAAGCTGAGGTAATTGTTGCAGATGACAGATGTTTCTCGGGGGGGATTTATGGGGATGGTTAAGTTGGGGGATGTTAAATGCTTTGGTGCATGCAAGATACTGTTTTTTTGTTTTGAGTTGTGCTTTTTTTCCTTAGGTTGTCTCAGTCACTTAATGCATAATTGGCAGCAGGCCCTTTTCCTTCATGTACTCCCACACAGGCCTCACATCCTTCTAGTTCCCACGGAGGCTTGTGGCCATTTGCTCCTGCTTATACTGACATCACGTACCCCACCATGAATTCTTACAGTGCCATGTCCCGGAATGCCAATGGTCTCCTAGATGAATCAAGTGCTCTGCAGTGCTGTGTTACACCCATCACTTCTGTCCCTCTAACCCGATGCTGCAGGAGACGCATCTTATGGGTACCAAGTGTCCATTTCTAACTAGGATGGGCTATGACAGAGTGTACCATGCTGGGTAGACCAGAGGATCCCGAGGTGGGGCAATCCTTTTGCGCTGCACCTTCCCCATAGTAGTTACCCAATCGTGGGCCAACCCTGCAGATTGGTCCATGGCTGTAGCTAGTTTGATGGAGGGACATCCGCTGAATCTGGTATGTATTCATGCAACCCCTACAGCATTGGAGACTTTCCTGATAACACTAAATGAGCCGACATCGTGACTCCCACCAGGAACGACATTGACTGGGGGCAACTTTAATGCTGTCCTGGACCCCTACGTGGACTCCACTGGCCCAGTTTCTGATGCCCATCATACTAGGGCCATTGCATTGCATAAAAGGATGGGTGAGCTGGGCTTGTGCAATGTCTGGAGGATATGGAACCCGAGACAGCATCAATAAACTCATATATGTCCTGCCTATCATACACACGCTTGCATCAACTTATTATCAATGCCTGCTCTCATGCGCTGTCGAATGTTCGGATATTCTCACGTGGGAACGCGGACCATGCCCCGACTCTACTCCACATTGGTGAGGCTGGTCGAGCCCGCTGTCCTATGTGATGTCTCAACGCCTAGGATCTCTAGGACAACTCTTATAGAGAGGCGGTGGGACAAGAGGCCACAAGTTACTTCCAGGAGAACGCCATGTCAGTGAGCTCCTTGGGCATTCTCTGGATAGCCTGCAAGACACTCATACACGGACACACGAAGGGTATCTTTAAACGAGGCGAAAGGGCAAGGGCACAACATGTAACACAGTTAGAGTATTGGGCCCTCCATTTAGAGTTGTGACTCTCTGCAGTATCATAGAATCCCGCCACCACGTCACTGGCACTGATTCGGTAATAGACTCAAGTCCTCTCCCTGAATGCAGCAAAGCAAATCTGCCAGGCATCCATGGCACGGGTGTGCAGGTGGGGAGACAAAAATGGGAAATTAGTATGCTGGTTGGCTTTCCAGCTTTTACATCCCAGAGATTGTGGGTTTCCACACCCATTGCACCTCCGCAGCCATAGCTCAAGCTTTTGCCAACTACTATACATCGCTCTATGTGGCGTCCCCACGCCCGGTGAAGGAAATCGCTGCTCCTCTTCTGGGTGAGGTGCCAGTGCCCAGTCTTTCGATTGCAAAGTTCCATGGACTTAAGGAGTCTATTACGGCCGAAGAAATAACAGAGGTCATCTCAACAATGGCAACTGGTAAAATGCCTGGTCCGGATGGATACCCCTTAGAATTCTAGGTCAAATAACGAGACATGGTTGTCCCCATCTCTTGAGCCTCTATAAGGAAGTGGCACAGGTGGGCTTCTTTCCCAGATAAATTGATCATGCCACGATTGTTTTATACTTAAAGCCCCCTGTGCTGCCTAGCTCCCCATATCTCTTATAAATTGCGAGGTATAGATCTTTGACACTATTCTTGCCTCCTGTTTGCATGGGGTCTCGTGGTCCTTAATTCATACAGACCATTGTGGCTTTATGCCCGTTAGGAGCATGAGGAATTGCTTGAGGTGCCTTCATGTGGCCCTAGTACACCGCCATCTCCTGTCTACTCATCTGGCATTGTTATTGCTTGACTTTGAAAAAGCCATTGATACTGTAGACTGAGGATACCTGGCAGTTGTCTTGGAGAGGGCAGGTTTCTCTGTCCTCTGTCCCCCCTCCTCTTTGCCTTAGCCATTGAACCCCTTGCGAGACTCATATCTTGTGAGATGCAGTGGTGGGATAGATGCCGGGGAATGAAGACCGCGTATCGGTATATGCGGACGATGTACTCCTCTATCTGACAAACTCGCCCATCAGCAGTAAAAGAGGACTCTAGATTTTGAGTCTTTTTATTGAAGCATCAGGACTGAAGGTCACCCCACTAAATCAGTGTTTGTTCTATTGAGTCCCTCACAGGATAATGTGAGCTGGCAATCCACCACCCTTATATGCTGCCTGAATTTCCATTACTTCGGTATCCTGGTTGCCTTGGAGCCTACACTGTTGTGGTCCCTTAATATAGTTCCTCTTACTCACAAGACTAAGGACAACATAAAAAAGTGGCACTCATCCTGTTGAATGTCATGGGAAGGATAGCATTGTACAAAATGATGGTTTGCCGCACTTTCTTTATCTCTGTCAGAACTTCCCCCACACGATCAACCGTCACTGGTTTAGGGAGATGGAATCTGTGGCCAGACCCTTTATCTGGCAGAACTCGAGACCCCTTTTGGAACTTGCCGGTGTGGCCCCTTATGATAGCAGCTTAGGTATGTCTAACCTCTACTTATATCACTTAGCATCCAGACTCCTGACTATCAATGACTGGCTCTATGGTGATTGGTCTGACCCGGCTTTTAAACTGGAATTTCATACACTGAGTTTCCTAAGCATCATGGCAATGCTGTATGGTGATAGTATTCCCATCTCGATACCTGCGGTAACTCGACTGATCTTTATTGGTTGGAGTTCAGCCCAGAGACACACTGGGTTGCAGTCCAAATTGACGCAGCAAACCCCCTTGTGGCACAGCACATACTACTGAGAGGTGGCTTCCTTCGAGGAGTTTGGTAGGTGGGACACCTTTGGGATTACGTTATTGGGAGATGCCCACATATCCTCCTTTCAGGAGCTCCAACAGATCTACCCCTTGTCTGGAACACAATTTCACAAGTATTAACAATTAAGACATGCATTGCGAGTACATTTCCTGCAGAGACTCCACTCCTGGAGGTCAATCTGATGGAGGAGAGATCATTGTGGGGGAGTTGGGTAGGAGGGGAATGTCCCAAATATACTGCACACTAATCATAAACACCCCAGACACATTGACGGCACTCAAGGCACACTGGGATGGATGGCTGGGTCTGCTGGATGACTTTGACTGGTGAGGTGCATTGATGGCCCCTAAGACACTCACCATATCAGTGCTACTGCACCAAGTGCAAACATGCTATCTGCATAATGCATACCTCTTTCCCCAGACAGGCTTTATAGGGCAGGGTTGTTATCCAGAAGAGCATGCTTTTGCTGCTCCCAAATTCCTGCTGATTTTTACCATTTGATGTGGTCTTCTCCTGCAATCGCACATTACTGGGAAAGTGTGAACTCTGGGCTTTACGATACCCTGAGCCTTAAAATAAACCTCTCCCCACTATTAGTCCTGTTGGGGGTAGGAGTAACCCACACAGATTTGACGATGTTGGGGACAGCTCTACTCGTGGCCAAGTGAGGCATTGCGGCTCGCTGGAGGGCCTCAAGACCCCCAACGTTCGTGCAGTGGAGACAAGGGGTGGACTGGTGTGCCCAGCAGGAGAAACCAATCTACGAGGCATGGGGATGCCCAGCTAAGCATGCTAAAATATGGGGCAAGTGGTTTGGGGCAGTGGGAGTGCACCTGCTGTGAGGAGGTATTGTGAGAATAGTGTTAAGCTTATGTCTCCGATGATGCCTGCTGTTGCTATTGTAATCCTAATGGTCTCCACCTTAAAGTTGTGTCAATTTAATGTGACACATTGTACCTGTACAAAAACAATAAAAACGTGTTTATAAAAAAATAAAAAAAACAGTCACATATCCTAAATTAAGGTGCTTTAACTCAGTAAGCTCAAATTTCAAGATCTGCATGTACATGCAGCCGCCAACAAGCATATGCTGCAACATCCCAATGAGCAGACTGAAGATGTATATTTGGTCAACAGTCAGTGAGGAGCATCCTCCTGAAGATGGAATTAAAAATATTTAATGGGCTTGCTGTCATTTCCCAAAAACATATTTGTAAAAGGGTCATTGTCATGAATTAGCTTTGCAAAAACTAGATCTAAAGCTTTTTGTACTGAAATCTGTAGAAACTGCTTTTTAGTTGAATAATCAGTCATTCCACTTTTTAGAGCTCTCTGTCACTAGCCTAAAAACGGTATTAAATTCCCACAAACATGATTTTTTGTAGTCATATTCAGTTTAACCAGTATATTTAAACTGTATAATTTATCACTATATTTTTGTATTGGAACTAAAGATAACTTTGCCTATTTGTTTGAAGTGTTAGCTCTTCCTACATCGGTTAACTTGTTAGCCGCTCACCCCCTCCCTCACTTGAGGGAGTGCGAGAACAAATTGGGTGCGGCAGGTGGAGCACTTATGCACTGTGCCGCTCTCTTGCAAAAATTCACAGACTCCCAACATATGTCAACAGATTTGCATGGTTGCATGCATTTGTACTCGGTCACTTTGAAACATTCCTGTTCAAAGACATGTGCATGTATACTTGAGCATACGCTGACAAGTGAACTTGGTCTGCAGAGCATATAAGGTGGTTGTAGCTCCTTCCAAGCTTCATTCCAACCACTTGACATAAGTGATGCGTTTACACCATTGATCTGTTGCCAACCTTCCTTGCCACAAGACAGCAATTCCCTCTTTTGTCCATTTGGCATCCTCTGTCATTTCACTTCAGCTGCCTGTCTACTACTGTGACCTATCACCAGCATGCCCCGCGCCTGCCCCTCCATGCACAAACCAAAAGCTATGATTTAGTCAGCAAATTAACATGTGTGCATCTGGTGCTGAAACTCAAATACACTTTTGTTCCTGCACAGGAGTGATAGTGAAGTCTTACATAAACAGTCAAATCCCTGAGATGATCTGATCAGCACCCATATAGAAAAAAATTCCTCTCCGGTGAAAGATTCAGTATATGAGCCCAAAATGTACACTTTACAAAATGTACACTGTAATGTTGTTATTTTACTAAAAAGTTATACTCATTTGACATCAATAGGCACTATAGATCTGCTTCGGAACCAGAATGCTCATTTTGCTGTTAAAACCCTTTTGTTTGATCCAGGAGTAATATTTATTTCACAAAAATGTGTTCTTTGGTAAACAAAAATGCACTATTTCAGTTCAACAAAACATGGATGAAAACATGTGCCATTTGGTTATTAAAAGACATTTTGCTGACCACCGATTGGGAAGCTCCCATGTGACAATACATTGGTGGCTCTTCTCTGGCATTCCTCTGGCCACACCATACATAGTATGCTCCAGGATCTGCTAAATTCTGTAGAGGAACAAATGATGACCTGATATCATTAATGATGGATGAACATAGAGTAAATGAGGAACATGGTGTGTGTGCCAGCTGTTCCTCTTACATACTATGTTAGAGATGCTAGGTGACATCAGTGTCTGTGTTATCAGATGACGTATCGATTCCACTGCTCACTTCTATGATCCAGAACTAGTGTCAGAAGCTGTGCTTGTGTACATGGGTCTAACACGTTTAAAAACAAATGCTAGAATCATCATTAGTGAATAAGCAAGGAGAATGAGGTGGGGACAAGCCAGAAGAACATGGACTTATGTGGACTTAGAACAAGAATATAGGCATTGTACTGCCCCCCCCCCGACACACACACACAGTGTTTAGCTAACAGTCAAGAGGGATTCTGCTGTGAAAAAAGATTACTTGGAATCCAATAGAGAACAGATGGATTGTTAGACCTGGCATCCTTGGTGCGGTTCTTCCCTAAATTTTGCCTTCAAACCTCCTGTTTTTCCGACTTCATTTTTGCTGGCTTGAGGACTCTGCGCACTTTACCACTGCTAACCTGTTCTAAAGTGCTTGGGCTCTCTCCCTAAAACATGGTAGAATTGGCTTACACCCATTTGGCACATTGAATTTACTTTTAAGTCCCAAGTAAAATTGTACTACATGTGCCCTAGACCTGTAAATTAAATGTTACTAGTGGGCTTGCAGCACTGATTGTGCCACCCACTTAAGTAACCATTCAAACATGTCTCAGTCTTGCAATTGCAGCCTGTCTGTGCAGTTTTAAACTGTCATTGTGACCTGGCACAATAAACATTTTGCCAGACCTACGCTGTCCTTTTTAATACACATAGGTCAGCCCTAGGGTAGGCCCTGAAAATCCCAGTGGGCAGGGTGTTGTGTATTTCAAAAGTAGGACATGTACTTTTAAGTTTTACATGTCCCAGTAGTGAAAAACACTTACATTTGTGTTCTCTACTTTGAGGCTCACCTCTCCGATGGGATGACATTGGAGTTACTGTATTACATTTAATAAGCTGTAACTTCCAACTGGAAGCAGGTGGGCAGGTTGAGTTTGTGTCTAAAGAATTGTAATTAAAAGTCCTATTTAATGGAAAAGTGAGATTTTTAATCACAATTCTGTGAGACAAAGGGAAGCTAGATATTGCTGAGTTAACGAGGAGGAGGAGCGGTCACCTAAAACACTTGCACATCACAAATGCCATGCCTGAGCACTCTCACAAAGGGTATGGCACTGGTCTATTGTGATCCCAGAAAAGCTGGGGTTAGAACAGGGAGGAAATTTCCTCCACTTCAAATGGACACCAGGTATAAATGCTAGACCTCAGAATGGGCTGCTGTTCTGGCCTGCTGCCTTCTTGCCGCTGAGAAGGACTGGGCCTGCATCTGTTAAACCCAGGACTGCAGAATGACTCCAAGGACTAGTTGGCTGGCCTCCCAACTAGAGCGTCAGGGACAGAAGGCACCAAAAACCTGGAACCCAGCCCCTGTACTCTGCATTCTCTGAGTCCTACCCTGTCAAGTGGTGCCACCCCAGTCCTAGACCCTTTGAAGTGGGCCTGAAGGTGCTGTACTTGCTCATCTGTGGATCCAGAAGAACCAACACATCTCCTCTGCAGCGTGGCACAGCCCTGAGCAGAACAGACACAGATAGCCTCTTTGGGCCCAGCCAGAGTGTGACATATCCTCAATGTAGGATTTTTCAACGCAAGACCATGGCAATGGCCACCTCGATGATGACCCAGGACCTCGCATTGCAGCCTCGCAACTCCTCTGAACTGATGTTAAGTGACATCTGTTGCAGACTACAGCGTGATGAAAAGTTGTATTCATACAATTTCTCTCCTTACTAGTACTCTAACTGTAATGGGCCCTTATGATTAGACAGTTTACAGCACTTCTATTCACCACAAAGGCAATGTCCTCTGATGAATCTTTCTCCACCGATAGGTGGGGTAGAAATTAGCGTGACCAAACTCCACGTTAGCTGTACAATGAGGACCTTTAATTCACAGTTCATTGCAATAAGCAGTTGTTTGAGAATTTCAGTTAAAAATATCACAACTCCTATAAAACCCTCAAACATTTAGGCAGGCTCTATTAAATGGTTAATATTAGAGTCCTACCACCATTAAGGCAGAAGGATAGTTTGTTGTCTAACAGATCAAGCTCGATTGAAAATGGGAAAGGGTTAAAAAATTAAAGCCCACTAAGAGAGAGTCCATTAGCATGAACAAAAAAATGAAAAATGGAAAATGGCTCGGTAAAGAAGGTTCAATTCATCAGCTACCAATTGTAGCATCGGCAAAGCAGTCCAAAAGCAAACAAATGTTCAAAAACCAACCAGCATAGTATCCAGGTCTCAAGCAGGAAAATCAGAATAGCGATTGTTGTTGTTACTGTGGGGTTTCTTCTTTTATAGAGTTTTTTAAGTTCGTTCCAGTGAGGTGGCATTACACCATCATCGAAAGTCCAACACATGTCCATATTTGCATCATGGCACCTGAGATATTTAACACATCGAGAAGCTTTCTCATGGTAGTCAAGTGAAATGAGAGATTCAAAAGTACACATAGGCTTAACATTTTTGGAAAAGAAATACAAAAGTGCATTCTAAAATAACAGCTGCAATCCTGTTCTCACAAGAATATTTTACTGTGAACCTTGAAGAAACATTCAGAATTGTCGGGGTGTACTCATGTACCAGGCAACAAAAAATGCAGCATTTCACTAGTAGAAAATGAACCATTGTATTGAGTCAGTGGAAAGGTCAGCATTAGAAAATGCTTTTCGAAAAATGCCTTTAATTTAGCATCAAACGTTTAAATGAAATGATCTCTAAACAACATCAAATATAATAAAAGGAAACCAGTTGATAAAAGAATATGTATAACGTTCACCAAACATTATTACATGGAAATAGTTAACGTTAGAAATACCCTACTGCCACAAAATTTCACATTATTCATATAAGTGCATATTTTTCTAAACTCATGCTAAGAATTTTTTTTTGTATATTCATGAACTATAGGTTCTCTACTATCACTGTGTGCAACTTTAAGCCTGTACTTCATTTCTGCACATTTTTTGGCACCGACTTTTCTAAATGGTACATTCTCAACAAAACACATTTGAAAATGTCAGCCCACTTAATTTCACATCAAAGTTCCATCAATTATACATTGATGAGCAATATGTGCATTAGAAATTCATTAGTATTACTCATTTATACGTATTATTATGCTCTTGTGTATATGTTTTCTTCATCTCACGTTTTTAAGTACGCTTTTACAGTGCTTCTACTACACCAGTCTCACTTTATTTTGTCACTGTGACTAACGTGTCCAATGTGCAATTTCAGCTTATGAATGTGTTGTGTTTTATGATTTTATAAATCATACTGCATCAGTCCCCCCTCAGATGATAAATCAAGCCATCATCTTATCTACCACATCAGATTTGCTCACAGATTATGGGTGTGTGGTCTTTAACCTCTTCCTTCTACTCTCTTCCATTGTTTTAATTCACCATAAAATTTGCATTATGCATCCTCTATTTCAAGATTAGCTCTTGTCCTCATTACTGCATGATATTTACTCTTTATATCTGCAAAATGAGACTGACAATATTAACAGCATTGTGCACAAAGAGATTGCCACTACAGGTCTCAAAATGGAAATTACTCATCCAATTCCTTAATTTCCCAACCAAGAGCGAACATTCGTTAATCCCTTGCCTATAATTTCCCAGGCACTATTTGCTTCTCAGTCTTTCAGGTCTTTGTTTAAATCTGTAATATTCTTAATGTAACCTTGTACGTTTTTGCTCCTGTCAGGTATGTACGTGTAATAGTGTTGAACTTTTAATAATCAGCAGACTCTGCCCTCTTTCGTGAGGAGAATATCAAGGGCAAGTCAATTTTGAATCATCATCTACTTTATCGATATCATTTCTTCATTTACAATGGAAAAAAACTCCAGGTGTACTGGTGGCAAGTCTATCAACGATAGTAGACCGCTTTCTAATTTTCTGAGTTTAATGCTACTCCTACTGAAGGTATCAGGACTCCAAATATGTCTGCCACTATTTCACTTGTATTTGTCTTCATTCTCTCATTTGTTTCCACTAACTCTTCTTTAATTCACTTAACCTGATACATTTTTGGAAAACTATTACAACTGCCATATCATCTTCTTGGCAATTTGTAATAAGCACTCTTCCCACAAACAATATATTCCAGGGAAAATAGGATCTACACCTTCTAAATATCTTCCCCAGATTCATATAATTCAAATGTATGTTCACATTCCCTAAATCCTGCAAACACAGTGTTAATATTTGATTTCTTTCTGTATATACAAAGTTTGCCTTTGTGTTGCTAGTCTAAAGCTAGTGCAACCATTCCTCAATGATTTTTTTTTTCTTCTTGCAGTAAATTCCAAGGAGTTAATTTAGGCTGTGCACTAATATGATCTTGTCTGTTCTCTACTAAATCTATAAAGATCTCTTCTGTTCTCACTAATTCACATGTTTGGTTATTGTTAAGTGCATATGCCATGTCCAATGATTGAGTTGGTCTAAATACGTAACCCATATTTCAATTGTTGAAGCTTCAGGATGTGGATTTAAATGCCTAAGCACCGAAATTTCAGAAAATATCTGATCTTGATTAGAGTTGTAATATAGCAATTGATCAGCACTGTAAAACAAAGTAGCTAACACACTGCAATAAATTCCATATGTTAAAGGTAAGCAATGGTAGTTCAAGTCCTCATCAACTGATGAAGGTATTTGCATACAAATGTAGCAATCACCAACATCCATAATATCCACGTATTCGCCAAGCAAAATAGCATAAACGTTTGAGCTAAAATCTATTTTCAAAGTGTTATTGTGCAGAGAATTGTCATTCATGTCAACAGAATCTGAAACATTTCTTTTAGTGGCTCCAGAAAGTTTAGTAAGTATCTTTCACAGAAGCATAATGTGGAACATTTAAGAGAATAACCATTGCAATAAATATCAAAACAATAATAGAATAGTATATACACATTTGCATTTGCAAAAGACTCCATCGTCAGACTGCATGGTTACTGAAGATTCTGACCGTTGAACTAAAGAAAAATCAAAATTAACAGCAATGGTTTGAGTAATTCAGCAATTGCTGTTCCAGTAGCTTGCTGGTCCCCAACAGCTTGGCTAACCTGTTCCCTCTGTCTCACTGTTACCACCAGTACATAAGGAACAGGCACTGTTATATCAATAAGGGGACTTGGGACTCTGCGAGTATGTGCCATGTGCACCCGGTTTGGGAGACCCCCCCACACTTGACTGTCGTATTGGTGCCTAAGATCACCTGGAAAGGCCCTTTCTAGTGAGGTTTCTGACACGTTTATTGCACGTGTTTCTTCACCAGGACTGAGGTCATCGCACTGTTCCTGTTTGACCGCAAGGGCAGCTTCTCCAACCTGGTGAGAGACAGAACGTACCACATCAGCGAGGCCGTTTGCAGTATTTCAAAAGAAGATCATCTGTAATATTGACGAATGCATTATAAGGAACAACTGGCAGCCTCATCACACGTCCCTTGATCACTTCATGGAGGGATAATCCTGTCCTCATATCTGGAGTATTCCTTAAACCAATCAACACAAGAGGTAACACATCTAGCCACTTCAAAGATGTAGTAGCACATACTTTTGGCAATCTGGATTTTATTGTGCTGTTAACTTGCTCAACCAACCCAGAAGCCTCTAGACGGTAACTGCAATGGAGCTTCAGCTCAACCTGTAGTGCAGGGCACAACATTTTTAGGACCTCATTATTAAAATTAGTTCCACGGACTGACTCAAGAGAAGCCGGAAATCCGAATTTTGGAATAAGTTCATGCAACAGTAGTTTTGCCACAGTTAAACTATAATTACTGCGAGTAGGATAGGCTTTAACCCATTTTGAGAAAATGCACTCAATGACATAAATTAATCTGTTGCAAAGGGGCATCTCTATGAAGTCCATTTGCATCCAGTTGAAGGTCCTGCAGATTGACCAATGTGATTCATGACAACCTGCGTTTTTCATCCTGTGTTTTGTTTCTAACATATTACACAATTATAGCGTCTCTGCGGTTACTCTAAATCTGGAATTGTACCATACCTGTTGGAAAAATCAGATCATTGCATCTCTTCCAACATTTGCTGGACCATGGTAGTGCCTTGCCATTGGTGACAATAAACTGTCAGGCAATACAGGTCTGCCATCAATGTAAATCCACACATCATCATCCTTCTTGGTGCAACTTGCTCGCACCCAACCCTGCTATTCTGCTTCTGTTACCTCATCTTGAAGTTTCCTAATCTGTGAAGTCAGATGTGTTTTTCAAAATTTCTTCATTAAATGTGTGTGCATCCAGAGCACAATATCTTGCCATCTCATCTGCATAATGGCTGCCAACTGTGACATAGTTGGTACCTTGTCGGTGAACAACACATTTCACAACAGCAATTTGGGCAGGCAGCTGTAGGGACTGCAAAAGGCTCCACACGCACACTTCATTTCTAAAGGGTGAATCAGAGGATGCTATGAACCCACGCTGTGACCACAATTGCCCGGTCATGTATGACTTCAAAGCCATACGGACGCTCAGTGTAAATTGTAACTCGAAGCTGTTCTGAAACGGTACATGCTTGTGTCAGAGCTGTGAGCTCTGCAACTTATGCGAAGAAACCTCCTAGCATCCATGAAGCTTTCACAACACCTCCAACTGCACACACAGCTTTCAGATTTCCTTCATTGTCTGTCCAACAAGAACCATCAACAAACAATACATGATCAGATTCAGGCAGTGACTCGTCAGAGATATCAGGATGCAGCTTCGTACACAACTCAGTCACATCCAAGCAGTCATGCTCGGTTTCTTCCACCACATTCTCATTTCCAAGCAATGGCATTAAAGTAGCTGGGTTTAATACCATACATCTCTTCAGAGTCACATTCTCTGCACCCAACAAAATCTGCCCATATTTAGTCTGACGACTATTGGTCAAATACTGTGTTTGGTGCGAGTTAACAGTAACTCCACTGAATGGGGCAAAAATACTGTCGGTGGGGGACCCAAAACAATACTTTCACACTGCTCAATACTCACACACATTGATGCAACCACTTTCAGACATCCAGGCAAAGCATATGCAACAGGGTCAAGGGTCGCCGAGAAGTAGGCAATAGGCCTGAAATTGCTTCCATGCATTTGTGTCAACACTGAAAGAGCGCAACCATCTTGCTCAATGCAGAATAACACAAAGCATTTATTAGAATCAGGCATTCCCAAAGCTGGTGCCCTGCAAAGGTATTCTTGCAGCTCTGTGAAGGCAGTCATGCAATTGTCATCCCAGCGTACCGGATCTGACACGTCTTTGTGTGTCAACCTCTGAAGAGGTTTTGCTGTCAAGGAAAAATTCAGAATCTACTGTCTGCAATAGCCCACCATTCCTAAGAACATGTGGACTTCCTTGTGGGTAGTTGGAAGAATCATATTAAGAACTGTTGAGATCTTTCCTGTGACATTTTCCATGCTTCTTTCTCAATGTGATGTCCTAAGTACAGGGCTTCAGTTTTGCAAAACTGTATCTTAGTCGGAGAACCTTTATGTCCATTTCCTGCTAAATGCTTCAGCAAGGCAATAGTGTCAGTTTTGCAAGCCTCTCTCATATTTGATGGCACCAATCAGTAATCAATGTATTGGACTAAAACTGAATGATTTGGCATTACCAGAGACTTGAGATTCTTTTTAAGGATCTGAATACAGATTGAGGGGCTTTCCGTATAACCTTGTACTACCCTGCACCATGCCAAAACACTGCAATAGGATCGAAAAGAAGGCCTGGCACAAGTCAACGACTGAAAACCATTAGGTCTCACATGGAATCTGAAATAAAATCACAGCTGGATTCAGTACCAAGGGACAACATGGAACGACAACGGCATTCAATGTGCACAAAGCCTACATAATACAATATTTGCCATTGGGCTTCTGCAAACCCATAATGGGAGAGTTACACAGACTTTCCATTATCTCCTTTAGAATCTCTTTCTCAATCATTGAGTCAATCACAGGAGTCATTCCAGCAATGGTCAACACCTTTGTTTATTCCTATATCTTTACCTGTAAAGTCCCAGACTTGAGGTAATACTGTACCTCTCAGTTCTTCGGGCAAATCTTCACAAGTCAGGAGGGCATACATCCCCACATCGGATTCCTGCTGGGCAAGTTTAAAGACAACATCCTCACCATTAATATGGAATTCAATTCCTCTGGGTATGAAATAAACTGAACAATTCAGTTTATAAAGTAAATCACATACAAGCAAGTTCACTGGACTTGTGTCACATACCACAAACCAATGATGATCCTCAAAGGATCCTATTTTTAAAGTAACTGGGTCCGAGATTGGGGTAGACAACTTTTTGTTTGTAACTCCTATAACTTGGATATTTTCTCCTGAGAGGGGTATGTTTGGAACCTCTGCTGTTCTTACAGTAGAGCTGGTAGAACCATAGTCAACAAGGAATGAGATAGGAGTCCCATCCACTTCGCCATCCACATAGGGACCGCTCTGGTGTACCTCTAAGGCTGCCCCAAGCATGCAGTCTTCCTCCCCCCTTAGGCGCGATCATGCTAACAGGTCCTGGCCACTGTCATCCAGTTGAATCAAATATTGCTGTGCTACATTCTGATTTTGGTAAGAATTTTGATGCATATTGTATCTGTGTACCTGAAGACTTTATTGTGGCATAGGAGCATTTGCATTTTCTGTGATATGTTAGGATTCTGCATTCTTTGTCCTTGCATTTGCTGAGTCTGTCTCATGTTATTTGAGACTGTGCATAATCCACATTCTGCATCTGATTCCCCATATTATGCAAAACAGACTTACACTCACATCTCCACTATCCAAGCATTCTGCATGCTTGACATGGATTTGTCCTCAATTCCCTTTCTACTATCCACAGGATTACCATAACCTCTACCTTGCGATGGAAAATTCTGCTGTTGATAACCATTAACCTTTATGTACCTGTCCTGGGTTCTCAAAACCAATCAGAATTTTTACCTTTCTGCTTTGCCTTTATCTGTGCATTCCTTAATTTTTCCTTGGGTTTCTCGTGCCTTACTTTTGCAAACCGCAAAATTTCATCCACTAATTTACTCTGCCAACAAAGTATTTGCTGTCGAATTATGTTAGAAATCTCATATCCGAAACCCATAACAAATCTGTAAACAAATTGTCCCAAATCTCTCTCCACAATAGAGTCTGATCCACTATACGGTTTTAAAAACCTGTACCAATCTCTCATAAAAGGCATGTACTGATTCTTTCAGCTTTTGGGTCGTCCTGTCAATCTGTATCCAATGAACTTAGGCCTCAAATGAGTTATCACCTGTTGGTATTTCCTCATTACCTCTGGAGATGGTGCACCTGTTCTAGAATCCTTTTCTGGTTCTCTCTCTGGCCAATCCACAGTAATCTTACATGCAGCCCATAAATCTGCCGGAACGACAATCTCAAATAAAGTATTCAAATCAATCCACAAAACCTTTGAAAGTTTCACAAATTGTTCAACTTGTCTGTCTCATTCCACTGGTTTTTCTATCAATTTAAGGAATTTGTTTGTAAATTTCAAAATATCTTTATTCTGTGGTACATGAATATAACCTCTGTACGTCCCCTACACCTCTACCAAAATAATCAGGTGGTGACTGCACCTGAACTCATTTTGTTTCCTTCTCTTTCAACCATCTGCCTTCCCATTTTTGTCTTTCTTCCCATTTTCTGATTAGTATCATTAGCTCTTTTATCTGTAATTTTCTTACTGGTTCTGGCATGTTCTCTATGTCTTTGTCAATAAAAGTCCATCCTGTAAGATTTCTGTAAAATCTTTGAATTTTGAATATCTATATCATATGTCTTAGCCAGTGCAATCAATCCCTCATAGGTCACATTTGCTTGTCGTGTTATATTTTTACAGAGAAACAAAAGTTTCTCCTCTTCGTAAGTCTCTAATTTCGAAGGGCTTAGTGTTCCCTGCACCACTTTTTAAATTCACCTTTTAATCAGCTCACGTCCATGAGTGCTCTATTTGCCTGAACTGAATTTTTAACTGAACTTGAACCTGCAACCATATCTGAAGTAGATGCTGAACCAGAAATTGAAGGTTGGGATGGAACTGAATTTATAGCTGAAACTGGAACTGAAGCTGGAACTACCCCTGAATTCTGATTATTTGGATTACTGTATCCTTTCAGCAATTCTTCAAATTCATGAGGAGTAAACCTCGATTGCCCTCCTGTACAATTTAAGTTTTATCTTCCATTTATAACAATTGTACTCGTTCCAGGTTGCACATTTAGTTCAGAGGTATCTGGGGCTGAAACACCCATTGGCACATTCATGTCAGAAGCATGATAATTATTTCAGGAGGTTCACTCGCTTCGGGACAATAAAAAGGGGGAGCCTCTGCACCCTTCTTTGTGTCAGATCAGCTTCTGTCTGATTTGGGACCACATTCACAATGGCAGCATTATTAGTCCACATCGGAACCATGGGTGTGTGCCCTAGTGATTTTACTTCCAGATCTGAAAAACACCCATGTGTGTATTTAATCCAGGAGGTACAGTCAAATTGTGAATCGTATTTACCTGTAACCCCGACTTGTAAAGGGGCACAACAGAGAAAAGGCAAAGCATCTCAAGCATTTGAATCATTCAGGTTTATAGGAGCTGACATTTCTGTCCTCCGACTCACAGGAGAAATAATAATTGGTTGCTGTAGACCTTCAGGCATTAAGGGAGCATTGGATCACTCAGGTGTACTCATTTGCCTCAGGTTTCTACATGGTGTCCCATTATAAGGTGGTGGGAGATTTAGTAATAAGTCATTCAAAAGTTCGTCATCTATGTAACCCTCTTCTCCATCTTTACCTGTTTCAGTTTTGTCTACCTCTACAAGCTTCATGTTCTCTTTTCTCTTGCCCCTAACTTGTGCTCTGTGTATAATATCTGCTGTCCACATTTTCTTCTGAGCGTCCCATATAGCTTCTGCATAATGATCCATAGTTCACCTATACCTCTCCTGTTATTTCTCTATCTTTCTGCAGAGCAATATGCTCCCAGGTATTTAAAGCCTCAAGAACAGTGGGTCTAACAGGATCTCTCATTTTGTATATCATTTTCCTTACATTTTCTAAAATCCCAAAATAAAATGTCCCATTACGGGGTAACTGTAAGTCTTCATCCTTCTCAGTAAGTCTGTGACAAAACTCAAGCCAGAGACATGGATGTAATCATTTGTCCATCATGACATGGTTTCCTGGCATACCCTTAGGTGGCACCTCTACCTTTGTTTTGGCAAATACAGTCTCATCTCTCTTTACTAATTTCCATAATGACTTTCAAAATGTAATTTTTATTAAATTCTGTATTCACAAATGATTTTCGTAAACCCAGGAAGTGTTATTCTCCCACATCCACATATTTGGCAACCTCTACCAATGTCAGAGCGACTCTTATGACATCATCAACCAATCCCAGCACAGCTTTACACCAACCGACCAATCACAGCGTGGCACATTCTGCTGTCAATCTCACTCCTCACAGCAGCTCACCCTCCTTCACAATTTCTCATGTGCATTTTTCTCATAGCCAAATGACAATACAATGCAAGAAACAAATAAAACTGTCTGGTCCTCTAAAGGATTTTCACTCTCACACGGTAACCTTTTTTTTTCTGGCATGTTCTCTATGTCTTTGTCAATAAAAGTCCATCCTGTAAGATTTCTGTAAAATCTTTGAATTTTGAATATCTATATCATATGTCTTAGCCAGTGCAATCAATCCCTCATAGGTCACATTTGCTTGTCGTGTTATATTTTTACAGAGAAACAAAAGTTTCTCCTCTTCGTAAGTCTCTAATTTCGAAGGGCTTAGTGTTCCCTGCACCACTTTTTAAATTCACCTTTTAATCAGCTCACGTCCATGAGTGCTCTATTTGCCTGAACTGAATTTTTAACTGAACTTGAACCTGCAACCATATCTGAAGTAGATGCTGAACCAGAAATTGAAGGTTGGGATGGAACTGAATTTATAGCTGAAACTGGAACTGAAGCTGGAACTACCCCTGAATTCTGATTATTTGGATTACTGTATCCTTTCAGCAATTCTTCAAATTCATGAGGAGTAAACCTCGATTGCCCTCCTGTACAATTTAAGTTTTATCTTCCATTTATAACAATTGTACTCGTTCCAGGTTGCACATTTAGTTCAGAGGTATCTGGGGCTGAAACACCCATTGGCACATTCATGTCAGAAGCATGATAATTATTTCAGGAGGTTCACTCGCTTCGGGACAATAAAAAGGGGGAGCCTCTGCACCCTTCTTTGTGTCAGATCAGCTTCTGTCTGATTTGGGACCACATTCACAATGGCAGCATTATTAGTCCACATCGGAACCATGGGTGTGTGCCCTAGTGATTTTACTTCCAGATCTGAAAAACACCCATGTGTGGATTTAATCCAGGAGGTACAGTCAAATTGTGAATCGTATTTACCTGTAACCCCGACTTGTAAAGAGGCACAACAGAGAAAAGGCAAAGCATCTCAAGCATTTGAATCATTCAGGTTTATAGGAGCTGATATTTCTGTCCTCCGACTCACAGGAGAAATAATAATTGGTTGCTGTAGACCTTCAGGCATTAAGGGAGCATTGGATCACTCAGGTGTACTCATTTGCCTCAGGTTTCTACATGGTGTCCCATTATAAGGTGGTGGGAGATTTAGTAATAAGTCATTCAAAAGTTCGTCATCTATGTAACCCTCTTCTCCATCTTTACCTGTTTCAGTTTTGTCTACCTCTACAAGCTTCATGTTCTCTTTTCTCTTGCCCCTAACTTGTGCTCTGTGTATAATATCTGCTCTCCACATTTTCTTCTGAGCGTCCCATATAGCTTCTGCATAATGATCCATAGTTCACCTATACCTCTCCTGTTATTTCTCTATCTTTCTGCAGAGCAATATGCTCCCAGGTATTTAAAGCCTCAAGAACAGTGGGTCTAACAGGATCTCTCATTTTGTATATCATTTTCCTTACATTTTCTAAAATCCCAAAATAAAATGTCCCATTACGGGGTAACTGTAAGTCTTCATCCTTCTCAGTAAGTCTGTGACAAAACTCAAGCCAGAGACATGGATGTAATCATTTGTCCATCATGACATGGTTTCCTGGCATACCCTTAGGTGGCACCTCTACCTTTGTTTTGGCAAATACAGTCTCATCTCTCTTTACTAATTTCCATAATGACTTTCAAAATGTAATTTTTATTAAATTCTGTATTCACAAATGATTTTCGTAAACCCAGGAAGTGTTATTCTCCCACATCCACATATTTGGCAACCTCTACCAATGTCAGAGCGACTCTTATGACATCATCAACCAATCCCAGCACAGCTTTACACCAACCGACCAATCACAGCGTGGCACATTCTGCTGTCAATCTCACTCCTCACAGCAGCTCACCCTCCTTCACAATTTCTCATGTGCATTTTTCTCATAGCCAAATGACAATACAATGCAAGAAACAAATAAAACTGTCTGGTCCTCTAAAGGATTTTCACTCTCACACGGTAACCTTTTTTTTTCTATACTCATTCACTTTAAACGAAACATCGACCAGCGGGATTTTACCCTCCATTGATATAGTTAGTCTCTGTGCCCCCAAAATGTATTTGACGACCAGCACCACAATCCAGCCAACAACTTACTCAGTGTCTTCTACACTGAGATAACCCATTGGTAAACATCTCGACATCTTAGGCCACGATAGACCGGTTTACAACTTCAGCTTTGCACAAAGTGCCACAACCATACATGGACTTTAACCATTTCACTCAACTCAATAACACAGCAATTTAAAAGAACACAATCTTTAGCAAAAGCAATAGCTATGCACATCCCAATTGATAATTTCAGTCCTTTGAGCAGCTGCACGTCTCTATCCAGAGCGATATTCCATCAGCACACCATCAATCCTTCTTTTTGCCAAATCAAAATATTTTGGACTCTTTGGACTTGGGCAAAGGACTATTTTTGGCATCCTAAAATATTACTTCACTGGGCAGATCCATCCTCTGCTACCAGATTTGTTGCAGCGTAAAGCATTGTAAAATATTTTATTCATATGCTTTCTCGGCTCACTACTTTAACAGCACTGGACTCTTTACGATTAAACAGTTTACAGCACTTCCATTTACCACAGAGGCAATGATCCTTTGATGAATCTTTCTTCACTGATAGGGGTTGGAAATTAGGGTGACCATGTTAGCTGTACAATTAGGACCATTAACAGCCAACAAAAAAAATTGAAATCAGATTTAGATACACCACTCTCAAAACCATGCTTTAGAAATAAAGAATAGCAACAGGAAGACTCAACTTCCAAAAGAAGATAAGTCACGTTGGGATAATGCAGACCAAAAGCTCTGCAACGGCAATGAAAAAAAGAAGTAATACCTGATGTTCTATCAGAGATCGATGATTCTTCCTACTACACATTAAGTCAAGCAGCACAGTTTAAATGGAAGAACCAATAGGACTCAACTATAGACTCAAACAAAGTATTTGATTCATTTCGCTATTGAATTAAAGATTCAACGTTTATTGCAGTAAGCAGTTGTTTGCCCAAATGTTGGACGGTTTATACAGGTTGTGATATTTTTGACTGAAATTCTCAGATTCTATTGGATGGTTATTATTAGAAACAGTATCACAGAGTTACGAAGTCCTACCACCATTAAGGCAGAAGGATGATTAATTGTCTAACAGCTCAAGCTCTATGAAGACGGGAAAGGGTACAGAATTAAACTCCACTAAGTGTGAGTCCCTTAGAATGAACAAAGAAATTAAAAATGGTTCAGCAAAGTAGGTTCAGTTCATCAGCTACCAATTGTAGCATCAGCAAGGCAACCCAAAAGCAAAAGAAAGTTAAAATATCGATCTGCATAGCATCTAAGTCTTGAGTAGGAAAATCAGAATAGTGATTGTTGTCCCTCCTTTGGCATTTCGTCTTTTATAGGGTTTTTTTTAGATCACCTCACTGAGGTGGTATCATTCACAACACCATCAAAAGACCATCACATGTCCATATTTGCATCATGTCACCTGAGATATATGAAACATTGAAAAGCTTTCCCATGGTAGTCATGAGAATCTAGAGATTCCACAAACCCACATAGGCCTTACATTGGTGGAAAAGAAATACAAAGTTGCATTCTAAAGCAACAGCTGCAATCCTGTCCCCACAGGAATATTTTGCTGTGAATTTTGAACAAACATTTAGGAATGTTGGGTGTAAACATCTACTAGACAAATAATGTAACATTTCACTAGTAGAAAATTAACCATTGTATTAAGTCAAAGGAAAGGTCAGCATTAGCAATAGCGCCTTTAAATGATTAAATTACATTTAAATGAAATGAACTCTAAACAACTTCAAATATAATGAAATTAAACCAACTGATAAAAGAATATGTAAAATGTTCACCAAGGATTATTACATGAAAATGGCTTACGTTAAAAATGCCCTACTACCACACAATTTCACAATATTCATATAAATGCATAATTTTGTAAACTCATGCTACAAAGATCGTTTTTATATTTTCATAAACTATGGCTTCTCTAGTGTCGCTGTGTAAAATTTTAAGCCTGCACTTGATTACTACACGTCTTTTGCACCGACTTTTCTAAATGGCGTATTCTCAACAAAAAGCATTTGAAAACACTGGAACACTTCACTTTAACATGAAAATTCTATCAATATACATTTATAAGCAGTGTTTGCATTGGAAATTCATTAGTGCTATTTGTTTATATGTATTAATACTATCTTGTGTATATGTTTCCTACATCTCACCTTTTAAAGCATGCATTTATGGTGCTTCTACTACACCGGTCTCATTTTCTTGTGTCACTGTGTAGTGAATCAGCCACTTTTGTGGTCTGACACCCTATGATGACCCTCAACCACCACCATTCTGTACTGACTTAAGTGTATGGGATGTTGAGGTGCAGTCTTGTGGGTGGTGGTGCACACATGTGCTCAATGTTGTATACTGAGGGATTTAGTGTATAATGTTATTTGGGTTAGGTGAATTATGACTTTGACCTATTGGCTTTGACGTGGTCTAATGTCATTCTGCCTTCTGACTTTACCTTGCTTCAAACTTTTCTGTGTGCACAGTGGTGCTTGTAAGTTGTGTGGATGAGAATTATAGGTGCTCCTTGCTTTTTTGATTCCATCTTGCTTTGGGCCTTTGTGTGCATTGCTTAACTAACTCTGAAGCCATTTTCTGAGAAGAAGAGGGCATGTTTTGCTTTCCTGCTGTTTTTCGCATTTTACTGACTAGAGATAACTGGTTCTTATCAGAGGAATGTACATGGTTTGACTTTTAGTCATAACAGGGGCCTGATCAACCCTTGGTCTGACCTTGAAGCAGGCTGGTACTGGCTCTCATGAGAACTAGGGGGCGTGGCTTGCTAGGAGCTTCGCTGTGTTTTGAATGTGTATTAAAAAGGGGAGTCTACACTGGCTCGGTGGAAGTTCATCCGTGGAACAGACGTGTTGCCACGGAAGAGTAGAGGCTGGTGTCACCTCTGAGCTTTCGCCCGGTTCAAGCAATGGACTCCCCTTGAACAAAGTGGGGTGAAATGGAGCATTAGGTGAGGTGTCTCTGCTAATGTCTCTTGATTCTTTTCTGAATTCTTTCCTTTCCTTCTTATTTTCTGATTCTTATATCCATACATATATATTTCTAAATATATATTTGTCTTGATTGATATTTGCAATCATACTATTGATATGTTAGAGTCTGCTATGTTAGGTGCATTTGGCTTACTGTGTGGTGCTATTTACAAATAAATACATCCCAGAAATACCAATTCGTCTTTCCCTTGTAGCAGGAGGTGTGGACTCTTCTTGGCCAAGTATTCTGTTGTAGAAGGATGGGTGAATTCCCTTCTAGCTGGTAATT
Organism: Triturus cristatus; assembly: GCF_964204655.1. Lineage (NCBI taxonomy): Eukaryota > Metazoa > Chordata > Amphibia > Caudata > Salamandridae > Triturus > Triturus cristatus. Next base: position 588,244,482 of record NC_140583.1, on the reverse strand, counting down.
GTGTTATAGGAAGTTGGCGCTACTCCTCACAAGTGATGCGCAAATTATTGTTTTCTTGCCTTGCCTTTGGGGGGAGTGTTGAAAGTTTGCCCACCTTAGGAAGTGCTGTGTATATGTTATATTCCATAAGTTTGGAACTGATATTCTCTCCCTGGGAAAGTGACGGTACATTCCTTGGTCCAGGGGAGATCTAAGGTTTGTCATTACACACTGTGACTAATGTATCCAATGTGCAATTTCAGCTTATGAGTGTTTTGTGTTTCATGGATTTATAAATCATGCTGCATCACATTGGCTGCAAAACACATCCTCGATGTGGGAATCTGCAATCAGGATTTAAGGTACCGTTGTTCAGATGGCCTAACTGGGTCACTGTAACCAGATATGGTCTACTGCGGTCATCCTGAACTTGTGACTTTGCCCCCGTCTAGCCAGATGCCCACAGTTGGCAGATTATGATTTTTGGCATTATTTAAACTTAAATCTGTAAAAATTGTGTATCTCCAGATTTACCGATTCGATTTTGGTTGTTTTGGTTTTGTTTAATTTATTAAAAATACTCTATTTCCTAAATTGGTTTGTGGCTTTTCTTGTGTTGTGTTTTCACTTTATTTCTGTTTGAAGTGCTTCATAAAAACTTTATACATTGCCTCTAAGTTAAGCCTGACTGCTGTGTGCCAGGCTACAAGAGGGTTGAGCACAGCTTAATTTGGGGTTTGCTTGTTACTTCACCCTGACAAGGATTGTGGCTGCTGCTTGAGTAGGGTTCCACTGCATTCAACTAGTAACCCAATTACTTCCAATGAATTTACTGCAGCTCAAATGACTGTGATGGTGGCTGTTCAGATGGAAGAATGGACTTTTTAGAGCAATATTTGTTATTCATGTGAAATAAGCTTGCATGCTTTATGACATCACAACATATCAAAACAATGGAGAGTGTAGGAGGTTCCAATGAGAGGTCAAAAAATATAACAGGAGGAGTTTAGCTAGAATGGAAGTACTATATTAACACCCAGAATTGTCCGCAAACAACTCCGATCGTAAAATAAAAAGAGAGTAGCAATCAAAAGGGGCTACAAGGGAAAATGGATTGGATTGGCAAAATCAAGTGATCTCACTTTAGAAAGGAGATTCATGGAGATGAGGGATGGGACAGATGACAAATGTGTCCCAGTTGGTACCTGACCCACTGGAGGGTACCGAGGGAAATTAAAACTTGAGGTGGAGTTCTGGTGCTTGGGCCAGTGATATTCAGGAACTTTGCTACTTGAGTTTAGGTATAATTAGGCTATCTGGTTTTAAGTTTGAACCTATAATAACTGATAAAACCCCACCAAAAGGAAAACAGCCCTCACCTGTGTAAACATATAAACACTGAAGAAACACCTTCGCGAACACAAACTGAGTGCCATTCAAAGAAAGGAAAAGATGAGGAAAGAGTATTTTTTATTTCTTCCTGAAGGGGACACTACAATGTAACTTTGGTATACAAGGCAGCAGCAAGAAAGACTGGGCTAACATTATTCTGCTCGAGTTTTGTTGTATCGGGATGTCACTAAAATATTGTCTCTTCTTCCTTCTGCTTTTTTCAGTTTTGTGTTCTTTGGTCTAAAGATGCAGTGTTTACAAGCATGTATAGGTCTTATTTAGTTATTTTATAAACTGTAGAGAATCAGGAAATGTAAAAATTCCATTTGATATTTTGGCTACATTTGATTTCACTGATGGGTAAAATGGCTGGTTTCATAAGAATCTTTCCCAATATGTACCATCACATTTACCCACAGACAGAGAATGAGTGAAATCCTTTGCTACATCAGCCCCCTAAGCTAGCGAGTCAGTACTGATTGCCAAACACTCTAGAGTATAAACATTCAATGCAAGATGTAGTGACACGTATATGTGAAAAGAATGTTGTCACCAAGCATCTGAGATCATGGTGAAAATATGACACCAGACGTTGGTAAACATGGAACGCAGTGTCACTTGGAATGCTACTGAAAAAGGTTCCTACCAAGTTCAATAAAGATTGGAGTGATATTGTTTGTATTTGCAGTAATTCAGCTATGTATATGAGAAAGTTGTATGATGACCTGCCAAAGTCGATACCTGAGCTGAAGTGCTTCCCTCTAAGAGATTCTTGTCACTTGCTAGAGGGTATGCTGAAACATCTTTACAATCTTCAGAGTTAATGAAGAATGCTAGTTACTTTGTATCCATTCTGCACTGTTTCGTTATGCCCTGGAACTAAAATGCACACATTTCTCATGTTGTGCTTTGTGTGACATCAAAGAAAGAGTCATTCCAACTGTGTCATTTAGACGGTGGTTTTCAGTCCTAGAGGCTGTGAATGCCATATTATCCATGTGGCGACCTTTTACAGAATTTTGGCTTGGTGATGATGCCAAAGGCATGAACTGTGATTATCTTTGGTCACATATTGATAGCGACGTGAAAAAATATATAGTCTACTTCATGCTTAGGTTTTTACAGGAAAACATGACCGCTGTAGTGGACACAATCAAAATACTAGAGTCTGAAAACACCCTTGTCTACCAAGTGTTCAGCGTGATTGGTATAGATGTGAAACATCTCCTTGTGAGTAGGCTGGGTGACACTTTTAGTAACTTTGGCACTGCAACATGCTCCATGTTAGAATTCTTGCCACTAAGTAAGCAAAGAAATATTGAGGAGCAATTCAGGACATTTTCGTTTACATTCTATGGGAAACGGCTTGCAACGATGCATAGAAAAGTCCCTTCACCAACCATGGCATTTGAAGTTAATGAAGCATTACTGAGGTACTCAGCACATGTTCTAGATCTCTTCTTTTTTTTCCTCCAGACTTTAAAAGTACTACTTCATTTTTGACTGCTTCAATTGATGAGGGCATATGTGCCCAATTCAACGCATATGTTGCAGAGCATGTCCTTGCGAATCACAATCTTCAGGTACTCCAGTATTGGCATGGAAAGCTAGGTCGTTGGCCAGAGTTGGAAAATTGTGTACTGGCTGTTTTGGCATTGCCCGTCTCTAGTGCCAATGTTGAGAGGGACTTTTCACAGATAAACGTTTACATAGGAAGGAAAGAGTGAGCACTATGACCAAAGACTCACTAAAGAAGTATTGTAGGGTGTACTACAAAAAGTTTGATTATGAAAAATGTATTTGGACCTCCTATACCCTGTATACACGCTATCTATACAAATGCACTGTCAGTTCAAAAAGCAAGCAATAATTAAAAGCAAATCATTCCATAAACACCGGAAAAACACTGTTTCTGTCGATTTTAATGGCGTGAAAATGTGTAACCACTGATAACCACTGGTTTTTTTAGATATTGAAAAAAACGCCCCAGAACTTACCAAAAATAGAAACTGAAAACAGGAAAGCCTAGGTATAATAATCTGAATAATGAAACAAAAAGTAAAAGATGGATTGGTGCTTAGAAGACACTCACTGTTAGCAAAGGCCGGCTCTAGGGTGGTGTGACCGGTATCACCGCACTGGGTGCTAACTTCAGGGGGCACCAATTTTGTAAGTTTATTTTGGGTTTAAAAGCACCTGCTTCCATGTTCCTTGCCTCCAGCAATTTCCAGGCAACAATAAAAATGTCAATATAACTCCAGTGATTAATGTTCTTTCTGGAGAGAGATCTGAGTTTTGTCTAGTTGAGGTTTTGACTGATCATAAAATAGCACAGCGGTTTAATATGGCTGCTGCAAAGAATGTGTACCATGCAGGTTACAAAGTGCATATAATGTAAATAAGTCAGTGGGTTACTGCTTTTCTAAGAGACATCCTTTTGTTACTTGCAGTTTGTAAGTTACATTCTAGTATAGAACAATTAATTATTAACTTTCATTAAAGAACTACATGCAACGTATCGATTAGGACATATATTAATGTTGCATAAAAGGTTCATTGGGTAGAAACTGATTATTATTATTAAAGAGAACCCCCAACTATGGTGTTCCTTTTTAGGTTCCGAGTTTGTGTTTCTCTAGACAAAACACTCTTAAACTATATTGCCTAACAGTATGGATGACATGTCACACCTACAGCTTGTAGTCCACTGGCTTATGTAACAATTCCAACACACTGATTTACACATGTATGATTGATTGTCTCTGCGTAATGTGTGTGTGGTGCAAAGTGCTCGGAAACCCTACCCTGGTATGAGTGGCGCTATATAACTAATTAAATGCATCTGAAAGAGAGTCTTTATGGAGAACTGGGGGGCACTGTTAAAGCTGGTGGTGAGGGAATCCGTGGTGGAGGTGGTCAACACCTCCACCAAGGATGGGGGGCACCAACAAACATTGTTGCACTGAGCGCCACCAGCTGTTAGTTCTTTTCATGCTGACTTCTAAAATGAGTGTTTCCCTAATGCCTCCGCTCCAGCACTAACACACAAGTATGGTCCACTGGAGACTGACCACATAAGAACTATTTTTATATGAAAATGACTTTAACAATAAGTTTAAATACCTCAACAGTATTTTCCTCAATGGTTAAATAGAGGAGGACTGCAGACTGCATTACTTTTCCCCAGGCCCACACAGCGCTCATCTGTACTCTGTCTGCCTCTGGCAAAACGGCCTGCCACAAAAAGCACTAAATGGATACCTGTGCATTTTTCAGGACAGAACTGCAGCACACAAATAAATGCAAGACTCAACTCAAATGCGCGACACTTACACTTTACATGCTGCTTTCCATGAATGCGGCATCCTTTCAAATGGTATTTTTCAATGATGTGCACAATGGGGTGTTGAACCACAAATAAGAACTGCTACACTCCTGTCCCCACTCAGCACAGCACTGTGAATACCTGGGACAAAGTGCTCTGTTGAAAACACTCCTACACACAATAGTTTTGGCCATTACAAAAACACCAGCCTGATGTAATCAAGAAGGATCTTACAATGCAAAAATTCTTAACATAGGCCACATGGTTGCTTTTAGAATACTTTAAAGTGAGCTCCACAGGCTGGGTATTTCTACTAATAGTTGCACTGACTTGGTCTTCATTGCGCCAGACTCAGCCGTGCATTGGGAGTGCCCCAACGATGCGTTCCACCACAAGAAGAGCCATCAACATGAACGCGTTTCTGTGCACGAGGTGCATGCTGCCATTCATTACTCCGCTGTACATTGGAAGTGCTTTGAAGCTACAACAAGAGCTAGCAATATGAATAGTTTTCTTTGCACGAGGTTCATAAGGCCACCAATGGCGAGACAGGAGCATGCCGGTCCCTAGCGCAGGCAGAGCTGGGGCTGTACATCAGTGTCAAAGCACCTTTCAGATATATCCGGGACTAATAAAGGAGGTCAGGCCGAAACAGACCGGCCATTGGCAACGAGGGCTCGGCTGTCTGCATCTGACAAAGATGAAAGAATGTATCTAAGGAAAGGCCGACCGTGGGGGAGGTAAGAATGCGGCCCAGGGATAAAAGAAAAGCGTGGGTGCATTTGAACTACCCAAAAGAAAAAGATAATTAAGTTGTAAAACAATTATCCTGCTATGAAGCAAAATTAGCATAGCCCTTCCTAATATACATGTGTTGAAAGTGGCTGAGCAAGACAGCTAAAAATGACAAGGTTTGCGATCCTTGGTTACTGAGATAGGAATCTGCCCATTTGAGCTCTTCGCCTTTGAAAGGGGTGACTGCCAAGCCGCCTCTCTGTAAAGAAAGTTGAGGTGCATGCCATGGAAGGGAGAGTTTGCGCAGTGGGAGAGAGTGGCAGTGCTTTGCTTTCATCCATGGAGGGGATAATGTACTTGTTTGCCTCGGGGCTTTTCTGTTCATTTCACCTCTCCCTGTACGGGGCCCGTCCCGAGCGGGCTGTAGTACTGATCTAAGTTCCAACAACCATTTACACCCGAAGTGGGACTGCAAGTTTGAAGACGAAAAAATGCACCTACAGTAGTTTTTCCCATTCGCACAGTGCTAGGTTGCTGAGATGTGAAAGTGGAAAACTACTGCACTAATCCGTGACCAAAACTCTGGTTTCAAAAGATATACCTTATTCAGAGAAGTAGATCAACATCTAGGGGTCTGACCTAACGACCCCACTGTACCTGGGCCTCAAAAAGCTAAACATAAATATGGTATATTGTAGGAAAAGATCATACATAAGTTACTCCCTCAATGAATACTTCAATTAGTCACTGGTTTATAGGCGATATTAAAGTGCGTGGTTTATTTTACTCATTGGTGGTGTAATAATCTCCACTCTTGGTACTGGTACCTAGAGTGTGCATTTAAAATAAAATAAATCAAACATCAAATTAAACACAGAAAAAAAAAAGGAAAGCAAGCGCCAAAACTTTACACATAACGAAATAAATGTAACAACTAGAATCTTGCCGCAGTCTTCCAGTTGATTTGAGCAATGTGGCGGCGCCCCTCATTTACTGTGCAGTCCACATAGGAGGTACTCCTTTAAATGGTGTCACATGGAGCACAATCTTGTCCTCAAGCTCTTTGGTATGTGTCCAAAAATGTACTTAGTGTATTGAAGATTGTATGGCTTTGCCGAAACAAAATTTCGAATCATTAGACCCCTGTTATTGTTGGCCTCCTCAGGACCTAAAGGTTGAATAATATATACATTGTAAAATGGTTATAGGTGTTAAAACCACTTTCGTACACAATGAGAAAAAAACAGGTAAGGGAAACCTCCGGGTATAGTACATGCAGAGACTAATATAAAAGCTAAAAACGATGTCACCATTATGTTCTCTAGCCATTTGTACCATCGGTGGCCAAGCTCTCATGCAGGCCCAGCTATAGTGATGAAATTCAGCTGGGAATAGAGTGTTGTTCTATAGGTGGCCTGAACGTCCCTATGGTTTATGGCAGAAGTGTTGCATGCTCATCATTGTCAGGAGTTTCAGTGCACGGTGCATATTTAATAAAAGTGCTTGAGTGGATGTGGTTATCAGCAGTGCAATTATTAATTATTATGCTGGGAAAAACACCTTAGTCACCTGATAGCCTGGTTGGCTATTGGTGTTTAAATGTTCAGATGTGCAGGGTACTTGCACGTGGGTCTGTGGAGAGAAACACAGTTTCTCATCAGTGTTTAGCCTGCACTAGTGGAGATGTGTCTGGTAGGCAAAAGAATTCAAATAAAGCCTTATCTTTCAGGAACTTACGTGCATGGCTGACCCGGTGGGGGATCAAGGTTGCAGTGGATCTAAATAAAGTAAACTGTGTCTGTTCACTATGTAAGCCCCTTAGATACTTCAATATCTACACTGTACTATGATTTTTCACCTTCAAGGATAACACTCAAATCTGAGCTTTTCTACATTCTCTATTTTGCCTTTACTACCACAATCATGGGCACACTTCCTACGGCATTGGCATAATGTAAAATTAACACCAACCCAGAAAAATATTGTGAGGTACACTTGAAACTTCCATATCACAAATATTTAGAAGGCCTGGGCTGAATTGGGGACACATGAAAGGTGGGTCCACCTGCACCACATGGGCTTGGATAACATCCCTAACATTCTGGATGACTTTCTGTACTTTTAACAGCACATCGCAGTGGGTTTTATGGCATAGTCAGTACCCAAAGATTCATTATCTATCATCTATAAAGCAATTCATTTTGTAAATGCTCATTGAGGGATATCACAATGTCAACCCAGAGAAAGGATAAAGAATTGCAATAGGGAAAGGAGACCAAGAAGATAAAGTGGAGTTTGTAGCAAGGATGAGGGGAGTTTCAGATTAGTCTCTGTGAGTTATTTTAGATCAAATATTTGAGGCCAAACAGAACCCCTTTATGTTTATCGGCTGCCTGTTTTAGATGTTATTGAACATTATGATAATATATGCAATTAATTATTGCAACCATCTGAACCTATACACACCGGTTCACAAACACCACTATTCACCAGTTGTTATGTTTACATATAGTTACATTTATTTTGTAAGAATGACTGTTGTAAAGTGGAGAATGTTGGCTACCCACAGCCTGGTTGGTTATTGGTGTTTAGATGTACAGGTGTGCAGGGTACTTGCATGTGGGTCTATGGAGAGAAACACAGTTTCTCATCAGTGTTTTGCCTGCACTAGTGGAGACGCGTCTGGTAGGCAAAATAAATGAATCCTTGTCGTTCAGGAACTTACGTGCATGGCTGACCCAGTCGGGGATCAAGGTTGCAGAGGATCTAAATATAGCCCACTCTGTTTGTTCACTATGTAAAACCCTTAGATACTTCAATATCTACCCTGTACTATGATTTTTCACCTTCAAGGACAACACTCACATATTAGCTTCTCTACATTCTCTAGTTTGCCTTTACTACCACAATCATGGGCATTCTCCTTACTGCATTTTTTCATAATGCAAAATTAAGACCAACCCAGAAAAATATTGTGAGGTACACTTGAAACTTCCATATCGCAAATATTCAGAAGGCCTGGGCTGAATTGGGGGCCCATGAAAGGTGGGTCCCCCTGCACCACATGGGCTTGGATAACATCCCTAACATTCTGGGTGATTTTCTGTACTTTTAACAGCACATTGCAATAGGGAAAGGAGACCAAGAAGATACATTGGAGTTTGTAGCAAGGATGAGGGGAGTTTCAGATTAGTCCCTTTGTGTTATTTTAGATCAAAGGTTTGAGGCCAAACAGAATCCCTTTATTTTGATCTGTTGTCTGTTTTAGATGATGGTATTGAACATTATGATATTAAGATTTACAATGAATTATTGCAACCATTTCAACCTATACACACCTGTTCACAAACACTACTATTCACCAGTTGTTATGTTTACATATAGTTATATTTATTTTGTAAGAATGGCTGTAGTAAAGTGGAGAATGTCGGCTACCCACAGAAGATAGCCCCATTTCCAAATCCTTCTGTCTCTGCTATTCTCTCTTTTCCAGGGTTGTCTGAAGGGAATTCACAAGAGTTTCCACCCAAACAGGCCCCTCTACATTTTTCACCTTTTTATTTGCACATAATCATTGCCTTCAGTGATCTATTTTGTAGAGAGGAACTTCGCAGACTCCTCTCAAAGTTAGGAAACTGAATCAGTTTACTTGACCCTTTTAACCTGAACTGATTAGTAATCAATTTGGGAAGTTTTTAGAAACTAATTAATCAAATGGGCTGCTTGATACAGGAAATCCACCCTTAATAATTTATTTAAAATCATTGTTGATCTATTGTGCTAGTATGTTGTGGGTACTAATACCCCAGAGGAGATTAGAATCAGTTCTATGTTCTTATTACCACTTCAGCAGTATTTGTATGGGTATCATACTTTTTACCCACTCTTTGCCTAATTCTGTTAATATGGTATAAGTTTTAGATTTGTGATCTGATGAGTTCATCTTTTAGTAAATTGCATTTTTAAACTTTTTTTAAGGTAGGTTTATAAATGTTTATAATAATCTTGGGGCATACCTTATAATTAACTGACAGCAGCTCACTTTTTGTGTAATTATTTTTAAGTTTGTTTGGCCTAGTTGGCATAATATTAAATATATAAATGAATTTGATTAACAGTGGGACCTGATCCACCTGCCTATCCTTAGATGTCCAACTGTTTACTTCACTCTAGCTTGTTGCACACTTTGAATGAATCGTTTTTCTAACGTGGTTGATGATTGTCGTCTCTTATATCAAGTATTACTGTTTGTGTTGTGGCCTCTTTACGCAGATAGCCAGAAAGATGATGACCCTATGTAGTAATGGATTCAATGTACAAGTAGCAAAGCATCAACAAACACTGCAATAACAATTTTTAGAAGTAGAATAATGGCTCCAAATATGATGGAAAGAATGAGGAGACAACAGGCACCTATCTCTTCAAATAGGAAATGTAGTAGAAGAAACACTATTCATTGATCTAATTGCATTGAATGCCACATACAGGGAGAATCCTATAGGACTCCTGTCTGACTAACAGAAGCTCAATTCCAGGAAGTCAAATGTCCTTTGGCATCTAATGTAATTATAGCAATAAAAGAGTACCAGAACATCGTAACCAAAATATGGTCTGACAAAAGTATTGTGTTCAAAATATAGATTCCAAATATGTTGCCATTGTGGAGTGAATGTTGGAAAATCCACAGCCGTCCCCATTGGGACCATATTCTTGCAATGATATTCTGAGCTACAACCTATAGCAACAGTATGTATTGAGCCCTCTGCCCAGTATATCATTTGCACCATAGTGTAAGCATGAACTGCAGTATCTTTTTCTTGTAGTCACACATGTTGCCTGTGATATGAATTTCTTGATCAAATAAGCTACATTTTTCAGCTATATTTTGGCTTATAGTTTTGAACCTGCACTTGTGAATGAAATTGACCTCAACCATGAGGTTAGGAATGTGTGTTTATGGCCTTTAAGAACATAGCTTGATAGGTAGTATTCCATAATCGTGATATATGATGTTGCTGCAGTTTATAGTTTTCCCATTGGGAACTGCAAAACGTCAACAAATTTATTATGCACTAAATAATGCTACATTCTCTCTATTTGGTTCGGGATCTCCACACCACTTTCTCTTAATACTGCCAGTTTAGGCAGCAGGATGCAAACCATCTGCTAGGAATTTCTACAGAAGTTAGGCACATTCTCTTTCTCTATTATCCTTGTGTCCAGATATATGCTTTCCTCAATCCAGTTTGCAAGACTAGTTAATGTTTTGGCATAGCAGAACAGTTTACAAGTCTGAAACCTGTGCTAATGCTAACGTTTTCAATTATTTGTATTCCCAATACAGTTACAGACTCCGATTGTATTTCTAACACTATCAGGAAATTAACATTCACTGTTGGATGTAAACTGTGTTAAAGGTAACTGAAGGTCATGGATAACTAACTGTGCAGTTATCCCTAAATCCAAGTTAAGAGAGGAAGAGTTCTCAATGTACTTCATCCAAGGATGCTCCAGAGAACCATAGTTACAAAGTGCAATAAATCTCAGAGCAGCACCAACTGCTGTAAATCTAACAGCAGTTGAATACAGTCTTGTGTAGCCCTGTATGACCAATGCCCCCACAATTCATTACTCATAATACTGGAAGTAGCACACCTGCTTCTGGTTTGTGCAAGCTAGACTGCCTGCAATATACTATGTTGGAGAGAACTCATATTGCTGACTGAAAAGTAAAAGCAAACACCCCCATGTACTCACTTTTTACAGTGATTGCACACATCTCAAAGCAGTCGTATCAGGGACTCCAATTGGATACAAATGCTACACTGCTATCTTTGTTGTTAAGCTAGATGCAAACAATATTAGTTCACTCCTCTTTCTCTGGAGTCATCCCATATTTATCTCTATTTATCACCTCAAAAACTTCAGATACCACCTGACATCTATAGGTTTTAAGAGACCCTTAACTTGACCAATATTTGGGATGTTTGAATTTCACACTGCACCTTGTTTTTTTTCCAATATTCAGAAATATCCATAGAAAACTTTGAAACTTCGCCAAGCTGTGAATATTTGTGTGTACATCATGACATTTCTGACAAATTATGAGTTGATATGTAAACGTGCAGAGCAGTAGCATAACGAAACTTGCGCCCTCCGCCAAGTTACATGGAGATGGCCCCCCACACTCCTGCTCCATTCAAGCCTGTAGCTCCTGCACAGTGACTTCCTGGACCTCTGGGGCCCCCGCCGCATTACGGGGGCTGTGGGGGCTATCGTTATGCCGCTGATGCAGAGAAAACAAGATCAGCATAGGGCTTTGCAAAAGGTGAACTTGCAGTGAAACGACGGTATACATTTTTCTTTTGACAGTTTTCAATTGGTTTGGGAATTATTTTGCAATGCTCTGAAAAGCAGAAACTTCACATATTGCAAGGATGAAAATCAGGAACGTTTGCAAAACTTTTCCGGTGGAAAAAAAGCTTTGCACATCCCTGGCCTCAGTTAGCTATCCAGAAGCAAAGCAAGAGAGTATACAGAACAGTGCAAAATAGGCGAGGAATTTGCGCAATAAACTTCAAAAGCTCTCAGCTGCTGTACCCACGTTCCCATTGTACAGGAATTCTCCTTTAATTGATAGGTAATACAAAAGCGACCCTATGTTGGATTTTCTGAGCTTTATGTCAACTTTCAATTTAAATATTTCTCAATTTAACACACTATACGCATTTTTTTTGTTTTTACTGTACTTTACACGTTTTCTATAACATTACTGAAAAAATACTGTTCCCATGTCATGTACATTCACATTCAACAGCGTGATTTATATTTGCCTAGCAAAGGTCACCGTTCAAATTCTTTCATTGATTAAATTAGCTTGGCAGTACATTTATATTAATTTCGTTAAACAACTTTACAACTTGGGTGGTTTGAAAAACACAGTTAACCCCAACGATTTTCCTGTACGATTTTTATTTTTGTAACCTTTGTAAAATCTTTGAGTCCGTTTTGAAAACTAAATGAGAATATTTTTTTCTAATTTAGTCAATTGCGGATGTAAATGTTTTGAAAGAAAAGAGGATATTAAATTATAACCCAGGACATCCCTTCTCCTGCCATTTAATCCATCCCTACACATGGGGGAATAGGTTGTTGAACTGAAGGTATTTGATTTAGCATTGTTAACTCCCATTCATATGCGAACAGTTAACATGCACTAATGAATGATGAAAAATCCTCGTTCCCCTGCGTAGACATATGACGCTTATCTGGTAAACTTGGGGAGGTGGCAAAGACCTAGTCTAGGGGTTGCTAGGTGTAGCAATGTCTACCACTATCCTGCTGGTTACAATTAACATTTTAGATTTCATTTGGTACCTCTCTAATTTAGACTGTCTGATGTACTTGCCTTGAAGGTATGTATTTTGCTAGTTTGAGAAACTGCTTGGTGTTTTTTGCTTGCAATTACCGAGTAGCAATCTCCAGCTTGAAATACAAACTGTATCAAGAAAAGTCCAGACTGCTATCATGGGAATCAACGAAGAAATGAGGTTCCTTACTATACATCCACTTGGGTTAGATAAATGTGATATCCCTTCTTCCAACCGATTTGAGTTTATTGGAAAGTAATTGCAGGGAAAATGGGCACCTTTGGTCATTAATAATAGAGAAGCAAGGTGAGTTTTACTTTGATTTCCCCTTATTCTAATCTTATCCTCCATTGGGAATCACTCCGTTCTTTATTGTTAGCCATTTAAAAAAAATATATTCCATATGGGCAATCAATTTAATTTCAAAAGGAATAGATCTGGAGTGTGACTATTCAGGTTGCGGAGTAGAAAAAAGTTGAGCAAAATCCCAGGTGACAATTGTAGACTTAAAACATATCTGAAACATGCAATGTACTTGATAACTGCAAACAGAAAAGAAAAAAGTAGTCTGTTTGAAATGGCAAACAGAAGAATCACTTATACATAAAACTTTAAAGCTTAAAGGGGATATTGAAAATGAGGTGCAAAACAGAAAATCAAGCTATGAAGCTGAAAATGGGAGTCAGTAATGGCAAATAGGATCATTAGAGACTGTCATGCACAGTGGCTGCAGCCTTAAATGGAATGAACTAGTCTAACACTTCTTAAATCAATAATTCCTAGGTAAAAAATCCAGGCCTGGAGAAAGTCTACATAGTAATCTGGAGTGAGGTGGTCACCCTGGTCACTCTCACGCTCCACAAAGAATCTCTTCTAACACACATTTCCGCCTCCACTCGTTCAACATCCACAACTCCCCAGTCCTTCACATTCAAATTTTACACATGAAACCATTACATTAGTATGATATATCACTACCCCGCCAAAACAAAACCAGACACACAAACAACCTTTTCCAAATACAATTCACACAAAATGAACTACTCCTTTTCATCATAAAATACAGGTACCCTACTCTTCATCTCACCACAAATAACACATGTTCAATACCACTTGACACTTTCCAAGAATACCAACTGCTCGCTCCACAAATACACATCCGCCTATCATCCATTACTCAATTCAGAGCCATAGAACGTGAACCTCATGCTCCCCCACCACACCTGACCTGTAGCACACCTCTTACAACTTTAAAAGACAATACTTACTCTCACACAGCACAGAATCACAACACCTCCAAAACTTAAAACGCATTCTTTAAACTGCCTAGTTCAACCCATTTCGTAAAATTCTACAAACCAGTGCCATATCTTCGACCTGTTGAAATATACATAATCTGATTTGCTCTTCATAACTGAATCATGGCAGGGGGAAGACATGGCAGACGTATCATATGAAACTCTTACACCAGGATTTCAAACAACAACAGAAAATCACACAGGTAAAAGAGGAGGAAGATTGGGCATCATACTTAAGGAAAAAACTAATTTCACCAAAGCTAAAGATGTTTCTTCATAAGGTTGTGGGGTTCTACTTGTCAGATGCAATCCTAACCCAATATTCTTCTGTTACTTTCTTCTTCTTTACGGACCACCTAAGCAATGAAACATCCACAGGTCAACTTTCTAGACACAGGGTCAAACATTCCTACACTATATTCAAACCTTTGCCTCATTGGTAACCTGAATATATGGTTTGACAACCCGAAAATGTCCCATCCCAGCACAACCCTCACTGGCCTAAACATGCTCAAACTACATCAGCTCATACGCAATGCAGGAGACATCATAGAAGTCATTTTTACCAAACCAGACCTGGTCAAATTCTAAATGATTACTCCTATCACATAGTAAGGCCATCACCTGAACGCCTTCCAATATAAGGCACTAAAACTCACCCAACGAACCTAAACTCACCTTACCTGCAGCTACATATAATCCTTTCAACTAAATAAACTGTGAGGACCGAGAAACCCATCCTACTGCCAACACAGCACTGGGCACAATACATTCAGTTCAAAGACACTATGGATGACTCCAGGAAGCTTTCAATATCTTTATACCACTGAAAACACCAAAATGTAACACAATGAATCACGACACTTGGATGCAGAATTAAAGATAAAACAACAAATTGCTCAGCTCCAACACATCTGGCTCAAAACATTCAAGACAAAAAACGCCCACTCAGACATAACAGAATGTATGAGTCAACAATAAATAAAAGCTAAAAAAATAAAGCTACTATTCAAGCAAAATTCACAATGAAAAATGAGTCAAAAAGTTTTTTGAAATACTCACAGAAGTTTGTAAACCAAAATGCACTGAAGGAACCCATCCCATTTCTTAAGATTTTTCTGCCAAGCTTTCAAACCATTACAGAACCAAAGCAGACATGTTGGATTCATTGTTAACTCGCAAGAAAACCAACACCACCTATTTCCAACAAAACCCCTCCAGGGGTAGGTTAACAAAGCCTCTCCACCCCATCAAAGAAATATCACCAACTGAATTTCTAGTTTTTGTCAAAGCAAGCAGGCAAGCCAATTTCCCCACTGACCCTTGTCCACCACAAATCTTCCAAAACATCTTTTAAAAACTTCAGCTGCCACTCTAGTCAGAACACTAATCCACAACTCTGTAGCAACAAGACGCAATATGGAGTACTTTCTACTTATCTTTATTTCAAGTTGTTAGAAATGGGATTTCTGGTTGGCTAGGGCATGCGCCTAAGCCAGGCAGAAACCACCGCTCTAGTCAGGGCAAAGGAATTACACGCTGAAGATAACCCCTGCTCACCCCCCTGGTAGCTTAGCACGAGCAGCCAGGCTTATCCCAGAGCCAATGTGTAAAGCGTTTGCGCAACACACACAGCAGCAACACACTAGGCACTACACAAAAGAAACTCCACCCAAGGTTATATAAAAAAAAATAGCCTTTGTATTATCCTAAACACATTAGAATCATAATCACATATATACACTGTGCCAACTGGCACTTGGCAATGTTCACAGGGGATTATATACAGGACCAGGCCAATAGGGCCATGGTCAGAACCATCAGAATGCAGGTAATAAACATAAAACACAACCAGTAACTACTGGTACAATAATGACCTCAGTATTATCAGGTTAGGCATAAAACACATTAGGCCCAAACCTCTCCAGCATAAACACATTACGCAATAGGCCTCGCATTAGCATAAAACGCCTTGTGCAAAAACATCAGAAGCATAAACACATTATGCATAGGTACCAGGGGGGTAAATCACATTAGGGCCTTGCGCCCGATCACTCCCATAAAGCTAAACCCAGGCCAACTGGCCTCCCTTTGGGCTCAAATGCCCTTTGTCCAAAAAAGTCAGGGCTGTCACTGGGGCCTCTCAAGTAGCCCTCTGGCTGCCAATGCAATGAAGCAATGTGCGAAATGCACTGGGGCACGGGGATGCGTCTCACACCATCCTCATCCATAAACAGCCAAAAATACCCCCTTTGTTGCAGCTGCCCTCTGTCCGGCGGGGCATCTGTGAGAAATTTGGCTTCGGCACCACTGTGCCTGGGGAACCCCCCTCTGGGGCTCCTACTACAAAACTGCCCCCAACGTTGCAGCTGCTTCTCTCCTGCAGGGCAGCTGTGTAAGATCCACAAGCCTTGGCACAAACAGTGCCTTAGAGAGCCCCGTTCATGGGCTCTACCTGGTGCTCTAAACTCAGCACCCAATTGTAAATGTAAATTGATACTTGTATAGCGCACTACTCACCCGCAAGGGTCTCAAGGCGCTTGTACGAATACCGCTGTGGAACCCGTCCTGGCTTTCCCTGTGAGGTGTCCACTCCTGGGCACCCCCAAGGTGGAGGCCAGGCATCCTTAGCGTTGTGGGGGCCATTGTGGAGATTAAGCAAGCTATTGCCCAGAGTTGCAGAGTGGGACTCCATGATTGGAATAGGCACCGAGGCGAGAATTGTCAGGTCCGTGGAATTTTTGAGCCCAAGACCCGCCGAGGCGGGGAATTGAACCCTGGTCCCGGGCCAGACCTCTGCATCAGGGTCTGCCGCTCTAACCATTGAGCCACACTTCTCCCCAATGTTGGCCCCAATGCTGATGTACCACCAGCCCCACTCACCGGGGCAGGCTGGCACATGCTCCAGGCACCGACAATGTGCCTCGGGGACCTCCACCTAGTGCCTGTGATTGGCACCACCAACAATGCGCAACCACCTCAGCCCCACTCACCGGGGCAGGCTTGGAGACTCCGTCTCCTTCCCGCTGAGGAAGCTTCATCACTGGAAGCCCTCGAGGCTTCGGTCAGGCTTCTCCGCATGGGGTTCCTCCAGGAGGCTCCGTCTGGTCTTGGGGCTCTTCCTGGAGGCTCTGTCTCTTCTCGGGGCTCCCACCGGCACACGGGCCCCCGCCTCCATCGCCAGCACGCCTGGCATCCTATTTCCTGCCGGCTGGCCATGCCCCCAACCAGACACAGCCACCTGGCTTCCGGGTTGGGCCACGGTGGTGATCTCTCCTCCCAGTGGCAAAGTGCGGGCTGGCCTCCCGCCGTAAAATACTACCAATGTGGGTGGGCTCCCACCAGATAAGCACATAGATACGGGGTAGGCACCCTCTCAAGTCAAAATGCGGGGAGGGCTCTCACCAGATAAGTACACAAATGCTGGGTGGGCACCCGCTCCCACCGGTATCCTTAAAACACAGGGTGGCATAAACACGGGGTAGGCTCCCGCTTCAAAAAGGCAGAAACGCGGAATAGGCTCCCGCTTCAAAAAGGAGCATAAAACATTGGGGTGGGATCCTGCTTTCCCTGGAAAGGCGGGGGGATCCCCACATCGGGATTCCCTCCGAAGACGTGCAGTCCAGCGCTGCAGGCAACAAAAGTCACTCCTGCCCTTAGGGGAACTACAAGGCGCTAGGAGCCAGGAATTTCAAAGCTCCTCAGGCACAAGGCTGGGCCCAGGCAGGCCAGCTCACAGGGCCCTCCAGCAGGGAGGTTAGCCCTCGTGGCGGTCTCTCCTGGGGCCCAGCAGCAGCAAGCCCCCCTCCCCAAGTCACAAGGAAGCCCAACTCATGGGGTCACAGCCCCTATATTTATATCACATTTCTTTTGTCTGCACTGGCACAGGGCCTGAGGGAACCAGTCCTAACTGGTTCTGGAGATAACGGAGCACTTTGTTTGCAGGGCTCCTCTTCCCCTTTGTGAGGTTGGGGCTCTGTCATCAGACACACCACAGACCCATTCAGGGTCAGGGGACTACTCCGCCCACTACTCCAAATGCAGATGCCCTATTCAGCCTAGCGCTGACTCACCCTGCCCCTCCTGGAGCCACACACACTTCATCAGCCCCTGTCACCCCAAAACCAGACATGCAATACGCATCAGGCAGGCAGACACATAGCACACAGAAATGCCAACTTCTTAAAGTGCCATTTCTAAAATAGGTATAATAAATCTGTGCACACCATTGCATAGCATTTATTATCACTATTCCAAACATACCAAACTTGACCACGCTGCTTCTCTCATATCAGGACTTACCACTGAAACACTGATCAGGGAATCCCCAATGCATTCCTATGGGATGGCAGCCTCACAGCAGTGAGAAACCAAAATGACTGTTTGTCACTACCAGGACATGTCACAAGCTTAAGGTACATGTCCTACCTTTTACCTACAAGGCACCCTGCCCATAGGGCTAGCTAGGGCCTACCTTATGGGTGACTGACACGTAGTAAAAGGGGTGTCACAGACATGGCACACACTTTAAGTGCCATGTCACAGCGGCTGTAACACTGCGCGCACAGGCCCTACAATGGCAGAGGCCGGAGACAGGTTTAAAGGCTTCTTTGGTGGGTGGCGCAATCAGCTCTGCAAGCCTACCAGTAGCATTTAATTTACAAGCTCCGAGTATCTGAGATACCACTTACAAGGGACTGACAGGAAAATGAAATATGTCAAACAAGTGTAGAGCAAACTTTACAATATTTAACACAGAGAGCACACGCACTTTACACTGGACAGCAGTGCTAAAGTGCCCAGAGTCCTAAAACCACCAACACCATGTCAGAAAAAAGGCTAGGAGGAAAGCAAAAAGTTCAGGGATGACCCTGCAAAAAGGGCCAAGTCCAACACCAGTCAAGTAGTGCACGATCTGTAACCTTCAAAAGATTCCAGCAGAATGCCTGGATAACAGCCCGCTTTAGAATCTACACATCTCCTCGTTCCAATAGCAACATTCCATGCATCATGACCCACTCCATGTTCTTATCTATCTCCACATATCTTCCTCCTTTTCATATACACAACTAAAGGAAACCTAACATATACATTTACTTTTCTATTACAGAAGCATGACTCATTCTAAAAGATAACAAGTTCAAAATAGAAGGTTCAGTCTTTAAGAGCTATGAATGGAGATACACCAGTCACAGAATAAGATGTCACCCTGTGAACACACACCATCTTGTCCAATTCATCTGTCCGTGCCTATCCATTTTCCAGAGACTACCCAATACTATCTATGATGATACGCTTTACCCTTTCCACCAATCCATTGGTCAGTGGCTGGAACAATGCCACTCGATTATTCCTGAAACCCAATTTCGCAAGAAAATTTATCATTGCTGCAGAAACCAGTTGTAATCCATTATCCATGACCAACACTTTAGGTATTCCTTCTTCCAAGAAAATCTCTTTTAGGAATTTCATGACATTACTGCTCCATTGATCTATTCACAAATCACTTGCTATGGTTATCAACTAAAACTGGCAAAAACTATCTTTTTTCCCTAGCTTCTCTACAGGTCCTTAAACTCTACGGCCATTTTTTCCCATGGCCAAGCCGGAAGTTCCTTACACACCAAAGGTGGCTGCCTAACTACTTTAACTTTGTCACTATTGCTGCAGGCATAGCACTCACCTCCTCCTCCATGCCATGCCACTATCCATTCCTGGCCACCAGAAAAATTAACTTAACCTTCTTTTAATTATGTTCCTCCCCCCAGATGCCCCTTATACACAATCCTAATCAATTTTGCCCTCAACATACTAGGTGGAACGACGCAGTCTCTCTTCAGTATTTTATCTCCCTGAATGCAAAGTTCGTCCTTCACCACCATATATTGTTTTACATTTTCATTCAACAGACTTGAGTGCTGCCAACCACTTCCTAAAAGATGTGTCAGTTCCTCATACTTCCACTCTTTCCGTCCCAGAGCAAGTTCCCCTTCAACACAAACTACTCCATCTCCTTTGGAAGAAAAACATCCTCCACAGGCATACGTGACAGGCAGTCAGCAGTTACATATATTTCCTCTCACATATTCTATTACAAAGTTCCAATCCATCACAGGCATCAACCAACTTGAAATTTGGGGGATTACACTTCCTTCCAAAACCCAACCACACTTGAAAATGTGCACTAGAGGTTTGGGATCTTTTTTAAGTACAAATGGCAAACCCCACAAATAATACCTGCAGTGGTTCATTCCCCAACAAGCTAATACCTCTTTTTCAATGGCAGAATAAGATTATTTATGCCTTTTGTAACCGCCGAGGTGCATCCCTAGTTACTAGCATTACAATGGTTTTCCTCCTAATGTCGAAATGACCCAACATTGGTGCCTGAGCAATAGATGGTTTTATTTTGGCAAATGCAGGCTCACACTTCTCACCCCATTCAATCACACTTCCTTTCTTGAACAGCACTTCATAGGTTCCATCACATCTGCAAAACTAGACACAGTGAGCAGTACTCCACAAGACCCAAAAAAAGATTTAAATTTTTCCTTGTTAGTGTGTTGTGGAGCCTCCTCAATAGCCTTCTTGATGCTCTTTTTGGGTCTTATTTAGGCCTGTGCTAAAATTCCGTTCCGCTCGCGGAAATTGCGATAATTTGACATTTTCGCGGTCCACGGAGAGCGCGAAAATGTCAAAATTTCCGCAATCCGCATTTTACCAGAAATGTTTTGCTTGCTCGCGCTGTAAAATAATACATTCTCGCATGCGCGCGATCGCCTTACCTGAATCCCCGCGTTCGCCGACAAGTTTTCCCGATCCGGTCGGGTTCTCCACGAGATGTTGGATTGTTGGTAACCATTTGCGCTGTCTCGCGACATTTCGCGCCCGCAGTAACGTCATTCATCGCGCGATCACGTCTTTCTTCTCGCGATCATGCACAACGAGACAAGTGAAAACAAGATGGCCGTGCCCGCGAGCAACCGCATGGGTAAGTTGGTGAGCCGCGACCACGCAGAAAATACCGTGAACGGGCGGGAAAAAAACTTCCGCATCTTCGCGATATTTCCATGTGTTTGCGGAGATTTTTAAAATTTTCGCGATAATTTGCAAAAGTGAATTTCGCAAATTCCGCCCACCCCTAGTCTTATTCCACTTGCAGATACTTCAGGCCCGATTCACAATGGTGAAATAAGGCAAAAGTCTAACTTTACGAATTTCGGTATTCACGAAGGGCATTTACTTCTCGTAAATGCCCTTTGTGAATACCGAAAGTTGCAAAGTTCAACATTTGATATTCACAATGGGCATTTACGGTTAGTAAATGTCCTCTGAGAATATCGAAAGTCGTAAAGTTAGACTTTGGCCTCAGTTTACTTTTGTGAATTGGGCCCTTCATGTCCCACATAATTTACTCATTCCATCCTCAACTGACATTTCTCTTTTTCATGGTTAGTCCAAAATACTTTTTGCATACCCTGAAAAATATTTTGCAGGATCCTCTGAAAGGGTGCAGAGGCAGATGCTAAGCCAAATATCATTCTGCAATATCGGTACGCCCCTAGGGGTGTAACAAAGGAAGTTAAAGGTCGGGATTTTGGATGTAGAATAACCTGGTGGCATGCTGCTGACATATCCAGAACACTGAACATTCTGCCACCTCATCATACTCAGCATTTCTCCGATGTTGGATAACGGCTGCCTGTCCACTCATATTTCAATTGATACCCCTCAAGTCAATGCATAGATGAATTTTGTTTCCTTCCTTTGGAGTCACTAAAATGAGAGCCAACAATTCAGATGACTCAATTGGCTCAATGATCTTCTCCTCGAGTAACATATTTAATTCCTGTTGAAGTGGTTCTCTCAGCAAGTATAGTATGGACCTCACTTGATTCTTTTCTATCCACCTTACCCATCTCCTTGCTTTATCTTAGAACAACCGGCGGAACTAGATACTCCAATAACCCTGTTCAAAATACAGGAGGCTTACGCCTCAGGCAAATCACCAGAACCAGGTGGCCTATTTGCTGAATGTATGCAGACTATTGCTGCACATATGTCCCCCATTTACAGAAAATGTATGATGCCGTATTATCATCCTCCTGTCTCCCACCTTCCTTCAGTGAAGCTATGCTAATTAGGCCAGGGTGGTGAACTTCGCTCCGATTGCAGAGTTTGCAGAGTTTTCCACACTCCGTGCTCTGTGGAGCATGCGAAGTTCTGACGTAGAGTTTTTTCCTCACTCGCCAACGTCACGTGCTGAGCGGGGAAAATCCCCCTCTGGCGAGTTTCTCAACATGGGTGGTAAGATTTCTCAATGCGGGCGGTTGAAGATGGTCCCACCGCTCGCATTGAGACACTTTGTTTGCGTGGAGAAAGAAAATCTGCTTGAGCGAAAAGAAAATAAGCAAAGCCTTCTTGTGCTGTGCATGGTGCAGTTCGTGCTGTAAACAAACACCTGGTGCTGAAAATCAATGTGAACGGCATCACCAAACACACTCCGTAGCGCTGCGGTTTTTTGGTCACTTCGTGTAGTTCTACGTGGCAGAACTCTGCCCAGGCCTAAAGCTAATCTCCCTCCCTGATCTGGACAAGAACCACACTACACAGGGCTGCTATAGACCTTCAGCATTATTGAATACAGATTATAAGATATTGGCAAAAATCCTTGCAGATTGACTGGCACCCCTAGTTTCTCTACTGATGTACCTGGACAAAATGGGTTTGTTCCAGCCCACAACACTTCACTTAACTTGTGCTGTTTTTTCATCTCCTGGAGAATTCTCCTGGCCGCTGGCCTCACGCTGGCTGCCTGATGCTCGATCTTAAAAAAACATTTGACGCACTGCAATGGGCCTTTCTATTTGTTGTCTTGCTGACGAACGGCACGGGGGCCCGGTACATTCAATTGGTGAACTTATTATACATGCTGCCAATGGCCAGGGTCAAGACAGGTAATCTTATATCTGAACCAATCCAAATACACAGGTCACCAGGCAGGGTGCCCCGCTCTCCCCTATACTTTTTTCCCCCTGGCAACAGAACCACTGGCACTTGCTATGCATTAGCAAGCTGGGGACAGGGGCCTACTGGTGGGCATTCACAACATCTTTTAGTATGCGGATGACCTACACCTTTACATCAGAGATATCCACTTAATTTCCCCATTGGTCGCCCTAACACTCACCTGCTTTGCCCGCTTCTCTGGACTGAAAGTCAACTAGGCAAAATCCTCCCTAGTTCAATTAAGGTCCACACTGACGGATCTGACCTTTCTTATTAATGGTATCCCAGTGACTTGGCAGCCTGCAGTATTTAAATACCTTGGTATCAGAATATACCATTCTGACTCAGACTCACTTGGTGGGAATCTCACATTAGTGGTCACATCTTTGAAATCACAGATGGCCTTTTTGAACACACTCTTGCTGTCTTTAGCAGGATGCATTGCCCTTCTAAAAATGGTGGCATTCTCCAACTACTTTTGTCATGCTTCTAATTTGCCATTATACATTTCGCCCACTTTTTTCAGGTTATTTGAGAAACTGATGAGTAAATATATTGGGAACAAAACCCACTGCAGGGTAGCATTGTCAAAGCTATATTTGCCTTCTTATCAGGGAGAACTGGCAGTGCTGAATTATAAGCAATATTATCTTATATCCCAGCTCCAATGGGTGGCTTGTTGGTTAGGTAGATTACGATCCGCTGATGCTTATACCTTGTTATGGCACTACTTGGAACACCCAGAGGATGTGTCATGACCACTTCAGAGCAGCTAACTGCCTGGCATGAAGTGGGTTTACATACACTTGGTGACCTCTACCCAGATGGCATCCTTATTCCCTATGAGGCTCTGATGACCAATGAGGGACTACCCCTGGGTCACTTCCTTATCAACAACTCCTTGATATGGACAATGCAGACGTTCAGTCATTCCATTTGCTTTTTGTAGTTTAAAGTCTTTCTTCTACAGTATTCGCTATTTTTTTCGTTGGGACGAACCTGGGGAGACATGAACATGAACCCAAAACACACCTCACCTTGAAATATCTTCACGTGCTCGGCACAGGTCGCACCTAACGTGCTGGCTATCTGACGCCTTATGCCTCCACACCTCCATACCACTTACACCGTTACTACATCATTGGGAGGCAGATCTATCCAGTCCTTGCACTGACAAAGAGTGGGATGCATTACTAGCAAGTCCAACACATGTCCCTCATAACACCTATTTTCAACTTATACAATAATATATCGTATATTTGACCCCAGCTAAAATGAATTGATATTTTAATGGAACAGATGCCACTTGCCCCCGTTGTTATCAAATTGATGCTGACTTCCTCCACATGTTTTGGGCTTGCCCCTCTTTACAACACAACTGGTGAGGGGTTACACACCAACTATCCACATGAACAAGAAGGCCAGCCTTACATACCTGGGAGGCCTGCTTAACAGATCTTTATCAGAGAGACAAAAAATACAGAGCCACCTCCTGCATTCTGGGCTTAGGACTCCTGTTGGTTAAGCTCATTATTAACCGCTGGTTGAAGTCCCATGAGCCCCGACGATCAAGGCCTGGTCGTACCCTATCACCATATTGTCTCTGGATGAGAGCATGGCTCTAAACAGAGAGAATAACCTAGGTCTCGGAAAATATCCCATCTCAGCTAACTGGGACACTATTTTAACCGAGCGCCATACCTCCCGGAAAAATGATACCGAACACAGCAAAGCCACCTTACTTGATATAAATGAGGTGAGGACCCCACACACTACTTAAAGACCTGATACCTCCAATTATCTTGAGGGGTCGTGTGACATTACAATACAGGTAACTTACAGTGTTGTGTATTACTGGTTGGGACTGGTTTCATTTGTAGTAGTAGATTTTCTTCCTTGTTCTATCTCCTTTTCCCGTTTTAAGATGTGGCAAAGAAAAAAAAAACCTAGGAATGTCTGTTTGTTGCTTGAAACGAATGTTATCACAGTCTGGCTTGCTGTGTCGCTGCTACACCGGATGTATGTCTCAATAGCACTAACTGGATTTGATGATGTGTAAGCCCACACAGATCTAACCAACTAATGAGTACCTCTTCTTGTCCGATTGTATCATGAGCAACAGTTATATCAGTTGATGTAAAAGCATACAGTGTAATCTTATCCTTTGCATGTCTAAATATGTATACGCTGCATTATTGTAGATTATGTGCCAAAATCAATTAACAGATTAAACAAATAAATTATATGGACCTCATTTTATGTACAGTAGGTGTAGCATTCCTCTTAAGGATTTGATGTGTGAGCTTCTTCAATACACCTAGCTGATGAGGAAATACCTGCGTAAATCTTTCCATCAATTTCTTGCCCAACTTGACATCCATATTGTCTTTCACAATACCACACTTGTTCACCGGTTCTATTATCATGACTCGTTTTCTAGCATTGGGATCTAGCATTATGTTTAAATCCTTTTGGTGGCGCCAACCTATTAGATCCAAAACCTCATTAGTAAACTCTCTTATGCATCCCACTCTGTTTGAAAAACATATTCATCAATTGCATTCTTATTATATTGATCCTCTTCACTCCATACCCTACCACTTTCACATCCAATTTTGCTAATCTTTGATTTCCGCTCTCAATTCTTTTTCATATGTCTGTTTGGAAATCAAAGTGAACAGACTTCCTTAATCAGCCAATACTTTAACCTCCACTGTTTCTAATGTGATTTTGCAATGGGGCTTCTCTAATTTCCCCCAACCATATTTCTTTATATTTCTGTTGTTTACACTGTTGTCCCTTTGCCGAATACCATCTTCTATTGCATTCACAGTGAATAATATTTCTTCATAATCAACGCCTTGATCCTCAAAAGTAGAATTCTGCACCCTCCCTTTTGATCTACAAACTTTTGATAAGTGTCCTCTTTTCCCATTACATTTCTTGCCCAACATGCGAACATCGAGCTAATGTGTCCTGGACACCCACACCTATAGCATATATTGTTCATTTGTTCGTCAGCTTGGTATTGCCAAAGCTTTCATACTTGACAGGTTTCTTTATTGTGATCTATTTCACCTCTACCACAGTTTCTTTCTAAGTGCTTCTTATACTGTGTGTGCCTATGTCAATTTCACTCATCCACAGAGCAGTATGCTCTATGCTCCTTGCAATCTATATGGGATTCCTCTAAAGTGGGCTCTTTAGATAGCAGTTTTTCTTTTACCTTTTTATTGTTTGTGCAACTAACAATTTGAACATAAATTAAGGAGTCAGATTCTGAAAATCACCAAACCACACAAAGTGGCAAAATAGCTCATTAGGTCTTAATCCTGCCCCTGCTCTCTACAAAAGAACTTATGTCTCTCAGATACTACATTCACTTTGAGTGTGAAGTGTTTCTCCAACATTTGCAGTGACATATCATACTACAGATTCACTGGCTGGCCATTTTCCATTCCCAATTAAATCTCCGGAAGATCATCCAAAATCCTTCTACCTTCAACTCCGATATGGTGCAAGAGAATAGCTCGTTTCCGCACCGGGCCATATTTCCACCTATAGGCAACATATACACGAAGAAAATGTTCTTCCATCTTGCCCAAGGAATTGTGGGCTCCCCAGGCACGGGTAAGAAATTGGAAGGTGATGCTATGCTTTGCTCTGCCATACCTGCAAGAATTCTAAATTAACATACTACCATAACATAGTAAAATAACAGGCAAATATCATAAATTGAAATAATTAACTAAAATAATTAGCTACAATAGTTATATAAAATAACAACACTGGCCATTCCACTTTTCAAAATCTTCTCTTGAACTTTATTCCTTTACTGTTTACATGTGTTCTTTGTTCAGTCATTTCTTTTGTGTTTTGTAGTTGAAAGTCTTCCTTCTATTGTATTCTCAATGTTATTCTTGTCAAAGGCAATGCAGATGTGAAGGGAATGCAGACGACAGACATGTTACTTTCAGTGGAGATGCAGATCACAATAGTGATGAGATACAGCTTTTAGCGCTGCAATTCTTGCTAGCACGTGGCAGTGTGTTTCGAGCCCACTTCAAAAAGAGACTTCCCTAGCCAAGTGGCATAGAGGAACACTTCTAGGACGATAATGTGGGGCCGTAGTACATGACCTTCCAGAAGCGTACTGCATAGAGAGGCAGTAGCGTGTGATGTGCCCCAGCAACACGGTCTTCCTGACGTGCACTGCTAGAGAAGCAGCAGTGCATGGCAGGCCTTAACAATGCAGCTCTCCTTAGGTGTGCTGCGTAGAGAAGCAGTAGTGCATCAGGCCTTAGCAATGAGGCCTTCCCAAGAGCCATGAAGAATATCAAGTGCATCACGTTCTCCATTGGCAATTCTGTTCCGTTGGATTAAAACAATGAAAGAAGTACCAATTAAAGCCCAGGCATTTAAACACAAATAGCGCTGCACTCAAAATATGTAGGACATTTTTTCCAGTTTATAAATGACATGTCCATTTACCACAATTCCCCCACCTTGTAAACAGCTCTTTTCCAGAGGTGAATATTACTCCATCAATCTCTACCCTCTATGCAGAGCTCCTCATCGCCAACGTTTGTAGTAACTAGACGCAGTTCGGTGTACTTTCCATTTCCATCCGAATGCCTGTATAACAGCCTTCTTTAGAATCTACATATCTCTCCATTCCAATAGCATCATCCCATGCATCATGACACACTGCATGTTGTAATTTATCTCCACAAACTCCTTAACAGCACAAGGTTTTCCAGAAGACTTACAAAAGGCATACATATGCGCTTTATTAAGGAAAACAAACATGCACCCTCAATACTCCCAACAACTACAGACCTACAGCAAACAGACTATAACTGGACAAACTTTAAGAAAGGGCAGTCTTCACCCAGATGTCACAATTCATTGAAAATAGGCCCCAACTTTCTGACTTCCAAAAAGGATTCTGTCTAGGAAGAGGCACTGAATCTGGCATAATCTCAATCTGGGATGACCTTAAGAGAATGTAGACTAGAATGAGGATTCTGTCCCACTTCTCTGTGACCTTTCAGCTGCCTTCGACACAAGTGATAATGACACACTAATCCAAAGACTCCATGATTCTACCATAGACTATGGCCTTCTCACTTGAATCCCATCATAACTACATAACAGAAAAAATGTCACCCATATTCCTCTTTCTCATCCAAACTCTACAACTTAAAAGTAGGAGTCCTTCAAGGCCCAACCTTATCACCCATATTTTTTGTAACATCTAGATGAAAACATCAGCAGGAATGATCAATGATTTTGAATTCACCTGCTATAATTATGCAGACAACACACATATACTTCTGAAGTCCCAAAGTCACATGGACATTGGAAAATCCATAATCTTCAATATCATTCGGGCCAATGATCAATAAATGACAATGAGCCATCTTACATTGAATGTAATCAAAACAGCATATTCAACAGTGGCGACTGGAAAGCTTATGGCCTCTTTGTGTGTGGCCTAATGATCTGAGGCTACCACTAAAAATATCCATGGAGATATGGACCCTCATAATTATCATTGACTCTTAGATGTCAATGAATGCCGCCTTGGTGTATAAGGTAGATAGACCAAGCTTTCTTACAAAGAAAATCCTGTGACCTAGGATTCCCTCACAATGTTCAAATTACAATTTCTACTGTCAAAATTCGATTACGCTTATATATTATGGCTCACCCCTCTCAACTATTTGAAGATTACGGAGAATTCCTAACTCTGCTGCCAGACTATGACTGCATGTAAAAGCACAAACAAGCATATATCTCCCCTGCACTTCAGAGGTTACAAGCTGCCAGACGATTAGGAAGAAAATCACAAAATATATACAGCAAAGGAACCTGTGCTCAAGGCTGGTGCCCAGTCTCAAACTCCCAGCATACAAGAAGAAAAAAAAACACAGCTGGAACATCTTTCTCTGTCCAAGCAGCCAAACAATGGAATTATTTACCCCATACATAAGATCCACAGACAACCATCTCAGCTTCAAAATATTAGTCAAGAGGTGGGCTCTTCCCTACATGACCACAATACTAAAATGGACAGCAATTGTATGTATAAGACATCAAAACTATAAAGCTAAACTATTATGTAAAATATTTAAATTATATATATATATATATAAAATAAAAACATACACATTTATATGAAACATATGTTTAGCTACTGTATATGTATATATTCTAAGCATGTATATTTACAAGTTTACACACACATTACCTACTGGCGATCGCCAGTAGGTAGTTATATTTAGGACCTGGTTTCAATTCAAAAAGCGTTTTTTCTTTTCCCAATAACTTTGGCGCTGGTTGACGAAGCTTCGCGAAATATTCAAAACATTGGTCCGGCTCCGGTCAGTTCCTATCGTGAAAGTTTTGGGGTGATTCACCAAGCGGGGGCCGAGAAAAAAGGGGGGGGTCCCAAAACGCATTTTCTCCAGGTTATTTCCCATACGAAACTTTAGACACAACTACAGCCCGAACTACTGAATGGAATTACACCACATTTGGCAAAAAGATAGCCCTTGGTTCAGAAAGAGACCTAGGAGACCTTTTTTTAAATGGTGTAAATCCGTTCAGTAGTTCCTGAGAAAAGAATAGAGGTAAAAAAATCAATTTCCCATAGGAAACTTTAGACACTGTTATAGCTGAAACTGCTGACCCGATTACACCAAATTAGGCAAAAAAGTAGTGCTTAGTTCATAAAGCGACCTTTTTTTTAAATGGTGTAAATCCGTTCAGCAGTTTAAGATATTAAAGGAAAAAAATCCAGGAAGTGTTGGCAGCCATCTTGGTGCAATTCTTTTTAGGTCTCGCCTAGCAATGCAGCGTATGCATTGCTCACTACACAAACACAACTGCACTTCCCTAAACCCTAAAACACCACCCCAGCACGAGCCCCTACACTGCACAAACACCACTGCACTGCCTTAAACCCTGAAACTCTACCCCAGCATGAGTCCTTACACTGCCCGAACACCACTGCACTGCCCTAAACCCTGAAATGTTACCCCCAGCACGACCCCTACACTGCCTGAACACCACTGCACTGCCCTAAACCCTGAAACACCACCCCCAGCATGACCCCCAACAATGCCCGAACACCACTGCCATAAACCCTGAAAAACCACCCCCAGCAAGACCCCCTACACTGCCCGAACAACACTGCACTGCCCTAAACCCTGAAACACCACCCCCAGCACGGCCCCCTACTGAAGGACTGGGTTTTCTTAGACCCAGCGGTGCCAGGGGACAACACCTGAAACCTTCGTGGGTTACCTGTTCTGGCGTACAAAACACAGAGACACGGGACACTTCCAGTGACGTCAGAGATCAGCGTTTATTTACTGCAGGGATACAGAAGTCACAAGAAGTACACAGCGTGTAGGTTCTCGGAGACTGCTTCAAATTCATAGAAGTGGGTCGCTCCTTTTATACACGTTTTTGCCATAGCGCAGTATGGCGAACAAAGGTTACAACTCAGTTCCCACAATAAACTTCAAAAAAAAAGACAAAAGGTCGCGTTCGTGTTTCAGGAGGCCGGAACATAATTACAACAGTCTTGCCGGTTCCCAACTGTAAAAACATATCCCCTCCGCAATAAACACATTAAGAGGAAGGACGGAAAACAGAATGCGAGGAAAGGAACAGGTTAGAAAAGAATGCTAGAGGCAATAAAGGAAACTCGAGAGAGGGATCAAAGACCTCGTGTCTAATGTATGCGTGACTGAAACAATAGACCGGAGCGGCAAGATGAGCCTCGAGCGGGGCCATCTGCCTTACTCGTGTCATTCCCCTCGTCATAAAAGTCACCTCAAAGAAACACGTGTCCTTCATACTATCTTGACAGTCCTAGGGTCACGAAGCGGACAAAAGCCCGTTCGCTGGCTACTTGAGGGCAAGAAAACAAAATGGACGCTGTATCTAAAATGGAACCCGAGGGTTCGAATGAACGAACACAAAAATGAGACGAACCGTACAAGG
Source organism: Triturus cristatus (assembly GCF_964204655.1). Taxonomy (NCBI): domain Eukaryota; kingdom Metazoa; phylum Chordata; class Amphibia; order Caudata; family Salamandridae; genus Triturus; species Triturus cristatus. The sequence goes on along the minus strand of NC_140583.1, from coordinate 588,213,358 downwards.
CTGCATAGCGAAACTTCGCACACCCACTGTACTCGTCATTTGCGGTTCATAGATACCACACTCGTCCATATTCATCACCACTCAAAAAGTGCCGTCCCGTCTCACACGGAACCTCAGACGCTCCTTTTGCCCTCATGTAGGCAAGCACTAGTCTAGATCAGAATCTATATCGATATTCATCAGATCGTTCAGATGCTGCTGGAACATCATTCTATCCATCAATGTCTCCTTGGTAGCAGATGGCCGCCTTATACACGTCGCAGCACATTGGCCACATAAGGCAGGACCACACTGAACACAAAGACAACACGTGAACAGAAACGCTACAACAGCCCCTACAATCATCAGAATATTCCAACCCCAAGTTGACATCAGGCCCCAAAACCATCCTAGAAGCGTCCAATTACCTTCGTCCACGTGTATGGACTCGGAAATCTTATGCAACTGTGAGATGGCTTGATACACAGTCGGAGCATTATCAGGGATGAAAATGCAACAACTCGAATGGATAATTTTACACACACCCCCTCGATCTGCAAGGACAACGTCTAGAACCATACGGTTCTGCAACGTCATGAGTCTATCCGCCTGTAGTTCCGCTGTTAGATTACCAAGGGCGTTTGCAGTAATATTAGCGGTCGATTCCACCACACGGGTCAACTGTCTTAGGTTCCTGCTATTAACCATAGGTCCCCAAAACGGCAGGAAACCCTTAAAGAAATCTCCTGCTTCTTGACCAGCAGTATCCTCTTTGCTGATTACGCCTCTCACGACTCTGGTTTTGTGATAATCAGAAGCAACTGTGAAGGTCGGAGGTAAGAGATTCGCAATATAACAGGTACCCGAGAAGTCGCGGGGTAACCATGTATATGCGCGCTCATAACACACAAAATAGGTGCCCTTGGCGGTCAGAAAAACAGGGGAAGAGAGCATCGGTAGGACATACGTCTCAGTGCAAGCACTGTTCCCAAGTTGTGCTCTCGGATTTCGACCCAAACCTTGCAAACAGAAATTACCAAGGTGCGGTACAATCCATATAGGGGACGAGCTCTTCAACTGTCTATCCCCCACTGACGTACCATACTCAGCCTCACTCAGATCCTTATAAGCCTGTACTTCTTCGTCTGGAATGAGTGATACATCGAAGATATCTCTGTCCAGATCTGCTATGGCTATCACCAGAGGCTTGTGGTACGGACCAGGACCGGACTTGACAGATCGTGGCTCTCGACTAGGGTAAGAGTCTAGTGCACTGCGAAACATGGTTTGGAATGCTCGAGCTGAACCCTGGGAACTGTACGGAAGGACCAAATATGGAATACCCCTATCCATGGTGTGTGGCATTAAACCACATACCCAACAATTTGTAGTATTCACCACTAACTGATGCTGATGTAGGAGTTGGACAAAAGAATTATTCCTGAATTCCGCACGTCTAACCTGTTCGTGTTGAGGCAAAGGATGAAAAGAATGTGGGGAAACAGTAGTGCGGGAACTTAGGTTAGGAGGGGAGGTAGGCGAAACAGAAAGCAAGAATTTCGATACCCCAAAATACACTCCGCCCACCAATAACATAGATACAGTTAGGAATAACAAAAACACCTGAAACAGAAAACATTTTGTTCGCACGACCCTCCATAACTCTGATCTCTGTATCAACACCCTTTCTTCTTCCAGCAGCTTAAAGAATGCCATCCTCTACAAACCGTCCGTGACGTTCTTGACGCACTTTGTTCTGAGCAGCGATTATCAATTCCCAGGAGTTCCCAGGAATCGACAAAAGTAACCAACCTAGCGTCAGAAACCTGCTGAACAGAAAGAAGTACTCGCACGGCCCTACGGTAACCCGGATGGAGAGGTTCAAATTTATTACAAGTCTCTTAGCAGTGGAAAACACGAAAAACTTAAAAAGAAAGGATGTAATTGTTCATAACATTCGTAACGTCAAAACCACTATACTATCAATGTTTATTAGTCCTTGAAGTCCTTGAACGAAGAAAGTATCGACTTCTTCCAGGTTGAGTTTGTTCTACGAACAATTGTTCAGATGGCGCAGCAGTGTTCAATGAAGCAGATGACGAGTCGGACCTTGGGTTTTCTGCTACTGATGACTCCACTTGTGGATAGGGCAATGACGAATCCTCCACAAGTTGAGCGTCGCTGAACGGCACGAAACGCGAGGGAGTCTCAGTCTCTTCGGCCGAAATCCCAGTTCTCACCCAACCGTCAGTTGGTAAGGGGATCGGTACCTTCTTTGTATGACTGGCGTGGACCCAATTCTTCCGGCCCTCCAGTCGAACCGCTGTCCTCGTCGTCAACAAGACTAAGTGGGGTCCAACAAATCTTGGCTCCAAATTACGCTTCCGACCGAAATTTCGGGTGACTACCCAGTCACCTGGCCGGAGCTGATGTCCAGGACCCTCTGTCTGCGCCGGTAGAGCTTCAAAGACCTGTTGATGAATTAATCGTAGTTTAGTGGTCAAATCATACAAATAATCGATCAACATTGGATATTCAAGACTATCAAAAGCCCTAGGTCTCGGGACTCCCCAAATATTTGCAGGGCGACCGAACACAATCTCATATGGGCTGAGCCCTACTCGAGAGTGTACAGTTGCTCTGGTCGATAGGAGAGCCAGAGGCAAGGCATCAGGCCATGACAGACCAGTCGAAGCCTGGATCTTAGCGAGTTTCAGCTTCAGGGTACCATTGTACCCTTCAACCAAACCCGCTGCCTGAGGATGGTTGGCACTGTGGAATTTCTGCTTTATTCCAAGGCCCTTACACACACTCTGCATTACACTTCCCACAAACTCACTTCCATTATCCGACTACACAATCCGCGGCATTCCATACCTAGGGAAGTATTCCTTCAGCAAGATTTTCGCTGTGGACATGGCAGTATTATCCTTAAGAGGATAGGCCTCGATCCATCTGGAGAACGCACACACCACAACCAAAACATACTTCAGGTTATTGCATCTCTCCATATGGATGAAGTCTAACTGGATAACCTCAAAGGGACAGGTAGGAGGAGCGAAATGACCAGGTGGAGTGGGGGTGCCTTTTCCAGGATTGTGCATCAAACACACCATACAATTCTTAACCACTCGTTCGGCACACTTAGCAATACCATCATTCCTCCACACAGGGGACAAGAACTTGCATATTCCTTTCGCACTGATATGTGATAACCCATGAGCCATCGTCACAACAGCTAACACGTATGCATCTGGAAGCATCCATCTCTGACATTCCGTCAGATCAACCCAACATCCATGCATATCCAATTTTCCTGCACTTTCTTTCCACTTGGTCTTTTCAGCTTCAGTAGCTCCATTCTGAATTTCTTTCACACTCTCGACAGTATTTTCACACATACCAGTCTCTTCCGGCCATCTCACTGAACTCGTAACATACATTCGAGTCGCAAGATTCTTAGCCGTTTCTTTAGCAATCTCATCCGCAAATGCATTACCACTACATTTGACGATCGCCACTTGTTTAGGCAATGTAAGTGCATCCAAAAGACCATTCACTAGTTGTCCGTGTTGAATCTTCGTACCATGCGATGTCATAAATCCTCTCTCTCTCCACAATCTTCCAAAGTTGTGCGCAACACCAAACGCATACTGACTGTCGGTAAACACATTCACACGCTTTCCTTTCGACAGAACACACGCTCTCGTTAATGCAATTAATTCTGCCGCTTGTGCTGAATTCTGGTTCAATCTCGCAGTTTCCACAACCGTGCTCAATGTCACCACAGCATACGCAGTCGTCACATCACCATTCGGCAACTTAAAGCAGGAGCCATCCACATACAAAGTACCATCGGGATTTAACAAGGGAGTGTTTTTCAGGTCCACACGACCTTTTGTTTCTTCCTCAGTTCGTAAATAACAATCATGGGGCAGCACATTATCTGCTTCTATATTAATCGGCAACAATGTCGCCGGATTCAGTACATTACAGCGCTTAATCTGAATATGACTTGCCAAAAGGGTAAGCTCATACCCAGACAACCGTGCACTCGTTAGATGTTGAGTCTTTGTCCGATTCAAGAGCGTATCGACTGCATGCGGAACCATTACTATGAGCATATTGTCCATGACCAAACCTGCGGACTGCCGAATAGACGCCGCAGCTGCCGCCGTCGCCCTCAAGCAACTTGGCAACGCTCTAGCTACCGGGTCTAAGGTCGAGGAAAAATATGCACACGGACGCTGCTTATCACCAAATTGTTGCGTTAGGACACTCAACGCACAACCATCTCTCTCATGGACGTATAATGTGAAAGGCTTACTGTAATCAGGAGTACCTAACACAGGAGCCGAACACAGTGCATCACGTAGTTCAGAAAAACTTTTCTGACATTCCTCCGTCCAAGGCAAAGGAGTCGAAACGTCCTTGCACGTGAGAGCTACCAATGGTTTCGCTAACAGTGAAAAATTCGGGATCCACTGTCTGCAATACGACGTGATCCCTAAAAAGGCACGCACATCTCTCTGAGTTGTCGGCACAGTCATTCGAGCAATTGCTGCAATTCTTTCAGGGGTCAACCTTCTTCCCGCCTTTGACAATAAGTGACCGAGGTAGGTTACTTCTTGACAACAATATTGTAGTTTGGAGGGTGACACTTTATGATGCAAATCGCAAAGGTGCTGTAACAAAGACACTGTAGCGACTGTACAGAGCTGTTCAGTGTCAGCAGCAATTAACAGATCATCAACGTACTGAATCAAGGCTGCACCAGCCGGTAACACAAACGCATCAAGTTGACTTTTAAGAGCTTGGCTGTAGATTGATGGACTCTCACAGTAGCCCTGTGGAGCGCGTTTGAATCTGAAGCTACGCCCACCTAATGAGAAACCAAACAAATCTCTGCTTTCTACAGCAATCGGAGTACTGAAGAACGCATTTTTCAGATCGATAACCGAGAACCATGATGCAGTAGCTGGAATCAGAGTCAGTAAAGCTGTAATGTCTGGTACCACAGGAAACTGTGGAACAACAACTTTGTTTACCTCTCGCAAATCGATAACTAAACGATACACGGGAGGCTTGGAGGGATCCGTTCGTTTCAGAATAGGCAACACGGGACTATTGCACACATTACCTCGTGTCTCCTCGATAACATCTTTGCCGATCAGATCGTAAATGATCGCTAACAGTGCCCGTTCGCCATCAAGGGAGATACGATACTGAGGTATACGTGGTAAACGCGCACCCACTTTTAGTCGGACAATATAAGGTGGTATATCCAACAGGCCCACATCATTGGGACCTGTTGCCCACAAGGAATCTGGAAGAGACCTCAATTCCGGGGGGAGTTTGTCAATCGACAAATACATAGGGGAAATCACGTTCTTACCCAACGTAAGCTCCACACCCGTAGGAGAACAGTACAGGGTCGCATGTAGCCTCTTCAACAGATCTAAGCCCAAAAGATTCTCACCACAACCAGTAGTCAAAATCAAAGGAGCTTCCAGCTCATGAGACCCAATTGTAAGGGGCAAAGGGCTGGAGACCGGATTGCTAACAGGGGCGCCAGAAAATCCAACGGAGATATTCGTTAAGCCAGACAAAGGCGCGCCAGGGAGTTTAGAATGCATGATGGAACTTTTCGCTGCACCAGTGTCCAACAAAAAAGGCTCAACAACGCCCAAAGTGGCTACTGCAACATAGGGCCCTTTCTGATCAACCGGAACTGATACTTCTCCCCTCCTTTGTCTACGGCTGTCCTAGTAGATACCATCCGCATCAACATCACACTCAACATAATGATCGTCCACATGATACTGTGCAGACCGATCAGACGATGATTCGCGTCGATCGAAACAATTCTGCGAATCCGAAAACGTCGAAAAACGTTCGGTCTGGTTCTGGGTAACTCCGCGACCTCTACCACGAGAAGTCTGTGGAGGACCACCACGTCCTCCCCGAGCCGACACACCATTAGCCCTATCACGTAAAACCGGACAATCGAACTTAAAATGACCTTCCCCACGACAATATGCGCACTGATTATATCTCAGCACATTGCGGGGCGCAGGTGAAGCATTGCGCTGCTGTGGTTTAGAAAACTGTGGTTGCGATCTGTTGGGCTGCTGCGCATCACTAAAATTCGAACGCGGAGGATAAGCTTGCTGCAACAAGACCTTAGTTTTGAGATCCTTAGTTTTCTTTTCTGCACGCTCACTTTCCTCTTTTTCTCTATTCTCATAATATTGGGCCGTAGCCAATATTTGGGCAGTGGTAGAAACAGCCCACGCACTCTCAGAATTCTTCAGCTTGTTGCTCAAGTCGGGCAACAAATTCGACACAAATTTGTCAACGAACAGCCGTTGACCACCCTCAGAACCCATATCCTGACCACTATGATCAAGGAACGCCTCTTCGAACCTAGTAAAGAAGTCGGACACACTTTCATCCTTCTTTTGCCTGCATGCTGATAGTTTGTCCCAATTGACGCGCATCGCTGGCATAAGCGTCTTCATGAGGGTAATAATCCTCTGAGGCAAGGCCGCAATAACCTGTTCAGGTTTAGCCCCACCGACCTGCCGGGCATCCGCCGCTGTAAGGGCAGCCCAGTCACCGCCTAACTCGGCTACATGATTTTCATGACGGATTTTCGCCCAAACCGGCTGAGGCACCACATTACCGAACAACATATCGATATCGGCTAGGTTCATAACTGTAGCATCCACCAATTGGGACAGCTCCTTATAATAACCCGCAGGGTTCTTACGAGGATCAGGTAGGGATTGTTTCACTTGCAAAACTTCCGACCGCTTCCAAGGGAGGTGTATCCACACTCTCTGGAAATGCGGTTGGACAGGAGGGTTAGCAGCAGCATCGCCTGGCATCCATACTGGGGGAACTTCTCGCATTGGATACTGACCAGGTTGTGCCATCCATTCCGTGGTCGCGTCCTTAAACAGTGCGCGTGGTTGCACTGTACATCGAAAGGATAACAAACGTTCTAAAGCCTCGCGGACTTTATCACCTACAATGACACCCGTGGCAAACCGGAGCTGTAGCTCGGAAACCTCAGGTGGCATATCATCAGCCATATCATCATCCCACTCCTCTTTTAATGACTTACACAATTCTTCGAACACAAATCGTTGCGTGGGCGCATTGAACTGAGAAAATGTTTCGAACACCACACGTGGGGTGTATCTAACAGGGTTGCGAATCCATCTGCGCGCCGTTTTTACCAATGATTCACGTTCCCTATCATCAGGAAGCTGACTACGTCTTTGAGCAACATCCGAAAGAGTCGAGCCAAGTATCGGCCCAAAGAACGGAGAATAAAGAGAAGCAACAGCAGTCAAGAGACGGCTACGAACAGAAGGGGAGGAGGAAGAAGACGAAGGTGTAACAGCCATAGGGGCAGAAACAGTAGAGGTAGATGCAACAGCAGGAGTAGCGGGAACAACAGACGGAGGAGGGACTGGGAAAAGCGCGATAGGGAGAGAAACCGGACCAAGGGGATGTACGATCTGTGGCCCAAGGGGATTCGGGAGTACAGGAGGAACGGCGGGCTGACCAGCAGCCGCCAAAGCAGCGGGTTGAGGAAGAGGGCGATTAACAAGACCCATAACATCAGGAGCATAAGGAGGTGGCGATTTCATCAGATAAGACAAAAGCGAATCTTCCACCGATTCTTCTCCTGTCTTATCGATCGTAGAAGGTAGCGTCGGGTAACATTTGTCCACCGACATATGGTGAAGCCGAGCACTAACTTCTTGCTCCTTCTCGTTTTTGTCTAACTGATACTGTTCTGCATTGCGCATCACCGTAATGACACCTTCTCGTTTATGTTTCTTGTTCTGTTTGATTTCTTTCTGCTTGGCCTCTTTCCGCCATAACCGGAAGGAATCAAACATGGCCGGCCTAGCTTTCTTTTTAAACAATTTCGCTTCCAAGTTATCTAAAATGGCAGTCTCAAAACTGCCATGAGGTGGCCAACTAAGGACACCATCCTTTTTAGTATAGCGAACCCAATATTCATTATATACGATAGGACCCACGCCATGGCGACTATAGAGCTCATAAAGCGGAGTTCCAACCGGAGGTATCGGGCAGGAATCCTCCAGCCGGGAGTCCATGCTGCAACATTTGAGAAACCCAAACAAAGTACTACGGCCAGGCATCATGCACACTAACCGAGTATACAAACTTCAAGGGCTATCGAATTACGATGTCCTCGCAAAAAAAAAATACAAGACCCTCGGTTTTTGGCAATTGCAATCGTCAAATAAACCCAACAACTAAGAACCAACAACTAAGAACCACAAATGCAATGGAACCATGCAACCAACAAAGCAACACTGGGAGCGACCCACAAATACTTAACTGAGAAAGAGCAATGGCGTCACCAGGAAGGCCCGTCTATCGTCTCGCCGTACAAAGGACTACGCCAGGCACCAAACAGGTCGACAGTCAGGGCATCGGTCCGTCGCAGCCGTCAGGAGGCGGGGATCTTCGCGGAAAGGACGTCGGGCCACTTATTTCGACAACTGGATCGATGAAGCGGGGTGCACCTTCCCTCGGAGATTTCACACGAAGTTCCTCACGATCGTCGGGCTTTGGACCGGTACCGTTGATGTCGCCCCACGTTGGGCGCCAACTGAAGGACTGGGTTTTCTTAGACCCAGCGGTGCCAGGGGACAACACCTGAAACCTTCGTGGGTTACCTGTTCTGGCGTACAAAACACAGAGACACGGGACACTTCCAGTGACGTCAATGATCAGCGTTTATTTACTGCAGGGATACAGAAGTCACAAGAAGTACACAGCGTGTAGGTTCTCGGAGACTGCTTCAAATTCATAGAAGTGGGTCGCTCCTTTTATACACGTTTTTGCCATAGCGCAGTATGGCGAACAAAGGTTACAACTCAGTTCCCACAATAAACTTAAAAAAAAAAGACAAAAGGTCGCGTTCGTGTTTCAGGAGGCCGGAACATAATTACAACAGTCTTGCCGGTTCCCAACTGTAAAAACATATCCCCTCCGCAATAAACACATTAAGAGGAAGGACGGAAAACAGAATGCGAGGAAAGGAACAGGTTAGAAAAGAATGCTAGAGGCAATAAAGGAAACTCGAGAGAGGGATCAAAGACCTCGTGTCTAATGTATGCGTGACTGAAACAATAGACCGGAGCGGCAAGATGAGCCTCGAGCGGGGCCATCTGCCTTACTCGTGTCATTCCCCTCGTCATAAAAGTCACCTCAAAGAAACACGTGTCCTTCATACTATCTTGACAGTCCTAGGGTCACGAAGCGGACAAAAGCCCGTTCGCTGGCTACTTGAGGGCAAGAAAACAAAATGGACGCTGTATCTAAAATGGAACCCGAGGGTTCGAATGAACGAACACAAAAATGAGACGAACCGTACAAGGCTGCATAGCGAAACTTCGCACACCCACTGTACTCGTCATTTGCGGTTCATAGATACCACACTCGTCCATATTCATCACCACTCAAAAAGTGCCGTCCCGTCTCACACGGAACCTCACTACAATGCCCGAACACCACTGCCATAAACCCTGAAAAACCACCCCCAGCAAGACCCCCTACACTGCCCGAACAACACTGCACTGCCCTAAACCCTGAAACATCCCCCCAGCACGACCCCCTACACTGACCGAACACCACTGCACTGCCCTAAACCCTAGAACACCACCCCCAGCACGACTTGCTACACTACCCGAACACCACTGCACTACCCTAAACCCTAGAACACCACCACCAGCATGACCCCCTACACTGCCCGAACACCACTGCACTACCCTAAACCATAAACCACCAGCCCCAGCACGACCCCCTTCACTGACCGAACACCACTGCACTGCCCTAAACCCTAAAACACCACCCCCAGCATGACCCCCCTACACTGCCCGAACACCCTTGCACTGCCCTAAACCCTAAAACACCACCTCCAGCACGACTTGCTACACTACCCGAACACCACTGCACTACCCTAAACCTAGAACACCACCGCCAGCACGACCCCCTACACTGCCCGAACACCACTGCACTACCCTAAACCAGAAAAAACCAGCCCCAACACGACCCCCTACACTGACCGAACACCACTGCATTGACCTAAACCCTGAAACACCACCCCCAGCATGACCCTCTACACTGCCCGAACACCATTGTACTGCCCTAAACCCTGAAACACCACCCCCAGCATGACCCCCTACAATGCCCCAACACCACTGCCATAAACCCTGAAAAACCACCCCCAGCAGGACCCCCTACAGTGCCCGAACAACACTGCACTGCCCTAAACCCTGAAGCACAATCGATCAATCCAATCTTTTGTAAAGCACCCTACTTACCCATGAGGGTTTCAAGGCGCTGAGGGGGGGGGGGGAGCGGGTGGGAGGGGTGCTGCTGCTACTGGTCGAAGAGCCAGGTCTTGAGTCGTCTTCTGAAGGTCAGCAGGTCTTCGGTTTGTCGTAGGTTGAGGGGGAGGGTGTTCCAGGTGTTGGCAGCGCAGTTGGAGAAGGACCTGTCTCCGTATGTGGTTCTGCAGATGCGCGGGACCGTTGCCAGGGCGTGGTCTGCAGAACGGAGTTTCCTGTTGGGTACTTAGAAGGAGAGTCGACTGTTGAGATAGGCTGGGCCGGTTTTGTGGAGTGACTTGTGTGCGTGGACCAGGAGCTTGAAGAAGATTCTTCTGTTGATGGGGAAGCCAGTGCAGGTTCCTCAGGTTGGGGGGTGATGTGGTCACGGCGCGGGACGTCGAGGATTAGGTGTGCAGATGCGTTTTGGTTTCTTTGCAGTCTGTTGATGAGCTTGGACGAGGCTCTGGCGTAGAGGGCGTTTCCGTAGTCGAGTCTGCTGCTGACTAGGGCCTGGGTGACTGTTTTCCTCGTGTTTGTCGGGATCCATCTGTAGATCTAGTGGAGCATGCGGAGGGTGTTGAAGCAGGTGGAGGAGACTGCATTGACTTGTTTGGTCATGGTGAGTTTTGAGTCGAGGATGACTCCCAGGTTCTGTGCATGGTTGGTAGGGGTCGGGGGTGTCCCCAGTGATGCGGGCCACCGAGAGTCGACCCATGTTGAGGGGTTGGGCCCGAGGATGAGGATCTCCATCTTGTCTGAGTTCAGCTTAAGACGGCTCTCCTTCATCCAGTCAGCAACGGCCTTCATTCCCTGGTGGAGGTTGGATTTGGCAGTGAGAGGCTCCTTGGTGGGAGAGAGGATCAGCTGCGTATCGTCGGTGTAGGAGATTATGTTGAGGTTGTGCTGTCGGGCGATGCATGCTAGTGGTGTCATGTAGACGTTGACAGCGTCGGGCTGAGGGAGGATCCCTGTGGGACGCCGCAGATGATCTCGGAGACTTCGGATCGGAACGGGGGAGGCGGACTTTCTGAGTTCTGCCGGTGAGGAAGGAGGTGGTCCAGTCCAAGGCCACGACCCCCTGCACTGCCCGAACACCACTGAACTGCCCTAAACCCTGAAACACCAGCCCCAGCACAACCCCCTACACTTCCTGAACACCACTGCACTGCCCTAAACCCTAAAACACCACCTCCAGCACAACCCCCTACAATGCCCGAACACCACTGCCCTAAACCCTGAAACACCACCCCCTGCAAGACCCCCTACACTGCCCAAACACCACTGCACTGCTTTAAACCCTGAAACACCACCCTCTGCATGACCCCCTACCCTGCCTGAACACCACTACACTGCCCTAAACCCTGAAACACCACCCCCTGCAAGACCCCCTACACTGCCCGAACACCACTTCACCACTGCCCTAAACCCTGAAACACCACCCCCCACAAGACCCCCTACACTGCCCGAACACCACTGCAATGCCCTAAACCCTGAAACACCACCCTGTGCTGACCCCCTACACTGCCCGAACACCACTGCCCTAAACCCTGAAACACCACCCCAGCATGACCCCCTACACTGCCCAAACACCACTGTACTGCCCTAAACCCTAAAACACTACCCTCAGCACGACCCCCTACACTGCCCGAACACCACTGCACTGCCCTAAACCCTGAAACACCCCCCCAGCACGACCCCCTACACTGACCGAACACCACTGCACTGCCCTAAACCCTAAAACACCACCGCCAGCACGACCCGCTACACTACCCAAACACCACTGCACTACCCTAAACCCTAGAACACCACCGCCAGCACGACCCCCTACACTGCCCGAACACCACTGCACTACCCTAACCCATGAAACACCAGCCCCAGCACGACCCCCTACACTGACCGAACACCACTGCACTGCCCTTAACCCTGAAACACCACCCCCTGCAAGACCCCCTACACTGCCCGAACACCACCGCACTGCCCTAAACCCTGAAACACCCCCCCCTGCACAACCCTGTACACTGCCCGAACACCACTACAGTGCCCTAAACCCTGAAACACCAGCCCCAGCGTGACCCCCTACACTGCCCGAACACCACTGCACTGTCCTAAACCCTGAAACGCCAGCCCCAGCATCAATCAATCGAAGAAATTTATAGAGCGCACTACCTACCCGTAGGGACTCGAGGTGCTTGGGGGGGGGGGTGCCGTTACTGCTCGAACAGCCAGGTCTTGAGCTTCTTCCTGAAGGAGAGGTGGTCTTGGGTCAGGCGCAGGTCGGCCGGGAGGGAGTTCCAGGTCTTGGCGGCCAGGTAGGAGAAGGACCTTCCTCCAGCAGTGGTTCTGCAGATGCGTGGAACGGTTGCGAGGGCGTGGCTGGCTGATCGGAGGTGGCGTTTGGGAGCGTAGAAGTTGATTCGGTTGTTGAGGTAGCTCGGGCCTTGGTCGTGGAGAGCTTTGTGTGCGTGGGTAAGGAGGCGGAAGGTGATTCTCTTGTTGACCGGGAGCCAGTGCAGGTCTCTTAGATGTCCGGAGATGTGGCTGTGACGTGGGATGTCGAGGATGAGTCTGGCTGAGGCGTTCTGGATGCGCTGGAGTCTCTTCTGGATCTTGGCGGTGGATCCGGCGTAGAGTGCGTTGCCGTAGTCCAGTCGGCTGGTGACGAGGGCCTGGGTGACGGTCTTCCTGGTCTCCGTGGGGATCCACCAGAAGATCTTCCGAAGCATGCGCAGGATGTTGAAGCACGATGAGGAGACGGCGTTGACTTGCCTGGTCATGGAGAGGGAGGAGTCCAGGATGAAACCCAGGTTGCGTGCGTGGTCTGTCAGTTTGGGTGCGGTGCCCAGGGCGGGGGGCCACCAGGAGTCGTCCCAGGCGGAGGGCGAGGAGCCCAGGATGAGGACCTCCGTCTTATCTGAGTTCAGCTTCAGGCGGCTCGTCGTCATCCACTCAGCATGACCCCTTACACTCCCCAAACACCACTGCACTAAACCCTGAAACACCAGCCCCAGCACGGCACCCTACACTGCCCAAATACCACTGCACTGCCCTAAACCCAGAAACACCAGCCCCAGCACAACCCCCTACACTGCCCTAAACCCTGAAACACCACCCCCGGCATGACCCCCACACTGCCCAAATACCACTGCACTGCCCTAAAGCACCACCCCAGCAAGAACCCCTACACTGCCCGAACACCAATGCCCTAAACCCTGAAACACCACCCCCTGCAAGACACCCCCAGCAAGACCCCCTACACTGCCCAAACACCAATGCCCTAAACCCTGAAACACCACCCCAGCAAGACCCCCTACACTGCCCGAACACCACTGCACTGCCCTAAACCCTGAAACACCACCCCCAGCAAGACCCCCTACACTGCCCAAACACCACTGCCCTAAACCCTGAAACACCACCCCCCAGCAAGACCCCCAACACTGCCCGAACACCACTGCCCTGCCCTAAACCCTAAAACACCATCCCCAGCACGGCCTCGTACACTGCCCGAACACCACTACACTGCCCTAAACCCTGAAACATCAGCCCCAGCTAGATCCCCCTATAATGCCCGAACACCACTGCCCTAAACCCTGAAACACCACCCCCAGCAAGACCCCCTACACTGCCCGAACACCACTGCACTGCCCTAAACCCTGAAACACCACCCCCAGCAAGACCCCCTACACTGCCCAAACACCACTGCACTGCCCTAAACCCTGAAACACCATCCCCAGCACAACCCCCTCCACTGCGTGAACACCACTGCACTGCCCTAAACCCTGAAACACCACCCCCCACACGACCCCCAAGACTGCCCAAACACCACTGCACTGCCCTAAACCCTAAAACACCACCCCCAGCACGACCCCCTACACGACCTGACCACCACTGCACTTCCCTAAACCCTAAAACACCACCCCCAGCACGACCCCAACACTACCCGAACACCACTGCACTACCCTAAACCCCAAATCCACCCCAGCACGACCCCCTACACTACCCAAACACCACTGCACTACCCTAAACCCTAAATCTACCCCCAGCACGACCCCCTACGCTACACCAACACCACTGTACTACCCTAAACCACTACCCCAGCACGACCCCCTACACTACCCAACATATATATGTGAATGATTTTTAGTAAGAAAAACTATATTCATTATTTAAAAAAAAAAAAGAATATTATACAGAAGTCGAACACCCTTCGCGCACCCTACATGATGGCTGCGTGCATTCCGGTAGCCATTTTGAAAAGTCGCGCTGGGGTCGCGACTTACCCATAATTTCTAAAGTATGAAATATCTTGAAATTAATTATAAATAAAAGTTTTCCTTTAAGTGTTTGTCTAAATTTATTAATAAGTATTATTTTCAATATAATTTCGACTAAAAATTATTCGATTATTATTGGATTCGGAGGTTAGGAGGGATGGCCATTTTGCTCGATCTGTTTTGCAAGATTTTTTGGTCCAGTCAGGTGGACACCCTCCTCCGGGTTAGGTACAGCTTGAGGCTTCTATTCAAAAGGTGAGGAATCAACAGACAGAAGTATCCATCATAAGAGCAAGTTACTTACCTTTTGTAACGCTTTTTCTGGTGGATACAGTATCTGCCTGTGGATTCCTCACTGTCTCACCCACCTCCCCGTTGTCCACCTGTTTCTACCAAACAGATGCTTTTACTGTTTGGAATGAATGTTTTTAATATGTCTTAATCATGCTTATGTTTTAATAGTGAGAAATGCTTGATCTGTTGCTATTTCTTTATGCCTTTATTAGTTATGCATTTCTGTCTGTGTGTGTATATATATATATATATATCACTTGAACCTTGTTCCACGGTTGAGCTCTGCCTCTTTAATGGTGGCGGGCTGCCGGCAGGGTCGCGACCCCTTCAAATCCAGTAAAAACGATCAATCTTTCCTTGTTTAAAGATTGCGCCGAGCCCCAATTCATTTCATTAGCGTGCTTTATTTAAAGCAATGACAAACACTGTCCCGATGCGTTTCAGAACCTTAGTTCCTTGGTATATATATTCAACACAAACAAATCTGAGATATCCACATTATCGTATTCTAGCCATTAATAATTAAGTGAGTCTTCTTTTTCCATTCCGTTTTAGAAGTTTATTCTCTTTTTCTTAATTACACAGAAATGCCAACACGTGTTTCGCGCACACTGAAATCAGTGATGTCATTTCAGATGTCATCAGTGATGTAATATGTGACATCATCAGCAGTGCATTGCGGGGGCGCGAGTTAAGGTTAGCTGAACTAACTATAACGGGGGAATTTCTAGGGTTTTGTACAAGGGAAATGTCCAGCTAATTACAACGACCCTGAAACCTATGGTTTTTTCAGTGAATTTCAAAGGTTTTTTAAATGCCAATTCCTAACTATAACGTGCATGAAACCTATGGTTTTTTCAGTGAATTTCAAAGGTTTTTTTAAATGCTAATTCCTATCTATAACTTATCTCTAAAGGTATCATGTTTAATGATTTTCATTGGATTTCTATATTTTTCAATTTCAGTGTGTCAATTTCATTAATTATGTTTTTTTGAAATTCTTTTTTAACACTATTTTTTTAAACTATTTTTTCATTTAAATCTTTTCAAAATTAAAAAATATTATTTGCTTTTATTGGGTTTTTCAAACATATTTTTTTATATTTTTAAAAATATTTTTTTAACTTTATGTTCGAAACTTCATTTTATAAATTTTTTCCCATGTTTTTTGGATCCGCGCACCCTATGCGCACCGTTCTCGATCCCTACGCGATAGCATCCGCGCATAGTATGCGTTGGGTACGTGTTTAGTGCGCGACCGAAAAAACATAAATATATATATATATATATATGTATTTCATGTGAATATTAATTGAAGACAAACTCTAAACTAGTCTTAAAAGTAATATATTTTTACATCTAATCCTATGTTTCTTTTTAATTCCATTTCGCGAATGCGCGCTGGGTGCGTGCTGCGTAAGCAAAGGGTGCACGGATCCCATGTGACCTGCAAAAAAAGATATTCGATTGGTTCATTACACTTTCTGTTCTAACTATTAAAAGACCTTACCCATTTTAATCATTCTTCTTTCACCTTCTTTGGAGGAGCATCTCTTTGAAGAGAAGATTTTTTGGACTCAGTTTACACTTAGTGCTAACTTTTTTCTCCTAAAAATGGCTTCAGGGCAGCAGGCACCACCTGCATCACCTCATACATCTAAGGATGAATTTTTGGAGGAGCCAGCACGCACACCACGTTTTTCTTCAGTGGTGTGGAAATTTTTTACTTTTCCTGAGGGGTTAACGTGCAAGATTTGTAAAAAAGTGCTGTCTCGAGGGGATCCGACAAAGAAACACTCATGCGGGACAGCCAGCATGATGAAGCATCTACGGACCCTTCATCCTGTCAATCTTGCACGAGAAGAATGCCGACGGATGAGAGACACTCCTGCGCCTTCCACCTCATCGCAGCCGAGCACTTCAAGAGTGCATCCGTCAGCCCAAAACTTGGACATTCGTCCTCAATTTCAATTTTTAAAAGGGCTCTGCACTAAGTGCAATGCGACTTTGTGCTACGGGGAGCAGCCGGCCGATCTGATCTGCCGCCGGCAAGAAAGTCACCATTGCTAGTTTTTTATTGTCCCTGAAGTTCATTCTTTTGTTCATCCTGTTTTGTTTTTTGTTTTGTTTTTTCCAGAAACCCCCCCCAAAAAAAATCACAAAATCGTTGGAAAAACCAAAAAAAAAATATTTAAGAAGAAAGAAGAAAAACAAAAAAATGTTCTTCTAAGAACTAACTTTCCTGGTTTAAAAAAAGAGCTAAATGTCTGTGTTAGTGTGTGAAAGTTTAGATGAATGTATGTGTAGTACGTAAGTGACTGAATGAATGCATTAGTAGCGTATGGTGAATGTATAAGTGCAGAACTATGAGGAAGTGCTGCAGCATCACACAGTAACCTCTTTAACTGCAGTGTGCTGTAGTACTTCCGAAGCACAGGTATCCAACAAATGTACATAAATATGTTGCAAATCTATGCTTCTGTCTGCACGGCTGCTTAAACTGCAGCCATGTGGTGACACAGGCACCCTTGCACCATATCTGTGTCATGTGCTGTTTGTTTTTCTGCAGGAAGACACACCTTCCTGCACAAAAACAATGAGAAAATGCATTTTTCTCCTTCAATGTATGCTGAACATTTTAGCATGCATTGAAGATATAAAAATGTGGAGAAATGAAAACAATTCTCCTTGTTGTGCTTTCCTACACCAATTTTAGAATGGTGCAGCATTCACACACATCGAGATTTATGATTTCTGATGAATCTAGAGATGTGTCTTGTTCTATGAGTATTCAGTGCAATCATGCACAACAACACTTATAGAACACCCTTTCAACGCAAAGAGGTGTGTATGATGAGGTTGTATTTACATGGAGTAGAAAAAGTGCACAGAGTGCCTTTTCCTCTCTTTGTAAATAT
Source organism: Triturus cristatus (assembly GCF_964204655.1). NCBI lineage: Eukaryota > Metazoa > Chordata > Amphibia > Caudata > Salamandridae > Triturus > Triturus cristatus. The sequence continues at coordinate 588,195,511 of NC_140583.1, read as the reverse complement.
GAAAGAGTGTCTTGCGTAATAACTATGTTACAAAAAATGACATATTTCTGGTTTTAAAAGTCCTTGCGAATGATAGAAGGTAAGCACAGAGTTTTGTCTGCAAAGATGTTCAAAGAAGAATGATTGAAATGATTGCGGTCCTTCAATAGGTACAATGGGAAATATTATGAACCCCTCAAATATATTTTTTTGCAGGTCACATGATATCTGATTAGTGTCAGATTTCAAAACTACATAGTTATAAACAGAGTGTTTTTAGAAACGTGTTTCAACTATGTAGCTTCTTGCAGACCTCCTCAGTCTGCATATTGAGACTTAGTTAAACTTACCTTCACAGTAATAGGAATAAAAAATGGTATCATTTTTTTCAGATTTTCATTGCAATCTAAATTGATATAAATTGCTTATTTTAAAATTTGGATCTGTGAAAGAAAAGAAAAAAAAAATATAACATGTAATAATACATTTTTTACAACACAGCATAATTTCCACAAAGTAATTTGTTTGCCTTATTTGCTGTTCTCAGAATATATATATGGAATTTCACCTGAAATAGCGATTTCAATCGTACTCCTCACTTAACAGCGAACAAAAAAAAAACAATCAGAAAGATTGTTAAACAAAACCCAACATGCTATTCTCAGTAAAATACCAGAAAATACAAATCACACGTATATGAAATGCTTACGGCTTACAAAATGTTATAACTTTAACTTATAAAAACTGTAAATATTGCAGCTTTAAAATATTCACTGAATCAATGACCACCAAAAAGTCCATATTTCAAAAATATACCTTTCCTTGAGGCCAAATGGTATTTTTGCACTCCTTTATGTAAATTGTCCAATGGTAGTCCTATTAAATTAATATAATAAATTCCTCAGAGAATGAATTATCTTCCTAAAACTTTGACTTTAAAAATATTAGGTAGGAATTTTGAAATTCCCTAGGCAAACGTTTTTTAAAAACCAACTGGGAATCATTTCAAAGTGTCCAGCCTTTGTCACATTTTAGATAGGCAGTGTAATGTCCAGATGTGGTGGAAGGACCATCATAGAAAATTATAGCAATTGCTACAAAAGTCCTTCCTGATATTGATAGTTGTGCTGCTACAAATTGCTTTATTAAAGTATCCAATTTTCTTCGGTCAGCTGTACAACGTTGCATCATTAAAATTATGTATTTTCCATATTTTGGTAAGAATAATGTGGATAACATTTCTGATTTACATTGGCTACACTCCATGTTTTGATTTGCAACTTTAACTAATTTATTGAAAGACACTGATTTACAGTCTGGTAATGTTAAATACAGAAATCTCTCAGTGTCTACATTGGTGCTACATGTATACATGCAATTTTCACAACGATGTTCCCATTTGTAAGAAAGGCCAAAAATATTTTCTATTTCTACACCTTCATTTTCAAAAATAGTAAGCATATACATTAAAAATTTCTGAGCATCTTGTTGGATATTTTGTGAAAATTGTGTAGAACCAGAACACACATCCAAAAGACTACTGAAACAGATTGTATTTTACTTGTATCTGTTGTCAACTTTTCATAAACAGAATGCAACAAAAACAAAATCTTTTTTGCCAATTCTGCATAATTTGTTCTCGCAAACCTTCCAGATATAAAACAACATTGACCAATACATTAGCATAGCAGTTGACACCTGAACTATTTTCAAACTGATAACCAACAATCTCTTCAACAGTGTCCAATTTCTTTTTACCTGCAATCACAACATTATCTTGTTCTTTTCCCTTCTTGACACCTTCAGAACAGATATTCTCTACCCTTCTTTTTTGACCAACCACACGCTTTTCAAATACAGGAAATTGACCTAAATTTGGAGCATAATCCCTTCTTAACCTATTATACTCTTTTACACAGTTTGCATCTGCAGTAACTCATCAAAATCAATCAGAAACAAACCAGATAATGTTCTGACTCGCGACAAAGCAACATATGCCATACCCTCTTTAAATAGGGTAGATGCAATGTTCACCAATGCACTGTCTACACTTAATCCTTGAGATTTATGAATAGTCACTGCGGATGCCAGAGAAAATGGAAATTGTTTCCTACAGACATATAAATCTTTAACAAGCAAAAAACGAACTGAACGACGACCAATTTCTTTAACTTCATCAATCTGATCAAATTTTATTTTTTAAAATTCCTTCTTTTTTCTCATAGTTCACAAAATCCACCACTTTACCCATTGCACCATTAACTAAACCTTTCTCTACATCCAAATTACTACTTAAAATTACCCGACAGTTTACACACGCATATAGTGTCTTTTCTAAACCAGCAGTTTTAGATACTTTTTTTCTAAACAATCCAGTTTTGATCTCAACTTTCCCGTCAAAATAATAGTGATTCCTTCATGCTGTATTTTAGCGAGGGCTTCCATTGTTACAATTTCTTCATTTTCCAGTTTCAATAGTTCTTCGTTGAATATGGAACACTCGCGCAGTGTTGGCATTAAGCAAATCACTGATTTATTTTTAGCAATTTCCACGTACACTTTTGCAGGAACTGCATTTTCATTTGGAAAGACATTGCAAAGTAATCGACTCAACAAAGCTTGTTTGCCTAGTTTTGAAAGAATTCCAATTCTTCTATCTTGAAGAATACTTCCATATTCAGCATCATTTGCCTGTCGCATATTTGTTGTCAGTTCTTTGTATTCAAAATGAGTCCAAATGTTCACATTACCAACACTGCCAAGAGACTTTCTGGTATCTTCATGGGCTAGTGTTTTAAATACCGGTTGTCATTTTACCGGAGTCAGTTGCAGTAGATCTCCAAAAATTATGACGTGTTTTCCTCCAAATAACACGTCACACTCTGTTTTAAGAATTTGCTGTATTCTTAAATGCACAAAGGCAAGCATCAACTTTGAGACCATGCTCACCTCATCAATAATGAGAAGTTTCATTTTCTTCAGGACTCTTGAAACTTCACAACAAGCTTCTCCAGATAGCTTGTGGTATTCCAATTTGTTCTCATGCTCTACTGGCAGCATTAGTAAACGATGTAAAGTAATTCCTTTAATGTTATGTGCTGCCAACCCAGTTGGAGCAGTGACAAATGCGAATCAGTTGTTTTCTGCAGATAACTTGTAATTACTTTAATTAAGAAACTTTTTCCTGTTCCAGCTTGACCACTCTCATACATTCGGATAGGTTGAAATTATGTACATGAGCACCCTCTCTTTTCATGAAGTAATCCATGGTCAATCTGCTCTTTCACTTGCTGATTTGTTTCTGTTCAACATTTAGTTGTTCTTCCAAGTTTACTAACTGTATTGCATCTTCTTGAGCTTGATACATTGCTGTTTCCACCTCATTCATTGCAATCGCTGCTTCATTTTCAACAATTGATTGTCCTAGTGCATCTTGACTCAGTGTAGCAGAACTTTGACTGTCTTGAGAACTGTCTCTAGCAATCTCAGCTGCAATTGTAGCTTCTTGATCAATTTCATCACTCAACATTTTCACATAATTTGCGAAAGCACTGCATTGTATGCTATCTTTAGAAGCATTAAATTAATCTTCATAGCTGGTAAAATCTCCAAGGAATTCCAGTTCTGAACGCCATGGTTTGAACATTTGCAAAAGGCCTAAATAGTAAAATTCCCTTTTGTCAGCAGTGTCGCAACTCAGTTTCCTGTGATTAATTAAATTTCCTTTCCTTTGTTTCACCAGACATCCTTCGGAACCAATCACTGCATATTTTCCATTGTTGATGTTCTCTGTAGTTTTCCCGTTTAAAAGTGTAGTTTTGCAGCACTTCATAGAGACACATGTTCTCAAGATGATGACTTCTATTTGGGTAGTATGTGTCCAACATATTCGTTTTCAAAATATCTGTACTTTCTGGTTAATTTTCTGCTAAATATTCAATTCCTTGAACAGATCTCAGTACCCGATTTCGCATTCCTGCAAGACTTAGACTCACACAAATGATTCTTCTACTTTTGGAATATAGACTTGCAGATGATAACCGATCTGAACATTCATATGCTCCAATTTCACGATGCGATAACATCTTCAAACTAAAACTGTATAATTTCATACTTAGAATCTTCTCGTGAGAAATCTCTTCCCACATTTCTTTCAATTCAGTCTATTCTGATTTAGTAATGTAAGACGTTACATATCGAGCAACAGCAATGGAATTGTCTGCAACATACTGAATATCCATGTTAGCGTTCCACATGGATAAAATAACTGGATTGTAGTCATTTACGTATTTCGATTCTTCGCTACTTCTTAAGTTGTAGGTGTTTTTTGGAGACTTTCTTGTGATGGTATGTCGCATAGCTGACATAAAACTGTTCACTCTTCCTTTAGATAATACAGGACGTGGAAATCCAAAACGACATTTGGTATAGAACTTATCCTTTGACTTGTACTTTCGTCGACAGTATTTTCCACACCTGTGGCTTTGAAATTGTAAGATTTGTTGTTTTAAGTTTTTAACTTCTCTGCTATTGGGAAGAGCACATGTAGCATAATCTTCAATGAAAGACAAAACAGTTTCATCTGAATCTGTTCCAAATTTGGGGGCGTCCTTGATCCATAACAACATATGTATATGAGGAGCACCTCTTGCTTGATACTCCTTTCTCCAAAAGAAAACCACAACTTCTCCAAGAGGAGGATTCTTTTTATTGCAGATGAAAGACATCATAGCTTCAAATCTATGATTGAAATATCTGCATACATTGACAGGATCCAAAGAGCACAATTCTCCAGGTGTCTTGTATTCAATATTTTTTATATTGGAATTTGCCTCTCGAAGAAATTCAAGTAAATCTTCCCAAGCGTACTTAGCACAGCTTAGTGTAACAAACCATGTAGGAGTTCCCAAGTTGCGTAGCATACATTTCAGTTCTCCATGTCGACGGTACAAATATTCATTAGTCCCACGCTGACATGCCATCAGATTAATCAACTGAGATTCTAAATGATCATCTCTCTGATGTACTTTATCCATAAAATCCTTTGCAGTTACATTTTGAATATGCATTCCAGTTTTTAAAATGTGATTTACTGCGTATGAAAGTCCAGACAAGTCACTTTCAAACAGAAGATGAAACATACAAGGGATACATTGTTGAAATCTTGGATCTTCTGCATATAATCTTGTTGTCTGATATTCAGATGCAGGAATCTGCACAGGACGTTCATCATATCGTCCACCTTTTCCTGTTGGAATCAATTGCGGTAAACAATGACCTTCCAAGCTCTCTTCCCATACACTCATTGGACTTCCTGTTGCTCAGTGGCGTCACTAGGGTTGGTGTCACCCGGTGCGGGTAACTCATGGTGTCACCCCCTCACGACTTACCGCATGGACCTCCTCCGCTCAGAGTCCGGCTTCCCCCTCATTTCAGGGTGTGCCTGGCGGTTTAACCAGATTTAACAGGTGGATGTGTTTCTGCCAGGCAGCTCTCCACCATGGTGGAGTCGTGTGACAATGACACCGTAGTTGAGCCTCCCACCCAGGCATGGACATCGGGTGGAGGTGCTCCTACAAGCTATTCCAAATAAAGGTCTCAGTTCAATAGCACAAAAATGCCCAATAAAGGGCAGCCAAATATAGCCCCCGCCTCCCTTCCTGTACTCTTATGGGAGTGACAGAAGTAAATGGTCGGTCTGAAAAATGATAGCGCCACAGATTCACCCCTTGTGTCGTCTTCACATTTCAAATTACAGATGGCTGCCAGGTCACATGATAGTGAATTTTACAGCACATTTTTCATTACATATTCAAATTGTATCAACTTTCAAAGCACAGTAAATAGTAGATGATGACCTTAAAGAACATCAGGTTACCCACCCAGTCATATGTACCCATAGACATTCTTTCAGAGAGCACCAAAAATAGACACAAGTAGTGAATCAGAGGGAACAAAGTAAAAGTGAGACCAGCCCCCACATGGTATGTAGCGAGCAAGCGCAGTGAGCAACCACTACTAGGGGGAGTTTGGGGGGTTGAACTTCTCCACCCCAAGATAATTTGGGAGACAGAAAGGCCAAAACAAAACATTTTTCATTACATATTAGATTGTATTAACTTTTAAAGCATAGTACATTATTACCTTATAGAGCACCAGGCTATCCAGTCATAAATCACAGACATTCCTACAGAGAACACTAAAAAATGAAATGTCGAGCATGAAACATTAATTTAAATATAACCAATTTATTATTCTACCACCCAAATCTGTGTAGACAGTGAGCGCCCAGCCGTGCCTCTGCAGACAGAGACCCCTATGCCTGTTAACAACAGTGTGATAATGACTCATTAATCAGGTTGTACAGTGGGCTACCTGCTAGTCAACAGTTTATTGGAATTTATAATATCATAGGTATGGTACTTGATACTGGTGTGGTGTTCCCACTATCCGGCAACATGATACATCAGTGGTCGAAGTGGGGGAAAAAAAGTAGGGGAACTGTGGGTGGAGAATCAGAGGGCGGGAATAACCCAAGGATTGGATCAGTGGGCGGAGCCAGAGGTGTGGCCAGAATGCGCAAACATCCCTGTTTTTTGTATTTGGTTTGACTGCCCAGTTTAATCAACCAATGGATACACATGATTATTTAAGGTTATAATGAGTTATTGACAGTAAAATGTATTCACAAAGTGGGATATACTTCTAATCACAGAATGTCCCAAAATACGATAAAAAGCACAAGCTATTTGTCTCCGAGCCATGGAGTTTGTCATCAGCACTTCCCCCTTTTCCACAACAGCAGTTCAAACATGAATGGCCAAAAATCCAAGTTTGCAAATGTTTTCTAAATAATAATGGCTCTGACATATTTGCCTCATAATGCAAGATCTGCAGCATGATCTGACCATTTAAACGAATAAATTGTTTGTAGCTCAAACGTATCAAAAGTTAATAAAAAATGTGACTTGTGTTGCTGCGGAGTAGATGACAGTTAATAGCTCACTGTTCTATGTTAGGATTTTAACTTATAAACTGCAAGTAACAAAAGGATCTCTCTGACAAAAGCAGTAGCCCACTGGCCTATTTACATTATGTGCACTTTGTGATCTGCATGGTACATGTTCTTTGCAGCAGATACATTAACCCTCTGAGCTACCTTTCCAGGAGTCAAATTTTCCATTAGACAAAATTCCGATCTCTCTCTACGTAGAACATTAATCACCAGAGTCATGACATTTTTATTTTTACCGAAAATTACAGGAGGCCAGGAAGGAGGCAGCAAGCACTTTTAAAACCATTATATACTTGCAAAAATGATGCCTCCACCTAAAGTCAGCACCTGGTGCGGTCACAGTGGTTGCACCACCCTAGAGCTGGCCCTTCTCAAGGGTCCTGTGATCTCAGTGACAGGGTCACTGTTGTTCTAGTGTGTGCTGCTTCATAGGCCTGCCCTCAAGACTGGAGGTGAACTTTAGTATGAATAGTGGTGGACAAGCCTTGAAAGTTTACCTACACTTGTCATGCTACGGTCCCCCTGCTGGTGCTACGACATCGGGTTTCTAATATAAGGTCTAGCATGAGATAGTGCTCTCTCAGTAGAGGGGTCTGATGGACTGGTCATGAAAGCTGAACCTGGTTCCCCAGTTCCAAATTCAGCAGCTCTGGCCATAGTGCCACATCCTCTCCCCCACACTGAACACCATTCTGCCCCACTGAGAAAAACTCAGACTACCTTCAACTACAACCCAATTGTTGCCAGCTATAAACACCTGGATGCGGCTCAATTGAAATTACACACTGGGCAAGAGCAATATGTGGCCTACATTTACAACAAAAAAAAGTGACAGCATCCTGGAAAAAGCAAACAATCAAAGGGGATGCAAAATTTCACAAACCATGTGAAATGTAAGCAGGGACAACATGGTTAACTTAACGCTTTTACACTCACTGTTCAGAAATCAGTGAGTGCTTTTGTCTGAAAAGTTAAGGACATGACTACAGGGCCCTGAATGGACCTATTTCAATGGCCATTGCTTATATCCTTACAAAACGTAAGCAATATGGTAAAAAAAGACAACATCCCTAGATGCAGAGCAGCAATACAAATTGAGTTTTTCAATCCTCACATTGCAGTACCTCCAGGATTGGTGCACTAGTTCCAAGCCCAGGGAAAACAAAGCCAAGACAACAAAAATAGCGCTTCACTGGCAAACTCTGTAAAAGTGGCGCTAATGTGTTTGGGTGTGAATACAATAAATCTGGCCAGTTTGCTACCACTCTGTCTTACATTATTTAGTTATTCATTTTTCATATTTTTAAACTTTTATTCACGATGCTGCCCTTTGTAATTAAATGTCAGAAAAATACGACATTGATGATTTCCAGCAAAAGTGATTTTCTTTTTTGGATCCATTTCACAGGGGTGCAAATAAAAGAAAGGAGAGGAAAGAGAGTGAGAACCCCGTCTTGCAGGCAGCCATTGTTTTCAGTAAGAGTCAGACTCAGAGAAGAACTGCCGTGCTAGCAGGCGAGACTGAGGCCTGAAGTTATTTACAAGAACAGAACAGATACACACAGTATAACACCCATCGAGGTACAGACAGGAGTAGAGATCCGCATAACCGCGGCTTGACCACCACCCACCCCCACCTGACCCACATGGCTTAATCAATTGGTGCCGCCGGTCTGCAGTGCCGGAGAAACACACTCACCTGCTGAGTTGGCAATGGTGGCAGACAGGGGGGGGACAGGGGGGGGGACTATGTCGGTCGGTGGCTAGCCTTAAGCCTGGCTCCTTAGAATAAAATTAAATACTGGCGGCCCGCAGGTGGTCAAACCGGCTGAGACCTCCTCCTCGACCCTCGTGATGCCGAGTCACGCGCACTTAGGGCCCAATGCGCATGCGGGATTCCCGGCCCGGATTCAAAATTACATCACTGCACCCCTCTAGTGACGACGCCACTGCCTTGGCGCGCAGACGCGGTGGAGGAGGAGACAGTGCGCACTGCGCACAGGCACCTCCTCCTCCTGAAAGCAGGTTAGGTTGCGTTGCGCGGTTGCGTAGCTCTGCACTACTGCACACACCGGCCCTTTGGTGTCACCCCATGTGAGGGTGTCATCCGGTGCGGTCCGCACCCCCCGCACCCACCTAGTGACGCCGCTGCGGTTGCTTTTTTCATTTGATACAACTCAATTGTATTCCCCATCACCTTTTGGAATGAAGTGGATGTACGCTGTAATGTTCATAGATCTCTTCACATCTGGACATGTCCACTTTTTCTATTTGTCCACTAATTGTTTCAGTATCTTTTGCTAAATCTATTTCTTCTTCTCCAACAAACACATTTCTATAGTACTCATTATTTTTTAATAGATACAATGACGCCTTTTGCACTTTTCTAACATCCACTAACTCTTGCCAAATTTTCTTATTCTTAGTAGGAACACCATTAACTAGAATGACTTGTGGCTCATTTTCTGCAAGGTCTACACCAATAGTTTCAATATTTTTCCCTAAATCTAACGGTAAAAAAACAACTCTTCCTTTCAATCCTTTTTGCAACTCTGTTGGAGGTAATTTACCTGTTTTGGGCTCCATACGAACAATAGCCTGAAACGGGTGAACACATTGTATGAGAATAGACTCATACGTATTTAAATCTATCAGCTCTGGTGGAATAGCAACCAAATCTAGATTATTATGAAAAGCTCTAGCAGGCATTTTATTCTCATCTAATTTGTTATAACAATATTTGCAAATACGCTGCTCAGATCCCAAATCAAAACAATCCTCTAACAACAAATAAGTTGCAAATTCCATCCACTTAGCATTATCTTCTATTTCACTTTTTAAATACAGATTGACACCCCTAGTCTGATTTTTATAGTGACTTCGCCGACAACAAATACAAGAAACATTTGGTCTTTCACCTGAAATTACCTTAAACTTTGTGATTTCATCCTCAAATTTTTCTGTAATTATGGGTTGTACATTGTCTTCAACATTTTGTTCTACTAATGTGTCCGTTTCTTCACTCTCTTGCTGAGGACCAAAGTAACAAAACTCAATATCATCACAGACCTGCTTCACATCTGATACTGACCCACGCAAAAGAGCACTGTTTAACTCATTTAACTTTAGTGCTGGACTTTTTGCATAATACAACCTTCTCACTAACTTCCGCATTTGAGTATGATGTACTGCCAGCATTCTGAAATGGTGAAAAACACTTTGACAAACTTTCCTAGAAAGACAAGCGAGAGAATGACCTTGCAAACCAGTATGTTTTCTCACTAGTCCTTGCAACAGCTTAATCTTTTGTTTTAGCCTTTTTTTTAGTATAGCCTCCTAAAAAACTACATAATTTTTCAATAGATTCCTGTCGTACACTGCAAATACTACTGCAATCCCAAGTGTACAAAGGGTTTTTAGCACGTCTCCCTAAAACTTCATCAGCTATCACTTCTTCTGCATTTCTTTCAACCATTTTCTCTTTCTCAATTGGATAACCGTCTCTAACCTCATAACCGCTACCACTGTGTCAACTGCATACAATACATTTTTGCTCTGTGAATAACTCTCTTCGTTAAAAAAAGGCTCTAAACTGGAACTGTATTTCCATTCTCTCAAAAAAAAATCACCTTTTTTTTTTATTAATAACTCTTTTCCTCCTACTTTTGGCCTTCATTACATAGATTGGTTTATCTAGTGATCGAATTCAGTTTAATACTAAAATGAACAGTTTCCTTTTTAATTTCAAAAGCCTTTTCAACAATGTTTTCAACATGCTTCTTCTTTTTATAAAATAAAGCTCTCTTTTTATATTTTTTCACATCTTTCAGCAAATTATGCACTACTCTCTTGTAAAATATTTTTTTGCGTAATTCCTTATACTGATTTTGCTTTCTTTTACCATACTTTATCTCCTTTAACTGACCATTTGCTTTTTTGCTTTTCCTCTTATTTAGAATTTTTTTCTTATCTCAGTAGTTCCAGCATTATGTACATTCTGTTTGGTTCTACAAACATTTTTAATAAATTGCTTTGTGATCTTACCAGAAGATTTTTTCCTTTTAGCCACATTATCTTGTACATTCAATACTTGTGGTTGATGTTTAATCAAGTAATCCTCCTGTCTCTGTTCTTTTTCTTTTTTTTTGCTGGCATGATTTCTCTATTTTAACGTTGAAAAACAGTATCTGTAAAAAAGAATCACAAATAAATGTATATTAATAACTTTCAAATGTAAACTATTCTATTACTGTAGAAACACATTTTATATAAAAACTGATTAAGAAACTATAGCCCTGAAGCACAAGTGTGACAATGGTTAAAACATAGTGCATACTACTTTGAAGCTTTTCATGCCCTAAAGCCTACCTCACTAAAAGACTACATGCTAACTGACTAAATGATTACAGTACTATAAGGAAACACACTGGGTGAGTGACAGGGTGTTTGCTAGAAGTGTATGAAAACTGACTGGGGAATTGAAGGTGTGAAAGACAACTGTGGATAGGATAGGCGTTTGAAGCAGTCCATGTGCTAAGGCCTGGCTCAATGCATGAATACTTGGGTACTGACAGAATGATTAGGATACTGCAAGGAGAGTGCCTTGGTGAATTTATAAGTGGTTGGCCTTTGGCGCAGTGAATGGATTAGTACTTGGTACTGAATGGGTCACTAGAAGAGTGCAAAGGGAGTGACAGGGTGTTTGCTGGAGTGTATGGATACTGACTAAGGAATTGAAGGTGTGAAAGAGAAGTGTGTAGATGGTTAGAGAACTGCATGCATAGTGCATAGGCGTTTGAAGTAGTCCATGTGCTAAGGCCTGGCTCACTGCATGAGTACTTGGGTACTGACTGAATGATTATACTATTGCAAGAAGAGTGCCTGGGTGAATTTATAAGTGTTTCAGTTTTGGCGCAGTGAATGCATTACTACATGGTGCTGAATGGGTCACTGGAACAGTGCAAGGGGAGTGACAGAGTGTTTGTGGGAACTGTATGAATACTGTCTGTAATATTGAAGGTGTGAAAGACAAGTATGTAGGTGGCTAGAGACCTACATGCATAGTAGATAGACGTTTAAAACAGTCCATAGAGTAACAGTTGGATCACTGCAAAACTACCCGAGTACTGACTGAATCATTACAGTACTACAAAAAGAGTGACTGGGTGAATCTTTAGGTTTTTTGATTTTGGTGCAGTGAATAGATTAGTACTTAGTGCCATATGAGTCAGTGGATGTGTGCACTTGAAGTGACAGATTATTTATTGGAGTTTATAGATACTGACTGGGAAATTGAAGGTCTGAAAGACAATTGTGTTGGTACTTAGAGGCCTCCATGCATAGTGGAAACACGTTTGAATCAATCTATGTGCAAAGGCCTGTCTCACTCCATTAGTACTTGGGTACTGACTGAATGATTATACTATTGCAAGAAGAGTGCCTGGGTGAATTTATAAGTGTTTCAGTTTTGGCGCAGTGAATGCATTACTACATGGTGCTGAATGGGTAACTGGAACAGTGAAAGGGGAGTGACAGAATGTTTGCTTGAAGTACATGGATACTGACTGGGGAATTGAAGCTGTTAAGGACAAGTGTATAGTATGTTAGAAGACTGCATGCATACTGCACAGACATTTGAAGCAGTCTATGTGGTAATGCATGGTTCACAACATGAGTACTTGGAAACTGACTAAATCATTAGACTACTGCTAGGACAGTGCCTGGGTAAACCTTTTAAATTTTCATTTCTTTCGCAGTGAAGAGAATAGTACATGGTACTGAATCAGTCACTGGATGGGTGCAAGATGACTAACAAGATGTTTATTGAAATATATAGATACAGACTAGTTAATTAAAGAAGTGAAAGACAAGTGTGTAGGTGACTAGAAGCCTGTATGCATACTGTATAGGGTTTAAAGCAGTCCAAGTTGAAAGGCCTGGCCCACACCATGAGTACTTAGACACTGACTGAATGATTAAAGTACTGCAAAGAGAGTGCCTGGGAGAATTTATAAGTGTTTGGGTTTTTGCGCAGTGAATGGATTAGTACATGGTGCTGAATGCGTCACTAGAGGAGTACATGGGAACTGACAGGGTGTTTGCTTGAAGTGTATGGATACCGACTGTGGAATTAAAGGTATGAAAGAGAACTATGTAGATGGTTAGAGAACTGCATGCATAGATGAGGAGCATTTGAATCAATACATGTGCAAAAGCCTGCCTCACTCCATTACTACTTGAATATTAACTGAATGTTTACAGTATTGCAAGGACAGTTCCTCTGTGAATACATAAGGAATGACTACCTTTTAATTCTACCTAAACTTGAGAACAGGAATTCTTTTTTAGCAGTTATGCATATTCAAAAAGATGAAGTACTCAAATGCTTCTCTCACAGTGGTTACACAAATGCACACCGACTCACAGTGTGATTCTAGACAACAACCACTATCCCTAGGAGTTTACCAAAAGGCATTCACTACTGTGGAAGTGGTAAGGGAACTGCACACAATCTACATATTTCAGGATTGCACTTTTATGTCAAAGCCTGACTCATTTAATCAAAGCATAAGCAAAAACTGCCTTCTAATACCACTGAAACTTGACAACAAGACAGGTTTTAAAACAGTTATCTGTCATCAAATACACAATGTTACCAAATGCTTCTCTCACAGTTGTTCCCAAATGCACACAGACTCACAGTGTGATTCTAGACAAGCAACACTATCCCTAGCAGCTTACCAAAACTCATTCACTACTGTGCAAGGGGTAAGGGGACTACACACAATCTACATATTAAAGTACAGCACATTAGTGTCAAAGCATGACTCATTTTACCAATGCATAAGCAAAGACTGGTTTCTAATGCTACTAAAACTTCACAACATGACAGGTTTTAAAACAAATACATGATGTTACCAAATGCTTCTCTCACAGTGACTCCCACATGCACACAGACTCACTATGTGATTCTAGACAAACAACACTATCCCTTGCACTATACCAAAAGACATTTCTTCATCTAGAAGGAGTACTACATTGTAGTGTAGAAACATAACTCATTTCACAAATTCCTAAATAATCACCGATTTCTAATTGTACCAAAATATAAAAAAAGCACAGTTATCTCCCTGCAAACACATGAAAAACACAAATGCTTATCACAAAAGACCTCCTCTCAATTAAATAACTCACCTTTCAAGAAGTTTTGTAGATTAAGAAGTACATCAGTCACACGCCAGATTTTCTTATACAGAATCTCTGCACTGTGCACCTGTCAGCAAAACCAAAGAATGGCAAAGTTTCCCTCTCATTTTCCCCACATATACATGTAAACATCAAATCACATCCCTTCCCACATAAATTCAAAACCAAACATACATTTCTATTGGTTAAACATTTCAACCCTTTCCAAATGACATAAATTTGAACCCTTCCCCCAATCTGCCTTCTGCCTGTTACCATAGAAACAGGTCATGGAACACTGTACTGAGCACACAGGTCACAAGTTCAGCACACAATGTTGCTAATCAAAACAGCAAGTGTGCTTGACTTTTCAACATATCAGTTTATCATATATAAGGTTCCTTTCACGCACTTTGTTAACCAATAAGAATCATGTGTTTAAAAAACAGAAATATGCACCCTACCTTTCAGTGTAGAAGGTTGTCAAACAACCTATGACTTCTTGTCTTTTTTCAAAACTGCATCTTAGCCACCATTTTAGATAAATCTTACTTTCCAAACTGCCATTTCATTTACAGAGACTGAGTGCATCCAGACCTCCTTTCAAGATGCTTAGTGTGGGGATTGTGGGACACGGCTATATTTTCTGGAGCCAAAGGTATGCAGAAAACAAAGGCATTCACAAAGACCTAGGTTTGCCAAATGTAGACATTAAATGGATTGGACAGAGAGGGTTAAAGTGGCACCAATTGATGCCATTGGTGAAATCCTTCATGCATATCCAACACCCTGACCTCATAATAGTGCACTGTGGTAGCAATGACCTAGGAACTTTGACAGGGGTAGGTCTGGAAATGCTCATCAAGGACACCATTGCAGAACTGATTTCACTTTTCCCCAAAACTGCCTTTGTGTATTCTAACATATGCCAAAGGCAGAAATGGAACTTGTCCGATCATTTTTGTCCACAAATTGAGAAAGTTAGGGAACATGTGAATAAATCTGTTTCTGCTTTTCTCCGAGACTATAGAATGGGGTCCATTTTCAATAACAATCTGCGCTTTCATATGTAAGAGATCTATAGCAGAGATGGAATACACTTTACTGATGAAGGAAACAGAGTCTTCCTCAACAACTATAGACTCTGTATAGGTACTTACTTATAAGTACCAAAAACTCTCAATGAACACAACGGCTCTTTTTAGAGCCACTCAAGAACAAAACACTTAAGCTTGATGTTTATCTCCCAAAAAAGTTAAAAAAAATTTCCTTGGATCCGCGCACCCAACGCGTTAGGAACCGCTCACCGAACGCGAGAGACTCCGTGCACCCAACGCGATAGGCTGCGTGCACCCTGCGCGCATTTCGCCGTTTAAAACAAAAAAAGGGGGCCCAGCAGATCTAGAGGGTCAGAGTATTTCCACTCTGCCCCCTTTATATGTTTTACACACTTATTCCCCTTGCTTCTTCAGCCTCGCTTCTACCGAGGCAGAAAATGGCAACCAACAGCTCCTGGTTTCGAATGTAGACAGACACTCGACAGCCAATTAGCATTCAGCACGTGATCGTCAGGGTGTGCGCTCGGTTCGGGGAGGGTTCGCTTACGGTGCCGGTAGGGTGCGCGGATCCTCCCCGGCCATAGATATAACTAACTTTTTTACCCTAATTTTCTCAGGAACTACTGAACAGATTCACACCATTTATGCAAAAGGCACGAGTCTGAACTGAGGACTACCTCTTTGCCAAATTTGGTGTAATTCCATTCAGCAGTTCGGGCTGTAGCTGCGGCAACAGATCCTATGGGAAATTGCATGGGGAAAATGCATTTTGGGACCCCCCTTTTTTCTCGGCCCACGCTTGACGAATCACCACAAAACTTTCAGGGTAGAAGCGGAGCGGAGCTGGCCAAAAGTTTGGAAAATTTCGCAAAGATTCGTCAATCGCCGCCAGACTTATTGGGAATAGAATGTTGCGGATTTCCTATGGAAAATAGGTCCTAACTATAACTATCTACTGGCGACCGCCAGTAGATGAGATATATATCTATATATATTTAGTATACTATGTATACATGCGAAAATGTGTCGGTCCATCGGTTTACCTCGGTGGCACGGAAAAAATGGGTGTTACGGACGTCAGCACACCAACGAGGTCCTCTTATGGCTCCTATGACGTCATACGGTGTTGCGAGCGGAGCCGTGCTGTATGACATCATCGCCGACGTGGGAGAGCTAGGAAAGAATTTCCACGGAATGCTGGCGCAGGGGCTATTCACCTAAGTGTTCAGGCTAGGCCTTTGGGAGCAACTGTTTATGTTACCACTCCAGAAACCGAAACCAGTGATCCGAGGGCAGAGGCTCTGCAGATGGCACACGAGGTGGGAGCCCAGTCGTGTGCACAGGCGGGGCAGCGAAGTGACAAGCACCACAACCCACTGAAAAGGTAACAAGGGCACTGAATAACACAGGAGCTTATCTTTGTATCTGGCAGGAACAACAAGGTTTAAAATGCCCTAGTTCCAAAATGTAGAATTAGTGCTACAACTGTCTTCAAGAGGACCTGCGATGGATGCCGCTTCTCCCTTCCATACACTGGAAGCGACACATGGGTCACGCGGTACTGTCATACTGCGGTGGGACGCACACTCGTTGACCTCTCATGGCACTGCTCCACACTTCAGGGACAACGCTTTCCATTAGCTGTGTTTTCTGATGACGTGTCGCGCCGGCCCCGTCCAACAGCACAACCCCATTAGATCCAAGCTGACTCTTTCACTCTCTCACTGTAAGTGAAACCAGGCCACGCAGACACTTTCTCAATACAACAGCCAGGAATGCACTTTTCGGGGGAAAAAAATCACATTCCTTCCTCCTAATTTATCAAAAAAATGACTCACTGAAGAACAGGGGCCAGATTCGATCGGTAAACAGTCGTTACAACAAATTTTTTACTTCGTAATACCATTACAATGCAAGCATTACCACGCATGCGTTGTACATCGTGAAATCATTACTACACATTTTTTTTAGAACGCATGGTCATTTACCACGCATGCCTTTACAACGAATTTTGTTGTAAAGATATGTATGATAAATGACCATGAGTCCTAAAAAAATGTAAATGATTCACGTCGTTGTAAGGAAACAGAGGCTGTTCAGTTTCCTCACAACGACGTGCACCGCCCCTCAGAGACGACATGAAGCAGGAACCAAGAGGAGAGAGGAACCACGAGGAGTGAGAGGTAAGGGGGATTGGGCATGGGGTGGTGGGTTACCTTTCTAGGGTTTAGGGTAGTGCAGTGGTGTTTGTGTAGTGTAGGGGTCATGCTGGGGGTAGTGTTTTAGGGTTTAGGTTAGTGTAGTGGTGTTTGTGTAGTGTAGGGGGTCATGCTGTGGGTAGTGATTTAGGGTTTTGGGCAGTGCAGTGGTGTTTGT